>NW_026571353.1:22947709-23655871 GCF_026225935.1 Boleophthalmus pectinirostris | reverse complement strand
TACATAATATGCAGATCCTGGTATTTACAAAGAGTTACAAAACAAGCAAATCGTATCTGAAATTAAGGAGAGAAACTGAATTTTTTGAATCATTTAATAATTTCAGCATAAATCTTCTGTCACAACTTAAAGTGGAAAGAGTAACATTTTACTCAAGTAAGGGTAGGATTACTTCAAACTATATTATTCAAGAAGAAGTAAAAATATAGAGTCTGAAATTACTCTAAAAAGTACAAGGGTTACTCAAATAAATGTCACTGAATACTACCCACCTGTGTTCAAATATTAGCAAAGCCTGGCCCAGGTTCATTCATGTCAGTGTGTCTAAACTAAATTAAATGTCTGATTAAGAACCACTGGTTAATACTTGTCAGGAATCAAGTCCTATATTATACAAAATTTACTCTTTAAGCCATGTTAAAATGCTGTTAACTCTGGAGTTGTGTTTAAGTAACCTTTTATTATGAGTCGGTCCACATTTCCAAACCTCAAAATGCTCTGTTCCACCTTGTGATGGCATGCAGTGGTAGTTTTAACAGCTACCTTTTATTTAGAGGGCTGACATCAGTCGAATGATTCTAGTGAAGGTGTATGGAGAATTTCCTGTATTACCACATGACATCACAAGGTGCAACAACGTGCTTTCTGTTTGAACGAAGAACTCAGCCTAAATATACAGTATTTGTGAATTAAACATGTGTGAATGAAACAAAACACAACATCAGGTATGTTCGTGATGAGGAAACGTTATATAACATTATAACAGATGAGAACATAGTGTTATATGGGTCTTTTAATACAAGATTGTTAAACCATGCATTTAGATGTGTAGTGTGTATACTGTATCAGAACTGCCTTGCATTCATATTGTAGCAACCTGCAATCATGTAAATATAAAAACCTTCTCCCTGTCTTTGTAACTGTTGTTATAAATACACTGTTATTTTATGTTTTATGTTAAGTTCATGGTCCTGCATGGTTAGATAAAAGTTGAGAGGGGGCTGGGCTGGTGATGCTATGTGTAAAAATAAGGGGAATGTTCTGGCATGTGAGCGCGGTCCAAGTTTGAGCAGGTCCTACTGTTAACTTGAGTGTTAACCATGTATTGGCATGGTTACGGACGACAGTAACCAATTCAGTTCTCGCAATAAAGTGACATCTCGTGAACTATTCTCGTCCATTCATTACCCACAGAAAGATGCTACAATTTTTTCTGTTAAAATGTCAGACAGTGATATTTACTATTTAAGGCAAGAGTGAAAAAAAATCAACATGGGGTATAATTAGTTAGTAATGAGTTGCCTTATTATAAAACCATTACAAATTGAAAACCACTAATGGCGTAAAAACCATCTGTCATTTTACACCATCTGATCCAAAGATTTGCTTCTGTTTTGTGCATCTGTTTTGACTCCTGCTTAGTAATATCCTGCACAATGTCCTGTAGCCCCTGGTCCATCAGGCAGTCAGAGCAGGCCAGAAGAGAGAGAGAGAGATTTATGCTTTAATATCCTACTCAAAGTTCACATTTTAAACACGTCCAGAAGACCTAGCAAATAGGCTTATGAACTGACAAAAGAATACAAGAATCACATTTCAGAAGAGGTTTGTACAGTTTTAACTACAGGGTTAGCGGCTTTTGCTGTTTTTGGAGGAAATTATGTCACTTCTAAAAATCGTTGCAATTTGCTAATCTTGAACATTGAAATTGCAATTTTTGATTCAGTTTCCTCTAATCTTGCAGCCCTAAAGGGTATGGCTGTGGAAGATTTGCTCACTGATTGATAGTTGTAATAACTTTTTTTTTTTTTTTTTTTATTAGATGCCTATATTTACTATGGGCAACAGTTGCTCACTCAGTACAATGATTGTCCTATAACTGGAAAGGTAGCAGTTTAATTTCAACTCCAAGCACGTTATACTGTTGTTGTGTCCTTGGGCGAGACACTTCACCCACCTAAGTAGGAATGGAATATTAACTAGTGATGATAGTCAGAGAGTAAGTCAACATAAGGGCAGCTGTGGTAATTACCATTACCCAGTGTGGGGAATGAATAAAGCAATATCAAAAGTCTTTGAGTGACCAAAAAGGGCTATATAAATCAGATATATTTTTAGTCAAACTAAGAAAGATTTTCATGTTATGGACTAAACTATCAAAAATAACTAAGACTTTAAACATTAACTTGTGGCTGTTGTTGAAGTTGTTGCTATGTGCTCTGCTCTGGATATTGACTATCTGTCCTAACTGAAGCGTTTTTGAGTTTTTGCTTTGCTTGTATTGTGCATGTCTCTTGTCTGTTAACATTATTGCTTTTAAACCACCGCTTATCTTTCTCATTTTTGTTACAGTTAACCCTCCAAAGCACGAAGACCAGAGTGGCCTTTTTTGAGGAACTTTGAGTGACGTGTGCAGCCTCCAGGAACACAGTGCCTCTACATTCCTGACTGCACGACAGACGACAAAACCACTACAAAACATATCAGACATAAAACACCATCACTACTGGCGCACGCTGAACTATTGAGCACTAAATCTGGGAGTCTTAACATGAGTGTGTGTTTACAGTCTATGCATATCTTGTGGTGGCCTTGAAATGAACTGCAAAGAATGATACAGGATAATGTATAGTTTTATAACTAGTTAACACTGTGGTGGCCTATATTGTGAATTATAGATTTTAATGTTCGTATTAAGATTGACAGAGGTGTTGAGATGGTGTTAACTAAAAGTACTAATGTTTTATTTTTGTTATGGAATTGTGTACTTTATATTGGGTTTTTACTTTGTAGATGTATTGGATCAAGAACAAACTAATTTGATATGGTGTTTACTGTATGTTCGTGATGGAGGGATTGCGCAGTGGACAGCACGCCAAACATATTCTCTAAAAACAAGCATTTCTTTAAATATTTTGAGAAATAAGGCTCTGTTTTTTGTGTAAAGTAGAATATAATGTAATTTGAATCCATCTCTGGGCACTTAATCTCGCTCAACAGTCATTGGACTTGTGCCTTGTTTTACACTGTATCATGGTGTTGCACATTTTTTTTCCCGTGCATTTGAGCAAACTTGTTCAGATATATTGTATAAGTTGCTCTTGATATCAAAATAAGTCCACTGCATGATATCTGCATCTGATTAGAATGCATTTAGTATTTGATAATCAGGAAGTGCACGCTCGGAATGCCTAAGGTAAGTGAGGAATAACTCTGGACTTTAGGTAGTGTCTTTAAACCTTAATGATGCTCCCTATTAATGATACCACAACTTTTTTGTAATGACTTTATAGTCTCTTAACTGTTACACTGCTATACTGAGTCTCTGTTCTGAACTTATCAAGTATATTTTCTTCCTTTTATATTGCTATCTTTTATCACTTCAGTAGAACACTTAAATTAAATTGAATGTTTAAACAGAGGGGCCTTTATGCCATATTACATTTAAATAGCAATTTGTCACCTATAATGAGGGTTGATGGGCTGTGGTGAACTTAATAATTACATTTTGTGGATAGCCTTTTTTCATTGCATTGCAGTGGTTAAAAGTTTGAAAACACTAGGCAATAGCAGTTTACAGCTCGCATGTGCATATTCTGTTATGATTGAAATACGCCTTAAGTCTGAGGATGCCATGTTCTGCCCTCAAACGTGAAAGCAGATTATAAACCAGGGGTAGAAAGTGTGATTCTCTAGTGACACTGTGAAGTCTGTCTTCACAGGATGTTTTTGTGAAGAGAACCACTTTTATCCAAAACATGAATTTGCATCTATTTTGAATTAATTTGCTCCCTCTCCCTTTGAAAGTGCTTTATTTTTGTGATACAAAAAAAAAAAGTTTTTAGAATTTATACATTTATTATGAAAAGTAAACCAGTATTTAAAATGGTAAAAGTACAGTACATTATCGTGAATGTATGTTTTTCAGGAACTTTGTATGTTTTATATGTGTAATAAATGGTTCTCTGACTAGACATATTACTGACACATGTTGTCTTGCTGTAAAACTTTGCCAGGAGTGGAATGTATTCTACCACGTGTATTGATACTTTGTAATGAGATCATGCTGGGGGGTTCCTATGTGTATCTCTAATGGTGCAAGGTTTGGGAGTTACCAGAATGCACACATTAAAATAAAGCTCAGATTAGAGTAACAGAGTAGTGCTTTAATTGAGCTTCACACCGACTGGGAATGTTGATGACATCAGCTGCAAAGTTTAAAAACAGTACAATACTACGACTCATTCACTTGAGTTTACAAAATATTTTGGGGAAATTTATATCTGTATCTGTTTCAAGTAATTTAAAAACCTGACATAATTAAAGTCTGGGGTCTCCAACCTTTTTCCTCTGGTGAGCTACCTTTACAAAACGAACATGCCGGAGAGCTACACATTTAGAAAAATTTAAAGACATTTAGAGAAACCGAGTAAATATAAGAGCCTTAGATGAGGTACAGTTGCCTATAAAACATTTACACTGTGATATTTATTAGTGTACAAAAATAGGCATCAGAATGATACATTTACAGTGTTAACAGGCATTTAATCAAATAACATTTTTGTTATTCAACGCAATACATATGATTCAGAAATCCCTTGACGAGTTACTTGAAGCTCCCAAGCTACAGGTTGGAGACCCCTGATCAAAGTCATAAATATAGCAGTAAATGGTGTGAGTAACAGAAATACATTGATTAATTGAAAGGAGGCAGAATATTTTTGCAGTTTCTCCACTTAATTAAATTATGAGTTAAAGAAATTATGTGTGAAATTGAATTTCTTTTAAGGTCCTGTATCATGTAACAATCTTGACTCTTGTGAGCTTTAAGCCATGCATGTTAGAATGTTGATACCTTGTCAAAAACATACCTGGAGTTGTGTTTTCTTTCATTCATGCATGTTTGAGTAATGTTTTAGTATTAGTCTGTCCACATCTCCAAAGCTCAAAATGTTCTGTTCCAACTTATGGTGTCATGTCATGCTTTTACAGTTACTTTTTACCTTTAGTTCAGTCAGTTACAGGCCTGAAATCAAACTATTCTAGAGAAGTTGTATGGAGTTTTAAAACACAGTGGAGTACTTCCTGTATTACCACATGACTAAATATACAGGGTTTGTATCTTAAATGTTTGTAAATAATACAAAACATAGGCTAATTTCACCCCAAATTTTTATAAACATGCATAGATGAAAATACATAAGCCTATATACAGTGAAAATTAACAAAAACTGATAATACAACCAACTACTCCAACTACAATGCATGAATTAAACCTTTTTCTCTTCATTTTAACCATATAATGACTTTATTTGCAGAATGTGGTTACCTCTTCCTCCTCACACTTGCCTGGTGTAGTTGACAGTGTTTCCAGATGAGTTGTGTCCGGTTTAACCCTTCACAGACCAGCACGTTTGGACTGACAGCTCGGAGGGTCCCTGACGCCATGGGCCCCTCCTGCTCCTCTGACAGCTCTAGAGCAAAGGGACAAGAAAACACCCCTGAGGCTCACCCCAGTCTGACAGACAGTGCCAAGAAGCCAGCTCCTTCACAGATCCACAAGGACAAAGGCATAGAGACTTTACACACTCATTATTTCATATCATAGAAGAGATAAAGGAACAGCACTTTGTTAGTTAGGTCATTTGCACATTTTCAAAGGTCCTATAGATGGATTATTATTAATTATATTATATAATATTATATAAAAAAAGGCTCAAACTGCAGTAGCCGGACATCATTCAGTGATACCTTATCGATGCAACTACCCCCCAATGAGAGTCTAAAATCTGCTGAAATCCTACAAGACATGACATGATACAAGACAGGACAGTGGCTCTTTCTGTTGGAGACATGCATAGTAGAGCACGAAATTACATAGTCTAATGATCCCTCTGTATTACACAAAATTTACTCTTGAGAGCTTTAAGCCATGTTACAATAGTGTAACCTCATCAAAAACATACCTGGAGTTGTGTTTTGTTTCATTCACACATGTCTAAGAAACTGTATATTATTAGTGTGTTTACATTTCCAAAGCATAAAATGCTCGGTTCCACCTTGTGAGTTCAAGTTGTCAAAGTCAAAGAGTTTTCTAGTGAATGTTTTACTTTCAGCTCAGTAGAGACTGGCAATTCTTGGGCTGAAATTATCCAAGTGATTCTAGTGGAGGTGTATGGAGTTTAAAACACAGAGGACACTTCCTATATTACCACATGACATCACAAGGTGGAACAGAGTGTTTTCAGAGCCAAAATGTAACACCACCAGGCTAAATTGCTTGACAGATGTGTGGAGTGATGACCACACTCATGGTAAGAATGTCTGTTTATTTCATAGAAATAAAACACTTTTAATTTAGTTTAATAAAAGTTTGATGAGTATTTTTTGCTATACTGTGAATATTCCAGACAAAGCAATAAAATGTATTTCAAACCAGAGAAAGTTACATAGTGATCCGTGATCCATGATGGGTTTTGCTGAAATTATTCCTTGCCAAAAACACACCTGGATAGGTTTTCTTTTCATTTGCAGGTCTGCATGCACTGGTTATAAGTAAAGCTTATTTGCAGGACAAACTTTCTGCCTCTTTGTTCAATTCAATTAAGCAAATACCCTGACTTTCCCAATTTCTCGGCCAAAAATAATAATTTCACCCCAATTTTCTTTCAAAGGCTTGTACTTTTTCTTATAATTAAATCCACCGTTTTCTATAATATAATATGGATTCTTTGAATTTTGTGTCTTATTTAGTTCAGCACAATCCAGCCCAACATTATTTTTCAATGTGCTGTATTTTAAAATGTAAAATACTTGTTATTGTCATATTAAAGTGTTTGTGTACCCAGTACCCTAATCAGCAACTAGCAGTCTCCCTGTCCGCTCCTGTCTCTTTTTCTTTTTTTCCTCTACCTTTTCCACTCTCCCCTTCTCTCTTTCTCTTTCATATGTATTTTCGCTCTCTCTCTCGCTCTCTTTCACTCTAAACCTCTCTCCCCCTCTCCCTCTCTCTGCCTCTCTCTCATGTGTCCAGCGAGCCCACCCATTGTGTGTTATCTGGCCCAGTTGGGAAGGAGCACATCCTTTCCGAGAGCTTATCGTCATTTTCCATGAATCTCCTCCAGAGTCTTATCTCCCACTGCTCATCTGCCCGAACCTGTGCCCAAACGTCCCCAATTAAGCTCCTGTTTGTGCTGTTTACCTGAGGACTACAGACACTTGCATCAGATTACATTTACAACTGCTATGGCTCTGTTCAAATCAATTTAACCCTGCTTGATAACATTTTTACTTATTTTCCTGTTTTTTTTCCCCCTACACATTCAGAAAACCTGCTAGCACTAGGTAAATGTTTATCTTATATGATTGCTTCCACATGAAACAGATAAAGATGGAGCATGTTGGATGTGCTGTGCATTGGGTATAGAACTGAAAATACATATCAGGGTTTGCACATTTTGTCCTTTGCTATGCTTCAGTTGGAAATGCTGTGAATCAAATGCATCTATATACAGTAATAGAATATCATGTTTGCAGGCTGAGTGATTGGAGAGGTAGCCCTCAAGCCCAACAATTGAGGGTTCAGTCCCAGCTCTGACCATTGCAACCTGTTGTTTTGTCCTTGGGCAAGATACGTCACCCATCTTTGTTTTGTTTGAATGCATTGTGTGTTTCATAGGTCAGAGGCAATAGATGAAGGACAGTTGGAAAAGGGTTTAAAGTCAACAGATCAGATCTTTTAACCATGTTACAGTTGTTTCCCTTCTTATTTACCATTCTTGTTGTATTTAGAGTGATTTGTGCATGTTTGAGCAATCTTTAAGTTGAGTTAACACGATTAACTGAGATTCAGGAGGACCACGCCTCAAACACCCTCTCCTCCTCATCAGCAAACCACAACTCACTTTGACCACACCTCTAATTTCCCAGAAGCCTATTTGTAGCAACCTTTCCCATTATCCCAGTTTGTTTCAGCTACTGCTCTTAAGCGTCCAACCCCATCAAAAAACAACTGCGCCTCCTGAAATCAAGAGCGATCTATACACGAATCCACTCGGGTGTCCCAGCACGACTTCAGTAAACTACGAAGCCGCACCACCCACAGAGCACGCAAACACGTACGGGGCAGACAGCGACCGCGCAGCGAAAAACACCCGCAGCCACATTCATCACTCCATGCGGACGAGGAATGGAACAGAGGAACGAACTGAAAAAGCGAGTGCAATGTGCCACTTCTAGCCACAACTGAACAACTGAGTCACTGTGAGCACGCCAACAATCCAGTGGTCCCAGACAGCACCCTCCCTACATGCTACAATTGAACAAAGCCGAGAGTCACCGTGAACGCGACAGACAAAGTCCCACTGACCCATCCAACTGTTGTTTTTTCGTTTAAAGTCCAGTGCAGTTTATTTGGGAAAAAATTTCAAAAATAGACCATTTAATGACAGTGTGCCTTATAATCCAGAGCGCCTAATAGTGCTGAAAATACGGTAACTTGACCCCACCCTCCTAGCCCCTATCTTGTTTTTCTTTCAGCCATAAGAAGGCTACTAGGGGGGTCCCGTTTCGGCTGGGCCAATTGCAGACTGAGATGGAGCCACTCAGAGTCTCAACCCAGCCATCTCTGCCCCTCGTACATTATCAATAAACTTCTTATTCGCTCTGTGTCATTGTTGGCGTGGTCCTTGCTAATGAATCACTTATTTTCAAGGCAAACAACCCCCGTTTTCTCCACCACCGACATACGCTCACTGCTCTGTATTTACTTCGTTCTCCAAATTAATTTTCTTAATTGGTGATATGCATAGGATTCAGCAGCATTGTGTTGTCAAAAAAAAAAAAAAAAATCCACTACTCCCTAACGTGACCTGCAGCTTTCATCAGAGGTGCTGACTTTTTGTTGTGTTGACATTTGCGGCAACGTCAGCTCCCATTGGGCACCGCCGTTTTCTAACAAGGAAGTCAGCGAACTTGTTTCTTTTATTAAGTCGTTTATATGAATATAGCAAATTAAAATGTGCTAATTATAACATAATGATCCATGGGTGTCACTATGCAGCAGGCTCAAGCTCAATATGTTCTTCTTTTAGACTTTGTTATTGTTATCCAAGTAAACTTACTGTGCAGTTTTGGCTTGCTTGACTTTGACAACTAAACTAGCAAAGAAGGTTAATATATTCCCTCCGTACATCCTTCACTTTAAAGCTTTAGTCTTGCACCTTTTGTTTTTATTGATAGTACTTCATCCTCCCACGTTTACTGGCGATGTGAACACTTGGAGCCTTTGCCTTGTCACCTCACTTCTGTCAGCGTGCCTTAAATTAGTCTGCTCTTTCATTGCGAGACGGGGATGAGTCGTATACGAAATACCTGTGTAAAATCGCTCCGTGATTGGCTCCATTATGCAGCCTGGAGTTAGCAAGCATGGAAATGACGGGGGTATTTTTGGAGCTATGGCAAACCGCTGTATTTTTTAATGTATTTTTTAAAAGAATATGAGGTGCTTGTTCTTGATGGGATTATGTGAATATGAATTTTGATAATGACCCCAGATAACGTGCATATTTTAATTGTTCTGCCTCTGTGTTTAAAATTATGGATTCGTCTATTGCATTATCATGTAAATTTATGCATAGATGCCATATAATATCCACTTACTCATCTGTACCATTATTTTCCATTTTGGTGCATAGAGAGGCCTATATATAGGTTCAAGGGTTTATACATCTCTTCAAAAACTATGGAATGTATTATTGTAGTATAGCTTTACAGTATTGCCAGTATTAAATATACTTTTACTCACGGCTGCTCTACTAACTATATGTTAATATTTGCAAAGTTCTGTGATCAATGTACATAAGAAACCACATCATTTTTGAAACTATGTCATATTGTTTCTTTCTTGGTACAAACTCAAAAAAATAAATAAAACTCCAACCCAAAAACAAAACAACAACAACAGCAACAACAATGAAACAATCAATTTGTTATCACTACTACTACTACCAAACTCACAGCTATTACTATGGTAATATGCATATGAACCCCCTATACCAGGAGTGCTAAAACCTTTTTCACTGAGGGCTAAATCTTCAAAAACATATTTGAAGCAGCGTGCCAAAGGCTGGTGGTCAGTAAGTGGGTCATTCAGATGGCTGCATTTTTTACAACAGCTTTGACAGAGCCACTGTACTTTTAATAATGTCACAGTTCTGCCTTTTGTTTACATGTTTTCCAAGTCCAGCTCCATTTCTCAGTCTGTACCGGTCCTCCTCTTCCTACAGCTGCCTCTCATTCCCTAATAATAAATTTCTACTTAGAGTATTTCCCAGTTTTATATTATATATTTTAATTTGCATTAAATAAACCATATATTCGTTTGTTGTTTTTCAGTCTGATTTGCCATATTAAAGATTACCTGTTATAGGACACTTTCTGTTATTGAACTAAGACTTGGTTTGCCTGTCTGCTTGTGTTGCATTTGAGTCCAGTTTACCTGTGTGATAGATAAGACTTGAAACATTCATTTTAGGTCTCTATCACAATTCTGTATGGTGCAATTGAGGTTATAGTGGTGGACTGAATTAAATTTGTTAAAAAAAATACCGCCTACGATCAATTGGGCCAGTTTAGCAGAAGACCCGAGGGTCAATAAAAAATTGCCTGAGAGCTGCTATTGGTCCATGGAGCTCAGCTTAGACACGCCTGACCTATACTAACGAGGAACCTACTTTTAAACATAAGCAGAAATGTGTGTACTATTCTAAACAATATTGGTATGGATAACTATACTTAGTTGTTGAGATTTTGTGCTGGCATTTTTGAAATTTGCTGCTTTGGTAATTCAGGAAACACACCACTATTTTGTGCAATATTGTCACCACTATTGCTAACTGTGGGTTGACAGGTTAGTTGGTAGAGTGTTTATCCACTGATCCAAACATTGGCAGTTTGAATCCCACGGTAGACATAAACATTATTGGTGGAGTATTCAGATCCACTGACCCACAGGTTGGCTGTGTGATTCCAGCTCCCACAGATGAATGCTCTGGTTGCGTCCTTGGGCAAGACACTTAAGCCACCTTCAGTGTCTGTAAGCACTTGTAAATTAATGTGTGTGAATGGCTGAGTGGTTCCTTGATGTAAAGTGCTTTGAGTGCCTTGTCCTATTACAACCACTACTACTATTTCTATCACTATTTTTGAGACTTGACTTGATAAAATGGAGTAAGACTTAGGACTCGACTTGGATTTGAAGGTCAGTGACTTGGGATGTGACTCGGACTTGAGGTCTGTGACTTGAAAAGACTTGAGAAGCACTTTTAAATTTGAATTATTTCTGTTCTGACCGTAATGATTCACACTAAGATCTTGTCAAGACATTTAAAAAGGTAAAAATTTTTATTTCTGCAACTCTTATATACTCTATAAATACTCATATGAATATACTATGATTTTTTTTAAGAACAATTTATCTTAAAAGTCATATAAATTGCAAAAATCTAAGTTATATTGGGTACTTGTTTGGTTTAAAGTCTTGAAATGACTTGAAGCTCAAAACAGACGACTTAGACTTGACTTGAACTTATTGGCCAGTGGCTCGAGACTCGACTTGCACTTGACTGTATTTGACTTGGGACTTCACTCGGACATGAGGTCAAAGACTTGCAAAACAATGACTTGGTCCCACCTCTGATTACTACTCCTAATAATGGTCAGTTTGAGTACTTTCTAGTAGTATTTTGAGTATTATTGAGTACTTGTACCTGTTGTCTTATAACAGTTTTGACACTTTTTCTTCTTTTAAAACTCATTAACGTTGCCATAGTGCTGTCCTTACCTATGTTACATGAGGTAAAGTCTCAAATACATCTTTAAAGACTCTCCCTTGAACCCCCTTCATTACTGCGTTGTGGGAGTGGTGTTTTCGGCTTAGGAGTCATTGGTCATGATGAGTTGGCCTGTTATCCGCTCCTGTTTCCTCAGTGGACATCTGTGTACAGAATACCAATGCAGCAGGCCTGATAATGAGAGGTCGTGGACGTGGAGGAAGTCAGCTGTGAATTATTAATGAGAAGGGTATACGCACACCGAATAAAACTTCTTTAAAACTCATTATAAACGTCAGACAAGACACACCGGGGCACATTTACCCAGCAATTTAGCTATTATTTTGTAATTATGATTTCAAAATGAGTGCATAACTAACCTTTTTATCTTTAATGATGTTTTTTTGTTTTTTATCATGAGAGAGCGGGTTCAGCCTTTTTTTTTTTCATACAAATGTGGTTAATTGTGACTGGAATGGCATCTGTTATAAAATCTTTTGAATGGTTTGTTTGACAAGCTTGAAAAGGAGAAAAATAAAAAGCAGAAATTAGACTAGCAAGGTACATTTTTCATTTAATAATTTGCAGCCTCAATATATTAATAAACTAACACTAACTCCTTAATTAAGTAAGCTTGAATCATTCTTATTAAACTACCTATAACTATAAACTATAACACCAGACCTTGGGGCAAGTGAGTCCTTAGTGCTGCCTCCCCCGCCCTCTCGTACTCACTCCCACAATCCATCAGGACCTCGGGCTCATAACAGCACTTCAGATCATTACTAAAAATTACCTGTTCAGTGACGCATTCCCCCCCTGATTTCCACTGCCGTTTTCTACTGTTTCTTGTTGAATCTTACTGTCTATAAAGTGTGTTGAGTGTCCAAAAAAGTGTCCACTGTATAATTTATGTTATTAGGTTCTTTTTTCAGACCAAGAGTTTGTTTTAATACCTGACAGTTTTGAGTGCTCACTAGCAGTTTTCCTCAGAGTGGTCACGTGATGTTGCTGTGACGTGTCTGGTCAGCTGATTTATACAGGTTTTAGTGCTGTCTTTCTACCGGTGGAGGCAGGACGACAGCGCAATCAGTCCAACTTTTTCAGGACAATATTCCAGGTATGTGAGAGTAAAAATGCCTCCTTGTCCAGGTTTGTAGTCACGGTTCTGTATTTTGACTATAAACCAGGACGAGGGGGCTTTTTTACTCTCAGCACCAAAACCTTTTTAATCAGCTAACTGGACACGCCACAGTAACATCACGTGACCACTCTGAGGAAGACCGCTAGTGAGCAGTCAAAACTGTCAGGTATGAAAACAAACTCTTGGTCTGAAAAAAATAACTTAATAACAGAAATTATAGGAAGACCAAAACCAAATGAACAATAGGCAAAATATATGAAATGAGAATCTGTAGGATGGTAAAGGAATGCTATGGACTTACATAAATAAATCAATCAATAATGAGTTGGTGCAGGACACAGGAAGGACTCTTTTGGCTCTTCCTCTCATCAAACTGCCCTGACACAGATCTGCTGACCCTACCTGACCAGTCCTCCTGATAAACTGCACCGAAACCTTTGACTGAGACACAAAAGTGACCGACAAGTCCAGTGTAAATGTTGTAGCAGCAAAACCTGAATTTCCCTTTTGATCAATAAAGTATCTCTCCCTCTTTTTCTGTGAAAGTAGATATTCTTAGCGAGTCAATAACTTGTATTTATTTCATCCACTTATTTATATTATTTACATTTTACCTTTCTGTTACATTGGCTGAACTGTGAACAGTCAGTGGCAATCTGAACACACAAAAAAAGACAATTCTGTGAGGTATTCATTATCATAAGAAGACATGTTTTCCTCCTTCTCCATGTCGACCTGTTTAACTGACCCACTTCCTGCTTGGTACCTGTCTGCTGCTGCCACAGTTATATTTTGGACATCTTACAACAGGGAGAAGAAGAGACGCCTGTATTTGCTTTAGGTTTGAAGAGCACTTGCCGCTTGCTTTCATCAGAAACTTCCCCCGGGCCACAGTTGCACATGTCTTTTTTAGTTTTCTGGTGCTCAGAAATGTGGGTAATCACAGTAGTTATAATTGTAAAAACTGCATTATTAAAACAAAATCACAAGAACTTATAATGACTACTAAGCCCAACTAATTAGCAGTTTGAGACAACTGCTATTACTATCATTACTACTATGTTTACTTTAACTATTACAACAACTATCCTTTCATTTGGTTCTATACTATAGTTAGGGGAGACAGTGGCTCAGTTGGAAAAGCGTTTGCCCTCTGATCTCAAGATTGATGATTCAGAACCTGGTCTCTACGTAAACATCAATGGTTGAGCGGTCAGATCCACTGAGCCACAGGTTGGCAGAGCAACTCCTGAAGATGAATGCTGTCATTTGTGTTCTTGGGCAAGGCACTTAACCCACCTTGCCCCTAGAGTACACTAGTGAATGCAAGGGCGTAGGTTTGGTCTCAACTTTGTTTAATGAATTCTTTCCAAAAACACACAGAGCCTGGGCAGGTCCAAAATAAGTGAGAGATGGTTTCATTTTTCATTTCACAAAATGTACACTTTGTTTCCATTGCCCTTCTAAGATTATTCTTTAGAGGATAACAGTGATGTAGAAGTTTGTAGCCGATTTCCCTTTGCTTGTTGGTGATGAGATATTTCTGAGGTAATGTCCATACATTTTTCCATGGAATATTGTCAATAGAGTCCGACTGCTAACAGAGCATGAGTAGGGTGCACATGTGGTAGTAGTCACTCTTTTTCTACGGCGATTCATTATAAGGCAAGATAATTGAAGATGAAGCCAAGTAAGTTTTTCAAAATTTGGTGCGCAACATCTTTACTTACACCTGCTCAAGCTGCCATCTTCAGGCGCTTCCCCAGTTTAGGCTCCTGGCACTACTAATGACATTCATTGCAGTCAATGAAACAGCAGCAGGGGTAACCCTGTCGTCATATCAGTAAATGCATCTCAGAACATCTAATCCGTTTTCACACCGCTAGTTCGATTATTTGGTCCGCACCAGGCAATAAAATTGTTATTATGTAGCAAATACACTCCAGTGTGGTCCGCGTTCACACCGGCAAACAAACCAAAACTGGTTCGATTCACGTGTCTCTGTTTCCCCGGTAAAACAGCGATACTCCAGTTATCAACACCGATGTTCCTGTTAATACCACGGGCCGTCCTCATCTCAAATTATCACCATGAACTTATAAAACAGCAACATGTAGAACTTTGTACAAACTCACCGCATCAGCCCAGAGTTCGGGTAACAGCAGCAGCCAACAGTGCTCACAGTAGCGCGCAGCTCCTCAGGACGGGACTGGGGTCTGGTCCTTGGTCTTCTGTTACAAGTTGGTCAGATGGTCCGGAGGGTTCATCCTCCATGTGCTGGTTCCAAACGGTGGCGAGAAAGACCAGTGCGCAATGACTGAGTCTGAGCGGGTACGTTCCGTCGTCTGCGCGCTGGTTCCGTGCGGGAAAGCGAGAATGCGCTGTGGACTACAGGTCCGGGCGCGCTGCTCCTGTCCTCCGCGCTCAAGAACCGCGGCTGGTTCCGAGGTGGTGCAGCATCTGGACAGAAGCGTGAGTCCAGTTTGGTTTGTTATATGTTGTTCTGAGCGTCCGTCCTCCGCGCATTTGGTTCGTACCGGGGAAAGCGCTTCCTTTGGTCGAGGCTCCCCGCTCCAGCTCCTCTGAGCCCGGCCTGAACCGGAGCTGCCCCCGCTGGTTCAGGACTCTGGTTTGGATCTAGTCCGACTGTATTTCTCACACTAGGCTAAATTCAATTGAATGGGCGATTGCCTATTGCCATAAAATTATTTGGTTAATTAAAGCCTAAAATAACAAATGATACCCTGAATGGTTAACCCAAGGGCGTACGATCCTGATCCTAAAGGATCCCTCAAAGTGCAGTCCCACCCAACTATCGGCCAATAACCTGTCTCTCCACAACATGGAAGCTCATGTCAGGCATCATTGCGGCGAATCAATACATGAGTGCAGCACAGAACCTGTGGCAAGAACACCAGGGGAGCCAAACACCAACTCCTGGTTGACCGACCCGTAAGACTGATTACAAGAAAGCCTATGACACACACATGGATCACTGAGTGCTTGAAGCTGTACAATATCAACAATATGAACTCGATGCGGTTGTGGAAAACCACCCTTGAAGCCAAGGGGAAGCCACTTGCACATGTGTCCATCAAATGTGGCATATACCAAGGAGACTCACTGTCCCCACTACTGTTCTGCATAGGCCTGAACCCTCTCAGCCAAATAATCGACCGCACTGGCTATGGATACCGACTCAGAAACGGGGCCACCATCAGTCACCTCCTCTACATGGATGACATCAAGCTGTACGCTAAGAGTGAGCGAGACATCGACTCACTGATCCACACCACAAGGATCTACAGTACAGACATCGGGATGTCATTCGGGCTTGAGAAATGTAGCAGGATGGTGACAAAGAGAGGGAAGGTAGTCCACACAGAGGGGGTGTCACTCCCAGAGGGAACAATAGCAGACGTTGAGGACAGTTACAAGTACCTTGGTATCCCACAAGCAAGTGGCAACCTCGAAGAGGCAACAAGGAAAGCGGCTACGGCCAAATACCTGCAAAGAGTGAGGCAAGTCCTTAGAAGCCAGCTCAATGGCAAGAACAAGGTGCAGGCAATCAACAGCTACGCCCTGCCAGTGATCAGATACCCTGCAGGGATTGTAAGCTGGCCAAAGGAGGAGATACAGACCACAGATGTTAAGACACAAAAGCTCCTGACCATGCATGGAGGGTTCCATCCCAAATCCAGCACCCTGAGACTGTACGCAGGCCGGAAGGAAGGGGGCCGAGGACTAGTGAGTGTGGGAACCACTGTCCAGGGTGAAACATCCAAGCTCCTTGAGTACATCAAGGACAAGGCCCTGGCAGATGAGGTGCTCAGAGAATGTCTCAGACAGTGGGGCCCAGAGGAAGAGGTGCTGGAGGGACCATCATGGCAGGACAAACCCCTACATGGGGCGTACCACCGGAGCATAACTGAAGTGGCTGATATCAAGAAATCCTACCAATGGCTTGAGAGGGCTGGTCTGAAGGACAGCACAGAGGCACTGATCCTGGCTGCTCAGGAGCAGGCCCTGGGCACTCGAGCAATAGAGGCCCAGATCTACCACACCAGACAAGACCCACGGTGTAGACTGTGCAAAGAGGCTCCTGAGACAGTCCAGCACATAACTGCAGGGTGTAAGATGCTGGCAGGGAAAGCATACATGGAGCGACATAACCAAGTGGCGGGCATAGTGTACAGAAACATCTGTGCAGAGTATGGGCTGGAGACCCCAGGATCAAGGTGGGAAACACCTCCAAAGGTTGTGGAGAATGACTGAGCCAAGATCCTGTGGGACTTCCAGATACAGACTGACAGAATGGTGATGGCGAACCAACCAGACATAGTGGTGGTGGATAAGAAACAGAGCAGAGCCGTGGTGGTTGACATCGCAATACCAAGCGATGGTAATATCAGGAAAAAGGAACACGAGAAGCTAGAGAAATACCAGGGGCTCAAGGAAGACCTGGAGAGAGCCTGGAAAGTAAAGGCATCAGTGGTGCCTGTGGTGATCGGAGCACTCGGGGCTGTAACCCCCAAACTGGAAGAGTGGCTTCAACAGATACCGGGAAAAACAACGGACATCTCAGTCCAGAAAAGTGCAGTACTGGGAACAGCAAAGATACTGCGCAGAACTCTCAAGCTCCCAGGCCTCTGGTAGAGGACCCGAGCTGAATGAGGGTGAGAGAGACCTACCACCGTGGAAGGTGAGAAACACTTTTTATATTTTTATATATATATATATATATATATATATATATATATATATATATATATATATATATATATATATATATATATATATATATATATATATATATATATATATATATATATATATATATATATATATATATATATATATATATATATATATATATATATATATATATATATATATATATATATATATATATATATATATATATATATATATATATATATATATATATATATATATTATTTTTTTTTTCTTGTTATTAAAATGGAAAATATTGGTAGGGACTATTTTGTCTTCCCCAAATATTGGTTGTGACATGTCCCCACCATCCCTATGTAAACCTACACCCTTGGGTGAATGGGTGAGTGGTTCCTTGATGTAAAGCTCTTTGAGTGCCTTGAAGGTGGAAAAGTGCTATATAAAAAAGTGGCCATTTACCAATTTTTGTATACCGACAACTTCTTTTACTATAACTGCTACTACTGATGTGCTACTTTTACCACTGCACTGCAACAACTTTTTATAATTACTAGAAAATACCAGATGTTGTGCATCATTTATGTTGTTCTTGATGGAATTATATGAATATGAATTTTGATAATGACCCTCAGATAAGGTGCATACTTTTGTATCTACATTTAAAATGATGGATTTGTCTATTGCATTATCATGTAAATTTATGCATAGATGCCATATAATATTCACTTACTCATCTGCATCATTATTTTTCTTTTTGGTGCATATAGAGGCCTATATATAGGTTCAAAACTATGGAATTTATCATAACTAACAGTATAATTTTATAGTATATCTGCTCTTACCACTGCTCAGATGTTACGCTAAGACAGTTGCTCTTACGTTTGCTCATACTTGAGTAGTATTTTTCCCAAATATCGCTGTCCTCTTTATACTCAAGTAATATTATTTTATACATACTTATATCAGAATGAGTAAAGACTTTCTATTGAGCCATAAATACTTGCTAACAATCAGCAAGTTTACACAGGTTGTTGTCTGACTTTGCGACTGGACACTTTTAAAGTTTACTTCTATATGTACAAATGAGGTGATGTATAGATACAGTGATTTTGAGACAAAGGCCTGTGGATAAATGGATGAACCTGACACAATACAGAGCCAGCGCTTCACACAAACCTCTGTAATTGGCTGTTAGGTTTGATCTGTACCAGGGCAGACGTAAAATCACGTCTAACTGTCAGGAGAACATTTTGCCCTTCTCGTCTCTTTGTAATAACACACTATTGATGACACAAGACTGTATGCCATGGTCCATTACTAATATCTGTTTAAACTGGTTTTAACTTTGGTTTGTTCACTATAAATTCCAGGAAGACTCAAACCCATTTGTAAATTCAGCCAGTTAAAGATACATAATGCAGCTTTTCTGATGAAGGTACGTCACCTGCTTGTCTCCTTGGAAATGTTATTGGTCTTCTGTACTCCATATTGCATTGAACTCAAATTTGTATTTATTCTGATACTGATGTTTTATTGCTAATACTTTTGTCATGTATTTAATTTCCAAAAATTTAAAAAGATATCAGCAGGGTCATAAAGTTAAACATATAAGAAATGGATGAAACCGAGCAGAAAGAAGAACTTATGTTTTCTGCCCCCTTTTCTAGACAATATTTTAACACTGAGTGACGTTCAAACATTTCAACACATTTAAATCACAAACATAAATCCATGCATTCTTACTGTAAGTGGGGTCACATAACCTACCACCCCAAGGATGTACATGCTGAGAGGAGATCAGTTTAATAAAATATTACAATATACAACATTGTGGAACATCCAAAACTAAAGCATAATGAAGCACTAAGAATTTACACATTTTTCATGAAAAAAACTTAAGCATGTTGTTTCTGGTGTGTAAAAAAAAAAAAAAAAAAAAAAAAAATTATATATATATATATATACACACACACACACACACACACACACACACACACACACACACACACACACACACACACACACACACACACACAATACACACATACACATACATACATACACACACATACACACATACATACATACACACACATACACACATACATACATACATACATACATACATACATACATACATACATACATATATATATATAAATATCTTCATTTAAGTTTTTGAGAGCTTCCGACACAATACAAACTGAATTTTCATTCAGTTTGATCATAAGAATATAGGGCTGGGCATATGACAACACATTGTCACACACATTGATCAATCATGATTTTTTATTCAACTTTTGTTTTTGTTTGGTTTTTATTATGTCTTATAAAAACAATTACATATCTTTCAATATTAATGCTCTGATCAAAAACAAGACAGGTCTTTAATTAGTGCCATTTAACAAAAAAAGTAAAATTTCTTCCTCTGAACTCTGCTCCAAACCACACGCTTTTACTGATAGCACATTGGCTGTAGACCTCTCGATTAAAAGGACCGCTGCTGATCACTGACAATTAAAATCACAGAATATTCATCTTGATTAAAATGTATTTCACAGCTCCAAAAGAAGAGCTTCCTTACTCTGACTGTCATGGATTATTTGAGTTTGAGATGAAAGCGGGGTAGAGGTGTTAGTTCCTGGTTACTTTTGGCTGAAGTTCCGTGTTATGTAAAAGGCAGTGACTGGGGCAGGATGCTCCCTCAGAGCCACCCTGCTCTGAGCGGAGGAGGAGAGTATGGTTCAGTCATGTGCTCTGTCTCTGCGCTCCTCTGACTCTTACAGCCACTTGGAAGACATCCCAGAATCCCTCATATTTACACACATATGCCTACATTTGACTCATTCGATTTCTATTTTTTCCTGCATTTAAAAAAACAAATATAAGTGCTGGAAGTGCCTCAGCCTGAACCTATTGTTTGCCACTACCTATCTACCACTGAAACATTCTGCTAATAATTAAAAGCACACATATCTGATCTGTAACTTCGCCAGGTAATAACTTAATTTTATTTATATAGCACTTTTCTTAGCAGAGTTACAAAATACTTTACATAAAGTTCAATAAACAGGCATAAGGCACAGATTAATTTAATTGTGAGACTTTGAGATGGAGCAGAAGACAAAGAGGAAGCTAGACCTCTTCTGAATTTGGTAAGATGTTCAAACCTTTGTGAAGCCGTTAAGTCCAGCCCTGTGCTCTAATGCAGATTCTTCTCTTTGTTGCAGACTTAGGATGTTACGAACCAGTTGAAAATTAATGACACTGTGTTTGAGGCAGGGGTCTCCAACCTGTAGCTTGCGAGCTATCAGTAGCTCTCCACCCCCTTCCAAGTAGCTTGCCAAGGGATTTCTTTTGTGTTGAATAACTCAGATTTGATTTATATAGGCATTTAGCCTATATCCTTTGTAAATGTATAACTTTGATGCCTAATTTTGTGCAAAGATAACTGGATAATGGGTTATGTTTTATAGACATCTAAGTGTATCTCATCTTCCACTTACCATGGCTCTTATATTTACAGAATTTCTGTCCACCGCTAAAATTAGTAGCTCTCTGGCATTTTCGTTTTACAAAAAGTAGCTCACAGGATGAAAAAGTTTGGAGACCCTTGGTTTGAGGCCACTTGTCCCCTCATGTCCTTGGAAGACATCCCTGAGAACTCTCTGTAGGACACATAGTGTGACCTACAGAGTCAGCTCATTTGACTTTGTCTACACAGAAACCCAAAGATCATCTGCCTTGCTCAGGAGTTTTCAGACTCTTTGTCTGAGCAGATAGATGATAGCCCCTTCCCCGTCCAGTTGTCCCAAAGGTCTTCCACAGTCTGTGGCAGCCTCCGGTTGACGTCTGCTTTGTATGCCATCATCTGAGCTTGGCACCCCAGCCACTGGACTGACCCTTCATGTTCTGGATAGTTTCACTGAAGCTCTGGGAAACATGCTCATATGGAATCCTTCTGCCCCAGCCTGTTGGAGGCCATCACTGACCTCATTGTAGAAGAGATCTGTGCTGTCTAAACCCCAGCTCAGACCTGGAGTCTGCTGCCTCGGAGAAGGAAGAGCAGCTCAAGTCCTGCTCGAGACCCTCCCAGGCCTCGAACAGATCCCTGAACTTGAGACTCTTCCAGGACTCAAGCAGAACCTTGGACTCGAGATCCTCTCAGGACTCGAGACCCTTCAAGGACTTAAGCAGATCCCTGGACTCGAGATCCTCCCAGGACTTGAGACCCTCACAGGACTTGAGCAGATCCCTGGACTCAAAACTCTTCAGGCCTTGAGCATATCCCTGGAGATGAGACCCTTCCAGGACTCAAGCAGATCTCTGGACTCGAGACCCTCTCAGCACCTGAGACCCTCCCAGGACTCAAGCAGATCCCTGGACTCAAGACCCATCCAGGACTCAAACAGATCTCCGGACTCGAGACCCTCCCATGACTCGTGCAGATCCCAGGATTCAAGACCCTCCCAGGACTTGAGCAGATCCCTGCTCTAGAGACCCATCCATCACTTGAGCACATCCCAGGATTCAAGACCCTCCCAGGATTTGAGACCATCCCAGGCCTCGAGACCCTTCCAGGAATCGAGCAGATCCCTGGACCCAAGCCTGTCCCAGGGCTCATGCAGGTCTCAGGATTTGAAACCCTTGATCCCAGCTCTAGAGGAGCTCACCTGCCAGTAGAGCTCCCTATACATTAAAGAGCTTGTGCAACATTTTTGTGTGATATGTCACATTATGTACAAAACATGTTATTGTGGTGTTAAACCATTTCTACTCCTATCTTTTCTCCAAGAATAATTAATACATAATTACAGTTTACCATTTCAGTGAACCATTAGCTTCCCATCTGTCGAGCAACGAAACATCATGAATATCAATTTGGGGTGTAATCAAAACTTTTTAAAGCGCTACTGATATATTTCATATCAGACTGCAGAGCTACCAGGGGATGCAATAACATCTCCATGGAGACTAGCAAGTAGAGAGATCTCCACCAGAAAAGCTACTTAGTGCACCTTTTAAAAAATAGTTAATGATCTTTGTAAATATGAATTATTTTTCTGACAAAAATAGGCTGTAGTGATGCTATGGAGTAGTTTCATTTTATGTCCCCAAATGTGACTCTCATCTGTGTCGTCTCTCAGCTCTGTGCAGCTAAAAACACCTCCAAACACTGTCAGGTCTGGAGTGCTCTGTGTGCTCTGGCTCTATATTTAGTCTGACTGCCAAGCGCCACATTACATTTCTTCTTTACGATTGTTCCCTGTCGCCTAAAATCTTGTGCAAAGATATTTTTCAGAGCGCACATGTCATTTTGTTTCTTTGTGATTTTCTGTGCCTCAGCTGCAGAATGCCTCCACGTCTCTACTCCGTTGTCAGTTAAAATTAGGCAGATGCCAAAGAAACATACTACACAAGTTTTAGCTTTGTGGTAATGTGTCAAGACGTCTCTCAAACAGTGTAATTACAATGTTTCCCTGACAACACTGGTCGAGGCTAAATCCGTACCTAAGACAAGTATGTTTAGTGTTAGTTCTGTGTCTATATCCATCTGCTCAGGCCTACACTAGAGGCACAAAATTCACTTTACCTCAGGGCACTGAATATGATGTGAATGAATAATGTGCAAAAGTGACTTTGAGCATCTGAAAAAGCGCCGTATAATGCATTGTTTGTTTTTATTATCAGGGGTGTTGAACTAAGAGGGTAAATTTGTATGTTTTCAGACAGAATGCAATGTAGGCCATCCAAGATGATTTGTACCCAAGGCAGAACATTTGGTGCTACACCTCTCTTTATTATTATAACCTTTGATGACGTACGTCAGCTGTCGGCCACAATGGATGAGTTCTTGGTACTGTAACGCAATTTCTCTAACTCGAAAAAGCAGTAATGAAAACTAATACATTCAATTCAGACTCATCAAAGTGCAGGGACATCTCGCTCACCAAAATAGTTAAGTTGTTATTTGTTCGGAACACAGCTGTTGAAAAATAAAATCATTTTTACATGTTTTTCATTGAATATTTTAGAGCAATAGAAAAGAAAAACATCCCAGCCTTGCCCCAGACCAACTACTGCACACACAGAGCTCTTTAAAAGGTTATATCACCACTGCCAGTAAACAGCTGTCAGTTCATGTACATATTCACAGTTAAAAACACTGTATTAAGTAGAAATGTTTTTTTATTTTTTTTATTTTTATTAAAATGGTACCTGACTAATCGATCAAATTGTGCATTAGTATGCTGAGATCACACATTTAATCAAAATCAGTGTTCTGTTCAATACTATCGTTTATCATTTATATTTACTTAAAGCTGCATTGTGTAACTTTCCTGGTGGAGGATCTGTCAAATCATTTTCTCCATGGAGACGTTATTGCTTTGTGTGAGATGTTTCATAGTACGGTATTAAACCTTTTTATCATCATGGAGACAAAACCAGACCAAGTTACATGTCAGATCTGTGGAAGCAACCCTGTTCCCAGTGAGAATGCATGTTTTCCTAGGTATTTTCAAGCTATAAAATCACCTGTAATTAAATAAATGTAAAGTACTGTTTAATGTCCTACTGTGAAGCATTCTAGGCAACCAAAAAGTTACATAGTGCACCTTTAAGCAATATATCACTCTTCATAATTTGCTATCCTGACAAGCCTAATACACCCATTTGGCATCTTTTCTCACCTCGTGACCTTTCCACACTCTCTCGCTCGCTCTGTCTCATGGCACACAAAGCACTTTTCCGCCTGTGCCTATAGTGCAGCTCTGGCATGTTGTCAAATCCTCTTTCATTCATGGCTCTAGCCTTTCTGAATATCCTCAGAAAACACTTCGACATTTAAAAGTGAAACATTTCTGAAGCGCGATGGTACCCTGCGTCACCACTGCTCATTTCATTACATGCTCAGTGACTTTCTCCGAGGCAGGTGCTTCTTTCCCCCGCTCCTTTGGGTGGGAGTGGAGGGTGGGAAGGGAAGGAGGGTCTGTGGCATGAGGCCCCTCTCCAGTATCCTGTTTACCTCTCGGGCCGTGAGGGTGAGTGTCTGGCACCCGGTAGGAGAGCCAGCCCTGAGCTAAGAGCTGTCTCCTTCTATGTCATCAAATATACGTTATTCTTCGGTGCTTTGAGTATGTGTGAATGTGCAGACAGGTGCGCACCACAAGTGTCCTGTATTCATGACTGGTTAAAGAGCTCTTCTACTTCCACATTGGCATGAATAGGGCAGCACTGAAATGGATATGTTAAAATTTGTGCTTGTTTTGTACAGTTTTTATTTTTTATTTTTTGAGAAAACAGAAGATTATCAGTGTAACGCTTGGCTTTTACACTAGGCAGACTTAGACTTTATTTATCTATGAGAGAAATAACTTGTACAGTAAATTAAAATTCATAAAAAAAAAAAAAACATGAGCAAATAAAACATGCATGATCATAGAAAATTAGTTATTGGACGAAAGCAAAATAAGACAAATGTTGCCAGATTGGTTTATTTTCAAGTAAATCATAGCTAATATACAACAATGGAAACATTTGCACTATAAGAGAGCACACATATCATTCACTCTGATATTCACAGGAGAATTGTGCAACAACATTTTTTAAACACCTTTATGTAAGAAAGAAATGAACACAGGGTTAAACAATAGCTCAGTAAGAGTGTTTGTCCACCAGTCTGAAGGTTGGTGGTTTGAATCCAGCTCTTGACATTAACACGAGTGGGAGAGCAGTCAGAATCACTCACTTACAGGTTGGCAGTAGGATTCCAGCTTGCACAGATGAATGCTGCCGTTGTGTTCTTGGGCAAGACATTTAACCTGAATATGTGTGTGTGTGTGTGAATGAGTGAGCGGTTTCTTGATGTAAAGTACTTTAAGTTCCTTGAAGGTGGAGAAGTGCTGTATAAAATGTGATCATTTACCATTTAAGCAAAATGTAAGTTCTTAGTTCTCAACAGGTATACATCTCAATAATCATGTATAGAAATGTTAGCTTAAAGGTTGTATGGAGGATTTTTTTTTGTTTCAAATTGTCAATGATAGCATTATAGAGATGCAGTAGCCTTGTAATTATGATGACCAAAAAAAAGAGAATAAAAATTCATCAACTCTGGACGTGGTGGGGCTAAACATTTGCCAATAGATAACGACACTGCCTCGTTATCTGTGAGCTGACAGGCTGTCAGTCAAACTCCCTACGTTTCTAGCGTAACTGACTTGCCTGCGCGCCGCCGGTACGTGGTTTGCGTACGCCTGTCACGCAGTCCACAGACGCAAGACGCACAGACGCTGTTTACTCCACCAACGCAACAGTTCTTAGCGGCTTTTTTTTGACCTATATCTTCCTCGCAGTTAGCACAAAGTTTGTTGCAATGGCAGACAAGAATCCAGGAGCAGTTAGCTGCAAAAGAAAGTCAGTTTTTGAGGTCGCTGAAAGAAGAAGACAAGGGGAAAAGCAGCGAAGCCAAACTAAGGTGATTCTTGGAGATTCATTCCAGCGATGGCGCATCTGAAGCAGACGAAGGGTCTAAAGACTGACGCTTTGGTCGCCAAATTACTCCTGGACAGGTCACTTCTGCTTATTATGAAAACGTACTTTATTTCCAAGAGCTAGACAAACGTTTTTCAGGACACGAAAGCGATATCCTATGTCTGAAAATGTAATTTTCAAGGCAAAGAAAGAGTCCGCTTGCTGCTGCGTGTTGTAGCTAGTTCATTCGCACGGAATCTCCGCGCAACCTTCTCTGCACCCCTTTCCTGCTCCTCTCCCCGCTGTCCGTTCCGCTCTTCCCCCTGCTCCTCACTTCTCCGGGCACGGAATCTCCGCGCACCGCTCCCCTCTCCTCTCTCCTCTCCTCTCTCCCTGCTCCGCTCTTCTCCCTGCTCCTCACTTCTTGTCTGCGCACGAAATGTCCGCGCACCCCCTCCCCCCGCTCCTCACTTCTCCGCCTTGCCTAACCAACACTGTAATTAGTTGTTTACAAGTCATGTGCAGCGCACCGGCTGTAAACAAACCTGTTTCTGCCGTAAGGAGGAGGAGAGAGGAGGCGTTTCTACGTAGGGAGCTGTGGGGGAGGGGTGGTGGTTTCACGCATGCGCAACATTTGAAAAAGGACTAACAGTCGCTGGATTTCTCGTTCCTTGGAAAATCCTCTATACAACCTTTAAAGCAGATGCATTATGCAAAATGTACTTGTTTAACCATGTTATAGTTGTTTCCTCTTCTCATTTACCCTCTCCAAGTTGTATTTGGACTGATTTGTCTTTAATCACTTATTTTCAAGACTACACATTATTGACCAATCCCCATTTTCACTGCCAACGGCAAATGCCCACTGCTCTCTATATACAATTGATGATACATGTAGGATTTGGCAGTGTCATTTTTGTACAAAAACTAAAAAAATAACTGCTGCTATCCATAGAAAGTACCAACAGCTGGACAGCTCTTTGTGATAATGTCTATGGCAACATAAGCTCCCATTGGGCACCTGCTGTTTCTTTTATTAACTTGTTTTAGATGAATATTGTGATTTAAAATATGCAGTCTTTAATATAATGATCCATGGGTGTCATAGATTATAACTATATAGCAGACGGTATAGAATTGTACAGTTGCTTAGACATATTTCCACTATGGGATTGCTTTGTAGTGTATTTTAAGGTTCTTCAGTTGTTTTTGGCAAATCATCAGACCATGTTAGTACTCTAAGCCCAACTCCCCATTATCCTTTAGACTAATTATGCTCATTAAAATAAGAAGAGTGTTTCAGAGCCCTGGACTGGTCAGGTGGAAAGAATAGGAACAACTTAAAACTTTAAACTTAAAAATGTCTTGGTAGTACTGGTCTTGAATTTGTAAGAAGCCTTAAATTTCCTATAACCCAAAAGATCACAGACAGATCTTGAACCTTTGAAATGCCAGTCATTGAATACACTGCACTAAGTCTTATGCCTGGAGGAAAAGCCATTCTGTATTAAAACATGTGAAACCCTCCTTATATTACATTATTTATAAGATAGCTAATATTGGCATTGAGTACCAACATATCAGAGGCCGTGTTTTCTGGTGATGGAGATGTATTGATTAGTCAGGAACATTCCCCAGTATGCAATTAAACTTATGGGCCTGGTCAAACAGAAGTATACAGCAAGGCCAAAAATTCAAGTTAATGCATCTGATATAAAAGTGTATTCAACAGATAGAATATGTACTCTAGTTTATGAAACTGTTTACCTTTTTTCTGTACCATTTTTGGTTCTAAAGTTACATACGTTTTAAAGAGACCATGTATGAAACATGGAACAAAAATTATTTCCCAAATTTCAAAGACCTGCAAATCATGTAAATAAATCGATGTATTTCATCATATCTTGTGTTATTCGATCTTTGAACTGTTGATGAAGGTACATGAATTTTCAAAAAAAAAAAAAGTATTTAAAATAATAAAAATTTGCTTGGAAGGACTGACATATTTTATAGAAATAATTACCTTTCATTTTGAAGTAATATTACAGTCGGAAGAAAAAAGCTGAAAAATTATGCAAAATCATGCACCTTCTACTTGCTCGCACAATTTTCCCTCTGTTACTTTTCCCTCTGTTACCATGACCTTTCTTAATAAAAAATCTCATTACTCAAAAAGTAAGAGGTTTTTCAACCTAATCTTGTACCATATGGTAGAAAACTATATTAAGCAAATATTCAAACCAGTTTGTTAAGGATATGTAAGTGAGAACCGCTAGTTATTGCTGTTTGTATTTATTACCCAAAAAGTGCTGCATATTTCATTCCCTCTGTTACCGACATGAGTTTTAAAAATTTTTGTCAACAACTTGAAAGAATATCGCAGGGTTAACTTTACCCTGTTGGAGTGTTAACTCTTTCCTACATTCTGATACCTTACTTATTTCAATAGTCCCTCTAGTTTCTGAATAAGAGCTATTTGAATGTAAAAAAAATCTGCCCCTGTTCCCTCCGTTACCGCTTGACTGGACCCTTATCTATTTCCATGGAGAGAAGGCCAATACAGGTCAGATCTGTGGGAAAACAAACTTTTGAACAATAAAAGCACCTATTGTTTAATAATAATAGCAATTTAACACTGAACATACCAGCAAACCAATAACAAACAAGGTGGTTGACCCTATACAAATAATGTATATATTGTGTTGGTGTTGGTCAGAGGGGCCAGTGGGGCAGTTTGGCCCAGTTTGTGCGTTATGTGTGAATCAAACAAAACACAGACCACTCCTTACATTTTTAATTTTTTATGACTAAACAACCTTAGAAAAGAAAATAGCTTGAAAATAGCACCATATGGGCCCTTTCAAGTAATCACTAATCTAGTAGTTTTATTTGTAAGTTTGGTATTATAAATGTAATGCAAATTTGAACACTTTCTTATTCACAATGTTGTCAAACAGAGACTCTATTGCAGAATAAGTCAAATTCTACCACTGACACATTTTTCAGTTTTGTTCTTTTATTGCTCTCCATTGGAATCTTCTCGTTCCACACCGGATCTTTCTTCTTTCCCAGTGATGCCAAAAATCCAATTATTTCACTGAGGCATTCAATAAAAACTCAAGAAAATAAATAAAAAAGAAGGAATTGTCAATCGGATACAATTGCAGTTTGCCTCCCTTTGGCGCACTGAAGGGACTGCATTAGCACGTTTTGTGTTGCGATTTTTCCTCATGAGTGGATTTAATTGGGAAACGTTTCAACTAGGGGCTATCCACATACCAGGCAGTGAAGCTAGGGTCATTTCATTGGCTTTGTCTACAATTGGCTCTCCTGTCTGCTTCCATTATCGTCAGAGGAGCTGTAAACTTAAACAAGGTGGGATGAATAAGAAAGAGAAGAGAAAGTCAAAGGGGTTGTTATAAGAGATTCCAACATCGAGCTGTCATGGCTGGATGGACATTGTTTGAAGTAAAAATATGTGGAGTTGGCTCTGTGAAGTTTGGAAACTGTCAGGATGTTGCTTACTGCAGACAGAAGGTGCAAAGATGGAAAAGCACTACCTGTTCTACTTTTATAACTTACTTTTTGTTTGGTGTTTTTTTTTTTTTTATTTTTTTTATAAGACCTATTATGCGTGTCTGTTATATAGTTATAATCTATGATACCGTGGATCATTATATTATGATTTAGACATCTTAAATCAGAATATTAATCTAAAACTACAAAAAGAAAAAAATCCACTGACACACGTGCCCATGTTGCCGCAAAACATCATCACAACAAAAAGCGATGCAACTGTCGGCACCTCCTTTGGGTAGCCATGGATTTTTTTTTTTTTCATTTGTACCAAAGTTACACAATGCTGCCAAATCCTACGCGTATCACAGATTAAGAAAATGCAGGAGACTTGGAGAATGAAGTTAATACAGAGCAGTGGAGGTAAAAACAGAGCTGATCAGCAAAATGGCGTCTTGAAAATTAAAAGATTGCTCAAACATGCACATATCAGTCCAAATACAACTTCTGGTGAGTAAATGGTGAAAGGAAACATCTATAACATGATTAAAAACTCTGAATAGTTCATTGTGCATAATAGGTCTGCTTTAATACAAGATAAAATGATCGATAAATAGTAACATTCATTTTTTCATTATTGATTTCATGTAGCAAATTGGATGGACCAGTTATCACTAATACAAAAAATTGTTTTTCCAGGTACCACCAGATCTAAACCAGGACTTATTAGGACTAAACCAAGTCTACAAACCAGAACGACAAAACTGACTCAGTAATTCAAACCACAAACTTACCCAAAGAAATACCAAAATGTTAATAAAACGACTCTAAATTATGCAGATGTTCAAATTGTTTGCACTCCAATGGTTTTGTAGCACAACCCACACTGGGAAAGATTATTAAATGAGAGGTTGCGGCCTCAGAAACTTTCTCTGACATGTTATTACAGCTAAATATAAATAGCCTAATAAAATCTGTCCACTTTTATAGAGCACATTTTACAAACTGTTGGCAAAATGTGGCATAAATATTACATGATTCAGTGGCTAACAACAAACATAAAACAAAACAATAGCCTAAAGAATAATGGAACAATATAAACATAACACAATTGAATAAAAACAACACACTGCAATAATAAATGTCTTTGCATAAAATCTTACAAAATCTATCAAAGATATCAGAGGACCACACAACTCATGCAGCGATTAACACCAAAAAGACAAGACTTAAAACACTGCACTTTGAAAACTTACTTTACTGTTAAAGGGTAAACTATATAACATTATAATTACCCACTGCTACATTTTTGTTGTTTGTGCAACTATTTTGCTTTTGATGTAACACAAGTTCAGCATTTTCTCCTCTTTTTCACACATGTAAGCACAAAACAGTGTCTAATTTATCGATAGGGTGCTATAGAGCTTCAGGTCACTACTTTGAACTACCATTAAAGAAAAAAAAACATGCCTTAGGTTTTAAAGTGCTAGTACCTGACTGGCCTGTTTCTTCTAGTTCTAGTTCTAGCAGTAACCTGATTCATCAGCCGGTTTCACTTCAAGGAAATCGTCTCACAGCATTAGAATTTGTTCGCTCGATGGTAGGTGGGTACTTTTTTTGTTTAACCAATCGCTGCTATTTGGTTGTGACATATGTAATGCGTCACTAACGGGGCATATTAAGCAAATTCCGTAGGAAGAAGGACAATAACGTCTTTCCCCTTGATAAAATTCACCAAACATTCTCTTTATTCTGGCTTTAAATCCTTGATCTCAGGAATCATTGCCAACACAGACTGTATGGCTCTTCGCTGATTGGCTGGTGCCGTGACTCACACTTCCGGGGTTCTTGCAAACCGTCTAGTGTATTCTGATTCCTGACCTAGTCGCTGGAGAGAAATGAAATTGAGCGGAGGCACTAGGTTGCACCAGGCTGGCTAGTTCTAGTTCTAGCTGTGCTCTGTCCTTGAAATAAACAATAGATACATATTTTTCTTACTATTGTGTAGGGATGCACTGCTTTTTCACTTCCAATACCCATTTCAATACTTTAGCTTTAAGTAACTGATGATACCCAATAGGTATACCCAACCTAAAGCAGCGCAGAGACTGAAAACATCATGTATTTTCTTTAAAAACAATAATAACAGACAAACTGATCCTAATGTGTTATGGAGCTGTTCACATTAGTCTCTCATGTAACTTGCTGAATAATTTTGCACAAATAAAAATTCAAACATTCTTACATTACTAGATTTATATGTCAACCAGCACATCGGCTGAAGCGATATTTGAAAGCCGATATCCATTCCAGTATCAGCTTCTGTTGTGCATTGTGTTGGGCTGCTTCTTCTGCTTCTGTGATGAAGCCCAAACTCCTCTTTGACTTTGCTCCTCTCCAGTCTATCGATCACATGCACGCACACCATCTGGGGGAGACTTACATAACAGCTCCTATCTCCGCCTCTCCTCGCTGCCTCAACAAACGCTAACGCATTTAGCTAACTAAGATACAGTAGCCCAACTTCAAAGAGTCTTATGGAAATGCTGCAGGCACTGTGTCCTCTGTGTCCTTATATATCGTTCAGTGGATACTATAACATAACTGTTGCTTACTCTTCAAAAAGCCAAGCCCACGTTACCAGAATAAGGCCAAAGGGAGGCTAAAATAGTGATTAAATGTAATGGCAATGATGTGTTACTAGCTATTTCACACTCCAGCTGTTGCCCCATGCTGTGGAGGCTAAGCTAATTTATTCAAGAATAAGAGTTTTATCAAGATTTATATAACATTATGTGTCATTAAGCAAATGTTACAGCAAAAATCACCTTTTTAGCGTAAACACATAATTGCTGATGTTTAAAAATGTATGAAACGACATGACTTAAAAATAACAGCACTTTGTGAAATGTACCATTCAAATAGTAATAATTCAATATTCATTCTGTTTTCCAAATGCATGGAAGTTCTAAATTAAGGTTTAGTACTATCAAATCAATGTACCTTATCTGTCAAGTTAAAACTAGTCACACCAAACAGCAACTTAAATCTACCATCTGTAATTAGATTGGTCAAGCTGCCCCTGTTGTATTCTCACATATCAACACACTTTGCTTGTTGGTGATGAAATATTTGTGAGGTCATGTCCATACATTTTTCATGGAATATTGTCAATAGATTCTGGCTGCTGACAGAGCATGAGTAGGGCCCCGTTTGGGAGGTGCACTTGTGGCGATAGTCACTGTTTTTCCATGGTGACTCATTATAAGGCAAGTTTAATTGAAGATGAAGCCAAGTAAGTTCCTTTGAAAAGTGTTTCAAAGTTTGGTGCGCAGCGTCTTCACTCACGCCTGCTCAAGTCACCATCTTCAGGTGCTGGCACTGTCCTGCTGCTTCCCCAGTTTAGGCTCCAGGCACCACTTAATGACATCACTCTGTTACAGCCAATGAAATAGCAGCATGGGTAATCCTGACGTCATATCACTGAATACACCTCAGAACGTCTAATAAACAAAATGTAAACTAAAACATGTTCAATTAATACTATTGAGTTTTGAAAAAATAAATAAATAAATAAATAAATCTGAATAAATTTATATTTTTGTTTATTAAAATAAAATGGCAAATACTGGTAGGGACTATTTTGTGTTCTCCAAATATTGGTTGTGGCATGTCCCCACCATCCCTATGCAAACCTATGCCCTTGAAAGAAATAGAATAAATTTACAGATTGTATCTTTAAATTAGGAAATAATTTTAAGAAGTTAAAGGTCCTATATTACACAGCATTGACTCTTGTGAGATTTAAGCCGTGTTATAATGTTAAATGCTCAAAAACAAACCTGGAGTTGTGTTTTGTTTCTTTCACACGTTTGAGTAACACTGCATTACTAGACTGTCTTCATCTCCCAAGCTCAAAATGCCCCGTTTCTCCTTGTAATGTCATGAAGCCGTAGTTTTCAAGTTAACAACTTTTATCTTTTGTTCAGTAGATATTGGCAATTCCAGTCTGGAAATTACCCAAATGATTCTAGTGAAGGTGTATGGAGTTTAAAAACGCTATATTACTACATCACAAAGTGGAAGTGTTTTCAGTCTGAGTTTAAATGATAAACAAGTTTATAAATCCAAAGATGAGAATAAATGAAAATGCATATTCTACTAAAGTACACAATTAGTCTTTCACAAAGTTTGCACTCTGTTAAAAAATCCTCAGTTTTTCAGATTTTTGTTTTCTTCCCATCTGTTGGGATGTGGTTTGCTGTGGTTGGTATTTTGCTTGTGGAATGCAGAAAATGTCCAGACCATTAGACATGCACACTTGTTGAGATGTATTGGTAACACTTCAGCAAACTCAGATGAAACTGAAAAGTGTACCAGGGCCCTTTCTTCATCCCCCATAGAGCAGTAAGGATGATATAAGCATTTTAAGTATTCATGTTCCCTTATTTCAGATTTCTGTTTAGATGTGTGTTTAATTTCACCATCTGCTAAATTTTGGAGATACTCGTTTGCCCTATTGGAAATGTCAAGTCCATGTTTTTGGGTTCTAATTAAAATTCTGGTTAAGTAGGCCATAGTTTTGCACACTGAGTAGAATATGGCCTAAATAAACCAAAATGTTGCCTTGTATGAATGTGGAGTGTGTATGTGAGTCTTGGTGGTGGATGGAGGGATCAGTGGTGCAGATTGGTTTCTTGACCAGCCAGTCCCGTCTACATTCTGTTTGAATCCAGAAGGGACTGGAAGTGAACAATAGACTGAAAATCCTCTGTCCAAACCTGATCCAACCACAGCTACTAATTTGTATCACGTGTCTCTCAAATGTGGAAGAGATTTCCTCCCTAAAATTCTTGTGACATTCATTTATGCTTTTTTCCCCCCTCTTTTTTGTGTAAACTGCCATGTTTTTGACATGAATGGAGCATCCGGAGCATTCACTTTGTAAAGTTAAGTGGAGGGTGTGGCTGGCCAGGTAAACAGATTGGCAGCCTTGCTTCTGTCAGACAGCTCCATAGCAGCTGTAGCTACAATAGTAACTGAGTGAAGACTGAATGAATAATGCAATGTAAAGCTCTTTGTGTGTCTTGAAAGACCTTATATAAATCCCCTGCATTATTATTACTATTATTAAAGCGGCTTTGAGCGTCTGGAAAAAAGACTAATGCTTTGCTATGACACTACACAATACAGTAAAAACAGCCAAAATCAATCCGGCTGAATCAATCAAGCACATTGGAAGTGCGACTAAAACTGGTCCTTTTCAAGCCATGCTTTTTAGTATTGTTTAACTTATGAACAGAAATTTGGAGCATCTTAGGTAACGAGGTTGAAGAAAAGTAAAGCAGATCATCTCACATGTTCTGTAGTTTATTATCAAGGTCCTATGTGCAAAATTTCCTCTTGTGAACCTTAAGCTACAGTGTTTTATAATACTGTTACCTCATCTAAAACATACCTAGAACTGCGTTTTGTTCCATTCACACATATTTGAGTAACTCTTTATTATTAGTCTGTCTACATCTCTGAAGCTCAAAATGCTCTTTTTCATCTTGTGCTATGAAGCAGTAATTTTCAGCTACTTTTTACCTTTAGTTCAGTAGAGATTGCCAATTCCAGGGCTGAAATGATCTAAATGATTAGTGAAGGTTTATGGAGTTTAAAAACACAGTGAAGCACTTTCTTTATTACCATGTTCCACAAGAAGAACTCTGCCTAAATATGCAGGGTTTGTGTGTAAAACATGTGTGAATGAAACCAACAAAATGAACAAAACTCAAGATGTGACTGTGATGAAGAAACAAGATTATAACAAAGATCAGAAAATAGTGTAATATGGGCCCTTGAAACGTTTAAATGGTCCCTAATGGTTCACCTTGGTTTACCCTTCAGTAGTTCAGTACAGCTGTGTTGTCATATGTTTCAGTGCTTAGTCCTCAGAGGGTCATGTGTCATTGACAAATATGCAGAGATTATATTTGAATGTTAATGAGCCGGATATATAGCTCTTATTAAAACAAAGACAAAAGGTTAAATGCAGGCCACACAAGAAATTGACTGTCCACCAATTTCAACGGAAAAGCCACAGCTCAAATCTCTTAACAAGATTCTCCTCTTTGTGTCAGATGATAGGATTGCGATGAAAATGTCAATTAAAACTAAAACTGTATGTTGACATGGGGGTCAAAGCAAAGTAAAAAAGACACATAAAGAAGCTACAGATGTAGAGGACAACTGGCCTTTTTTATAGCATATCTACTACTACCACTACTACTACTACATTTACTACTACTACTGCTACTACTGATTCTGCTACTACTCCTTCTACTGCTACTCTTACTATTACTATCACTACTACTACTACTGCTGCTACTATTACTGCTACTATTAGCATACTACTACAGCATACTACCAGGAATAGTATGTGACTGAACAGAAGTGTTACATTATAGAACAGAACAAAAGTGTTCTTGAGCGCAAAATACAGTATTTTATCCTAATGTACCCTGATGCTTCCACTCTCAGCAGCCTCTTAGCTTGTGTTTGTTTATTTATCCAAATTACTGGACCTTCTCTGTGTCCCTGTGGAACTGTTCTGACACGGACTGCCAGGCCTAAACACACTTCCACTGCAGAGCCACAAATGGTCCTAAACAATTACCCTCTTGTACCCATTATGTTCAGCCCGCAGTGCAAGATCGGCCTTTTTAACGCTATAAATATTTCCTTTCCCAAAACTTCAACCAGCAAGAGATAGTTCCTACTTTAAAAATTGTACAAGTGAGGAGGAACATTGAACTTTAAAGCACAGTTAACCAATATAAGATAAACATTAGGTGCACTGCATTGTAATATGTATTACAGGGTGCAGGGTGCACAAGTTCTCAATAGGGTGTAGGTCAGGTGAGGAAGGGGGGGCATGTCATTATTATTTCATCTTTACAGCCTTTACTGGCTACCCACACAGTGGAGTACTTCAGTGCATGCGATGGAGCACTGTCCTGCATAAAAATCATGGTCCTCTTGAAAGATGCAAACTTTTTCTTGTACCACTTCTTGAGGAAAGTGTCTACTAAAAACTGGCAGTAAGTTTTGGAGTTCATTTTGAGTCTATCTTCAACTCGAAAAGGTCCAACAAGCTCATCTTTAATAATACCAGCCCATACCAGTACCCCACCTCCTCTTTGCTGATGTCTGAGTCGAAGTGGAGCTATGTGCCCATTACTGGTCCAGCCACAGGTCCATCCATCTGGTCCGTCAAGAGTCATTCTCTTCTCATCAGTCCATGAAACCTTTGAAAAATCTGTCTTCAGATATTTCTTGGCCCAGTCTTGATGTATCAGCTTATGTTTCTTGTTCAGTGGTGGTCGGGTTTCAGCCTTTGTTACCTTGGCCATGTCTCTGAGTACTTAACCCCTTAAGGCACACATTCACTGCTCCATGCTGAAATCCAATTAGAATTCAAGTTTATCCAACTTGTAGTTGGAGAATATGCATACAAATCATCATATGGTCAAAATACCTGCTTGTGTGCACAATTATTAGGCAAAAGACCCACTTGCCTAATAATTGCTGTATTTATGCTGTATTTGTATTGAGTATTTTTTGCTTTGATATCTGTAATAATTGAATTCTTTTTCCACTACTGCTGACGATGCTAACGACTTGTAAGAATCATTTCACCTGCTGCTCCTGACAGCTTGCCCCATGACACTGAGAGATGGGCCAAAAGTGGAGGACAGGGGCAATAAAATACTTTAACCTTTGATCACGATGGATCCAGGGGCCTTGGTTTACAAATTCTTCAGTGTGGCTCATGCTGTCACTCTGTCACTCCCTCCACTCTGGCCAAGGTCATGTGTGGGCTAATAGGTTTTGCAGTACACTTGTATGGTGCTGTCATGCTGTGTGGTGCCAGTACACAGGGGGATATATTGCTGCTTATGGGTCAGTAAGGGCTGAGGCACCTGTCGAGTTGTTGGCTCTGCATCCAAAGGTCAGTGCGCAAAAATATCATATTGGTGCCGTGTCCATGTTGAAACTTAAACATGTATGTGTGGTTTTATATATCACTTTTTGTTGACATTTTGAGCCATTTTAGTCTACTGAATTTTTAAGGAAATTATATACAACTATAGCAATTTTCATGTAAATTTGTTTTGACCCTTTAGCATACGCAGATTTTAGGGTAAACATGACATTGCTGTGTATGGTGGTTGCATCTAATTATAAAGAGATTTATCTACCGTATACCATTTTGTTGAATTTGTACTAGCGTTCTAGTTTTTGTTAGTAGTGGTCTGATGGAAAAAACGCTGGTCTAGCCTCTGAAAGTAGTGAAACATGTTTATAGGTTTGAGATGAATAATTAGGATGCTTGGAATCTTGGACCAGTGCAAACCATTTAGAATAACCTAGCTCTGCTTTTAATGTTTTTTAAGAGAGCAACAGCGCTGTTCAGATTGAAAAAGGAACCAATAAATCCAACCAAACAAAAACAGTGGTAAAATAAATACATAAAATTACTGTGCCTGTGACATTATACATCTTATACAGGCTATTTAAAACACAAATAATTTTTCTCATTATTGGCCAGTATCAAGTTTATAATGCCATATCTGAATGTCAAACTATACAACACATATAAGCACCATGGAGAATAAGCATTCGAACTCTAATCATATAATCTATAATCGAAACAAAGAGCTGATTAAAAAATCTTCCTTTCAAATAAGGATATGTCTGCAGTTTTGTGATTCATTTTGTGGTCAGTTTTTCTTCAGGTTTTTCTTTCAAGTTTGAGCACCTTTTCATATTTGATATATATTCTTACATAATGATTTCTGTCAGCCTCTTCTGTGCCCACTCCTATTTATTCAATGGGAAATGGAAATTAAGTATAAGAAATGGTTCCTTTTGTCACTTGTAGCTGATAATAAGATATAGTTTAAAAGTAGACTATAAGAACATGGAGGATATAGGCAGCTTCATGTGTCTGAATATGTGAGGAAAGAATGTTTAGGTGTAAAGAACTGAGCAGTGAGAGAATCCCCCTCTGCTCCTTGGTGTAGACTCTGAGTGCTGTGTAGAATCTTAATAGGCTTCGGTGTCACATATGGGGATTTTCCATTCAAATCTCCACACAAACACAAATACACCCACACACCCACCCACACACACACACACACACACACACACACATACACACACCCTTAATGAGCTCAGGGATGCACTCTGAAGTACCTGATAACAGCCCATTGCAGAAATACCATATGTGATCAACTTCATTTTATCAATCAATAACCCATTACCCACTGATAGCGACTTTAGCTTACGTCCTATGGATTTAGTAGATAATATAAAGCTGAAGATGATTTTGGCTTCATGTTTTCCAGAGTGTTTCACTGTGGGATGTGTTTGTAATCCGCGGCAGGTTTTTTTTCCGAGGCACTTTTCCGACAAGACTGCAGTTACGGGGAATTCTCTCTTTCTCTTGTGATTCTCACAACTGCAATTAGTTCAGAGGCCTAACACAGTGTAAAATGCATTTAGGCTTTATTTAAGTAAATATGCACATCACTGTATGGAGCCTGTCTCAGATTGAGTTTACAACAGTGTGCAGTGCTGCTAGAGCGGAGCTAGCGCGGGCTCAGAGAGGGGCTAGAGTAATATTAATACTTTGACGATATAAACATTTTTTAAAGTTCATATTGTAAAAATTCAGAAGAATCCCTACAGAATCCGAACATTTTCCTGGTTTGTGATATTATATATATATATATATATATATATATATATATATATATATATATATATATATATATATATCATAAACCAGGAAGATGTTCGGAAATACGTGAAACCCAATGAAGTAAATGTGATCAGTGGTAAAATGAAGACTGCATACATATGGGCTGTTTGGAATCATCTTGAATTTGGCACCCTCATCTCTTCTACATGCATGTACTCAGTGTGCTCAGAGTTGGGTGTCGGGTGGTGGAAATTATGAAAACTGAGGTATAGTTGTTATTGTTGATTAGCCGAACATAATGGAACACTGGAATGACATGTATGCCATTTCCTAATTTTTCCTAGATTTTGTCAGACTTACTACTGCAAATAGAGCCTGCCAGAAGCTGTCATTGCATATTTTCAAACGTCTTCCTAGTTTGTGTGACGTAAGCGTGAATAGAGCCTAGTCAGGAAGTAATGTGGAAGTAAAAATAATTTTGGTGCGATGCACCAATGAGCACTAGCCATTGAAAGCAATATGACGCCATCTTGGATTAATCTTCCAGGTTTTATTATAGTTTTATGGTTACACACAGAAGGCTGGCGATAAAGTACACAGGAGAGCCACTATCACTAATCTGAAGCTTCACCCTGATCTGCACTCTGTGTGGATGTAAACAGACACACCTGAGTAGGAGCTACTCTTGCTCTTGTTGGAGTTCAGTTTGCTTCCTTTGAGTTAGTCCTTGTTCTTCTATAGTCCTATAGACTATAGAAGAACTGGTTTAGCCAAGTGGCACACAGTTACAAGACACAGATTTTAAAAGGAAAATCTGAGATATTTTTGCAATACTTTTTATAGTACAACCTGAATCCTCACAGATTTATTAACAAAGAGACTATTTTTCTTCAAGCTTAACAACAATCAATAAATTGTTTGTCTTTTTAGTACATGTGAACAGCTGCCTGATTACAGAGAGATTTAGGTCCTGCAGAAGTACAAATGTAATGCACACTGTCTCTGTGTGAGGCTGAAGTACAATGTAACACAGACTGTCTCTTTGTGTGGCAGAAGTACAAGTGTAACGCAGACCATTTCGATGTAAGGCAGAAGCACAATTGTAGCGGGATCACCTCTGCATGAGTCTGAACCTCACAGTCGCTGCTTAAACTCACGAGCAGCATGGAGCCGTGGGATACACACACTTATAAGAACACATTTGCATAATGACATATTATGTTGTTTACATCAAAAAGGAAAGTGACAATTAGGGGCCATGGCGGGTTGTGTTTCTGTGTCTGTGTGAGAGAGGGAAAAGGACACCTGTTGAGATGACTCTGCAGACAAATACTGTTCAGGGCACTGCAATTTTGAATTCAAGTACTGCTTCTACTACAATATAAACACCATATTTTCTTTGGTTAAACTTTTGTATTGAGGCACTTTTCATTCACTCCTCAGTTCTACTTGCTAATCTTTTTTTAATGTTACATCTGCCCAGGGCTGAATGACAGATGATCCAATATCCGACTCAAAACAACTGACTTCTAGACAAATCCTGGTCAAAAATATAACTGTTCTCAGTTTATGACTCAATGTGGATACAAACAATAAGAGAGATTTTGTTCTTCTCAAATAAAACACGGAAAAGCTAAAATTTAGTTTCTAAAATTTATGAAATTGTCGATACAACTTCGCACAGAACATTTTACAAATGTATCAGTAAATTGCCTGCAATTGCCCAAGAACACAACGGCACAATGCAATGCAGTTGGCATGGATCAAACCATGAACCATTGGGGTAGTGGTTGGGCTGGCTGCTGCCATCTTTCCTTTTTCATTTTATAAAACATTTCATTCCCTTTACCTCAGCCACCAAAGCTTTACTTTTAGTCAGCAGCCTTGGGCAAGACAAACATAAACAAACAAAAATGAACCTGATATGTCATAAGAAACACTGAAAGGCCAAGCTACTAATCGAAAACACAAATAATTGCACTGTTTTAGTGTTCCTCTGTCCACCATTATTTTGCTGGTGCACAATTCTAACTGAACTGTACAGCAACAAAATTTAAATAGGCACATGTTCAGCGTCCTACTTCTTCTGAAGAGTGAAAAACTATTTACCAAACATTGATTAGTACAGTAATGTGAAATGGGGATGAGCCAGAGCCGATGTTGCTTTACCACACCTTATTTTCATTATTTACATTGGTTAGTCAGTTTTGAAGATCAATGGGAATTTTGATTGGATGGTAATTAGGAGTAAACATTCATGCATTGGATTATGTGTACCTGTGCAAACACCATGGTATTTAATATGCAGTACATCATACCATTACTACAGTTTTTAAAGTATTATTCTCTCTCTGCAAACATATGGTGTCAATATCCAGGATTATGTACTATTCATATGTGTTAGAAGGCTAGTATCAACAAGTATCAACTACTTAAAAGACTGCCTGAATATCTCACTTGTTTGTTGAACTTTGATATAGGAACTTTTAATACAAAATTTCATGACTGTTTGCATGTTGAAACTGGCCACACTAGAACTGAAGTGGGGAAAAAAAAAGGTTTTGGTTATTTTGAAGTGGTGCCACTACTTCATTTTAATAATCACACCTTTATCTGTTTTTCATGTTTTGAATTGACATATGCAGTTATTTGTTTTGTTTGTGTTGTCTAAACAGGGCACTCATGAATGAAAGAGTCTGGTAGTCTCATTGGGCTCTCTCTGTATAAATAAAGATAAATTAAATGAAAAATTGTGACCATGAATGTCAGTATTTGTATTCTACTGTACTTTAAGAAGGGCTATATTATAAATAAGTAAAAAAAAAACGTGTTTTCATAATTTAGAATGTGAAGAGACAGTTTTCCCTGCCGATTATGTTGTATCTTATGAAAGACTCCTGTCTAAAAATGCATATTCACAAATGTTGAGCCTGATAATTTCTACTTGTGACTAGAAGTTGCTATATTTTTCACTTTGGCGCAGGTCACTCTTAAAAAAGACATTCCTATATCATTGTCTTTTTTTTTTCCTCCTTGTTAAATAATGGTTAATTTCTATAGAATGTTGTGCTGCCGCGTGAAACCCTGCATAATATACTGTAGCATTTATATTGGAAGATTCGCGGTCCATAACCAGGGCTCTTTAATCCTTCATCATTAACCCCTTTTGAATAATTTACAGTCAACTGTAACAGGCAGGCTAATGGGCACTTGCTTAATTACAGTGCATGTTAACAGCATGCTAATTTTGGGGGTAAATATATTTAAATGAAATCATAATTTGAGATGGCGCAATTATCAAACTGACTGCATTTATTTAGATACTAGAATGTGCTCAGAAAATAACAACTATGTAAACACCATGTTGTACCTGTTGTACCAGAGGAAATTGCAACTTTTTAAACTTAAAATTAAATTTTTAAACGTACTGTAAAATGTATCAATGTGTACCCTTTGACAACTTCTTTCACACCTACTCCCAGCTGAACTTAGCAAGTGGCACTGCACATTTGCACTAACACATTCTAGTGCCCTCTCAGACCACCTGGGCATTACCCACGAGGCCGTGCAGTGGCTGGCTCGGACTACTAAGAGGCTAACATCTGCTGGAGGAGGGACTGCATGCTCTGTCTCTCCTCTCTCATCTGAGCCCAAGCCACCAGACTCACATTCAAACTGGAACTGCCATAATGAGATTTACTTGTCAAGGAACACTACTTGATTCATGACATGCCGCGTGTTGGGAGAATAAACATGAGCTGTGTAAGTCCCTGTAGGAAACACGCTGGTGCAGTGTGTGTGGTCATATGCATTCATTCAGCTCGTGTGGGCCCTTGGGAGACAGATAGAAACATTTTTTTTACCACATTACTCTGCACACTAATCAATTCAGACATACAGTTTAAGGCTGCTACCCCAAACCTGTCACTCATATTAATAAAGCATACAGCTCGGAACAGTATACAGCAATACATGGACATTTTTAAAATACAAATTTGAATGAGAATGATCAGAGTTGTATTTCATTTGATACTTGTTTGTCTGAGTATTCCTATAATATCCAACATAGAAGGCTTAAGTGCTAAGAAAAGGTCTGTTTTCACCTACCTCCATCTCTGTTTTTACTTGTGATTATTCAGGCTATGGTAAAAAAAAAATCGTAACCCTATTTTTTAGTAATAAATCCACTTAAATGAAAATCTGCTTCTTGCTAGAATACATGCTACTACAAAAAAAAAAAAATCTATCTAAATCTATCTATCTATCTATCTATCTATCTATCTATCTATCTATATTAGTGCTGTCATGCGATTAAAAAAATTGAGAGATTAATTAATTATGATCTGTAATTAATTAATCTAATTAATCTCATTTTAATCTCACCTAAAAATTGCTGAGAAAAGCCTTCAATTTGAGGTATTTTCATTTAAATTCATTATTACATTATTGTGGCAGATCAAAAGACTAATATAGATTTAAAAAAGTGACTTTATAAAGTCATTTATTGTTTAACAAATCTCTCCAATTTGGCTGTTGAGCCCAAGTCTCCATGAATAAGAAACTGTTTGTTGTAAAGTAGCAAAGACGAGGAAATCTGAACATAATAACTTTTGTGTACTTAAAGACAATAAAAAGTCCTGTCTTTCCTTAACCATATTAAAAATATTATTGATAGAGAAATATATATGAGATCACTGGTTTTAGTCCTGGTTTAGACCTACTTTAGTCCTAGTTTAGTCCTGGAATGGATTAATCCTGGTTTTAGTCCTGGTGTTAGTTCTGGTTTAGTCCTGGTTTAGTCCTGGTGTTAGTCCTGGTGTTAGTCCTGGTGTTAGTCCTGGTTTAGTCTTGGTTTAGTCCTGGTTTAGACCTGGTTTAGACCTGGTTTAGACCTGGTTTAGTCCTGGTTTAGTCCTGGTTTTGACCTGGTTTTAGTTCTGGTTTTAGTTCTGGTTTTAGTTCTGGTTTAGACCTGGTTTAGACCTGGTTTTAGTTCTGGTTTTAGTTCTGGTTTAGTCCTGGTTTTAGTCTTGGTGTTAGTTCTGGTTTAGAGGCGCACAGGAGGAAGCGCGGTTTACGCCGCGTACGCGAGAAAACACGATCCACACGCGGCTCACGGGAGGACAGCGGTGTCCGCGCAGTGTCTACGGAAGAAAACGTGGTCCGCGCGTTCTCAGGTTAATGACGATGATGAAGGTGTGTGTTTGTTTGTGTGTGTTTGTGTTTGTGTGTGTGTTTGTGTGCGTGTCCCCTCATGTGGCAGGTCACTATAGGACAGTAGTGCAGACATCATGAGCCTATGCAGGTTGTTTTCAAGCGATATTATATTTGTTATTTTCTTTTATATTTCACGTCGGGAGAATAATTTCCAAGACACGAATGTGTTTTTACCTGTGCACTGCTGACTCTGTTCTACTGGCTCTTCGACCTCGTCCATTGTGCGACTGATGCCGCCAACGTTAACATGACGTTTACATCGCTGTTACTGCGCGCGTTTTGTGTGGGTTTCCGGCAATGAGTGGAATTACTGAAATAAAAAAAATGTATAAATGTGTTTTGTGTGTGTGTGTGTGTGTTGTTGTCCCAACAACACATAAAAACAGGTTTTATAATAAAGCAACTCGCATACAGAAACACTAAAGTTAGAGATTAAAAATGAGATTAACGCGATTACCCCTCCTTGAACCGTCACCTTATCGTGGTGGAGGGGTTTGAGTGCCCGAATGATCCCGGGAGCTATGTTGTCGGGGGCTTCATGCCCCTGGTAGGGTCACCCAAGGCAAACAGGTCCGGGGGGACGGGTCAGACGAAGAACGGTTCAGAAGCCCCTATGATGAGTGTACCAGCAAGGCCAGTTACGTCGCCCGGATTGGCGTCACCCGGGCCTCACCCTGGAGCCAGGCCTGGGGTGGGTGCTCGCCAGCGAGCGCCTGGTGGCCGAGCCTCCCCCCACGGGGCTCGGCCGGGCTCAGCCCGAAGGAGCGACGTGGGGCCGTCCTCACGTGGGCCCACCACCCGCGGGAGGATCCATATGGGGCCGGTGCAGAGAGATCTGGGCAGCAGTCGACGGCGGGGGCCTCGGCGACCAGATCTCCGGACATGGAGACTAGCTCTGGGGACATGGAATGTCACCTCACTAGGGGGGAAGGAGCCTGAGCTTGTGCGGGAGGTTGAGTGTTACCGACTAGATATAGTCGGCCTCACCTCCACGCACAGTTTGGGCTCTGGAACCCAACTCCTTGAGAGGGGCTGGACTCTCCATTTCTCTGGCGTTGGCCGCGGGGAGCGGCGGCGGGCTGGTGTGGGCCTGCTCATTGCCCCACAGCTCAGTCGCTGTGTGTTGGAGTTCACCCCGGTGAACGAGAGGGTCGCGTCCCTGCGCCTTCGGGTCGGGGACAGGTCTCTCACTGTGGTGTCGGCCTACGGGCCGAACAGCAGTGCTGAGTACCCGGCCTTCTTGGAGTCCTTGGGAGGGGTACTAGACAGTGCACCGACCGGGGACTCCGTTGTTCTCCTGGGGGACTTCAACGCCCACGTGGGCAACGACAGTGACACTTGGAGAGGGGTGATTGGGAGGAACGGCCTCCCTGATCTGAACCCGAGCGGTGTTTTGTTATTGGACTTCTGTGCTAGTCACAGTTTGTCCATAACGAACACCATGTTCGAGCACAAGGGTGCCCATAAGTGCACGTGGCACCAGGACACCCTAGGCCGGAGGTCGATGATCGACTTTGTAGTCGTGTCATCTGATCTCCGGCCGCGTGTCTTGGACACTCGGGTGAAGAGAGGGGCTGAGCTGTCAACTGATCACCACCTGGTTGTGAGTTGGGTTCGCTGGCGGAGGAGGAAGCCGGAAAGACCTGGCAGGCCCAAGCGTGTAGTGAGGGTCTGTTGGGAACGTCTGGCGGAGCCCTCTGTCAGAGGGACCTTCAACTCGCACCTCCGGGAGGACTTCTCCCGGATTCCGGGGGAGGCCGGAGATATGGAGTCCGAGTGGGCTTCATTCTCGGCCTCTATTGTCAATGCGGCTGCTCGGAGCTGTGGGCGTAAGGTCTGTGGTGCCTGTCGCGGCGGCAATCCCCGAACCCGGTGGTGGACACCGGAAGTAAGGGATGCTGTCAAGCTGAAGAAGGAGTCCTTTTCGGGCCTTGCTGGCTCGGGGGACTCCTGAGGCAGCTGACGGGTACCGGCGGGCCAAACGTGCTGCAGCCCGTGTGGTCGCAGAGGCAAAAACTCGGAGCTGGGAGGAGTTCGGGGAGGCCATGGAGAAGGACTATCGGACGGCCTCAAAGAGATTCTGGCAAACCGTCCGGCGCCTCAGGAGGGGAAAGCAGTTCTTCACCAACACTGTTTACAGCGCGGGGGGAGGGCTGCTGACCTCGACTGGGGACGTTGTCCGGCGGTGGAAGGAATACTTTGAGGATCTCCTCAATCCCACCGTCACGTCCTCCGAGGAGGAGGCCGAGGCTGGGGACTCGGAGGCGGACTCATCCATCACCCTGGCCGAAGTCACTGAGGTGGTTGGCAAGCTCCTTGGTGGCAAGGCTCCGGGGTTGGATGAGATCCGCCCTGAGTACCTGAAGTCTCTGGATGTTGTGGGGCTGTCTTGGCTGACACGCCTCTTCAACATCGCGTGGCGGTCGGGGACAGTACCTCTGGACTGGCAAACCGGGGTGGTGGTCCCTCTGTATAAGAAGGGGGACCGGAGGGTGTGTTCCAACTATAGGGGGGATCACACTCCTCAGCCTTCCCGGTAAGGTCTATGCCAGGGTACTGGAGAGGAGAATTCGGCCGATAGTCGAACCTCGGATTCAGGAGGAGCAGTGTAGTTTTCGTCCTGGCCGTGGAACACTGGACCAGCTCTACACTCTCCATAGGGTGCTCGAGGGTTCATGGGAGTTTGCCCAACCAGTCCACATGTGTTTTGTGGATCTGGAGAAGGCATTCGACCGTGTCCCTCGTGGTGTCCTGTGGGGGGTGCTCTGGGAGTATGGGGTCCGGGGCCCTTTGCTAAGGGCTGTCCGGTCCCTGTATGACCGGAGCAGGAGCTGTGTTCGCATTGCCGGCAGTAAGTCAGACCTGTTCCCGGTGCATGTTGGACTCCGCCAGGGCTGCCCTTTGTCACCGGTTCTGTTCATTGTTTCAGAATTTCTAGTCAGGGGTCGGACCTTTCATGCTGTTTGCTGTTTCATGAGCCAGGATGCAGTGTGCTGGGGCCAGTGTGAAGCAGAAGATCAGCTCTACCGAGGAAGGACGAAGTGGCTCGAGACGGAGAGTCGGCGGATGAGCAAGCGGCTGTCGAAATGAGTCTTCCTCCGCAGGGTCTGGCTGGGCACTCCCTTAGAGATAGGGTGAGGAGCTCAGTCACACGGGAGGAGCTCGGAGTAGAGCCGCTGCTCCTCCACGTCGAGAGGAGCCAGTTGAGGTGGCTCGGGCATCTGTTCTGGATGCCTCCTGGGCGCCTCCCTCGGGAGGTGTTCCGGGCATGTCCCACCGGGAGGAGGCCACGGGGAAGACCCAGGACACGCTGGAGGGAATATGTCTCTCGGCTGGCCTGGGAACGCCTCGGGGTCCCCCCGGAGGAGCTGGAGGACGTGTCTGGGGTGAAGGAAGTCTGGGAGTCCCTGCTTAGGCTGCTGCCCCCGCGACCCGGCCCCGGATAAGCGGACGAAAATGGATGGATGGATGGATTAACGCGATTAAAAAACATAACGCACTAAATATGACTGTAATTAATTAATCGCAATTAACGCGATAATTTGACACCCCTAATATATATATATATATATATATATATATATATATATATATATATACATATACATACACACACACACACACATATATATATATATATATATATATATATATATATATATATATATATATATATATATATATATATATATATATATATATATATATATATATATATGGACCAGTTTCTATTATTAGGCTGTTTAAGATCAATATTGCATTTCAAAATGCATAAAACTTATACCTCCCAAAATAATAATATGTCCTCTTTAAACAATGCAGCCAAAATGTTACCAAGGTCATTATGGTATGTAGCAAAGCTTGTCTGTGGAAAAAGTGAAGTTGATTTTTTGGAAAAGGACCCATTGGAACAGCTGTCCACTCGTAATGAGTTTGGAAGTGATGTCTTGGTGTTTGCCTGACTCAGAGTGAAAAGAAGCCAGTTGGCCAAAGCAGCCAGTAAAGGAGGAAAAATAGTAAAGTCCATACAAATGTGTTGTCAACATGGTCCTTATGGTTTACTGAGCAGCTTGGGTGTGTCGATTGTAGTTCAACCAGCTGGAATCCATGAGAAATTACAACAAAAATACAAGTAGAAAGTATACTGCTACCTCATCCTAAACATACTGTTCCTGAAGTTGTGTTTTATTTTATTCACACCTGAGTAACCCTTCTTCATATAAAAGCTCAAAATGCACTGTTTCACCTTGCAATGTCATGAAGTGGTAGTTTTCAAGTTATCATGCACCTTTTCCCTTTTGTTTAGAAAAGATTGTCAATTCCAGCTCTGAAATAATTCATGAAGCTTATAAACGCAGTGGAACAGAGAGTTTTCCATTTGAGAGAAGAACTCACCCTAAATATACTGAATGAAACAAAACACAACTCCAGGTATGCTCAATTTACATTTTATTAAGATAACAATTTAAAATATATGCATTAATCTATTACTTATTTATTTTTGTGTTTACCACAGTGATTGGAGTCAGTTGCCACAATAGTAGGGCAGCAAATGTAGAAAATAAGACATGTTGATATGAATCTAGAGCATATACACCAAGTATCTTTCTCTGCCAACTTTGCATTTATGAATGTCTCTATTAACAAGTTTTGAAATTATGTTTATTTGGGTATTTTGACTGCAAGTGGCTGGTGCTTCTCTCGTTTGCTAAAGTTGAAGAAGTCAAGAACTCTGTCCAATTGCCTTCAGGATAGTGATTTTTACTGCTGTCTCTTTGGTTTCCTCTTGAGGACTTGGTTTCCCCGTTTGGAGCAGTCTGTGATGTGATATTGACTCATAGCTCCAGTCTGGCCCTGTCTGAGCCAGTGACTGACAGCAGACTCTATCATACGGGACCCACGGCGGAACTGAGACATTGACTTCAGGCTATAACTGAAATCAATCAGGATCTCTTAAGCATGACGAGCGCGGGCCATCCCTGCACAAACACAGCTGCCATGTGACAATCACTGAGTAATGAAGAGCCTCCATACTGAGGTCTTTATACTTATCTTCATACTTGTATTGGCTGTCTTCTAGTTCAGGAATTTGAAGATGTCATAATTTAAGATATAGGGGAGGGGCTTAGGTCTGTGTAGCCTAACTCTATGGGAGAGATATTGTTTTAGAAAGAAATCCAAACTTATGATCTACACATATTTAACATTATCATTATGTGATAGGGATTAGCTACACAAACTTTATTTATCTTATGGCTTAAAGTTTCTGTTCTGTTCTGGATAGACCTGGTAATTACTGAGAAATTAAGGAACAAATCTGCAATCTGACCATTAAACAGCAAAGAGTAGCTGTGAACATGAAAACTACAACTTAATGACAACACAAGGTGGCACAGAGCATTTTGAGCTTTGGAGATGTACACAGACTTATAATAAAGATTAATAATAAAGAATTGTGGCCATACCAGCTTGTATGGTGGTTAGTACTTGGATGGGAGACCGCTGGGAAAATCAGGTGCCACAGTGGGGGGCCAGTTGCAAAAACTGTTGTTGTGTCCATAGGCAAGGCACTTCACCCACAATGCCTAGTATGAAAGTGGTGTGTGCATGAGTGATGGTGGTCGGAGGGGCTGATGGCACAGATTGGCAGTAGTCTGCCCCAGGGCAGCTGTGGCTAGAATAGTATCTTACCACCACTGGATGCGGAGTGAATGAATAATGCGCTGTAAAGCGCCTTTGAGTGTCCAAAATAGCGCTAAATAAAACTGATGCATTATCATTACTGTTATTACTCAAACATGTGTGAATGAAACAAAACACAACTCCAGGTATGTTTTTTGGGAGGTAACAATATGGATTATAGCTCATAAGATTACATTTATCATAATATAGAAACTCTCCCAATCCCAGATAAATTTGAATTTTTTGCTTATTCTGAAATATAAAATGCTATCGTAATCAAAATATTAAAAGGATATTGTAGTTGTATTTTTATTTATTTATTTTTTTATATATATTTTGACACCTTTTATAATTGCATACTTTTATTCAGTAGTGAAACACTTTAGGCATAATGTTAAAATTGAAGTTGTTATTTTGACTGGTTCAACAATAATTATAATCTTCTTTAAAAGTTTGTGGTTTTCCTGATTTGTAGTTTGGGTATTGTTGCTTTGGGCCAATGCCTCCAGACTGTTCCTTTATTACTGTTTATTAATCTGTTCCTCTGGAGGACAATAACTGCATAATTGTGGGGACTTGAGTTCATTTGCAGAAAATAAATTGCTACTTGTAAATGATTATTTTTCATTTTGCATAATAAAAAAGTCAGAATTTACATAAGCCCCATTGTTGCAAATCATGTAAGAATACACAATTAGTAAACATGAATACACAAATATTTGAATTTGCAAATGTTCAGGGAGCAGTGAGTTTTTCCTTGGGAAAAAAATAAATAAAATAAAATATTTTATGCAAAGTTTTAAAGGTGGCTCGTTGATCTGTCATGATGGGGAGAAACTAAGACTCTAACTAGGACTCTTAGCATTAGCACCACAGCCCATCTGAAAATAAAACTATTAAAAATAACTAATTTTCATGTTCTTTTACCTACAAGGTTGGTTCTCCTCCATCATGCCTTTAACCTTTATGTTTTAGATTTTTCCAAAAATCTGAGAAAAAGTGACATTTTTAAAGGGTCCATACTATGCTCTTTTCTGATGTTTATAGTGTATATGTTGTGTGTATGTTGTTTCTTCATCAAATACATATATGGAATAGTGCTTTGTTTCATTCACACATGTTTAACACACAAAGCCTGCATATTTAGGTTCATCTCTCAAACAGAAAACACTCTGTTCCACCTTATGATGTCATGTGGTAATACAGAAAGTGTTTCGAAACTCCATGCACCTTCACTAGAATCATTTTGGATAATTTCAGCTCTGGAATTGCTCTACTGAACAAAAGGTAAAAGGTAGTTGTTAACTTGAAAACTACCCCTACGTAAGCTTCGGAGATGTGGACAGACAAATATTGAAGGATTACTCAAACATGGCTCACAAGAATCAATTTTGTGTACTCAACAACGTTTGTGTGTAGGTGCAAAATGAAGTTGTAGTGTATATTGATTGATTATGATAGCGACACAGACTGATTTTGTGTTGGATTCATATTTTACAAAATGTCACCAAAGCATCTCTTTTGTAACCTTGTCTTGAATACATGTGTCTCCAGCATCTCTTATCTATCCTAGCCTATGCTATGAAAAGAAAATCCCACAGGAGTGAGCATGCTGTAGCAGAAGCCATTTTTCCCACTCTCCTCATCCTCCCTGAAGGCACCACTCTGCGATAGCCACTGAAATACATTACTGTCTATCTGTCCAAAGCTTATATGTCATTGTCATTCAACCTTACACTCACTCCCACAAACATGGCAAAAGTAGTGACCTGTTGTTGCTGGTACAATTAATTTGATTTTCACAGATAAAGTATGATTTATGGAGCATTTTAGCAGCGGTATGTCCACATAACTTTACCGGGATGGGCAAGGCTCCCGCTTCACTGGCTACACACGTTACTCCTGAGATAGTGTTCGTGACCTCCTCTCATTCACAGTTCACAAGCTCCTGCCTTCCCACACTAAATAACAACTGTCGTCCTTTACTACGCAATTATACTGTAAATGTCATAAGGTAGATTAGAAATACAGAAAACAGAGGGAACAGTAAATGGAAAAATAAATCAGTATCGTGGCTATGTAGTTGAATGCTTATAGTCGTGAAATGGGGTGATCTGCAGCAGAGATGAGGTCGTAAGGATTGTGAGCTCCCTGCAGTATCTTTAGTATCATGCGGACTATAGTGTTGTGAGTATAGTGTCAATTCATTTAACTTATTAATATAAAATGGCAGAAATTATACTATGTTGTGGTCTCTGTTGTTTCCTCATCAAAAACAGGCTTTGTTTTATTCACACATATTTAGAACACAATCTGAAAACACTATGTTCCTTTTTATAAGTGGTAATACAGAAAATGTGCTGTGGTTTGTACCTTCATTACAGTAATTTGGATAATTTCGATCCTGGAATTGCCAATTGCTACTGAACTAGAAGTGAAAGGTACCAATTCATTACTTCACAAGGTGGAAGAGAGCATTTTGAGCTAGACAGACTAATAAAGGTTTGCTCAAACATTCATGTGGGAATGAAAAACACAACTCCTGGTATGGTTTTGATTAGATAACAGCATTAGAACATGGCTTAAAAGCTCACAAGAATCAATTATGGGTAATATATTTAATTTTGTCACTTAGTGCTGCTTTACAATTAAGTATCAAAGCAGTAGGTATCTCATAATGTTAAAATATTTAAGAGAAAAACAAATTGTCAAAGCAGGGACCTGCATATTTAGGCTCAGTATGGAGAAGCACACAGGTTGCTATTCTGCTGATCGCTATAGTCTATTAAAGGGCCCATATTACGTTATTTTCTGATGTATTTTAATGTTGTTTCATCACAAACATACCTAGAGTTAGGTTTTGTTTCATTCACACATGTTTAACTTACAAACCCTGCATATTTAGGCTCACACTGAAAACAGTCTGTTCCTCCTTGATGATGTTATGTCGCAATACAGGATGTGCCCCACTGTTTTTAATTTCAGACACCTTCACTAGAATCAGTTGGGTAATTTTCAGCTTTGGAATTGCCAATCTCTACTGAACAAAAGATGAAACGTAGCTGTTAACTTGAAAACTACCACTACAACTATACAAGGTGGAACAGAGACTGGGATATGTAGACAGTCTAGTAACGCAGGGTTGCTCAAACATTTATGAATGAAACAAACCACAGTTCCAGGCATGTTTCTGAAGAGGTAATAACATGGCTAAAATCTCACATGACTAATATAAAGCTGAGTGTATCAAAGTTTGGGATGGGCTCCTTGACACATTAATAAGTAGAGATCCCCATGGTCTTTTCCTTTCTGAGCCAAGAGGAAACAACAACATTTCTTTTGTGTCATTCTGTCATGTTCATTTATTTTTACATGAAAAGCTGGAGTTCTGTGATAATAGATGACATCAGAAAACACTTCAGACTTGTTTTTTTTTCAATGTGGAATTTGCTCCAAATGCAAGTCTGTGTTTGGATGTAGTCAATTAGAGCTATTAAACAACAATATACAATACAATTTCGTTGTATCAAATTATTGCCTCTCTGGCCTTCAAAACAAACAACACATGCTCATTGGCGGCCTGAAGGATATGAAGAAATAATATGCTTCTCTGTTATTTTCAAATTATGGAGAAATGCAATAACCACAGTCCTGCTATATTTTGCCCCAATATTAACCCCTTTTTTCTTCCCTTTTCATGGTTTCTTATTAAGGCTGTTACTAATGATTTGTTTACCAAAATAGAGTATGTTATTGTGTACAGAATACAGAATTGTGAAAATGAATAAAAACATAAAGATATACATCAAAAATTTAAATAAAAAAAAAGTTGATCCTATTTAAATATGTTTTGTCATGTTATATGTTGATCTATAACAAGACCAGACTAACAGGTCAGATTTGTGGAGAAGCAATCCCTCTCACAGTCAGAATGCCTGTTTTTCTGTGTATTTTTGAGCTATAAAACCACCTGTAATTAAATAAATGTAACGTAGAGCTGTTTAATGTCGTATTGTGGAACATTTCAGGCAGAGCACTGACATAATGTTGCCAAAATGTTACACAGTGTACCTTTAACAAAAACTATTTAAATGGAAAAAGCTGCACAGTAAATTGACTTATACTTATAGCATTTACAAAAAATAAACCAAATACTGCCACGACATCTTTTGTTTTCTTCATCACAAATACTTTGCCACAAATACTTTCTGCCCATTTAACCGTGTGGATTCCATTTGGGGGTCTCACCTGATTCAGTGATTTTCTACTATTTTCCGGTTATGTAACAGTTTTCCTCTACAACAAAGCAGCCTTCTGTGTGGATATTGGACATTCAATGTGCCAGCACTATGTAACCATGGTACATACAGTCTCTGGCTGTTAGCCTATAACACCCAACATGTTTCAGACCAGATTGATGGACAGGAAGTGCTTTCTGTAGCTTTGCAAAGGGGGATTTGAAGCCTAACATTTTCTTATGACTCTGCCTATCTGCCCACCGGCAATTCTCCCATGGGTGCTCTTAAAGAAATGTGGAAAAAGTTGACTGGCAGATGTTGCTTTGAGACATGAGACTGTTTTTCTTCTTACACTGCTGCTTTAGGTTGAACAAAGCTAATTCTTGGGGATAAAAGTACAATACAATTAGAAGTACTCACAGTGATTAATCCTAACGATATTCTAAAATATAAGATACAATAAATAAGAAGTGTCTATTTGCATTTTGGATGTTAATAGTTCAATGGACATGATTCTTCTATTTACACCCATCTCAAGATAAAAGGGAATGGTGACGTGTCTGCTTACGTCATTTCCTGTGAAAAGTGCAGGAAGCTAGATTTGAGAATCCAAAGAAATAAAATTCAAAACTTAACATAAAATTCAAGGTCAGGTAAGGTTTATATTTGCAATGCCTGTCTGACCATTACTATTTGGGTAATTCAGTTAAAAGCATCACAGCATCATGGGCAGTTTATTTAGCTTGTGCGATGTACAGCTAGCAGGTTATGCTAGTTGATCTGTCTATTCAGCAGTTCAAGTACAACCTCGAGAAAGATAATGGTAACATTAAAAGTGGTTCAAATGTAAGCATTTGGCTCTCGTAAGCACCATAATTACTACAGAGCGACATCAGCCTGTTTGAGATTATAATGTATTTAATGCAGATTTGTGCTCAAAAAGCAAACCTAACGCCACAAGGCTAATCTGTATAAAATACAAGCTGAAAAAAAACCAAAAACAGTTCACTCTGTGCCTGATGTGGAGCTTCTGTCGGACGGATGGTGAGCCTGTTCTGGAGATGGTTCATTCGACCTTACAGAGATCATACAGCGCATCTCTTTATTCAACAGTCATTTTACTCATGCACAGTCACTTTATTTACGACGGCTCCCGTTTCTCTTTCGTCTCCAGGCAAATTCTCCCTTAAGTGCGTGCTGTTCTCTTCATCACGCAGCAGTCCAGCCTTTCCAAACCCGTTGGTTATCGTGGATTTTTTCACATGGCTCCACGCTGTCATAATGCATGATACAGTGTCAGTACCAGTTCACCCAATACACACATACAGTACGCACATTGCATAGGGCCCCGTGAACCAATAGAGGCCTGTTACCTTGGCATTACCCCTTCTCGCATATGCTGCTTGGACCCATAGACTGTATGCGTCTCCCGCTGCTCCCGTGCAGCGCATGGACCGTGCCTCTTCCCGTGCGCCTCTAAACCAGAACTAAAACCAGGACTAAACCAGGACTAAACCAGAACTAAACCAGGACTAAAGTCAGGACTAAACCAGGACTAAATCCAGGACTAAAACCAGGACTAAATCAGGACTAAACCAGGACTAAAACCAGGACTAAACCAGAACAAAAAACAGGACTAAAACCAGGACTACACCAGAACTAAAACCAGGACTAAATCAGGACTAAACCAGGACTAAAACCAGGACTAAACCAGAACTAAACCAGGACTAAACCAGGACTAAAACCAGGACTAAAACCAGGACTAAAACTGAACCAGGACTAAAACCAGGGCTAAACCAGGGCTAAACCAGGACTAAACTAGCACTAAAACCAGGGCTAAACCAGAACTAAACCAGGACTAAAACCAGGACTAAACCAGGACTAAACTAGCACTAAAACCAGGACTAAACCAGGACTAAAACAGGATTTAACCGGGACTAACCCATTAGGCGCAGACTGCGATTGATTGATCTATGATTCTGCATCAAAACATCAAATATTACTGATTTTCACTGGGCTGGCGCCTTTATGTTTGTACTGACAGTGATTACACCTGGGTGGAAATAGCAACAGTGGCTATTTCCCCTATGTGTGAATAACAATGTTAGCTAGTTACACCCTGGGTGCAAATAGCATCTGCCCAATAAATATGTACATATAAAATAGAGACAGTGAGCAATATTATGTGAAGTGTGAAGTGAGGTTAAGTATTTATCTAGAAATCACGAGGCTACTGGTTCAAATCCTGCATGAGCACCAACTATTGTTTTGTCAGTATAGCTAAGATACCTCACCGCCATTTTCTAACCAGAGATACAGTACGTAATAGCTGGCTATGGTTGTGATCTTGTGTACATTTTTTTCTTTTTTTTTTTTTTCTTTTGGGAATGGGAAGTCTGCCTGTGCAATAAATTTGGGGATTGGTGCAGTTCAGACAGTCAGAGCAAAGAATAAATTAGATGATAATACAAATTTTATCATGTTTCACTATGCATGGGATTATTAGATTAACACTGGAGTGTCCTTGGGAAAAAAACACAGTATCTTTGGATATTTTATAGTCTTTGTGTGTAAGTGATAGAGGGTCTGCGTGAGTGGAATGAGTAATTTGTCTGCTATATCTGAATCAATAAGGTACCTATAATGAAAAACAACTGTGTGATCTATGCCCTGCTATGAATACACAATATACATTCAAGAAGAAGCAGCTATATTCAGCCCACATGTCTGGTCAGAGCAAATGGTCAGGAAATTGTATATAACCTTACAGAGCACTGGTTCATTCACCTTTGAGTTGATGGATTTTGGCTACCCATATGGAAAAGATATAGACAAATCATACACCATTTTAACATGTTTCATATGAATCCTAAAAGATTTGTATATGACAGTGAAAACACGGCCATTTATTTCATAGAAAAACAAGTGAAATGATGATTGTTTCCTTAAACTTGATTGCTGTGTTGTGTGTGTATGAGAGTGAGAAAGAAAATTTTCACAGTGTGTGTTTGTGTGTGTGGGGGTGCGTGTGTGTGTCTGCGCATGGGGGTGTGCGTGTGTGTGTCTGTGTGTGGGGGTGTGCATGTGTGTGTGTGTGTGTGTGTGTGTGTGTGTGTGTTGGGCAGCATGGGTGTAAACACAGTAATGCAAATATTGCATTACAACCTTAAAAAAACATATTCCACTGATATCACAGTGAACATACATCAGGCTGTAAAAATATTTTTACTCTGCAAAATCCTAATTATTACAAAGGTCTATATTGACTTGTAATATTCCAAAAAGCAGCTATACGCTTATGTTTTTTTCATATGCCTCAACTGACAAGAGGTCATATCAGTTACAAACGCCAAGGTACTTGTAATTGTCCTCAATATCTGCTATTGTTCCCTCTGGAATCAGTATCTGGTTAGCTCAGTTGGTGAGTCACTGGACTTTTACATGGTAGACCTAGGTTCAAATCCCCCTTTAGACTCTGATTGTTTTTTTCTGCAACATATAATTAAAGAATACAAACATTACATGCAACATACAAAGAAAATGTAGTTGATCATGCACATTACCTGTAAATGTCATGCAAAATCTTCACTTTATCTTTACTAGTTTTTCCTAATATAGTTGTATGAGAAAAATGCAGAAGGGGCCACTTTCAGGACTAAACCACACATGATACATATAAGCCTTATAGAAAGATTTACTACAAAGACAGTGGTAAATTCTTATATTCTTTTTTCCAGTTTTTTTCCATTTGGGTATCTTTGGCAAATTATGAATCATTGTGGAGTTAAGGCACAGACACAGACAAAGATGAAAATAAAGTTTCATTTATCAAGCAGCCTGCCTCTTGCTGCCCCTATCTTTTAGCAACTAATTGACAAAACTAAGACTCACCACTCTTCTGCACCTGCGCCACTGTGCCCCTTAAGGATGGCTTCTACAGTGCTGAAGGGCCCATGTTAAGCTATTTTCTGACCTATGTTATAATGTTGTTTTCTCATCAGCAACATACTTGGAGTTTTTGTTTCATCTGCACATGTTTAATGTACAAATCATGCATATTTAGACTCAGTTCTTCTTTTAGGGCCTGTTTACACGAGAAGACTTGCGAGTAAAAAGGACAAAATATTTTATCCAAAGTGCCTTTCGCTTAGAGGGACGGACCTTCAAGCTGCTTGGCAGCTCTAATAAACTTAAAGGAGGCATCCCAACAAATGTAAAGAATATGCATAGATACAATTACCACCAGCCCATAGGAGGCGAGCCAGACGGCTATGGACAAGACCTGGGAGAACCAGTCGATGGTGGGAAAACATTGTGGAAAGAGTAGCTGATGAAAAAGCGTGGCGTAAAATCTTCTGTATGTCCAAAGATGCCCTTTTCAGATTTCCTCACGAAAATGCAATAAACGCATGTCTAAATGCAAAATAAAAAGCGAAGATGCTACGCCACTTTTGCATCTTCTGTTCAGACCGTCATTATATAAACAGCCTCAAACTGAAAAAACTATGCTCCACTTTATGATATCATAATATCATCATAATACAGGAAGTTATCTTCTGTGTTTCTAAACTCCATACACCATCTCTACTGAGCAACAGATAAAAGGTAGATATTAACTTGAAAACTACCGCTTCATGACATCACAAGTTGGAACAGAGTATTTTGATCTTTGGAGATATAGACATACTAATAATACAGGATTAACAAACATGTGTGAATTAAACAAAACATGACTCCAGGTATGTTTTTGAGGTGATAACAGCATTGTAACATGGCAAAAAGCTCACAAAAGTCAATTACGTGTAACATAGAACTTTTAAGTTGTCTACTATTGAACCTAATGGCAACATTACTAAGTAAGAACCACTGCTCAATTCAGTTTTGTATGTATTCACTTACAGCTCAATGTAACAACAGCAGTCACATTATAAGCAATAATAATGGATCTCTCAAATGCATTGTGTATCTAACAACAGAGCGGTTAATAAATCCCAAATTGAACAATACAAAAAAATTGCACAGCTGGATATTACTTAGTACTTTGGAAATTTCAAAGACATAAAATAAGTGCCATTTTTTATTTGCATATCAAAGCTTTTGTAATGTATGCAGAAGGTATTATAATTGGTGGCTATTCTAAGTATATATTGTAGACTACTGCAAAATGGCAATATTTTCTGTATGTGCTTGACAGCTTTAAAGGTGCATTGTGTAACTTTTCTAGTGGAGGGTCTGTGACCTGCTTTTCTCAATGGAGATGTTATTGCTTTGTACATACTGTTTCACAGTATGTATTTTATCATCATGGAGACCAAACCAGGCCAAGTTACTGTTCAGATTTGTGGAGAGGTGATGTCACAGTGTCTGTTTTTCTAGGTAGGTTTCTAGGTTTTTGAACTATAAAACTATCTGGAATTGAATAAATATGTTTAAAGTCATATTGTGGAACATTCAAAACAGAGCAATGAAATATCCATAGAGACAATAAGGTGACAGACCCCCAACCGAAACATAACATAGTGCACCTTTAAACAAATGGGAATAATAAAGGGGAAAATTATGGGAAATGTTCACCTAACAGTTACATTTCAATAAATAATGAATCCATAAACGTTGCCAGAAGTGATGCTCAAATTACTCTTGTGTTTAAAGTCAGGCACATCTATCATTCCTATTACGGGAATCATTACAATGCAAATGACGGGAAAATGACATTTATCAAAAAATGCAATTAATATCCGAAAACATGGAGAGGAGCGGTGCGCAGAGCTGAATTATAATAATGTATCAGTCTAGCGTATGCAACGATCCCTAACACTGTCACGCTCTGGTTCACTGGACTGAATGAATAGCATTATAATAAAGTGAAAAGCTGGTAGAGGAGAATTGATGTCAGATTACTGCTGGCACTGTTTTCCCATAAAGAGATATAACTGAATATCTGCAAAACATTGTGACCACCTGATTAACATGCAGCCCCCACACCCACTTCCCACAAATTGACGCATTAGTCAAAAACTTGCTCAAGTAGCAAAGAAGCTGTAGAAAACTACTCAGAGGAAGTACGATCTCTTTGAAAAGTGATTCAAGAAAAGTACTTTAGTATCCACTTATTTCTGTCAAAACCAGCAGTAACCTGTGCAGCAGAGCCCTTTTTGTACCTTCTGATTCATTTCGAACTGTTGTAACATTAATAAACCTATAATACAATATTTATGTACATATGTTGGGGAGGTACTCTCGCAGTTTTCTTTGATGAGTCTACAGAGCAATCCTGTCCAATTTCCCATTCATCCAAGAAAGAGCAAACCATAGGTCAACTAAAAGATGCTGATTCCACTCCATGTTATGTTAATTCTATTCATCTGTCAATAGTTATAATGTTACGTCTGATTTCTGTTGTTGTGTGGTGTAAAGCTACCACTGCAGAGGTGCTTAGTTGGTATTCAGGTTGGAGAAAACTCAAAGAGATGAAAGTGAGAAATGCATTGAACCCTTTTACTGCAGTGAAAGTGTAGGCCTGTCAGATTCTATTGACTGCAATGATTTACTGCTGACTTATGGTAAAAAAAAGTCAGAAAATCTGTTATCGGATCAAGCGCTCTCAGCCTGTGGCTGTGAAGCACTGAACTAAAGTGAGACAAACTTTCTTTGGGAGTTCAATAGCTGCATTAAGCACAGGCATTTGGTTTGGAAAAACTGCACTGCTGCCGTGCCAGCTCAGCCCTTGTTTTTCTCCGTCCTTGTTATTTTGGCCTACGTCATCAGAGGGAGCGGAGACCTGCAGGCTCAACACATTGTGGTATTACCCATTCATGACTGGCTTCCGCTGAGTATTATATCTCTGATGACGTAGGCCAAGATAACAAGGACTGAGGAAAACAAGGGCTGAGTTGACAGTGTTGAGCTGGAACGGCACAGTAGTGCAATTTCAGATTTCAGGTGGTATAGAAATACCAATGTCAGAAATATTAATATTAATACTAATCAATATTATCAAAACTAGATATTAATTTGAACAGATACTAATAATGACTAATACACATATTGACCTTTGCTGAATAGTTTTAACATGTGCAAATGTGACATACAATTAAAGAAAATTGTATTATTTGCAGTAAAAATTGTGCATATTGTTCACTGTTTTCAACTCTGCTTGAAAAACCCCCAGCAGCTGTCAGAGCTGTCAAGACTTAAGCCTTCTTTAGGATGCTCTTGTGTATGTAGACTCATAATGAACCATGGATCTTGCATAAGGATTTGAGATCGGGGTGAAGGTATTAAAGCTAACTGAGCTGTACACTTCCATCATGCTAAGGTCAACTATTGGCCAAGTAGGAGCAGTAGCAACAGCATACAAAGTAATTACCACTTTGCAATGAACAAATTCCATAAAATGCAGGTCTACTGGATTCTATGACTTTTTTTTTTTTTTAATCAGCTTGGGAATTTGAACTGTGTATCCAAATTAGTGCATCCTTCAGTGCCTTTTAGCTAACCTGTTAAGACACTGGGTATATGTACATGTCCAGAAAAACACTACCTAACAGATCACTAGATAATCAGCTATTGGATTATTGCTGTTTACAGTTTTTAGAGTAACTGTTGTGTTTGGAAGATCAAATAAATGGCTCTTTCAATTCAACATTAGTTTGCCCTTTTTGTGTTGTCAACACCTGCACAGGTGTGAAAAGTGAGAGAGAAACCAGATTATTCACATCAGATTGTTGTTCACATCAGATGTAACTGTTTACATGACATTTCAGTAATCTGACAACTCCGGAAATCAGATCAGATTTTGTATAGCCAAAGTCTTATAAAGCCTTAGTCTTCATATTTTAATTAGGTGACGGAAACATTCAGACACTGGGAGGCACTCACACACTAATTGGGATATTTTTTTTTATTTTTTTGGTGTTAAAAGGTGTTTGGACTCCCTAATAGATGTGTTAAAATAATAGCATCCCCATAATCACCACCATAGGGACTCTTCTAATGTACCATCCACTGCCAGCCTTTGTGTGTTTTCACAGATATTGATGTAGACTGACTAAAATTAACCACCAGCCCATTCTCACTGGTGCAGTTATCAGTGAAAACGAATCCATGATGCACAGCTTAGAAGACAAGGCAAATGCAGAGGAAGACATCATTAGGGAGATAACATTTTAAGGTTTTATCTCTATAGTTTTTGAGAGTGTTTTATCTTTTCTTGTGTTTTGTAAGTCTCTGGAGCCTTTTTTTTTCACTAATACAATGGAACTGGGACAGAGAGGCCTTTTTTACTTGAATGGTCAACCACAGTGGTCTAGTGAAGCCTACTGTGCATGTTTGAAGTGGATGGGGAGACTGGAGCAGGCAGAGGGAACTGTTCAAGACATGGCAAAAACATGCAACTATATCTCAGAGGTCCAAATAAATGTGCTATACCTCCACCACTACCTTTAAGGTTTGCTGTAATTCCCAAGAAATTAATGTAATTATTTTAGATTATTTGCTCAATGCACTTCTTCATGTTACTATCTACCGTCTCTTTGTGCACAAAGATAGATGCACTTGTGAAGGATGTGCCTTTGAATTTATGATACACAAGTGTAAAGGGTTTGTGTACAATAGAAAAAGGTACCCTATTCAGATTATCTCCATCTTCACGGGAAGATTAGTGTTAGTGTTTTTACACAAAACTGTTTGCACGTAAATTGCTTTAGAATTTGGTGGATTATTAATTTACTCATCAGTCACACTTGTTGACTGATTTTGTATAATCACAGTGTCCTTATCACAGACTGATGCAGGAGTAGCAGTCTATTTGTGAATACAACCTGCTGTTCTTCAGCTCCAGATCACACAAGTACACTGACACTTCGCTACAGGTTGGTGGGCAAACCAACTGTGCCGCCAACAGTTGTAGTGAATAAATCTGCATTTCTAATGGCTGAAACCATGTGGAAGTGTAACAGTTTTAGTTCTTAATGTCTTTCATCTTGTATTAGTTCTGACCAGTGTGAATGAAAGGAAACCTGTTCTTTATGAAACATTCAGTTCTTGTTCTCAGCAGGCAGTCCAGAGTAAAGCTCCTCTGAGACCATGTAACCTTTCCCTATCAGCAGTGACAGGCCTTTTCGGGGAGACCCATTTTCTCTCAGGGTCTCCTCCTCCTCTCCCCTCCCCACATCTCCCTCTTCCCTCTGTGAAAGAGTGTTAGTCTGAACCTTCTTCCTCTTCACTCTCACGCTTCTCGTCATCGTGTAAAAACTGCCTCGGTCACAGCATCCCTGGAGATGACTGTAAATAATTGATTTGAACCAGTGAGACATTCACATTTTCCCTGCATTTCCATATAGAGGAGGTGATTCAATAGTCGACTGATCCTTGCATCACTTGGAAAAAAGTTTGGGGGAAAGTACCATGTGCAGGCCTTAAGAAGTGTCCCGAAGGATTTTCTAAAATAGTTCTAGTTGAAACCTTTTGTGAATATTTCTACCCCATGTAATTACTAATCTAATTTCATATGCATTACATGTACCAAACCTTGACAAATTTTCATATCATATGGGACCTCCTCTGGGATTTTTCTTGCATCTTCAGCAATTGCAAGGAAATGTACATAGAACTGCTCTTTGCAAATGTTATCCAATCACATTTTATCTCTTCACTGAACTGAAAGTTTGTTTAACTTCTCCATATAAAAAAAAAAAAAATCCCTTAGGCCGTCAGTGCTTTCTGGGTCATATGAGGAAAAACAGACTAAGGCGATGGCGCTGAGTAGAAAAGGTGCGTAAACATTTGGTGGTAAACATGTTGCCTGTTATAGCTGTTTCCTCACCCGCTTTGATGTGAGATGGAATTGGCACACAGCCGGCAGAGCGCGCTGGTGCTTATGTGTTCATCTGATACACCCCAAACCACGAGATACAGGCGAAATAATAATAGAGGGGAATTTGGAAGCGCAGTTGTATAGAAAGTGGAGCTCAGATGTACTGTTGTGCTGTCCAGTACTTACAGGGTACATTTAGGTCCGAATAAGTGTACATAGCTTACCCGCAAGCCACTGTGTTCCAAATAAGAAGTGAGCATGGGGGCACTTCCAGCTCCATTGATTCCTCTTGACTTTACATTGAAAAAAATGTCACCACTCCCTCTGTAACTGCTGCAGTGAGCCTCACCGTTGTGGTCTATACATTTTTTATTAACCCACGCTGATCCTGATGGTTTTATTTCACTATCTTATTTTCCGGACTATTGAGTGCACCTGAATATAAGCCACATCAACTAAATGTTAACAAAATTTAAAAATTATACACATATAGGCCACACCTGAATATAAGCCGCAAGTGTCCACATCTTCAAGAAAGTTTTTAAGTTCGGGCCGTCTGCTTTTATCGCCTCTTTGTGCTTTGAGACAGTTCGTCACGCTGCCGTCGCGGAAATCTCACCATCGACTCATTGATGCCAAGCTCATGTGCAGGAGCTCTATTTCCTTCATTCACAGCCACATCAATTGCCGTTAACTTAAAAGCTGCATCATCTGCATTTCGTCTATTTTCCATAAGGAGGGTGTGTGTATGAAGTGCAAAATAACTGTTCAAAACACAATCAAATGAGGATCTTCCTTGGCGCATCACCCCCGTGTCTCCCCGGGCTCTATGGCGCATGACTCCTGCAAGAGCGTCTGTCCTGTCTTGTCTTCATGTCAGTGTCATGTAGGATTTCAGCAGATTTCAGGTTCTCGGGGACGGGGCTAGTTCTGTCAATCAGGTATGAGCGGATGTCCAGCTACTAAAGTTTGAGACATTTCTTCTCCTCATTTAACACATACGGGTGTTAAGACGTGTCCCCCTTACTAATGTTAATTTAGCATCATAACTTATTTTATCACAGGGCGATAAACTATTTGAGTGCGCTGACAATATTGCTAGTGTGTTAACTGCATAGAGAGAGACACTTTCTGCACTCAGGTATCTGCTGTGTTGCCAAACCATAGACCATATATATGAATGGACAATATGCCAAACAAAGAATTCATCCATATATTCAATAACCGCAGGATTCAAAGTGTGAGAAAAAAGTAGCGACTTATAGTCCAGGATTTACGGTACTCTGTCTGTAATAAATTGGCTATTCCTAATATGGAACTGGCTCCAAATTTTCCCTTGTAACTGCTAGCCTTGTCAGCTTCATTTGACTGGAGCCAAATGCCATGCAATGCCCCCTTAGTCCACTTCTTTATACTGTCTATGCTGCTAATTAGAAGAATGCCTACTACGTAACAACATGCTAAGAAAAAAATTTACTTTATAATGACTAGTTACAGTAACAAAAAAAAAAAAAAAAATGTGATGTTAGTGAACAAGTCAACTCTTTTGAGCGATTTTTTAACTTGAACAATCAGATTTAACAACCAAATCTTTTTCCTTCCAATTTTTATTCATTTTTACTCTGACTAACGCTGAAACAACACAAGAATCAGCACAGAAGCAGAATATGCAGTACCAGTGAGATCTTTGTGCGCAAAAAAACATATTTGGCACCTTAATAACAGTTAATTCTAAAACTATTATTACTGTAGTGCAACATTTGATTTAGAATTTAATAATTTCGAGTGGTAAACACACTTTGACTTCAGTTTGAACCATTTTAATCAAATATGAAACATGGTCATTTCTTTCTGTGATTAGTTTGTAGCTAAATGAGGTTTCACATTGGTCTGGGTCATATAATGAAATATTAAAAGAGCCAGTCTTTTGAATGACTCTTTGACTCGAATGGATTTGAAAAGATTCGGATCCCATAAAGAAGCCGAAAATGCCATCGCTAATGAAAAATATTGAATTAATAATTAACAAATAGCTTATTAAAATGATTCAAGCTTAGTAACTCCTTAGGAGTCAGGGTTAGGGTATTAATTAAGTAGAAGTAGCAGACATATTCATATTTCTTCATGCTTTATTAAAGTGTAGTAATTATAAAGTGCTATAGATAAATGCTTAATAACCCTAATCCTCAACACTACACAGAACTTTCATTTGTGAACTATTTTTTAAGCAAATTCTAAAAACAAAGAAAAAAACAAACAAAAACTATTTAATCAGTAAATTACAAATATTTGCAAATCAGAGTTGGAATATTTGTGGAGTTAAATGACCTCCTCAGGTAGAGTAGCTCATGCATGGAGCAGACGCTAATTGAAATTTTAATGAACAAAAAAGCAATAAACAAACAATAAGGAGGCAGTTACTGCTACGTGCATGCTGGAAAATGACTCAAAAATGGAAGAACTTGCCAGAATATGAATGCAGGCATAATAGACAGTTTATGTGAAGCTATAGCGCTACATTAAATTGGGCTGTAAAAATATTGGGTCTCCTGTGTCCTCTCAGCGGCAGTGCAACGGGAGTGGTCGTGGTTAATGTGTATCAGAATCATTTAAATGTGATTGATGTGCTCTAAGTGAAACTCTAACGTTTCATAGAAGGACTAGGGGATTACCCTGAGCGAAGGGAGTTTTAATGAGGGGCTCAGGCTGAGACTCCAATGGCGCTGTGCTAACTCTCATTTACTCTTAACACTTTTGGAGCAAATTATCGCCATCACCTCTCCAAAGAAACCTCGTATCCTTTTGGCTTTCCCCCTCTGAGCTTGGAACGGCAGACTCATTTGGCAATTTATTTGAATCTGCAATTCTCTCAATATGTATGAGCTGCGGCTGGACTGATGTTTTGATACCAGGTGTTCTTCAACTCCACACTAAAATCTAGCCTAGTTAAGATTTTTTTTTTAAATTATCATGATTTGAGTAAATTTCACTTGACAAGTAAAATATCAGTCGTACAAGGTTTTTTGAATTAAGAAAAACAAACTTTACCAATTTCACTGGTAGATAATTTTACTTGTCAAGTTGAATCTACTCAAATAAAGCAAAATGTTCTTGTTCATTTTAAATAGATATTGCTTTTTGCAGTGTTTTCTATTAAGATAAAACTGATCAACATTCGCAGGGGGTGTTAAACTAACTGTAAGCACTACTCTGTTAAAAGTAGTGAAGTTAGACTTTAATCTGAGCTTTATTTTAACATAATCTGAACAGAAAGAGCTGACTTGATGATTTGTGTGCTAATACAAGTTTCTCATATGTAAAATTACTACCTAACTACCTAGCAGTTTCTCAGTTAGTCACTCTCTCCTTTTTGTTGAAAATAAAACTCAAACAAGACCATGAACGCTCGTATTGATCACAGGCAATGTGGTGTGCTTTTTCTTGAGTTTTCAGATATTAAAACATTTTTGGCAGTTTTTGCTGATGTGTGCAATGTGTCACCATGGTAACTATTGAACATTCTGCCAAAAGAGATACATGTAGAACACCCCCAGCGTGATTTCACTGCAAAGCGTCAATAGAAAACCAAAATATGTTGTGTGATTAGCCAAAAATGTTCAGTAGCTTGACAGTAGCAGTCAGGAATTTCATAGCCCTACAATAACCCTTAATTTCATGAGCTCAGTACTTGTCTTGCCTGCGTTCATATTACAACACTTCCCACAAGCTCTCAGAGAGAACAGAGAAGAGAAGACGGGTTTGATTTGTTTTGGGAGATCACAAGCACAAGGTCCAGCTGCCTGCTTTGCTCTTCCACCAGGGCTTGCTGTTGTTGTTTAACCTTCAAATGATAAATAAATAACTAACTTTTTTCTTTTGCTTTTGCTTCAAATCTTGTTCCCTCCTGCGCGTCCTCCCTGCGGAAACTCCCCAAATAGCTCTGCTGCACTTCAAACGGCCTCCGACATCCTCTGTAAGCCGTCAATGGGGTCCAGCTTGAGGCTGCCCAGTGGAGCAGGGGAAGAGGAATGGAGAGTGAAGGGCATATCAGGAGATAAACACAAGCCAAACAAGTCCCACTGTGTGTTTAAGCCCACAGTGCAGCTTACACTGATCCTCAGACACTCTCAGAGGCAGACTTTTCTTTGGACTCGGCTCTGCTCCTGTGACTCTCAAGTCATGCATGCAGCTCCTGTGTAAAGAGCAGAGGAGAGCTCCAAACAGTGGCATCTGAAATGGGCCAGCTTTGAGGCATTAGTAGCTTAAACTGTTTAGAACAAATTATGAGAAAAAATTATGCTGCAGGGTTCATCTCTGCTGAAAGTAAAATGCACCAGCTCTACATCAGACAGACCATCGTGTTATGAAAATGAGCACGATGAACCAGGACAACAGCCTACACCTTATCCCAGACCTGGGACACAAACCTGGAGAAGGCTTCAGATAATAGGAAGCATAAGCTTCCCCGCCTCCATTTAAGTAGCCTGTAAAACATGTCACTATCACGTGATGCTTCTGACAAAGGCTTCGGGGTGTAGCTGAAACATGTGCAGTAAACAAAGCCTTCCCTCTGGAAATAAATTTGCTTTTTCAAAAGTTAAGGCTTATATATTTTCTGAAAATGTATCCACTCAGTATGTCAGACTTCTGTAAATAATTCTGGATGAAAAAAAAAAATGAATGAGCAAACTTTCAAGTACTTTCTGAAGCTAAGGTCTTTTTTATATTTTCAAAATGAAAAGTTATGCAATATCTATAGTTTGCTGAACTGAACAGCCCAAAGCTAAACCATGAGAAATGTGAGGAGGTGTACAGAATATGTAGTACCCAGTTATGTAATTACAGTGCATCAGTGTGTATACTATATACTTCAGATGACACCACTGATTTGGTCAACAGACTTAATGAACACTTTAAATCCTGAGGTTAGGACAGTGTGGATAAGCTCAAATAAATAAGAACAAAATGAATAAATCACTTTTGCTGTCTGCATACTCTCCACAGATGGCAAGATCAGCAGATTATAAGAATATTAATAATAAAAATTGATATACAGATCCTTTAAAGTCCAAATCCATACTGAGTGAACCAGAAGAGCTGTCCAGTCATGTCAAATAACCCGAGGAGGGAAAACAGTACCATCCCTAAGTCAGTATAATTGTAAAACAGCTCCAGTTCTTGGATGGATGAGTATGATAGATTTGTCTCGGATTAGTCAGAAAAATAAAACATCCGTGAGATTTTGGAGATTGCATTACTGGGTTGAGCAGTGCTCTGAAATGACCATCTATCTTTGTTTCTCCCCAAACACACAATATCTGCCCCCCCACTCTGTCTGCAGCTCCCTGGCTCGCCACTCACTCTCTGGCAGTGGCTGAATGGGCTCTCAGCTGGAGCCATTATTCACTTCAATACGTTTCAGTGCTGTGTTCGATGGCCAAGGACAACCCAAACGCTGTCTTTATTCCCCGAGGTGCAGATAGATCGGAACAAAGAGCTGGCTCTGAAATGATACGCCAGATGTTTCTCATAATTGTCTAGCTTATAGTTTATCAGGGCTTCCTTGTGTGTGTTGGTAAATCTTCTTGAAACTACAGTATATTTTCCAAACACAGGTGTCAGATTTTAAATTAGACAATCTCACATTCCCTTTAATCCGAGACAATTCAATCAGATGCGGTGGATGCGATGAACATTACTCAGCACTTTCTCCTTGTCTTTTCAAGCTGTTTGACTTTGCTTGAATGTGACAAGATTGATACCAGTGACAACAGTATCTAGTGGAGTAGTATACTGGATAGTGAAAGTTAAAGGTGCACTATGTAACTTTTGTCATGGAGGGTCTGCTACCTGCTGGTGTCCATGGATGTCATTGCTTTGCCTGGAATATCCCACAGTACTGTATGGTATTTAAAGGGCCTATATTATGCTGTTTTTTGTCTCCTCATCCAAAACATACTTGAAGTTGCATTTTGTTTCATTCACACATTTAACACACACACCCTGCATATTTAGTTCTTCTCTCAAACAGCTCAACGCTCTCTTCCATCTTCTGAGGTAATGTGGTAATACATGAAGTGCTCCACAGTGTTTTTAAAACGGCATGCACCTTCACTAGAATCATTTGGGTAATTTCAACGTTGGAATAAACAAAAAAGTAAAAGGCCGCTGTTAACTTGAAAACTACAGGTTTCCGAGGTCAGGTGGAACAGAGCATTCTGAGCTTCGGAGTTGCAGACAGTCTAACAATGCAGTGCTACTCAAACATCTGTAAAAGAAATTAAACACAACTCCAGGTATGTTTTTGATGAGGTAATATTATATAACAGTATAACATTATAACATGATTTAATCTCACAAGAGGCAATTTTCCATACTATAGGACCTTTACCTTATCTACCTCGATGGAGAGAAGTAGGTTAATGCCACCAGGCCAAGTTATAGGTCAGATCTGTGTTCATTTGGTCTTCCGATATTTTATGTTATTAGGTTCTTTTTTCAGACCAAGAGTTTGTTTTTCATACCTGACACTTTCAACTGCTCAATAGTGTCTTCGTCAGAGTGGTCACGTGATGTTTCTGTGACTTGTCTGGTCATCTGATTTATACAGGTTTTGGCGCTGTCTTCCTACCGGTGGAGGCAAGATGACAGAGCCATCTGCAGTCCAACTTCCTCAGGACAGTATCCCAAGTGTGTGAGAGTAAAAAAGCCCCCTCGTCCCCAGCTGGATGAATCAGCTGACCGGACATGTCATGTCACGTGACCACTCTGAGGAAGACCGCTTGCGAGGAGTTGAAACTGTCATGTATGAAAACAAACACTTGGTCTGAAAAAATAATCTACCTCTCCATCGAGGTAGATAAGATAAAGGTCCAATATTACGGAAACTCTTGTGAGTTTTAAGCCATGTTATAATGTTACACTGTTATATAATGTTACCTCATCAAAAAACATGGTTTCCAAGTTATTAATAAGCAATAAAAACACCCGTAATGGAATAAATGCATGTTAGAAATGCATAAAACTTCCCAGGCAAGAGCAACAACATCCCCATGGCAGACCCCAGCACTAGAAAACATAGTGTGCCTTTAAGCAACTTTGAAAAGTCCAAACTGTCATGGCTTGATAACAGAGATGGAGGAAATACATTATTCTAATATTCATAATAGCTCCAGGAACCACTAAGGCTCAGTAGATTCACAGTATAAAATTTCAGCTCCTAGATAGAGCCCCGTCTCCTCCATCCTCGCGCCTTCCAGACTTTGCAGCCAAACACAAATTTCACGACTGTAATTTTCTTTGATCCTCAGTTCTCAAGTCCTGGTCATATAAATTATTAATGTTTTACTCATAGTTCTCTGCTAGGGCTGAAACTAACAGTTATTTTAGTAGTCAAGTAGTCAGCGATTATTTTGCTGTGAATTAAATGATTATTCTATTGTGAGATTTTTAAACGAATATCAAACCAAAATAGGATGAAAAATAGTGGCAGAAGGCTTCTACGTGTAGAGTAACTTTTTGCACATGTTTTGGAGCAGAGGTGTCCAAACTTCTTTTCTTTCATCAACAACGAATATCAAGCTGTGGGCAGATCGAGGGCCATAGACTGAGAACAACTCAAATAGATGCATTAAGGACAAACTGAGTCGCACACCTGTATTCATGCTTAGATTCATGCCAGGACTATAAGTTTTTCATATTGAATTTATTAGATTTTCAAAAATAACTAGCAGTAAAAATGCAATTTATGATCATTTGGGTCCACTTCACTTTGAAGCCTGAGCACCAGGGAAAAAAGGGTCAGAGTTTGCATGTGTCAGAATCTGTATGGTCCAGACAACCATTACAATTCTCAAAACACAATTAGTTTTAATCACATTACAGCACAATTCTCCACTCTGAGCATGTGTTGAAGCATGTGACCTCAGCTTTCTTTGTAACGGACTACAGTGAACTAGAAATGATTATGAGTCACACGTTCCTGTCAGCCATATGCAGCAGAACATTAAACTTAAACCATGGTAACACAGGGGGAGGCCACTGCTGTATTGAAACGGGGACCAGTTATGACATGATTTGGTCCTGTTCTAGTCCTACTTGAATCTTTCGCTAGTCCAAGTTTAATTCTGAGTTTAGTTATTTCGATATGGGAGTTGAGGAAGAGTGAACCTGGCCATTACTGTATAAATCATGCTGAAACTAGTCAGTAGTTGTCAATGCAAAGGCAATTACTCCCTGGGGCATCATTAATCAAACCAACTTAATTTTTTAAACTAATTTAACAAGAAGATTGAAATTATGTCATTCTGTGGAAAAGTTACAATCAAAGTAAGAAAAGCAGATGGCAGGACCTTCATTTGAGGCAAGCTCCTTCACAGTACGGGATTCTAGGAATAAGTGATATTTTTCATGGATTTTAGTCAAACACCAGAAATTTAGAAAATGCCTTTATTTTTTGTAGAAATCTTACACAGCGGGACTTTAATGAATCTGTCTGTGTATGTGTTTGTGGGGTTGAATTGTCTTTGTTGTGTGGCCTGATGAAGTTGTAGGTACAAACTGGACTACATGGTGTCTGTTGGGTGAGTATTAGTAATTTAGCATGTTGGAAGCAGAAGTGAAGAGCAGATGAAGGGAGTGTGATCTGCCAGAGCGCTGCAGGGCCGTGCATGCAGAATGAGGGTATCTGTGAGTTTTAATGAGAGAAATATTGGACTCTCGTATCACTGCATCCATTTGGCTTCAAAACTATGACTCCTCAACTATTTATATGGGTTCCCGCTAAGATAATGTGCTCCCAAACATAGCATTTACAGAAGGAAGAAGATACAGAGGTAAGTATTTTGTTATTGTTAATATTTTATGTGCTTTTTACAGAAAGAAAAGGAGAAGGAGCCAACAAAGTATCAAATTAGGTAACCGGATGGTGATAAAAAAATATAAATTATGTTTTTATGATGTAAAGTGATTCAAACTGTCACTCAGTCTAACACACCTATTACCTTTTCTACACAAGTATACTTAGTAACAATCACATACAGCTTTCAGATGTACAGGCAGGGGCACAAATTGACGTCACTGTGTTCATAACTGACATGAAGAATTGAAATTCAATCAGAACCCTTACGGCTTTAATTAGTGTAGAGACGTCATAAAAACAAACAAACAAACAAACAAAAGAAACCCCATAAATATTAGGTCAGATGAGGTTATGCACTTGAGTGAAATAATCAAAAGCTGCATAGATAAAATGACACTTGTTTGGATGAGAGAAATTAAAGGAGCATTATGTAACTTGTGCAGTGGGGGCTTTGCCACTATGAAGATGCAATTACTTTACCTAAAATGTTTTTCAATGTGCCATTAAACATATGTGACTTGCATTTCTTCAGCTTCAGATTCTTCAGCTCTGACGTGTAACTTGGCCTGGTGGAGTCAGCTTCTAGTCTATACAGGCCGACACTGTGGGACAGTGGTTTGTGTCAATGTCAATGTTGATTTATTTTCTTTTTTATGTCTCATTTACAACAACAGTAGTTGCCCAGTGTACTTCACATGCACAACAAATGGTAAAAAAAAAAGAAAAGAAAAAAAAAATCACCAAAGCAAAGAAATGGGTCTTAAGAGCATATTTAAAAGATTCTAGAGAGGGAGCTGCTGTGATGTGCAGAAACAAATTGTTCCACAGTAGAACCTATTGAGCACATTTAATAAAAGCTTTTCTGATCTTGCTGATCTGACAGAGACACAGTACCTCACACAAAGAAGACTGGGTCGCATTCTGGACTGACACAAGGGTTTTCTGTGTGGAGTTTGCATGTTTTCTCTGTGCTTGCGTAGGTTTCCTCCAGGTGCTCCTGTTTCCTCTATCATTAAAACTTATACAAAAATGTTCCTCTTTGGGGCCAGGACTCCCCTGAAAAAGAGATTATTCATCTCTGTGGTAAAATAAACAAAATATGGAGAAGTTTGAATGCAATTGAACATCTCCCTTGAGACAAGCAGGTGATGAACAGTCCATCAGAAAAGTTACACAATGCTCTTTGAAAATGTAATGTAATACTTTATTTTGCAGAACAGACAGTGCATACATTTAATTATAAATTGTATTAAAAAGCAAACAACAACACACTACTGACTATTGTTATGAATAAAGATTAACCCCATCACCCAACCAAATGTTTGACACAAACTGTTCAGAACTCCTTGAGACTTAACTCACTTCTCTGAGTCCATAGTCCATGTCAACACGCTGGGCTCGTTTCAGTCTGTACAACCTGAGGCCACGGGGAGTAATCATTACACATTTGAGCTGACAAAGGACTCGTGTGTCGCTCTGACTGGGCCCATGGCAGCGCTTGGATTTTTAAAGTGCTTTGACCTTCACACTCCTCCTGTGTCCACTTATTTATCTGAAGTGTTTTGTGGACATAAAAGGTGTGTCGCGTCACGCAAGGATGTGGTCAGTGGGTCCCTTGGGTGCTTGAGTGAGGCTCCAGCAGTTTGTAACACGGCTACACCCAGAGAAGACTGCACTGGTCTGCTGAGCTTTAGAGACCAGTCCGCAAAGTCCACGGTTTGATTAGTCTCCACTGTGAAATGGGGTAAATCTGGAAAATGATAAAAGGTTTTGGAGTTTGAGATGGATTATAGCCTGTAGGGATGCATCCAGCTGATTCTTATCTCATCTGGTCTTTTGGCAGGGAAAATGTGCACTGCCTTTTGTCCCATTCACACATCTTTTTATGTGGAACTGCTGGCCTTGTAAGAAGTTACATAACAAAAAGTAATCACCTCAGTGATCAAATTAAATGCATTTTCTACATACAACAGTGTTCTGTTTCTTTTTCTGTGTTGTAAGAATTCCCAGCTCAGACAATTAGTTTCTTCCACTCTTGTGCATTTTGCGCTTATTAATGCCTTGTACTGCCCTGTCTGAAAACAAAATCAAACAAACTTTAGTCCATAGACCACAATGGATGCAGATGAAAATGTTCCTTGTAGTTGTCTTCCCTGGAGCTGTGGGCTGATATCCCTCTGTATTAAAACTACAGAGATTCTGGACTTGCAAGGCTAGTGAAGAGGAGGAACAGGCTGAGAGGGCTCGTGGTTCTGCTACTAAAGTATTACATATTATTGTACCACTGCCCCTATTGACACGGAAGCTTTTAATAAGAGCAAATGAAAACTGTAATCAAGAATTCGGCAGAACGACTGAGGACAAAGTGAACAATGAATAAACAACTGCAAATTAAGGCACTTACACCTCATCACAAAGCCATGACCCCATAAATGCCCCTGAAACATGATGTGTGCTTTTGAAATGATATAAATAGAATAGTCTTTGTAAATAAATTGAGTGGGAGTGTTATATCTTACATTCATGGAGGTAAAATAAATGAATCTACCTCAATATCTGTCTCAGCAATTTAAAGGTTCTGCATCATGCAAAATTGGCTCCTGTGAGCTTTAAGCCATGTTACAATGGTATTACCTCATCAAAAACATACCTAGAGTGGTGTTTTGTTTCATTCACACGTCTGAGTAATCCTTTATTCTTAGTCTGTCTACATTTCCAAAGCTCAAAATCCTCTGTTACACCTTCATGAAGCATTCGTTTTCAAGTTAACAACTACCTTTTAACTTTAGTTTAGTAGAGATGGGCAATTCCAGGGCTGAATTCATCTAAATGATTCTAATGAAGGGATATGGAGTTTAAAAACACAATGGAGCACTTCCTGTATTACCACATGCCATCACAAGGCGAAACAGAGTGCCTTCTTTTGAACTCAGCCTAAATATGCAGGTTTGGTGGGTTGAACATGTGTGAATGAAACAAAAACACAACTCCAGGTATGTTTGTGATGAACAGACAACAATATTAAGACACAGATCAGGAAATAGTGTAATATGGACCCTTTAACTCTTTAATTCAATCATTCCACACAGCCTGCTGAATTTCCTTTTTTTTTTTTTTTTTTTCTGGGAGTTGATAGCCTTTCATAGAACAAAATAAGCCTTATTGAGCTGGTACTGGCGTGCTTCATGGACTACCCACTGAAATGAGCAAGACAAACTGAACAGCCTATTCTTTACTAGTTTAAATAGAACACAGATCTTGGAAACAATTATCAACAGAAAGCAAACCATAGGAGTGAGTGCCATTTCTCTGCCCACTCCAGCCAACCATGACTTCTCTCTGGATTTCAAGTGACAGAGCCTCAGCAAGCTTAGACTGCAGACGAAGAGAGGACAGATACAAAACAGTTATCGGCTTCCTTCTCTCTCTGTAACTCTCACACCCACACTCTATAAGACACTTCCCATTGTTTCATATTTAATATCCCCTGTACTTAATAACAGCACTGGCTGGCTGTGAAATTAGCTTTTGTTGAAACTGTAAAATCGGTGCATCAGAGCCAAACTTGGAGGAAGTGTGGTCTTCCGTGGAGCCACTTGTGAGTGGAGTGGGTGGCAGTGGTCAGGCTTATGTCCATTATAGGTTCTATCAAAGGGTTTTAAGGATTTTAGAGGATTTCTACTTAAAAATGTTGTTGTTTCAAGTATCAACCATCATCTTCTAAGGTACAGATGTTCTCTTCTGGTAAAAGGTTTGAAACACTTGCAGTGAAACTTGCATGGTCTTCTCAAAAGGCCTGTAGAAAAGTGCCCCATTGTGAGAAGTGTAATCAGTAGCTCTTATCTTAGGGCATAAAAGGTAATAATGGACTCACACTTGATGTTTAACAGCCACATCAAATCAATAACATCTGCAGCCTTTTACCATCTGAAAAACATAGCAAAAATCAAAGGTACACTGTCTAAAGCAGACTTGAACAATCTTATCCATGCATTTATCTCCAGTAGGTTAGCCTACTGTAACAGTCTGCTCACTGACCTCTCCAAACGACCTGTGAGACAGCAGCAGTACATCCAGAACTCTGCAGCTCGGGTCCTGACTTGAGCCAGGAAGTATCAACACATAAGTCCTGTGCTCAGGTCTCCACACTGGCTCCTGTGGCTCACAGAATAGACTTAAAAGTGGCTCTGCTTGTGTACATGTCTCTCTATGGCCTAGCACCAAATTACATCTGACATGTTACTGTCATTTGAACCATCTCGCTCTTTGAGGACCTCAGGGACCAGCCTCCTGCAGGTGCCCAAAGTCAGGACTAACCACGAGGAGTCAGTGTTTCAGTTTTATGCAACTAAAACCTGAACAGTCTTCTTGAAGATGGTAGACAGGCCTCTACTTTGACAAAACGGTTCTGTGCATATGACTGAAAGGTTTTCATTCTGCTCTCTCTCTCTCTCTCTCTCTCTCTCTCTCTCTCTCTCTCTCTCTCTCTCTCTCTCTTTCTCTCTCTCTCTCTCTCTCTCTCTTTAATTTTATGATGATTATTTCTGTTTTGATTTGTGATTTTAATGTATTTCTTATCACTTTGAATTACTTTGTGTACTAATGCTATACAAATAAACTTGCCTTGCATTATTGGAAGGTTGTTGGAAGGGTATTGATAAGACACTTCATCCATCTTGTGGTGTGAGGGATCGAACCATCAAACAGTTCACATGGAGAGTTACTGTTCCAAACTGATTGAGGATAAATGCACTAACAACATTCAAAAGAACACTAACCACCCTCAAATAAATTATCACCAGAAAATACCATGGCCATAGTTAGTGGCCAAGTGCTTTTTTTTTCTTCTTCTTCTTTTTTTATTAATTTCATTGCCTTAATCTTGTTATAATTCTTTTCACTAAATTTTACGTTTCAACTGGATGGATAGTGAATTTAATCCGCGCGCCTGTAATGATATGTACGAGAAAGCGTGACAGTGAGACGGTGGCCTGACTCCATACGTGTAGCGCCGTTCACAAAACGCCCCTCTCTCCGCTGAGGGTGGGAGACAGACTCGCGCAGAGCACTTGTGAGGACAGACCTGTTTCACGCTTTCAACAGGAGCCACGGCTCTTCCCGCGCGCACTCACGTCTTTGAGGATTACACGAAGCCGTTGACTGGAGAGGAGCGGGTGCGCCATCTAAGCGCACATCCAACAAGTGGATACGGGGAATGCCCTCATAGAGAGCAGAAGGCACCGAGGGGAAATAAAACTGAGGATCCGTGAAATATTCTGTGCCATTTGCAGTGTCTTTGATGTTTGGCTCCTCTGTCTTCGTGCGCGCGTCTGGTTAGTTTGCAATGACTTCTCTCTTTGTATAAAACCACGATGAGGTAGAACACCAGACTTTTACTGCCCGTATTTTCCTCAACTCTCAGCTGATCAAACGGGGCATTTCGGGGGCTGCGGAACCACCCCGTCCCCCGTACCTTTCCTACTCTCCCTTTATGAACCGCTCTCCCGGAGCCCCAGTGCCGTGAGCGTGGAGGGAAGTCCTCTCTCCTGACACTTCTGTATGACGAGGTCGCCGGTGGCGCTCAAAGGTCGCAGCCAAAATGCCGATGCATCCAGTGACATCCACGCTGATGTACCGGGGGATGTGCACCATCCCCGACATCCTCTCGTACAGCGCACCGGTCAATCTCCCCGAGGACGAGGTGGAAGGTGAGCGCGTAATTACCTGTTTGCATAGAAGCGGAGTAAAGCTGCATGACATTTATAGAACATATCACGATGCAGTTATGATAATGCAGAGCTGCTCAGAACCTTGGACAGCTCACACTGAGAATCACAGATGAAGTCCTCAAATACGAGTTTCAGATCGAGTTTGAAGACCATTAAGACCATGATAGCAGTGTGCTTCTATACTTAATTATGCCAAGAGCTAAATGTTGATATGTCTTTAATTGAATCCACAAGTTTGGCAATGTTTTTTATTGTTGAACCCCAACTATGGTGTAGCGCAGGATTAACTGTTGATATATTGTGTAGACCTTTATTCAGTTTATCAATAAATAGAATATTAGCTGGTTTCCATGCATTTCAGTGGTCTAAATATTGACCACAGTGAATATGGATTTACAACACAGCCAGATATGCATCTAAACTGTCACCGATCCATTTACAACTACCAGTTTAAAAAGCCACATTGCTAACTGCCTTAAACTCCTTCATATAATTATACTATTAGTGTATTCATGCTTGACTGTTTATTATAGACACATTTCTATGCAAAATGACTGAACAGCCTTCATTTTGTGCATTGCCGTGGTCACAACTCATTAACAACGAATACTATAACACAAATAGCAAATTTGTACATTTCCCAAAGCATTGCAACTCCCTCTGCAATAACATGCCTGGCACATGACTAGTCTGAGCCCTCAGTACCATGGGGATATGTGGTGCCCGCAGCTCTTTCCACATGTGTACATTACCATACAGTCAGATCCCAAGACTATACACTTGATTCCCTAGTGTCTTTTTGGCTGTCAGTTGTTACGAATTTGGCCTGCTACTGTTGTCTATCACCCAGCTCCTCTGCTTCATGTAATTCTCATCCGCATTCACCTAATTCTGTACATGTTGTGAGACAAACAGGGCATATGCAGAGGATGCTGGAGTGGGAGATGGGTGGAGATGTGGTGTGGTTGTGTCTATAAAAAGCCTGTGTGAATATTAGGCAATGTTAGGAATGATCTGTCTTTGTGATTTTATTTTTATTCTATTCAAATGTTATGTTGATTAAAATAAGTTGTTAATTGAGATTTAATTGGGGCTGAACACAAGCATACATTTATCTGCAAAGTGCTTCACAAATTATGGAAAAATTCAGTTGACAGGAGTATGAAAAACTGTAACAGCTTTGAAATTGCATATTAGTAGATTTAAATTATAAGTGAAGTAAAAAAAAAAAAAATACCCAGATTGTTTTATTTATTCATTTTTTTAATCCAGCACCAGAGACATAGCACACTAGGGTGGAACTAGCACAGCTCTGCACTAGCACAGCATTGTGTAACCAACCACGCAACCCCCTATCCCTCTTTTGGTTGCTTTTTAAATATTTTACTGATAATAGTAAGAAAAAATAAAGTCTGGAGCATATTCTCATGAAGTCTGTAATGACTTTGTTGTGGCTGCATTTGTTGCATTTCACAGAAAGTGTCACATGCAGAGGCTGTTCAGCCTGTTCAGCACCATGGACAGCACCCAATGAAACTCACAGCTCAATATAGCAAGCACAAACTTTAGACCTGTCATTCAACATTTCAGAAATGTGTTTATTTATATACTTGCTTACAGATTAATACTTTAGGTAGCCTATATAGATAAATAGAGTAGTTTAGATAACATGATAAGTGCCCCTTCGAACATACACATTTTACAACGATTGTTATCATTAAACCTAATGACTTTTCCTTCAGACTCTGCTGAAGGAAAATTTTCTTGCAGACAATTTCCACTTTTCAACTAAAATCCGTTGTTCATCTAATATTATTAACTATCAAACACTTGTCATCAATATAAGTCATATTTGACTGTTTCCAGTGAAAATTGTTCATGGATGTTGATTCTGTTAATGTAGAACAGTCAGAACTGTGTACAAAATAACATTATTTTATAACTTTCCTGTGGAGGGTCAGCCAGTCTACCATGTGCCTGTCTCCATTGATCTGGAAGGTTCCACAAAATGGCATTAAACATATCCATCCCCATTACACAAGACAAGCAAGTGACTCCACCTAGTTTGTAATTGAAAAAAAAAAAAAAAAAAAAAAAAAAAAAATGCAAGTTAGGTAAGTCTGGTTCCCTAGTGTGAAACACAGTACAGAGTAATTGCATCTCCATGGAGACAAGCAGGTAGTAGATCCTTTTTTGTGGCAGTGTACCTTTAGGAGTCATAGTGACATTGACCATTCTCCACCTTAGTAGTGGCTATTACTATACTGCTGGGGGTGTTGCCTTCCTCAACTCAACCTCTCACAGACACAATGATAAAGAGACACCTCTCACTCGTTGTAGTTTGCTTAATTGCTTAAACTCATGCTATATTTTTAAAACTCTACCAAATGGTTCAGCTATATATTGTATATATCTTCTTCATCTAAGTCATGCTCAGTCTTGTAGCTCCACTTGTTGGGCTTCTAGTCTATAGTGGCTTTAAGGAGAAAAAGACAAGAGCCAAGGTAGAGCATTTAACTGGAGTGACAGAATCACTCCGAGCTGTTGTGAAGCATTACTTATTCCACGTGTCTTACAGTGACATGAGACACAAGTTGTTTTGAGCTTTATATATTTTTATGATCATGATTGTATGTAAAACACAGTGGTACATGTGGCAGGATTCATGACATGATTTTGTGTGTAGTATATTTGTGATCTGTTTATATTTTGTCAAAGATAGAGCATTGCAGCCAGGGTTGTCACAGAGCTTTTTCATCTCCAGATATGTTTTGTTTTACAATGATTCACGACTTCTTTATGATCATTACTTTTCTATGAGATCTGTATGTGGCCGCACTGTATAGAAGGAAGAAAATGATAAATGTTGCATTTCAAATGATTTCTCTATAGGAGTAAAGTGGTCATGAATATCATTTCAATAAAGCTGAATGACTCAGTGTTAGCATAGCTTTTATGGTAGCAGTAATTATAGCTATACAAGATGTTACCAACTGGAACATAGTCACTTTTGGATTGCACTTTTCTGGTTCTTGCCGAAATACAGACAGTAGGGGGTATGTAATGAACAATCAGAAATAGAGTTCTTTTTAGATAGATGGTTTGTGAGCCTTGTCTCCATGGAGATGTTATTACCTTGCCTGGAATGTTTCACAGGATGGCATTAACTTGTGATTTATCTCCTTGGAGGCAACAAGACAAGCTACCAAGCCAAGTTATAAGCCAGATCTGTGGAGAGTGGCAACCCTGTTCACTATGAAAGTGTATGTTTTCAGTGGATTTAAGCAACACCTGTAATTGAAAAAATGTAAAATAGATCTGTTTAATGCCATACAAGTAAATCAATAACATCTCCATGGAGACAAGCAAAAAAGTTACACCAGAAAACTTACAAAATCTAAAATACTTGTGATAAAAGTATTTATAAGAAAAATCTTAACAGAGATTTATATATTCAGTTTTCTTGTATTGTTAAAGGTGCGTTGTGTAACTTTTCTGGTGGAGGGTACGTCAAATGCTTTTCTTCATGGAGATGTTGTTGCTTTGTCTGGAATGTTTCACAGTATTGCATTAAAGCTTTCTCTCTTCAAGGAGACCAGGCCAAGTTATGAGTCAGATCTATGGAGAGGCCACCCCGTTCACAGTCAGAATGCCTGTTTTTCTTGGTACTTTGGAGCAGTAAAACCACCTGTCACTGAATAAATGTTAGGTAGATCTGTTTAATGTCATACTGTGGGACATTCAAAGCAGAGCAATGACATATTCATAGAAACATGAAGGTGACAGATAGCCTAAGGAAACCTTAACCAGTGCACTTTTAAGTAAATTACCATTGAATGTATTGCAATTTTGACCAGCGAGTAGCAGTTGTTTTAATACTTTGTGTCATTTGATAGCTGTCATTAAAAAAAACCCCAAAAACTCTGATGGTATTTTTTTCAAATCTGACACTCAACAGTTTTACTTTTTGTTGTTACTTTTCCGAGCACCGATTTTATGCACCCGCCCGCCCCTGTTCTGTCACATGCGCATCCAAACTCTAATTGATAATTGATAGTCTTCCCACACTTGTCCATCAGATTTTGACATCAGCGACATTTTAAAGTGGACTTAGTGATGAGAGGCGCACTGCACTGGCTGTCAGTCTGCATGTCTCGCCTCTAATCTCGCGAGGGAAAGACCAAAATTGGCTCCACATCTCCGGCATTCAATACATCAGCCTGGCCACAGGGGAGACAGGCCTTTGTCACCACATGAAATTGCACATTAGTGAATATATGTGTGTAAGTGCATGTAGAGGGACAGCAGGCTTATGACCTACTGACACGCAAGGCCCAGGATTTGATTTTCAATTACTGGCTTAAGTGTCTAGGGAATGCACACTGTTAGCAGCATACTTTGTCTGTCTGAGCAATAATAGGTTGCATTCACGTTCTAGTCTAGTCATAGTCTCAGTTGGTGGGCAAGGGCCTATATGACAGATTTGTTTTTTGAAAGAAATGCAAAGTTGATGTAGTACTTATGTGTACGATGTAGTACTTTTCTGTATGATGTAGTACTTATCATGACAAGCCCACGTTGGACCTAATCATTATTTAGGGATATGATCCACAAACTTGCCATATGAATCTCTTGTCGACTGATAACAATTATACCATTGGGGTTGGATAACTTTACGAAGATATTGTGAAAAAATGATTCCACTTTTGTTTATTTATACTGATAAAAAGATGTAACACTTTGTACCTTTTTTTGTTTCATGAGGATAGGGTCAGTAATTACACAGATATTAAAGGGAGGGTATTTTACTTCTTTAGGCTATAAACTGCTAGCCAGGCTGACACCACCTAGTGCCTCTGCTCAATGTAATTTCTCTTCAGTGACAAGGTCAGGAATGAGAATACACTAGATGGTTTGCAAGAACCCTGGAAGTTGTAGACCACGCACCAGCCAATAAGTGAAGAACTGTGAAGCCATGACGTCAAACTCAAGCACCTGTCTGGGTCGCTTTTGTGGTACAGTACAACAGTAAACAAAGTGATCGAGATGGATGTAGATGAAGCCATACATTCTGTGTTGGCAACGATTTCCGAGATCGAGGATTTAAAGCTGGAACAAAGGGAATGTTTTGTGAATTTTATAGAGGGGAAAGACGTTATTTCCCGTCTTCCTACAGGATTTGGTGCAATACATATGTCACAACCACATGGCAGTGACTGGTTAAATAAAAAAAAGTACCCACCTACCGTCAAGCAAATGAATCTTAATGCTCAGACAGTTTCCATGAAGTGAAACCGTCTGATGAATCAGGCTGATGAATATATATGTGATGAATATATATATATATATATATATATATATATATATATATATATATATATATATATATATATATATATATATATATATATATATATATATATATATAATATATATATATATATATATATATATATATATATATCAGGCATCAGTGGTGCCTGTGGTGATCGGAGCACTCGGGGCTGTAACCCCCAAACTGGAAGAGTGGCTCCCAGGCCTCTGGTAGAGGACCCGAGCTGAATGAGGGTGAGAGAGACCTACCACCGTGGAAGGTGAGAAACACATTTAATTTATATATATATATGTAAAACAACAAATGCGCTCTGAATGCCCTTTATTCTCCAAACTAAGTCACTCCCCCTTCAGAGTGCTATCACATTACTATTGGGACGCACCCTGATAATGAAACTACTGAATATTGCATCAGGCTTGACATATTGCTGTGTAAAGTTTTGGATCATGTTTTTTGTATCTTGTCATGTGGGAGCATGAATGACATGGGCTTGTAGGTTGAGCACTGGCTTCAAATAGGGCCTGGGAGAGATTGCAAAATTATTGAGACATGCATGGATTGCATATAAAACCTCTTTAGGCATGTTTTTGATGAGCGAACGTTATAACATGGTAGAAAAAATAAATACATCCATTTTGCATAATACCCCCTCTTTGACTGTAAACCACGTCAACAAGTCTGCAATCTAATCCACCATATCATTCTGACCTGCCCTCCTTCTCAGTTTTTTAACAATAGGGATTGTGGGGTGCTGTGATGTCTGGTGAACTTAAGAACAGAATGGTGTTTTCTGATGGGCCAAAAGCACGCTTCTGTGTTGAAGGATGGCATAGCTGCATAGGTTTTAGTATATTGTGAACAATACATGTTACTTCATATTCTCCATTACCCCTCCCACACATGAGGGTCAGAGAAGCACTTGGTCGTATTACAGCAGCTTTATGTAGTTCTGACCTCCTCCACTTTCAAAACACACAAGTGCATTAGGACGTGCGCATGTTTTTAATGGTTCTTTTTTCAGCCTGATTTGCGTGGGGAGCTTGGTCATTTTGGTCAGTGGGAGTTAAACCCTCTGGTGCATAATTTCTGTTTACAGAGAATGATTTGGTTGGAGTGTTCAGATATGAAGTTGTCTAGGATCTAGAATATACACTTCTTCAATACTTCACAAAGATGCGAATCTGGTCACTGTTGAATTTTTCTATTTTCAGATAGCCGTGATTGACAGATCTGTCCATATTGGAAAAAATAAAGGAGAAAAAAAACATATCACAGGGAGCTGAAAAAACATTGCTGATTTCTGCAGAATCAGTGAGTGAAACACTAAACTCAGAGGTGAGAGAAATTTGAGAGAAATTTTATTTGTAGATGGTATGTGACCAATAAACTCCTTTGTTTCACATGCGTCAATGAAACAAACAAATCTGAGTGGATGTTTTATTTTGGCTTGAGGTACGACAGAGATGAGTACCAGACTGATATAAATCTGTATACAAAACACAGAGAGATCACAGATTTGTCATGTAAGATATGAGGTAGAAGTGAGTGTTGTTTTGTTGTATGAGTGCTTGTAGGTTGTGTTGCCATGACATCACAGTAGTCTGTAGTTTAAAATGGAGCAGGACTCAGAAAACAGGTCAGAAATCTATGGCAGAATTTTCTTTTTAACTGTTGGATTGCAGATATTTTGACCATTGATATGGTTAATATATTTTTCCTCAATAGCTTTAGAAAGTGGTGCCATTTTTCAACGCAAAATATGCCATAAATTGTTAGATTAATATGACAGGTTCAAGGAGCTTGTACCAAACAAACAATAACATAAACCAGTTGTGGATCATGAGTTATATTCCTTCCTACAATAGTGAATCTGCCATGGAGTTATGTGCCCCTTGCTCTCCTTCTGAAACGATGATACCATTGTAGCCTTCCATACACTGTCAGATTTGGTGGGTCCACTGTTGGAGACAGAGACAGGGGTTGAAGTCTACAACAATAAGATGACCCTACATTATTCAACTGATTTCGTGGTTTTATTTATTTAAAACAAAAATTAAAAGAATAATGAATAAGAATGATTCAACTTTCTTGGTAATTTTTGCCAAAATAGTGTCAATTGGATCCAGTGTTTATTTGTCAGACCATGTTTAACCCTTAGGGAGCCTTGTATCTGTGAACAAATTCTTAGCCCACTGCAGCCCACCTTGAAAATATAATTTACATAATATTTTCAAAAAAAACAGTGTGGTGCTGTTATACTCACAATATGCTAAGGTTTTTAATCCCAGCCACTGACTGTTTTGCCTAGAAAGTTCCACTGTCTGGTTTTATTTATCCATTAATTATCCATCTCCATGGCGGCAAGCAATTGACATCACTAGTGACAGGTCTGGTCTGTGGAAAGGCCACCCTGAATGCATGTTTAAGTAACACTTGTAACTGATTAAACACAAGATTTTGCAAGTTTAATGCATTTTAACATTCTAAGGGAAACCAGTAATACCACCAAAAAAGTGACATACAGTAGTGCACCTTTAATTCTGTACACACTGTTATAAGTGTCAATACAGCAGCATGTTTTATTAAAGAGGCAGTTGCATTGGAGCAGTCCCATGGCTGAGGTAATGGCATTCTTACAAGTCCCACAGGGGCAATGCACACTCACAGCACAGAATATGTTTTATTGGCACAGATTATATTTTCATAACTTACTCAAGCACATGTGGACTTTTTGTGCACTGTGTGATGGAGGAGTGTGTATATTTTTGTATTTTACAGATTGGATTAACTGTTAGAGTCTGATTATCTGATTGTCCAGGTTTGGGACTGATACAAAAAGAACACATGGACTGGAATATGATGAGTTAGAAATAATCTGAATTTTACTAATCACACTCCTCACAAATGGGCTCTGCTTTTTCAAATGAAAGCAGTAAAGTACCACACACACTTACAATGAAACATAAGTTTAATGAGTGCATTTTGTTCTGTGAAATGTCTATGTTGCTGTGTTTAGGGCATAAAAACAAAATGAGATTGTAGTTGATGCTGTTTTGTTATTTGAAAAAGTACATTATGTACATTTCCTTGTGGGCCATTTTTATGCAAATGTGGAAACCATTATACGTGTAGCTATTATGCTCCTGTTGTATTTGAAACAAACACTATGCACCAGGTCCTAATTCAAATACTATATTTTACACTGACTAGATTATGGCACAACCATTTCTGTTCCTCATAGACTTTTCCAAGTTTTGCTGCTCTACCTCATACAAACTGCAGTCTATTTATCCCAAATTAAAAATTAAAATGAGTTGTGTTTCTCGAGAGAGTTGGCCCAAAAACCTTATTTCTCTTCTTATACCAGTGAAAATAGAATTTATTCATAACTCATCAATAAGTTCTGACACAACAACCAAATGTAGTTGCAAAGTGTGCAGCACACAGTGTTTCGCTGTTGGGGAAAATAGAAATTCGAAATATAATTTCATAACAACATAACAACTACACTTTTATATCTTTAATAAAGCATGAGCTAAGACATATTTCATAATGCACATTTAGTTCAAATTTAGTAATTCTTTCATAATTATTTTAACCTGATACAGATACAGATGTTCTTTCTTCATGCTTCGTTAAAGCCAGTTATAATTTAGTTGAAATAAAGTAGTACATGCTATGCACATTCAGTTCAACAAAAAACACCAAAAAACATAATTAATTAATCCTCTGACAAATTAATCTAGGATTACAGATGAAAATGTTTCTAATAGTTTTCACAGATATGCCACATCTCACCCAAGACAATTCAGTTACAGTTACATTATGACAATTTAAATATGTGATCCCATTTTCAGCACTTAGTAACCCTCTTTATGTTTTAATCGTGTTGTGATCCTAAAACTTCGTCATTATTTGATCACTTTCATGTTTATTCATATAAACTGATGTAATGCACTCTTAATACCCTATATTTCAAAAAATATCTATATGACTCTTACATTTGACTATATCTCATATCTTTATATTGTATACATTTGTTTAGTTTGACATAACATTTATAGAAATTGAAATCAGAAGTAGATGACAGTGTGAATACTTAAGTATTTTATGGTACCAGCACCACTACTAGTTAATAAAGTGTTTACATTGTGTTAACCCTGGGGTATTATACTAGTATATCATATCTTAATGACAGTGTTTTACTGCCATAGTACATTGGTGACATGTGTTCTCCATAATCACCATCAGGCAGAAGTGGGAAAAACATATTGCCGATTCAAAACTCTGACAGAGTCCCAGTGGGGAGCCCTCTGCAGAGACATATGAGACTGCAGCCAGAACCTGTCTGTGCTGATCAAAATCACCACTCTACAAAGCACATTCCTCCACTGTGAAGAGGGCTCCCCCTCACATCAAACGCACACTAGTCTGGAAATCCCTCACATCAAACCTGAGAATGGTTTGGAAGTCCCTTTAGGAGATACACCAGCCTGAATCATTACAAACAAGAAGTGATCAAAACCAAAGAGGACAAGTTACCAAAGCGTTTACTACAACACAAGCACTGAATAAAACCTCACTCGAGTTCACTTCAGGGAGCCAGAAGCTCTAATCATGCTTGCCAATTTAATAACCAAGAGAATTTTAATCACATCATTTTATTTGGGTGGAGAAACCTGGCATCATGAAATACAAGTGTTCAAGAACTGACAAGACATTTTGTCATGAGCTATACATTGAGTTCTCTTTTGATTCAAAACCAAATGGGAAGCACGTGGGAACATGCATGTAGAGAAATTATTTCAAGTTGATGTTGATTTGAAAAAGGGTTCAAAAGAATACTTTCCATTCATTTCTGCACAAACAACATTAAAATCAGGACAAACTGGAACTGGAACTAAATCTGGACTAGACCAGGACCAGTAGTCTACATCAGGACTGAAAAACAGTGCACCAACATTTACTTGTGCCCATTCCAGTGACTACATACTGTAATTCCATGTAGCTATGTCTTGGCACACTCTCCAATCAGAGACATTCATCTATCTGTAGTTATCTTAAATGTCAGTGATATTCTTAGAATGCTCATAACATTTTTCATGTATTAATTTCAGGTGTTTTTATTTCTCACAAATACCTTACAATGAAAACATGCTTTCCTAGAGGTTGCCTCTGTACAGACCAACATTGTGGTGCCATCTGCTTCATTTCCATCACTAAAAAAAAAGTTCTATAGTGCAGTTTTCAGGCTCTATAATGCACACTTTGAATTGACATGCAATATTTAAGAGACAAGAAAAAATAAGATAAGAGAAGTTTAAAATAATTTCATTTAGTCTAAGAAAAAAAAAAAAAAAAAAATCAAATATTAAAAGTCCTGCCATTTATCTGCTTATTTTCCTTTGTAATTCTGTCATTTGTGTTGACATTGTTTTGTAGTTTTTGTAAATGTGTACATGAGTGACAGCTGCTTGTGTGTTGCTAATGGCGTAAAGTGCCGCAGAGGCCATCTTGATCTGTGCTCCTGACTCCTACTGTAGCTGCAGTGCAAAAACATTGACTCACTGCAGCGCCCTGAGGTACTCGCTTGACTTCTATTGCTTTAAACACTTACATGAATACAAATGAAGATATTTAAAGACACCAGCATCTGCAGTGAAAGAAATATGCTCATATCAGTGGAGCAGATTGAGTGGGAAGTGGAGGAGGTGTTCCAAAGAGGTCACCTTAGAACACTGGGAAACATCTGCAGCTTAGAAGACTCATGATTATCAGACATATGCTCCACTAGCATGTTGTGAGGTGTCTATTGCATCTGACATATCTACTATCGAGTCTGTTTCTGTTTTCTTCTACAGTATAATCACTCATAGGTCCACTGCAAACAGACGTGAGCTGCATGTTTACCCAGTCATCACACACAATATATCCTGTCAAACTTGTCCAACTGTTGTCTAGTTTGCCTTGCTTTTAAAGGTTCGGTATTAGGCAAAATTTACTCTTGTGAGCTTGAAGCCATGTTATAATGTTGTTACCTCATCAAATACATACCTGGAGTTGTGTTTTGTTTCATTCACACATGTTTGAGTAATCTTTTATTTTTAGTCTGTCCACATCTCCAAAGTTTACCATTTTTTCAGTAAAAATGGGCAATTCCAGGGCTGAAATGATCCAAATGATTATAGATTTTAAAACACAGTGATGCACTTCCTGTAATACCACATGACATCACAAGGTGGAACAGAGTGTTTTTTTATTTGAGGGAAGAATTCAACCTAAATATGTAGGGATTGTGTGCTAAACATGTGCAAATGAAACAAAACACAACAGCGGGTATGTTTGTGATGAGGAAATGACATTACAGCATACATTTGAAAATAGCGTAATATTGGCCCAGAGGTACTTAGAAGACAAAATGCTTACATACTGTTTACATGCTGTCAGTATATACCAGTAAGGTATCATCATGAAGAGAGAAAGATCACATAATTCAGGGGACAGTTCACACCCACACGGTAGTTCAGTGGATTTAACTAATAAGAGTTTCAGTGTGGTTGGCTCCTCCCTTCAGACAGATGTAACCCTGTTTGAACTGAAGAAGCTACTTGAATGAGTGGCAAAACATATTTACAAAAACAAAACAAACAAAAATGTGTGTGCAGTTGAAAAAATTACATTAGGCATTTACCAGGCTATGTTTAGTCACACTGTTGCATTGCATGAAAAAAAAAAAAAAAAAAAGAAAAGTTAGTTGTTGTTTTTTTTCCCTGCAGATATTACGCAGGTTCTCTCAGAAACAGATTCAATTATAAAAACCTATGCTTTTCCTCCTTTGTTTGGTGCTTGTTTCTCAACTATTAACAATCAGATTTCTTTTACCTTGTTCTTAAATTGGCTGCTAGAAGAGCTAACCGTCATCATAAATAAACACACAAAAGAAACACTTGACATTTTAAATGTTAATGTAAAACTGCCAGTTACATTACATGGTACATTACAACAGTAAAAATCCATGCAGTTTTAAAAGTTAAACATTTATCCTTATTGAAAAATCTGAAAGAGTACTTCAGCCATGGCGACAGCAGTCCAACTTCAAATATTTTGACTGAACGACAGCTCATGACAAATGCTGCACACTGTCTTTTGTACATTTTCAACAAAAGAGACAAGCAGCATCCGCAACATTGTCTGTGATAATTATCAAGTAACACAAGGCATGTTTTTGACACGTTCTTCATGCATAATTACAACACTGTATTTACTTATATTCTTTTACATGTGTGCACTTTCAGATTAAGCAAAAAGATACAGTCGAATACTTAACCTTATGTATTTGCATAAGATGTGGTTGTGAGATTATAAACGAGAGACAGCGGGGCTATCCCTCCTCATATCTAATCAGGTGTGGGATGATAAATCAAACCGGAGCACTTCCTGTCACACTGAGCCTGGAGGGTTCCTGATGACACAGTGCACTGCTCTCACCTGCTGCACATCACAGGCTCTGCTTTACAAATGAATTTAGAGTTAGACTTAAACAAACTTTACTGATCCACAAGGGACATTATTTGGACATAGGGGCTCACACATCACAATATATTATAATAACAAATAGTAAATATAGCCACAAGGGACAATGATCGGCCCTCATGTGCGCCTACGCCGTACCCTGCAAATGCCACGGCCCCTCAAACACTGCGCCTCGCAAACGCCATAGCCTGCAAAATGTCCTGCTCTGCACTAACTCTAATAACCCTAAACTTAAACCTAACCCTAGTTGTAATAATGTAAGATGGCGGACTTCCAGTTTGTAAATGGGCGTGGTCACAATATACATTAATGTTCCTATTGACATGATGCATCTGGCTTCCAAAATTTGGTTTGGCTACGCCAAAGTTTGTGTAAGGACGTCCCATTGGCAAGGACAGAATTTTGTCTTGTCACCACAGCAACATAATGCAAATGAGGTGTGAGCATTGTGGAGTTTTTTTTATCGAGACCATGTCACAAATGTGGGTACCAAAGGTTGTATATCTATGACAAACTAAATATTTTCGTTCCATACAAATTGTCTAGGGGGCACTATTGTACCCATTTTTGTACTGTATACATCAATCAGTTCAGGATCGGGGTGTGCACCCATGATTAAAATTTGAGTGGAGCCGTCCAGGTGAAGTCAACCTCAAACTGAGTGACACATTATCACAGAACGGTCAGTACATGGTCAATTTTATGTGTTATTAGCAAGTTTTGGAATTGCAATTTGGGCATGAAAGAAAATGTTTGTGAACTTTTTGTTGTCTTTCAAATATGATCTGCAAAAGAGTATTGCAAGAATCATGGGAGGTTTACTCATCTAAGTCTGCACCAAGGACCAAGATAAAAAAATTAAAAAAAAAAAGTGTTCTTATTATTTTAGTTTAATAATTTAGTTTGGCGGCAGTAGCTCAGTTGGTAGAGCATTTGCCCACTGATCTGAAGGTTGGCGGTTCAAATCCAGCTCTCGACATAAACATCACAGGTTGAGCGGTCAGATCCACTGACCCACAGGTTGGCTGGTGTGATTCCAGCTCCCATAGAAGAATGCTACCATTGTGTCCTTGGGCAAGACACTTAACCCACCTTGCCCACAGTGTCTGCGTACACTGGTGTATGAATGTGTGTGTGAATGGGTGAGTGGTTCCTTGTTGTAAAGTGCCTTGAAGGTGGAAAAGCGCTATAGAAAAATGTGACCGTTTAGTTTTGTCTTCTTATTCTTTTTTTTTTCCAAACCATCACTCTAATGTCTTAACTGGGCTTTCCCTCGAGCAGTCTCACAAAAAGAAGGAAAATTTGGTGAGAGTTTTGCATTTTAGAACGAAAGTAGAGCCAGAGGAAGTGTCTGGGGTGAGAGAGGTCTGGGAGTCCCTGCTTAGACTTGTAAGTGGAAGAAAATGGATGGATGGCTAGAGAATAGACCCTAAGAATTCTGATGGACTATCTGACTTTGTTGTTAAAATTCATTTCATACTTTTTTATTCCCGAACACCTTCTATATACACTTTATCAAAAGTTTGGGTTGATTGCTTCTTGCTGCTTATTTCATTGTACAACAAGAACACTCCCTTGCTTCCTTCCCTTTGCTCCCTGCATTAAGTCACTCCCCCTTCAGAGTGCTATCACAACAAATTAGTGTGCATCCCGTTAATAAAACTACTGCCCTGTTTCATCAGTTTTATCAAGTTGTACAATTTTGTACCCCACTCCTCTGTATTTCTGGAGAATTGTTGTGTGGGAGCGTGGATGACGTAGGCTTGTGGGATGAACATTTGACAGAATCGTACAGCTAACCGTAAGGAAGGTTCAAAAAGGGCCAGAGAATGATTGATAAATTACAGAAACATGCATGGATGACATCTAAAATCCCTTCAGGCGTGTTTTTGATGAGGGAATAACATTATAACATGGTAAAAAGCTCGAAAGAAATCCATTTTGCATAATACAATAAGAACCATACCAGACCAGATGTAACACAACGCTACACAAGTCTCTGTAGCTGGATCTCAACCATGTGCAATCAAAACATATTAGTATTTACATGCAAAAGACAGCTATTAAGCTAAGAATTTTTGTAGATCTGATTGGCAAATGATCCAAACCCAAAACTTATATCTTGACTTCTATGGTGCTACATGGCTTTGTTAAAGTCTGTGACCAAAAGTAATGCGAAGTCTAAAGCATTATAGTAATATAAAATATGGCAATGCAGGCCTCTCCTTTTCTTCTGACTATGCCATCTCATCTTTTCAAATTGCCTTGTGATGAACAACACATGGAGCAGATTAGGACTAGATACCATGTGATCCAGTTCTGTGATTAGGCTGTCTGGTAGGCCCACGTTAAGTCATTTATTTCCATTTTGATGGACTGCTTGGTGTGGAGGAGTGTATCTATCCGACTTTATTACCTGTGAAATGAACTGTGATGGGTTCTGGAAGGTGAAGTGCTTTAGCCCCATGGTAATATTTCCCCGCTTTGATGAACAATAGCACCAGGCCCATGCCTCAGTGATAGGAGCCTGCAGTGTGTTTGTGCTGTAGTGGTAATATGGCGGAACAGATGAGGGTGCTGCATAGAGCGGCTGCATGGTGGAAGCTCTGACCTTAGATTGAGGTGCTGGGCATTATTGACATGGCTTTGCTTGGTCGCTGCTGTCTGCTGGTTGGAAAACTTCAGCTTTTAAAACAACAGTGTTAGAGTGCTCTGATCAATGAATCTCGACAGTGCAAAAATTATTTACCTTGATTTGATTTGTGTTTAAGAATATTTATGTATTTTATTGGTCAAAAAGTTTGGACTTGTTTAAAGCCAAGAAATAAAAATTACATTGAAATAAAAGCATTATGTATATTTTATTGTACTGAAAAACACAGAAGAAACATGTGTTCTTCATGTGAATGGCTCCACAACCCTGTCTCTTATTTGGCCTGGCTTCCTCCTGTTGTTCCTTTGGCTATCATATTTCACAGTGTGGCAGGCTGTAGTCAGAAATTAATGTTACTTCACAAGCAGATAATTACTTTTGAATTCATTCATTATAACTCATGAATGTGTTCTGTTTTGGTCTCATATTACTGCGAGAAGCAAGACAATGCCAGCTATTTTATCTTGTCTTAATACTATGACCTGACAGTCTTCATAAGGTTGGCATGACACAGTGTTCCAAAAAATGTTCGAATGACTGAATTTGATTTTCATACTGTTGCTATTTCCCCTTCATTTCAAACTACAGCTCTGAAAAGAGTGAACGTGAGAGGAGAAAATGTCAGAAACTATAATTGATACTTTCTGGACCTTTCAATCACATGATGTCAAGTGTATGGCGTTGGAGATTTTTATAGAGCCTGAAGTACCTCGACCTTGTAGGGTTAATTTGTCCTGGAATGCTCTTTGTGTCTCGGCCAAGCGCACTCATTTGTAATTGTTTTAAATCAAGCATTGTTAACAGGATTTTTGCTAATTCTGAAAATCTTTCCCATGATGCGCTTGGGAGAGATCTCAAAACCTGCACTTTTTCCTTTATTTGGGTGTATTTGTATCTACTGCTGTGCTGAAAATGCAAGTCTCAAAGTGTGTAGTTCAATAAATTGCATCAATTTGGGGGGGTTTATTTTATATTCACTACTAGCTAAAAACATAGAATTTATTTTGAAAGATAGGCCCAGAGGAGGAAGGCAATTTCCAAAGCTTTAAGATGAAACACTACAGGGAAAACTCTTTTTTCTTCTTCTTCTTTTCGTATGCTCTCTAATAATATATGTGTTCACCTGGAGAAACAACATTGTCCAATCTGTATCTATTTTATTCTATCAACCTATATATATATAGAGAGAACTTTTTTAGACATTGTAACTTGAGCGTTTTCTCAAAATGCACTTTTCTCTCATAAGAACCATACATTGTACATATAAATGGACATTGCTAACCTGGTAGCAGCTGTATTACAAATAGGAAGTTAACATGGGTGCTCTGCTGCTGTCAGGCTCTTCATTTTGGTCTTAGAATGTTCATTTTAACCTGCTCTACATGATCCTGGTGTTTTTATTTTAATTTGTGCTCGTAAATCAATTCCTATAGGCTCTATTCATGCACCAGGAAGACATTTAAAAACATGCAATGACAACTTCCGTTGTAGTAATCGACACTGGGCTCACCGACCGACTGTGATAAAACTCACTGAAGTAAAGGTGATCAGCAGTAAAATGAAGACTGCTGTTTGGAATAATCTTGAATTTGGCGCCCTCATCTCTTCTAATCACATGTGTTGTGCATCAGTGGGGAAATTATAAAAACTGAGGTATGGTTGTAATTGTTGATTAGCCGAACATAACAGGATGCTACAATGACATGTAGATGAAGAAAACTGGGACATTTTCTAATTTTTCCTAGATTTGGTCAGACTTATTACCACGCACAGGGCCCATCGGAAGTTATCATCGTATGTTTCCAAACATCTTGTGACATAAGACCGAATATTATTACCTATTCCTAATATGTTAGTCTATGATCGGGACATAATGATCACCCCATAAAGTGGCACCTATATACGCCAAACTTTCCAATTTTTAACTTACAAGAGTTTGACAAATTTTACAGACGGATTTAATATCGTATTTTAAGCATGGAGTTTAAAAAAAAAAAAAAAAAGAAAAAGGAAAAGAAAGAAAAATTGAATTGTTAAGCCATTTTCTGTAAAATCTAGTTTTCTCAAATACTAAATACATATAATATGATATCTAAAATCTCCTTTGTATTTATCCTACACTGTATGTCAACAAAATTAAGCCAGAAATTAGTTCTTGCACTTTGCTACTTTGCTTTTCTTCAAAGTTTAACAAATAAAGGTTCTCTTGTCTTATTTTAGTTCAATCAAGCCTTAAATGTAGTGTCTCAGGTTTATTACATCATCACAAGTGGACTGGGAAAACAACTACAAATGTTCCTCAACGCCAGCAGATGAAATAAAACCATTCCTTGCCCTCACCATCTCTTTTCCAGTTAGTCATCAAAGGTTCAAGTGATTCCATTTTTATAAAGCACGGTAAAGTCTTTATCCTTAAACTGCAATTTTTCCTCTTAAAGCAGAGACAGACTTATCCTGGTTCATATCCCACCCGCTTCAATACTCCGGGGCCTTGTTAGGAGACTCTTATGGTAATATTTAAATCTTCCGGGTGCCCAAGTCAACCCACATCCAGCTAAAGATGGATTAAGGTTGCTATGGGTGTTTTAAAAATAGTCAACCACGGTTCACACACACATGGAGTTGTGTTTTTCTCACACTGATAAGGTGAGGTCTTACATAAAGAGTGGGTGTGTGGCAATTACTGATCTGAAGCTGCAGCGGAGGGCACAGGCAGGTCTGAAGAAGAGGATCAAACAGAGCCCAAGTCTGTTTAGAAGTCCATGTCCATATTAAGCTCAGGAGAGGGACAGTCTCAGTATTCTCTAAATGAGACAAGACATATACAGGAAAATATGATGATTGTATCCTAATTGCAATATGCTTTGGGACTAGAGCTACTGTATGTTTTTGTGTATGAGACTACCCCCCTTCAGAAAAGATGATGAGTGCAATAAAGTAAAGAGGCAGTTTTCTTCACTTGTCGTTGTTCTGAATACTTGTCTGACCAGGCCACAAACGAAAAAAAGAGAAATGAGTGTGAAACGAGAGGCAGCAAAACAATATCATTCTCCAAAACACATTTTGTCATTCTTTTCTGCCACCGTTCTACCTTTGTGATTTCACTGTTGATTTGGTTGACAACTCATTGACAATTTCTTTCCAAACATATCAACTGTCTAAGAAGAGTTTTTCACTGCAAGTACAAGTAGAAATTCTCCACCAGCTATCACAATCCCCAAGAACAGTAAATCACTGTCACAAAAGTAATATACAGGTTTCTATATTTACCTCATAAAAATACCTGGAGTTGTCATTCACACATATTTGAGTAATCTTTAATATTGAGAAAGCCTCCTTCTTATAAGTTCAAATCATAGATAATGTTAATCCTGTGTTCAGACCAAGGCAGGTAGGTAGTAGCCAGGCTGGTGCCACCTAGTGCCTCCACTCAATTTCATTTCTCTCTAGCGACTAGGTCAGGAATCTGAATAGACTAGATCACAGGTGTCAAACATACGGCCCGGGGGCCAGATCCGGCCCTCCAAGACCTTTAATCTGGCCCTCGGCTGATTTTCTACTAAAATATTTTAATTATATTTTCTATTAAAATATTGTTAATTTTCTGCACCGCTTTATCATAGCAACGTGTCTCTGTGTGTGGCCCCTCCCACCAGAGCAGCACAAATGAAGACTTGCTTCTTTCCAAACGCTCTTAAAGGACGATCGTTTTGACTGTTGACCGTGACACCCTCATCAACAAAATGTCAAACATGAGAAAAGTGGAGCCGAGTGCAGGATTTTCCAAGAAAAATTGACTTATTCCTATTTGCACACAAGTTCAATGTTAAAAATTGTGTTGAAATTGCATTTTTCTTAAAGTTTCAGGTTGTTCATAATATTATAATATTTTGTAAAAGAAAGAGTTCATCAATTAAAAAAGATTTCTGTAATAGATTTGCGTTTCTCTCTGCACAAAATATTTGAACTTATTGATATTTTTGGGGTATTATGCCAGAGTTTTCTGATCCGGCCCTTTTGGGATCAAAATAGGTTGGATACGGCCCCCGGACCAAAATGAGTTTGACACCCCTGGACTAGATGGTTCGCAAAAACCCCGGAAGTGCAAGTTCGGGCACTAGCCAATCAGCAAAGAGTCATACATTCTGTGTTGGCAACAATTCCCGAGATCTAGGATTTAAAGCCAGAACAAAGAGAATGTTATCACGGGGAAAGACGTTATTGCTCTTCTTCCTACGGGATTTGGGAAAAGCTTAATATACCAGTTAGCCCTGTTAGCAGCGCATTACATACATCATGACCAAATAGCAGCAACTTGGTTAAATGAAAAAAAAAGTAGCCGCCTACCGTACAGCTATCGAATTCTAATGCTGCGAGGTCAGACGGTTTCTGCAAAGTGAAACCGGCTGATGAATCAGGCTAGGTAGGTAGACGCTTGGAGCATCAAACTTAGACTCAGACTTTATTGATCCACAAAAGAAATGATTTAATGTGCCATGTAAATGTTGGACTTGCCTTGATGTGCTCAACACTTGACAGCCCTGACGCCAAGGTCTGAACCAAACATCATTCAGAAAAGGCTTCTCTGTGATTTTAGTTTTTTCAGTTTACAAGTAAATAAAGTTTTTGTTCTCCTTACTTTCATTTATTCAATCATAATCTGAAGTTATCCAACATGAAATACCAAAATTAAGTGAGTCCAAAGTCACTCAAAATGTATCCCACTAGAACGTTAGTTACAGTGGCTAATGCTGTAACAGGCCTATCTATTTCAAAGCTCTTTATCTCTTGCTGTGAGTCTTTGTTGTTGATACAGACTTGTATAGCTCTCCCCTCCTCCACAGTCTCATGGGGGCACACCTCCAGATCTGGTGATCTTCAGTTGGGTGTTTCATCCTCCATCACATGACTCTGTGGGGGGCTGCATGATGTTGTCTTTGAAGGCCACCTCCCCACTTCAAAGAAATACCATCCCACCACGTCAACCAGAAAATTCGGTACTCATAGCATCATGTATACAAGTGTACACATCAGTGCTCACGTTTTTCCAATAAACAGCAGATTTACAACAGGGAATAAGCAAATCCAGCAGGCTTTTACACTTTTTAATCAACACTATTATATTACTATCATTGTTTAAAGGGCAGCAGTAGCTGAGCTGGTAGAACTTTAGTCCACTGATCCGAAGGTTGGTGAATCAGTGGACAAAGGTTGGTGGACGAAGGTTGGCGTGGTTCCTTGTTGAAAAACGCTTTGAGTACCTTGAAGGTGGAAATGCACTTGTGATCATTTATCATTAAAAGGTGCACCTCAGAGATGTTATTGCACTATATGACATTTATATGACTGATCTTGCATTTATTCAATTACATGTATTTTATTGCTTTAAAATATCTGGAAAAACATGCTTTTATCCCATGAGCAAGCTGACCTCTCCACAGATGAGGTTTGAACTTGGCACCTCTTTGCCTCAACTGAGAGAGATAAATGCTACACTGTGGAACAAAGTCATAGCATCTCACTAGATTTTGTTGATGACTATACCTTATAGAGCCTTGAATCTTGAAGCTATATTTGTTGTTTTGAATCCTCTGAAAATCGACTCTAACCTTGATTTAACTGTCTGTATGATGAGCTTGCAAATAATTTGGTTATGACACTTTCGAAAAACTGCGTCTGTGTAATTCTTTGAACTTCATATAATCTCATATAACTCGAGTCGGAGTACTGGAAGTGCTGATGAAGCCATCTCACTTTGATTGGAGTCATTTTCTGCCATTGCTTCTCTTTCTACAGAAGTTTGGGATTCTGGCAGGAGCAGCTTCTCAATTACACCAGAGTCATCCTGGGGCCAGGCTCATCCTGTGCACAAACACCAGCCACCTTCAACTTCAATTTAGACTTTGTATTTTGCATTGCCAGCTTTGAATATTACCATAACAGTTTCAGTCCCTAAATGAAAACAGTGTCAGCATTCTAGTTGTTACGGATTTGTCCATTAAACAAAGGCTTGAAAACATCATTGCTGATATTGAATGTTCAATTTTCCACTTCAGCTACATGGACTCAAAGTAATAGATACAATGTGCTAAGATGAGCTTTCAAGCAATGAACAAATACAATGAAAGACAGCGGGAGAGAGAGAGAGAGAGAGAGAGAGAGAGAGAGAGAGAGAGAGGCAGAGACAGAGAAAGAGAAGAAAGAGGAAAGAGAGAGTGAGTGAGAGACTGAAACGGGGAGAGACAGACACACACTAAGACAAAAACACTGAGAGAGAGAGACAGAGAGACAGAGAGAAAGTGAGAGGGAGAGAAGACTCTATTGATCAGCAAATACCAGTAATTATTTTTTTTTTAATCAGATATCAAGAACTCCCACCAGTGAATTCTGTATTAAAATACCTTGAAACTCGTCTTCTAATAATTCTACCCCGGAGTAAAAGGTCATCATTATTTCTGCTTCACCCAGACTTGAACTGAACTAAAAAAAAATTATAATAATAAAGGAGCAGATAAAGTATAAAAACATCTCCATTTAATTAGAGCATATGTACATATGCCAAAACAAGCATTCACTAAATAAGCCTTTACACAAGCTGAAGAAATAAACAAACTATCATGAACTAGATTTTTTACCATCTTAAACATTTGAAAAAAATCCCTTCATTTTAGTTTGCAGTGATCCAAAGTTATTCCTCACTTACTTTGTGAAATAAAAGCATCTTTATTATTCACCGCGATGGGTTTTACAAGAGTTTTCACAGTAATGCTGACAACTAACATGCTAACGTGCACTTCCTGAATCTCAGTAAAACACTTTGTAATTAGACACAGACAGTATACATTGGAATTTTTTTGCACTGTTGCTCTGATAATGTATTTGTATATCAATGTCAATTTTAATAATAATAATAATAATAATAATAATAATAATAATAATAATTATAATAATAATAAACAGATCAGTTGACAGAATTATAAAAAAAAATTGCATCAAACTATTCAATTAATTATGATAAACTGATTAATAAAACTAAAGTATTTGCTTAAGTATAATACATGCCCTTATTTTTATTTTATCATAGATTATTTTTTGTTTTATGGTTTTGGAAATAAAGCTTATTTTGCGCAAATATGTGTAAAAAATTGGGTACAGGCCTTTTAATAAATGCATCTTAAAATAGTTCAGATTCCCTTAAAACACTGACAGAACGGCACCACACATCCACGCCAAGATTACTCAATGGCCTGTGACTCACATTTCCTCTAATTGTCACCAGAAAGTAAAAATAATATTAAAGCACTCTTGCTAACAGAATTTTTCACACCAAAGACCAGCCTCGGGCGACTTTGGCAGAGTATTTGCGAGTGAAGTGAACAAGTGAAAGTGTATATTTGTCCCTCCCAAGGACATGTGCGATAGTGCTATCTCTGTGCGGCTGGCGTGTGCTCAAAGGCACACAGTAATTCTTTTAGAGGACAATTACTCCGTCTATTTGTTCGATAAGGATTATACATAGCCCGCTTTACTTCCGAGATTCCTAGTTTTTCCTGATTTACTTCCTGATCACTTCAGGCTATGTATTCTTTTTAGACTTAGACAAACTTTATTGATCCTCTCACCTTTATACAAGAGCTTGTAAGGAGAAACAGTGAAAAGATGAAATACTGATTTTATTTTATTTTTTTATATATATATACAATGTTAAGTTATTCAATCAATGGAGCTCTTATGAAATTCTTGGAAACCAGTTGAGGCCATGTTCTATTATACACTTCACATTTCCGCTGATACCATAATACACTTTGCTGTAGGCATTTCACTGTGCCCTTTGATCGATAAATAAAGCTTGCAATGGGAGATCGAACATGGGCTAAAACTGTTTGGGCACCTGATTTAAGGGTGTGCTGCTCGCCTCCTGTGCACCGTGTTTTCTTCTCAATAGAATCCTGCAGGAGAGCTGATATTTCCTAAGATAGCACGTGGAGTCTTGGACCGCAGGTGGATAGAGTCCTGGTGCTATTTACAAACAATAACATCGCAAAGGATTTCAATGACTCGGAAACGTTACCTCCAGCAAGTCATTTTGAACGATAGCATGTCACTCCGATGGCTTATGTGATTGCATAACAAGAGATTGCGATCGCCCCGTGGACCTATTCAGACGCTATTTGGGTGCATTAAGTCATTCCCGCATTCGTGCCAATAGCTGACAATACAGGAAATAGCACATTTTCAAGCATTGTGGGTAATTTTTTCTGTAGCGCTGAAGAGTTTGTCACACAATGTGGCACAGAGGATTTGGTCCCCAGGCGTCACCATTCTGTTGTGACATTTTGGTAAATCACTAGAGTGGGAATTTCACATTTGTAAGAGCCTGAATTTGAAGCGCATGCACTACAGTAGTTTGCTTAGTGTTTCAAATTACAACTGATTTTGTTATGTGCTTACACTGGGTTTTATTGTATTGGGCTCCAGATTTAACTTATAGTGGTTTTCCTAAATAGGACATTTAACACATTTTAATGGAATAAGCAATTCAAATAATTATTGAAAAGCCAATGTGTAAATACTTGAAGGACCCATGTTACACTGTTTTCTGATCTATGTTATAATGTTCTTTCCTCCTCATAAACATATCCACAGTTGTGATTTGTTTCATTCATACATAATACACAAATCCTGCATATGTAGGCTGAGTGCTTCTCTAAAACCAGAAAACACTCTGTTCCCACGTTGTGATGTCATGTGGTAATGCAGGAAGTGCTCTGCTCCGTTTATAAAATCCATTCACTCACATCATTTGGATGATTTCAGCCCTAGAATTGCCATTTTCTACTGAACTGTAAAAGGTAGCCTGATTCCTCTGACCTCGCAGCATTAGAATTTGTGCATTCGACGGTAGGCGGGTACTTTTTTCATTTAACCAATCATTGCTATTTGGTCATGACGTATGTAATGCACCGCAAATGAGGCGAACTGGTGTATTAAGCTTTTCCCAAATCACGTAGGAAGAAGGGCAATAACGTCTTTCCCCTTGATAAACTTCACCAAACATGATCTTTTTTCCGGCTTTAAACCCTCGATCTCGGGAATCATTGCCAACACAGAATGTATGACTCTTTGCTGATTGGCTGGTGCCTGAACTCACACTTCTGGGGTTTTTGTGAAGCATCTAGTGTATTCCAATTCCTGACCTAGTCGCTGGAGAGAAATGAAATAGAGCGGAGGCACCAGGTGGCGTCAGTCTGGCTAGGTAAAAGGTGGTTGTTAACTTGAAATCCACCACTTCATGACATCACAACGTGGAACAAAGCATTTTGAGCTTGGGAGATGTAAACAGCCAAATAATGCAGGACTACTCAAACATGGGTGAATGAAACAAAACACAACTCTAGGTATGTTTCTGAGGTAACAACAATATAGTAATACACCTTTAAAGTATGTGGTTTTGTTCTGACTTTGAAAGAAGAAATTTGGCAATTGCACTGGTTATGGCACTGATTGAAGTGGTCATGTTCATGAAATCAATATTGAAAAGAAAATAAACAACAGAAAATCTTGACCAATCAGTTTGAGGGGGAAAAAAAGCCTTGTCTTATTTCTAAGTTAAATTACACATTACTACTACTTTGACTGACAGCTCAATACCTGTCGCCTTCAAACATTGCCCTCAATATGTGGGTCCTATTATTAAAGTCACAGCATGTAACCTTTGAGCCCCAAAACAGACTTATTTCATTTTGGCTGTTTTTATTATACAGAAAAAAAAAAAAAAAAAAAAAAAAAAAAAAAAAACATCTCCACTGGGAATGTTGGTTTTAACTTTAAATTTCCATGGAATGATGCAGGTGACATGCCACATTGAAAAGTTACATACTGTTGCTTTAAGCTTGTATTAAGGCTCAATATTGCTTAGTTGAATGGTAGAAATTACATGAATTATTTTAGTGTCACTGTCTCTATTCAGTGTGTTCTGAGCCACAAAATCAGATTTGTACATTTTACAAATATGCAAATGTGATTGTTCTGGAAGGATTTTGTGATTCGGTAAGGGCCAACTTTGTAAATGAACACTTGGACTAACTCTGCATACTTAAGGAGGGTGGCAAGAAAAAGCTGTGAATGTCCATTATTATTAGGAGCTGCCATTCAAAGTCTCTCAAACTGCCCAGAACCATAACACTAAGCCTATTCCACTTTCACCTGGCCTGTTAAAGATTATAGAGGAGGGACTCGTATTTCTGCAGCTTAGTGCCTGCTGTGCTCAGTGCTCAATCTTGCTATCTGGCTCTGGTCTTTGTGTTCCAACTATTGTCACTGTCATTGGAGCGATCATGTGTTGCATATAAATAAGAAATGCATGTGCAAGGACATTTTGGGCTTGGCACATTCTGTATTTTCACAACATTCTATTTGGAACAAGTGAATTTATTTCTGTTGTTATTTGACTATTTGGAGGTGTGAATTAGAAATAAAATAACAGCTATACGTAGTCATCAATGATCATTTTAGTACATACTTGAATGGATGATGTGTAGTCAGGGTTAGATGTCTTTGGTGTGGCTACTGTGGAAATATTTTAACCATCCAATGATTTGATAAAAGAAGACACATTGTGCTTGTGTCTGCTATATAGGTATAATCTACGACACCCACAGTTATAATTTGCACATTTTAAATTGCAGTATTCAACTAAAATTATTTAATAAAAGAAGCAAGTCTGCTGGTATCTGTGTGAGTAAACTGTTGTAGCTAATGGGAGCAGACGTCACCGTAAACGTCATCACAACACAGAGTCGGCAACACTGATGGATAGCTGCACATTACGCAGCAAGAAGTGGATGTTTTTTTTCCATTTGTACCAAAATGACTACGCGACACTGTCGAATCCTACGTCTGTCACTGATTAAGAAAGTAAAATTTGAGAATGACGTAAGTACTAAGCAATGGGCGTCTATTTTGCTCAAACATGCACTAATCACTCCAAGTACAACTTCAAGAGAGGAAATGAGAAGGGGACCAACTATATTACAAGCTCTGAAAAGTCGATTTTTCCTAATAAATCTTCTTTAAAGCTGAAGTGACTGACAGTTGAAATCCACTAAATGTTATTTCAATGAACTGTGAATAGCTGTCTAAAGTATATTAAAAAAGCATTATACTTAAGCCTTAGTTATATAATACTCCTTTAATGTTTAATTTGAAAATAACTTCCCACTTTCTTTGCCAAAGTGAATTTGTGAACGACTTATATTCACCAAATGTACTTTTCTGGTCTTGAATCAAATTTAAATCTGGAGCATTCCCAAGAACAGGTTCAAGCCAAGAGCACAGAAGCTCGACAAATCATTTGAAGCTGTTTTAAAATACTACAAGGTCAGTGAATGAAGTCCTGTGCCTCTCTCCCATGGGTTGTCATAGTGCGAGACAATTTATATTATATTTGCCGCTCAATTAGTACAGAGGTGAGGTATGGCAGCTTCCTTTTTATGAAATAAAGAATTTCTTTATTTAATTATGTGACATTTTGTTGTATTTGATGTATTGGAAAGTGGACTAAGTGAGTGTGATGTCACCGATAGCGTTCGGCACCACTCAAATGAAGCTCAGTGCTCACAGTTACAGGAGCGAATTTGGATCCTGGTTCTATATTATGAATAGGATATTTTTGACGAACAAAAAACAAACAAACAAAACAAAACAAAAAACAAAACACCAAGATCATATAGAAGGCATTAATACGGAGATTTTAAGACCAAAATGACAAGACTCACAGCAGCAGTTACAGCGAGAGGGACGTCAATATTTCAGTGTAAGTCAGTAGGAGCCAGGATCAGTAGGAGCCTGAAGAGTTTGCATGTGAACTAATAATAATAATAATAATAATAATCATAATAATAATCATAATAATAATCATAATAATGCACTTTATTTAATGCCACCTTTCATGACTCTCAAGGTCACCTTACCAGTAAAAAAAAAATAAAAGATTCAGAGGACACATGAGGACACAGGACAAACCATCAGTGGATGGATCCAGGTGACTCTCATAGGTCAGTGTGGAGAAGTGGCTTTACCTCGAATATTTCACAGTATGGCATTATACGCAAACATATTTATTAATTAACAGGTGTTTTATTGCTCAGATATACTAAAAAACACTTATTGTGTTTACAGGAATAGTAAAAACAAAGTAGGAAATGTTACATAATGGGAACTTCTCAAAAGTTTACATAGACCACACCAGTGCAAGCTAGTTCAGAATTTAATTTGGGTACTCCTCTTTGACTTGTTATTCAGTCCTCACAATCATGGTTTGGTTGATGAAGTATTTGCCATCCGGCCAGTCTTTCTGCCTGATTAAGAATGATCATGAATTCCACAGCGCGCACACCTAAATGAATAGTAAATCCTTCTAAACTCACCTCATTAACAGCCTATTCCAGCCTGTTGTATTTTGGCATACCATTTGAGAGACATGAATGCATTGTGATTGCCAATTTGTCCTGGTCTCTGCCTCAATATTTGCTGACATTTCTGGAGTGCTTGTTTAGACTGATTTGGTGCGAGCTGTGATGTGACATAACAAATGCGTCTATGGTGTAAGGAGCATTCCCGTTATCCCTGTTACATTCTAGGAGAGCTAATGTCTTTTGTTGTGTTTCCCGGCAGAGATTCGTGAGGCGTTCAAGGTCTTCGATCGGGATGGGAATGGGTTCATCTCAAAGCAGGAGCTGGGGATGGCCATGCGTTCTCTGGGCTACATGCCAAATGAGGTGGAGCTAGAAGTCATCATCCAGAGACTAGACATGGATGGTAAGAACACACATGACCTGAACTCAGCATAATATTGAATGTGCATTGCGCAACGTTTCTGGTGGAGGATCTGTCACCTAATTGTCTCCATGGAGATATTATTCCTTTGCCCAGAATGTTCCATGGTATCGCATTAAACACATCTAGCATTCATTCACTACGGGTGTTTCTGTTGCTCAAAAATGTAATAATTCTCTCTGTGAATAGGGTTGCCTCTTAACAGATCTGACCCCTCTTGAGGTGGAGGTTTAATCTCTACCATGGAATATTCTAGCAAGCAAACACATCTCCATTAAAATAAAGCTTGTGGTGGACTCTCCACTAGAAAAGCAAAGCAATGCAGCTTTAGTTTCCAGGTGTGCACCCATGTAAGGCTGTAGACCTTTAGTCCTTTTGTCGATTGATGGAGTCTTAGTCGACCAAAATTAATATTTGTAGAGTAATCATTCCATTTGGACAACAGCAGAAAGAAGTGAGTGTGTTAGGCAGAGATTTGGTCTATACAGTGTATTATAAATTAGTTTTTGCATGAACTCCATTGCAGGTGTAGTTTTGTGAGTGCAGTTTGGGTCAGATACAAAGAGATACGTAATCGTTTTGAGTGCTTTTGTCACACCCCCTTTTTAGATGACTAATGATTAATCAATGGGCAGGAAATGTACTCTGTAGTCTACACAGAATTTCTTCACTCAACACCAACTCTGGTAAAAATGTCTATAAAATATGCCTCATACTAGACCACTACTGCCATTTTTTAATTAATTTCATTTTTTATTATTATTTTTTTAATTAAAAAAGCTAAGTGACCATTTGAAATGTCTAAATCTAATCACATTTCTATTGATTGCACAGCCTGAATCAAGGATAAAGCCAAATATGTGCTTTATGACTACCTACTGTGACTACCTGAACCAGAAGTACTTCACTAGTAGTACTTCACTTGGACTGTTATTCTTTTCTTCTCTTGTATTACTCAAAATTGACACTTGTGAGCTTTAACTCATGTTATAATGGTGTTACCTCATCAAAAACATGCCCAGATTTGTGTTTTGTTGCATTTATGTTTGAGTAACCCTTTATTATTATTAGTCTGTCTACATCTCCAAAGTTCAAAATGCTTTGTTCCACCTTGTGATCTTATAAAGTGATCATTTTCAAGTTAACGGCTACCTTTTATATTTTGTTCAGTGGAGATTGGCAATTCCAAAAACACAGTGGAGCACTTCCTTTATTACTATATGACACCACAATGTGGAACATCCTAAATAGTATGTGTGTTAAATGTGTGAATGAAATAAAACAAAATTCCAGGTATGTTTTTGATGAGGAAACAACATTATGATAGATAGACAGATAGATAGATCAGAAAATAAGGTAATGTAGGACCTTTAATGGGTGCATCAGAATACTATCCACTGTAAAATGTTCAGAGAGGTGTTACTTGTGCGTAAAACTTCAGTCATTTCCATGCACACATATTGTCACTGATCCACAAAGCTCACAAGTCTCCCCCCTTCTTCTCTTTTGACCCCAGGCGATGGCCAGGTTGACTTTGAAGAGTTCGTCACCCTCCTGGGACCCAAACTGACGGCTGGGGTGCCAGATAAGTTCAACGGCACCGACTTTGACTCCGTCTTCTGGAAGGTGCTTATTTCTCTCATTTCGTGCCTATTAGCAATGACAGACACTGAAGGCCCCACAGCAAACCACCAGACGCAGAAGTGTTTGTGCAACGGTTAAGCCAAACTTCTTTTAATTACTGTATCCACCAAGTTATTACAGGATGGATGTTAATCTAGTAGTCCTCCCCAAAGTATAGAACACTTCATGAGTTATTATCCCTCCCGCTTCAATTCTCACAGGCCAATTTTGAAGTCATATAACAGTTCATTTATTTTTAACTAATACAAGTATGGGTGTGCTTAAAGCTACCGTCTTTAACTTTATTTGATCTTTTTGTAGCCAGTAGATGCAGATGAGAAACTTGTTCCCTCTCCCCTCACCTGTCCTTTGTCCATGCTCACCTGTGCTCTCTGGTCTTTTTCTGTCAGGTCAAATCTGGCACACTATCAAACAACAGACATGTAGATAGCCTCTAGTGCTGTTATGTGAGAATACAGCAGGAGCTGGTCGGCCAATCTAATTATATCTTTAATGAATGAATAGCATGTTGTTAAATTGCACCATTAAATCAAGATAGAGTTACTGCCATACCGTGAACCATTCCAGGCAAAGCCATAACATCTCCGTAGAGCAGCAGGTGGCAGACTGTCCCAACAGAAAAGCTACAAAATGTACCTTTAACACATTTGAGGAAGCATTAGATTAGGTGTTGTTGTTAAAAAATCTTACATTATGTTTGGTTTAACTATTGTGAGAAATTCTACAAACAAACAGAGGAATTTTGAAGGGTATCAGACAAAGAAAAACTCAGAAACACTTTATAATAACGACACTTCATATTTTAATAAAGCAAAAACTTAAATCATAATGAGCAAATTGTTTATTAAGAATGATTCAGGGTTAGTAACTACTCTATTAATGTTGTAACTCTAAATCCTAACCCAAACCTTTTAGTTACTAAGACTTAATTATTCTTAAAGGTCCTACATTGCACAAAACTGACTCTTGAGAGTTTTAAGCCATGTTAGAATATTGTTACCTTCTCAAAAACATAGTTGGAATTGTGTTTTGTTTAATTCACACGTTTGAGTAATCCTTTATTATTAGTCTGTCTACATCTCCAATCTCTGTTCCACCAGTCATGGCTCTGTAGTTTTCAAGTCAACACCTACCTTTTACCTTTAGTTCAGTACACACTGGCATCCAAATGATTCTAGTGAAGGTGTATGTAGTTTAAAAACTTGTGTTACCTCATGGCATCATACGGTGGAAGTGGAGTGCTATTTTTTCATTATGAATTAAGTATTTGCCATGTTTTATTAAGACCAATTAAAAGCTACTTTTTATATGTGGTATTATGTAAGTTTCACTCTAGTGAAAGTCACCTTTGCATTTCCCATGTGACAATGATACGACGTCATTAGATATTAGTTTGAAGTGAAGTGCGATTTATAGTAACACGCGGTTGGAAAAAGAAAGACAACTGAAGACACCTGCTGTGAGAGTCAGGCTCCCTCGGGAACTCTAGTCTTACACAAAGTTATATAACAGCAAAGTGGTACAAAGTGTACACAGAGCATTGATCAGAATGAGCCTACGGACACTACAGCATCTCCACTAACAGAGAGAGAGGTCCTGCAGGCATACTCTATTGCCAAGTTGAGTTATTTAAAGGTCCTAGGTGAGGTACCACGTGTGTTTATACATGCTTGTACAACATGTTTTATCATGTTCAAAGTGATTGCTGCTGATAGTATGGCAAAAGACAGAAAAAAAATAACAATAGTTTTGTCACAATACGGAAAATTCAAACCCCATTTCAATACTGCAGAACAGGCTTTAATACACAATACTTATTTTGATACAACAATGGTAATTACATCTTTTTGAAGATCCTGTATTACGCAAAATTCGCTCTTATGTAGAATGTTGTCAAAAACATCACTTGAGTTGTGTTTTGTTTCATTCACACCTGTTTATCCTTTATCATTAGTCTATCTACATCTCCACAGCTCAGAATGCTCTGTTCCACCTTGTGATGTCATATAGTAATAGTTTCCAAGTTGACAGCTACCCCTTCTCTTTTGTTCAATAGAGAGTGACAAATCCATGGCTGTAAAGAAGCACATCTCGCATTACCACATGACATCACAAGGTGGAAGGTGGAGTGTTTTTGGAACACAGAATATGAAGGGATTGTGTGTTAAACAAACAAAACAACAAAACTCTGGGAATGTTTTTGATGAGAAACAAAGATCAAAAATAGCATAATATAAGCCATTTAAATATAAAACGAAGTATAAGCACATGACATAATATATTGTCCAACATAACATACCATCATCAAGACTTTATGATCATATTGTGAACTTACTGTGTTTTGAATCTAAATGTGCAAACACTGGAAAAGATGAGAGGACCTCTATAGCAGTGTTTGTGAAGCTATGGCTCAAGGCAGTGACTGTTATGCTGAGAAAAATACACCTGAGATGTATTCAGGTCACACGCAGCACCTGTGGATAGTCATTTCACCAAAGTAAAACCTAATGATGGATGTCATTGCCTAAAGACAATAGATGTTCTGAAATGTGCCTTGGCTGATGATGTGTCCTATGCATGGTCTGCTTGTTTTTGAAAGTATACAGTAGTTCGATAAATAACATTGAGATGATCATGTATGTGTTCAAAGCTTTGCGTCTAAAGGTGCATGGAAGCAAATCAATACATCAGATTGTAAAGAAAGGGTTTACAGAGCTGGTTATCCTACCAAAAAAAATCTACATAAAATTTATGAGTAGGAAGCGATGAAGAGAAGAACAAGTTAGGCTGTTTTCCTTGGCAGAACTCAAAACACTTTTAGAATTTTAAGCAGATTTTTTTTCTATATCATAAACAAACCCAAAATACTATTATATACAGCTGCATGATTATGGATAATAATCACAATTATTTAAGTAATATTTGAAATTGCAGTTATTCAAACAGTTATTTATATTTTGAGAACCTGAAGCAACAGCACACTTAACATGACCACAGATAAAATGAAATTGGGTGATTCAGACAAACACTCTACTCTACAAATATAAAGATACAACATGTAAGCTACTTTTGCACTTAAGGAAACATGTACAAGAGTTTGAATAGTTTAAAGTTTAAAAACACAACTATTTCTACAGCATGTGCAGAACTCCAAACATTTCTCACTTACCTTATGCGTTCCTATAGCAACCTAAACATTCACCACAATGAATTTATAAGCATGTTTCACAACTTTCTGAGGCTAGATATCCATCATGATAATGCTAAAAACAACTAACCCTTTATAACTAGATGCAGATAGGACACAGCTTCTTGTACATGTATCGGATATATCTGAACTACACAGATATATTGGGTATAGCCAGTTTGATGCTGATAATCTTTATTTCTCCAATGCACATTTTTTGTAATCAATTAGGACAGGAATAATAATTGTAATTGCACAACTCTACAGTATTTCATAACAGCATCTCAGTATATGTATTTACAAGGTTTTGTCCAACTGTCAGGAATGGCCCATTTCCTCTGTTACATGTTACTGCGGATTTCCTCAGAATCTTAATAGGCTCCATTCGTCCTCATTACTGTGTCCAGATCTATACTTTTGAAGACTCCACAGCAGGGGCTCTACTTGGTAAATATGCAGTGGTCCCGAGTTTCATTCTTTATCGTTTATAAATAGCCAGGTGGCTTATTACCCATAAGCCCTTGTGTCAGAGCGACCTAACAGTATGTGTGTGTGTGCGTACAGTGTGATATGCAGAAGCTGACTGTGGAGGAGCTCAAGAGGCTTTTGTACGACACCTTTTGTGACCACCTCTCCATGAAGGACATCGAGAACATCATCATGACTGAGGAGAACCACATAGAGAACCCTGAGGACTGCCAGGTGGATATAGACAGTAAGGAAACACACTATTATAAATTGTAATGATACACATCTCCACTAGGGGGAATGATATGATAGTCGTGTCACAGTTTGGTATTGGAAACTCCCATCACACACAGCTGGTTTTAGGAGTGCAACATCTGTCACACAAATAAAATGCATCTGTAGTGGTAAAAGTATCAACAATGTTTTATTTGATGTTTTATTTGATGTTCTGAACTGTGAAATTCATAGCACATTTCCACACATTGTTGTAAAAATAATATCAAATGCATGCTGGGGGGGAGAGGGGGGGGGGGGGGGGGGGGCAAAGGCTTTCCACACAACAAGCATAAATAAAAACACTTTAAATCAGTATTAAGTCCATAGACATTATGATGTGCACATGTACATTTGAGAGGAAAACACTGCATATTGTTTTGAACTGAGTATGCATTATTATTGGGGGACAAGGTTCTGCAGACTTTGGGAATGACTGTGGTAAAGTATAAGCTTAAAAAAAAGTAATTTAGCTTCCCAAGAACTGATTCAAAACTGGAGATTTTTATGCATTACTTTGCAGAGTAGCTAAAGTCTTTATTGATTTTTGAAAATAAATGTTACCTTGTTGATCATCTGACAAGGTGAAAACAACTCGATCCTACTCAGGGCAAACAGTTTTATCTTTGCTCCTGTTAAGTATGTTTGTGTGTTGTGTTTGATTGTATTTAATCAGGACAACCTTGTCTTACTTGGACGAAAGTTATGTTATAAAAATAAAAACAACAAAGAGATTAGGTCACTGCAGCATGACTATCTCCTCTTCACTTACTACATCCTCATGTGATCCAAAACCCAAGACAAGCTTTTTAACTCACCCCTGTGTAATAGTTTGAAGTGTTTTTGCACATTAGCAAAGATTGCATTTGTTGTCTTAATTTTGGATTCAAAACTAAATATTCTGTCAAATGTCTATTAGCTTTGCCCCTGGCAGTCTATCGCTGATGATTTCTTTCTAACTATTCCACTCAGGTGCCAGTGTGTTTGTTTGTCGTCCCAAAACTTCAATCAGCGTTTCAATCTCTGTGCAGCTCCGCTCTGAACAGAAGTGAAAACAAGCCACAACAACAGTGTCTCTTTTGTAATTGTGTTCTTGATCCCAATGAGAGTTGAGAAGAGCTCCTCCTTCATTGGAAAACTATCAGATATCTGTTATTACATCAAACTGGATCTGAGAGATGCAATTTGTGGCATTTTAGTTTTTGGAGTTGACCTGTTTGATCGCAGGCTGCATAATGTTAAATATGATTTATGACATTACACGCTGGTGCTCAGCCTGTGACAATCCTATTACATTTTGGATTTATATTACATGATGTGACATTATAACAAAATATGGTTGAACAAGAGGGCAGAGCCACCACCAAAAAAGTTAGAGAAAGCATTCATGAAGTTGTTACTATACCTAAATAATTCTAATGAGATATTTGGTCAGTATGAATTAAGACTGTAATCAAGCTTTATTAAGGGCTAATTATGGTGTAGTTATTAACTGTTTCTTTTTTAGAATCCAATAAAACAAAGCTTTTGTTTTTAAACTAACTCTACTTGACGTTGGAATTGCCTGTTACATAATCCTTAAAATATATATTTGTTTAGAAGCATAAACCTACTTAATTTTATTGGGACCAACTGACAAACAATCACAATTTTGAATAGATAAATTTTTACCATGCCTTAAAACAAATGTGTGGTTTGTTGAGGCTGCTATTCAAAGTTTCTCTTTATACATTGGCTCATATTTTCTTTTGTTCGACAGGTTCAAGCCCGACGCAGCAGGTGAAGCAGACCTGTGTGCGTAAGAGTCTCATTTGTGCGTTCGCCATCGCCTTTATCATCAGCGTCATGCTTATAGCGGCCAATCAGGTGCTGCGGAGTGGCATGAAATAAGAGCCAGAACTGCACCCCTGGCCTGAGCTTCATCTGCTCCGAGGACCAGCAGACGAACGACTGAAGCAAAACAAATGATCACTACAGACAATCACACGGACGCAGAACTGTGGACTCAATAAGCAAGGACGCTACACATGCATAAGTTTATCAGTGAAAGGAGACGCTTCAAGGATTTCGAGACCTCATAAAGAGTGTGATGTGATGTGATTATCTAATTATACATATCATTGTTTATTGTATGGAATTTTCAGGCATTGTTTCCACCAAGTAGTGAGGGTCGATACTAGGGATTTATGTTTTGATTTGATATCAATACTATGACAAGTATCACGACATTGGCTGCGGTTACATGCACACGCAAAATTTGATTATTTTCCGATTAATAAAGATTAAAAACAAATAACAAAATGAAATGTAAACTATAAAATCATCAAATTTCTCACATCAAATTTTAGTTTGCATGTCATTTAAGTGATTTTAAAGGTCTAAAAATCAGATATTAATCAGATTTTGATGTGCATGTAACCGCAGCCACTGATCCAAAAGATATTTAAATGTATTGAATCTTCTGTATTATAAAGAATTTTACTTGGGTCTACATAGGCTCTACTTCAACTTTGAACTGATCCAAAAACATACGTGTTGATGAAATAAAAAATATGAACTATGTATGTATTTCATACATTTACACAGTTTTTTTGTTTGTTTGTTTGTTTGTTTTGTTTTTTTATGGGGGGAGGGAGAAGACTTGAGATTTAGGTATTTTGCTACTGGTCCACTGGTCACTAACAAAGGGAAAATATTTGGTTCGGTTTGAAATACTTGCAATAAATCTTTCTTTCATCAGTGTTAATGCTTGGTAGTGCTTGTCTGTCTGTTGCCTGTAAGTCTTCATTATGTAAAAAAATAAATAACACTGTTAGCCTCTGGTTGGTGGTGGCATGTTACTGAAATATTCTTTTTTCCAGGTTTGACACTGGCACATAGAGTCAATGCTGTGGTCACAACTTAACACTGTGATGAATTTTGTCTGTGCCACAAAACAAACTAAGATAACTTAATAGAAAAGATACATGTGTTTTCTGAACCCTAACCTTGTCACTGTCATTTACTACCTACCATTTTGTGGAGAGGTTTAGCCAGTAAGTATATCAAGAAAATATGAGCAAATCGCCTATACCATTGTGAACTACTTGGTGGAAACATTCTTTTGTATTCCATGGGTGTGTTTGAGCAGTGCTGCAGTACAATACAGTGGCAGCTATAGAAGAGAAGTGATGTGCCTGTCCCGTTTTGTATGTGTGCCATATGGTTATTCTGCAATGAAAAGAAAGCTGTGAAATATTGTTGTTATAAAAAAAGAGAAAAACATTCCCAGTGGAAGCAAAAAGCGTTGTTGTATGGTGCAGCATTGTTCAAAAAGCACCATGAGCCACAATAGGCAGGGAAGGCTCTAAGATGAGGGAGGTCTTGGATGCGGTGGGGGTGAATGGAGAATACAGCTGTGCTTTTCTATGAGCCCAACGCTGACCATGAGACTCTGCCCCCCTCTCCACACCAGACAGTCATCTATGCATGAACACGTGCATGGATTTAAACTGTTTCAAATGTTGTCTCTGTAAATGTTCCTCTCAGTGTATTTACCATTATGACTGTGTAACACAACTGTTTTAATAACTTAATGACAACTGTGACAAACTGTGTTGTACAGGGTTAGCATCACCACAAGCGTACAACTGCATGAGGAGCATGAGGGCCTGAGCTGAAATGTGCTCCTGAACAATTGGACTGTCATAATTAAAATTTGAGATATTTTGGATTTTTTGAAGTAGAATGCTCAGTTCTACCCTGGCATGTGTATGCATTTTGTAGCATGTGCTTAGTTTCACACACAACGTTGCAATATCCGGTGCTGTTTACAATTTCAGCATTGTTCTAATAGTAATATCTAAGTAAAATCTTTGAAAGAAAACAATGCAGCGTGATATGATTTTTGAGTTTTGAACTCACACAAGAATCTTGCAGTGCTTACTTTGGCTGCAGGAGTTCAAAAAGACAAAAACTAATGTTTTGGAATCCAGGAGACATATTTGCATGTCACTAATAATACCGTTATACATACATAGATACATACATAGATACATACATAGATACATACATACATACATTCATACGTACATATGTACGTACATATTTACATACATACATACATGCATACATACATTATCTTATAGCTTTACTTCCAAAAATCCAAAAATGATCTACCATTATTTGTTTCAAAAAAATTACAAAGTAGTTGGTCATTGAGCTTAATAATACTTCCCCAAACACAGAGATATCATGAGAGAAGGATGGAATTATGTAGCATCTTTCATTTTTAGTAAAACATGTACCTTCTTTCAAGGAATGTAAACAGCATTGGAAAACTAAAAATAAGAAATGTTCAGATTTGTTGTTTGTTGAGATACATGATAGCTCATGATTAGAGTTTGTATTGACTGACCACAGAATGACTTGTGTTTGTTTTTTCATTTCTTTGGGGAATAAGCAGTTGTTTCTACTTTGTTGTATTGAACCGTACCGTTTGTACTGTACTTATTTTTGTCAGGTTATGCTGCTATAGAGCAATAAGTGTACGTGAAATACACATCCTATGAACTAGATCAAAATATACCACGTCCTTTCAAATATTAGGATCTTTAAATTTTAGCACTTTTTAAATGAAGAGTCCTGCTTTGCCAATTGGCACTGCTTTGGCAATACAAAACCTATTTCACAAGGCCTAATGGATTATCGCTCAGCAGAAGCATAGACCAAATGGTGTAAATTGCAATAACACTATTTTAGTGCCACTTTAATGTCAATTACTGTCTTTAATTTATTTAGTGTTACAACTGTTGATCATTTGTCAAGATTATACAAATGTGAATACCTCCTATAACCGAAGCTGTGGAGGGTTTGACAAAAGTGGCGCCAATAAATTAATTTGATCCTGAACCTTTATAAAATTGGCATGTTTTAATTTGAACCAAAACTTAATGAGCTAGTTTGGTTAATAATCATTCATCAAGCAAGCTGCTTGTAAACAGCTTACAGCTCTTGTAAAAAACATAATGCCAGAATACCCATATAAGGACACCATGTACAGGATCAATGAATGGCTCAGAATATGAAAGTGGGTCAGTATTGGCAGCTACTGTGACATGGACTGTACAGAGCTGACACCTTCAGACCAAATGGGACCAGATATCTCCACAGTCAGGCAGGATAGTGATTACCTGAAGCGCCTGGACCATTTGTCAAAAGTGTCAGCTCTCTACTGGATACATGAAAAAAACAAACAAAAAAACCACACACAATCTTTTAGTGAATATTTTGGTTTCCATTTTGCACTTTAAGATGTGCTGCAGCGCACAACAACTCACCGCCATGATTGTCTTGTCATTCGATTTCATAGTATATTATAAGATGGATCTATTTTTGATTCAAGTACAAGAGACACATGTTCTGTTATCTGAAGTAGTGGTTCTGAAAATGTGGTACCACAAAGGAGAGTAATATAGGAATCAGTATTTTATTTGTTGCCTTATTAGTTCCCACACATAAATCATGTCTATAGATTTATTACAAGAGAAAACTGTACAAACATTTATTTTCTTTTTACGGATCTATGAAATTGTTAATAGTCTCATGAATGTTCGATCTCCATTGTACTGGACTTTGATACTTGTCAGAACTGTCCCTGTCTGTGCAATAGATCTTTACAAGAATAAAGTCATGGCAACAGAAGCGTTCTGATTGGCTCACACTGTCACATGACTCCCTGAGGTTTGTGATATTGATTGACATGCTGACATTTGAGAGTGGAGTTCACACACTTATGGATTTGTCGAGGTCTGGTGAGAGTGTCAATGGTTTTCTTCCTCTTCATTCTTCCTTAGTGTGCAGCTAATCTCCTCAGACAGTTTAAAGAAAAGTGACACATACTTACACCATATTTTTTATGTGAGACATGAGACATGCAGTACACGCCATAATCATAGAATCATAAATTCAATGATAAACATGATAACACAACCTGAGTATTGCTATATCAACAGTAAATGGTAAAGAGACACATTTTTATATAGCACCATTCACCCATTCACACACACAATCATGCAATAATGTAGACAGACACTAAGGGCAAGGTGGGATTAGAGTCTTGCCCAAGGACACAAGAACAGCATTCATCTGTGCTGGAATCTCACTGCTTATCTTCGGATCAGTGGCAAACACTGAGCTACTGTCGCCTAGTACGGCATTAAACTTGTCTATCTCCTGGGTCAAGTATTTTTTAAACTATAAAAATTAAGAATGCTTTTGGATAAATAGTTTAACACCATATTGTGGAACATTCTAGGTAAAGCAGGAACATTGCCATGGAGACAGGCAGGTTGCTTTTACCCACCTTTAAATAAAATCTATTTCCTAATTTGCTAAATTGTGTGAAACTGACATCCAATATTTTAATTTTGAGTTCACTTTAGCCTCTCTTCACAATGTTACCAGTCCTTTGTGTTCTATTAATAAAGCGTTTATTGAAATCATTAAAGCAATCCTCTTTTCCATGTTTGACTTTGAAGTGTAAATGCCAGGCCTCAACAGTGTCATGGTACACACAACAATCACTGCTTTGTTTGTCTGGGACTTCATTTGAAAATAAATGGCTTTGTGAGAAAAAACATGGTTTAAAATGGCAGGGAATGTTGGCAGGATGAAAAACAGTGCATCATTCCCAGAGGGAGAGGGGAATGGGAAAAGTCTTTCACTTCTCCTGTTTGAGCATTCATCAGTTTGTTAAGAGCCCAAAGGTAAGGTGTGCAATCACAATGAAACCACCACTGCACCATTTGTCTTTTTTTTTTCAGAGCTGTAGGAAGAATATGACAAAACAAATATATAATTGAAATCCTCTGTACCACATGTGAGCACTGGACCATTACAGGGGCTCAGTGATCAATGGAGGTCAGACAATGTACTTTCTCCCAGCCCCATAAATCATCAGGGGAATGAGAGGTGCTTTGTTAGTTTCAGCTACACTGGAAAAATGGTGCTTAAAGTGCCAGTGTAAAAGACAGGAATACCATCAGTGTCTCCACGGGATCACTGACTCACAGAACCGAATAGTCAACTTTTATACAGAATATTGCAACACTGTGTAAAGAGGGAGCCTGCTCGGTGTTTGGGGGAAAGAATAGAGCAAGAGACAGATTTTCTCCCACCATTAGGGCAGATCCGTTGGGAAAAATATCGAATTACCATTTTCCTGACAAGCCTTGCGATAGATTTGTGATTTATGCTTTAATAAGATTCTGTTCAAAGTTCACATTTTGAACACGTCCAGAAGAGTTGATAAAATATCGGAATTATGAAATGACAAATGAATTCAAGAATCTCATTTCAGAACATGTTTGTACAGATGTAACTACAGGGTTAGCAACTCATACAGAATAATTATGGTATTTCAAAACTGCAACCATTGCACTTTGTTAATTGTGTCCATTCAAACAGTGATTTTGATTCCTTTGTTATTAATCTTGCAGCCCCACCATTCAAGCTAAAGTGTTAGCAGCTGAGAGAAAGAGGCAAGCAGAGAACAATAGATAGAAATATTCAATAGACATTGCAGGTCAAGAGCTGTGAAGGAGAGGCCAACAGAGAACAATACTCTAGTATAAATCTCAGCTTCCCAGACCAGTACCTTCAGATGCAAAATGATTTCCGGATGGCAGTTGAAACCTCTCAATTTCAAAAATGTTGTCCAGATGACTATCTTTGAAATGGTTTCTCCCATGGAACACTCAAATGAGGACAAATGAGGGATTACATCTACTAGAAACCAAAAGTGTAGAAGTAAAATAGGCATGCTATATAGTATAATGATCTATATCAACTGTTGATCGTTATTTTCATTATGGACGAATTAAATTGCAATTTTGATCTAAAAGGAAGTCCACAGCACTGTTTTTGGTACATCACCGCAAAGTTATTTTAATTGCTACCGAACAACGCTAACAGCACTGTCTATGAATAGCTGCAGTTAATATTATTGACCAGTGGATTTGTGTCAACATGGCTGCTGGGTATGGAAATTTTAGATTTTTCGGAGCAATATTGTCTTAATTTCAGGAGGATAAAGATCACTTAAACATGCATGAATTGTGCTAAATAATATAATTGTCATGGTTCATCTTCTGTAGTGGTTGTTTTTGCTTATTTTGGTGCATCTTTTTCTTTTAGTGTTGTGTGTCCTTTTATTTTGAAATGTTCCTGTCTGCTTGTAGTTTTACTTCCTGTCTTGATTGTTTGCCCCGCCCTGATGTGTGTCACCTTTGTCTGTGTGCATTTATACCCCGTGTTCTCCTCTGCCCTTTGTTGGTCCATTGTATTTGTCACTGCCTGTGTCTTTGTCAGTGTCTTGTCCTGTCAAGGCAGTTCAGTTTCAGTTTTTGGATTTATGGATTTTTTCTTGTTTGTTATTAAATAACTTTAAAGCAATCCACATTTTGGGTCCTCCCTTTATTTCCACGTGACAGTAATATGTTTCCATCAACTTGAGTACTGGCAGTTTGCTTTAAGTAAGTTCTCATCGTTCGGGTTTCAAATGACATCCCAAAACTCAGTGGGACAAAAGGTTAACTGAGATGAGATATAAGTAAATGCAGATTCTGGTGTGGTATACTGAAATTATAAAACTAATCACTATTTTAAAATAAATTAATTACAGTGATAATTGCTGGATTTCTCCCTTGGATATTTTTATGTTTAAAATCTTTTTTGATATTACATTCAGCATCACTCCTCTTAATTTTACATTTCATTATGCAACGAAATTAAAGAAAAACTAATCCTGCTAATTCTGCCTTTAGGACATTGGATGATTTCATTGACAGATATTATGCAAGTGATCTTTTCTAATTAAATTTTTACAATCCTCGTAATTAAATACCAGTATCAATGAACTGTTAATAACCACCCCACCATGTACGTCTTTGTCTTCTACATTATTGTTCATTTCAGTATGTAATTCTTGCTTTTTTTTGCAGGCATTTTCATCCTCTTCTAGTTCAGTTAAGGATCTGCTTGTGGGTGGTAGAAAAAGATGGTATACCTGCTTGGACTTATATATAATTAATTTGGCATTTCAGATAATTAATGATTTCCCCTTTTTGGACTTTAAAATGTCTAATTGGACTACTTGGGTCATTATCTGACCCTCTATAATCGATGAAAATGTATAATGATAGAGATCAAGGCAGTCAGGAAAGTTCAAGAAAAATCCATTGTATCGACAATGGTGTTGTGAAACACAGATTAATTACACATTTGACTTCATTGATCCATTTCACTTTCTCATCTCTGAACTTACAACTTAGTTTACTTACTTCAGACATTAGGAATTATTTGTAAAATGTTTATGTTTACATAAGGCTTTTCTACCTTCAACGCACTCACCCACTCACATAAACATTCATACAACAGTGAATGTCGATGCTGGCGGCAAGGAAAGAATTGCTTGCCCAAGAACGCAATTATAATATACAATTGTCGAGGGAGCTGGAATCGTGCCTTTAACCTGTGGGGCTAGTGGATCTGATCGTTTTACCAATGATGCTTATGTTTCAGAGTGGGATTCAAATCACTGACCTTCAAATAAGAGGAATAAGAGGACAAGCACTCCACCAACTGAGCCCGAGTAATAAAATATTTGAAAGTATATGTGTACCATAAATGAACCCAGAGGAACACCACCTGCAAAGACAACATATTATTACTATTTATAACATGCAGCAAACTTGACCTTCAATGTGGCACTATGTAACTGCAGAAGAGCTGCTAGGGAATTCTCCAGTAGAAAAGTTACATAGTGCATAATATATTATATTGTGAATGTTATAATAGTGTCAGTTTATTAGTTCCTGTAGTCTAAATTGGGATGATTAGTGGCTATCAATGTTGAAAATATGTATTGGTGGTTTTCAGATTTTAGAATGTGATGATATCATACTCTCAGATGAGGGGCAAGAGTCAGATTTCCCTATTAACAACATTGCAGTTTGCCATGAAATATCCCAAAGGTAAATTCATACATGTTGAATTTGATCATTTCTATTAGTAACAAGACCTGAGAACTCACTGTATTACAACAGAAATCTGCATTTTAACAATATTTATTTTAGCTGCCTCCATCTGTATTAAAAAATTATTAGCCTATAGTTACCATCTGAAACCCAGCAATGGTCTCTCCACTTGCTGCATTGCTCCCCCAAACTGCAGCACAAACTCTAAACTCTCTTAAATCACTTTGGGTGTTGCAGTACTTCTCTGCAATGATCCGACTGAGCTAAGCAATCTATAACTTTGTTGAAAGAAGGAGAACCAGCTCACCTTTGTAAACTTTGGTTGTTTTTCTCTAAAGGGACTGGCTCAAAGTGCAGATTAAACTTTGCCTTGCCACGCTGCCTGAACACGTCACTGTACATTTTCCCACCAAGGGCTGAGAAGTGGTGCAGTGCAGATTCAATTGAATATGTTAATCTAAGGTTAAGGCCATCACAAATGGGCTAGCAGCGTTCATGAGTGGTGTGTATCGGAGCAGTGCTGGACAAGCACACAGACTGGACAGTGGCCACAGAACCAGTTAACCTCTTCACACATGGATTATGTTCACAGCTGCAGACAATGAGATTATAGGAGCAATGCCAGCCTCACCGTCCCACTGCACCATGTTCTGGGTGAGAAAACCAACGGGTATAGGTTGCCATGTTGCTTATCAGTTGGCTTTTGACTTTTCTTTTCATCCTATCAATCTTTGAGCACTCAATTATTGGGTAAATAGGATGTAAGTGTTAATCCATGCGTTTCAGAATGATTAAAATGTATGACCATTACCATAGTAATTAACAATTCAAAGCAAAATATTATATCTCGAGAATGATCAAGAGTTCAAAATGACACCATAGCAGGAAGCTGAAATCCATAAAATCAACCTCAGTGTTGATAAGCTTCTCCTATAGTCACACTTGCCCTGGGGTAGACTGATCAAAGTGTGACTGCCTATCATAGAGCCCCCACTGGGCAATCACTCAACCATTGGACTCATACAAACAAGGAGAAGTGTCTTGCTCAAATGCACAACAGCAGTATAAGAAAACCCCACTATGGCACAGATTTTATGTACATCAATAAAGTATTACAATAGTACAATGTGAAACTTAAAAAAGTGTAAAGAAATGTTATTATTATTTATTTTTTTGTTAGAGTTGCATCTGTCTCACCATCTGACAGCTTTCCACCATGGCTCCTTTGCATCAAACCGCCACAGACAGAAACACAAACATTCTGTAAGACATCTGGGTTATCATAGCAGAATAACGGCAGCATATGCTGACTATATGAGTTAGTTTCGGAATTGCGTGCCTCTTTCCCGATCATCATGATTCCGTCTGTCTCAGTCCTGGTGCCATTATCATTCATGTCATGGAGGTGGATGGGGGCCAGCCCTGTGATTGGATCAGGAGTCACATAACTTCCAGTTTGAATTGAATTGAAGGCTGTCTGCTCCTCAGAGTTTTTCAGAAGCCCTGGGTACAAAATCCTAAATTGTGTATTAGGGATAAAATCTTTGAAATGCATTTGTATAGCCAGTCGGTTTAACAATATACAAATATTTCGCCATGTGTGTTGGTAAAAATAGAAAAGATTAATGTTAAAAAGGCAGGATTTGGGGGGGTTAGTCTCATATTTTATTTCATATTTTAATGTAACTATATTTTGTGCCTCTACTTAGATTTAAGAAAACTTGATATTCAGCTCGTGTCATTTAGCCTGTTGAGTGTTAATTGTGAAAAGAAAAAAAAAACTAAAACTAAAATCTTTTTTGTCAGGACAGAAAGCTTAAATAGTGTGGAGAGACATTCAGTACAATGCCAAAGCCATGACTGTGTCACACAACACTGAGGGAACAGAGCCCAGCATAAATGGTGCAATCCAAATCTAACATGATAACATGCAGACAAAGTTGATGGTATTTAAAGAAGACATATTGTGCTTTTGTCTGCTATGTGACAATAATCAATGTCACCTGTGGATATTTATGTTATCATTTGCACATTTTAAATCTGGATATTCATCTAAAATTACTTAATAAAGGATACAAGTCTGCTGACCTCTGCATTAGAAAACTGTGCTGCCCAGTGGGAGCCGACTTAGCTGTAAACCTCATCACAACAAAGAGTCAGCACCTGTAATGGATAGCTGCAGGTCACACTAGCAAGGAGCAGATTATTATTATTTTTTCATTTGTGCCAAAATGACTGTGTGATGCTGCAAAATCTTGCATGTATCACTGACTAAGAAAATAAAATTTTAGAACAAAGTGCAGGACAGTCGGCGTATACTGGGGAGGGTGAAAACGTGGATTGATCTACAATATTGCGTCTTGAAAATAAGCGAATAAGATTGCTCAAACATACACAAATCACTCCAAGAGGATAAATGAGAAATTGAAACAACTATAACATGCAGAATAGATCTTCTTTAATCAGTGTGACTCTAGAAATCAAATGGGACTTTTATTTGTTGTTACATGTCAAGAATGATCAGTTACAGTTATCATACTGTTGTTGCCCCAGCCTTGCTCTCCAAATGCTGTAATAGTTGCATCTCAAACCTCAAATGAATATCAAATCCCCATGGTTCAAATGGCTGCCAGCTCCACTCATCCATCGCAGCATGCGGGGGAAGCAGAAATCACGCTTCATGCAGACACTGGAAAATTCTCTTCAACAAAGATATCTGGACAGAAGAATATATCTATAAAATACTGCCATACCAAAAAACCCAACCCCACAACTTATTCTATGACATTTGAAAAGTGATATACTGAAAATGCTATAGGGACAATTAAGCATATTATTGGTCAACAATTAGATTAGGTGAGCATGTGGAGTCAATTTCTTTATGTTCTAATACCTAAAGGTAAGATATGTAATTTTGTGTCGTCTGCTTGTTTTCATGGAGATGCTATTGCTTTGTTTGAAATATTACACAATATACCATAAAACTTCCATGTACTCAGTTTTTTATTGCAAGTTCCAACCATGCCCCACTTGGTTGTCTCACTGGAAATAGATATGTGTAATGTGTAAGGCAAAGCGGTAACATCTCTGTGTGAATCCTTTACCAGAAACAGAGTGGATCTTAAATGTGGCTTCATAATGTAATCATACTAAACATACCCACTGACTCCAAGGGCAGACCAGCAGAATACAATGTTGTTTAGTGTTGTAAATAAAAGGCATAACACTATCAAATGAAGAATGAAAACACCGTCTACAAGATCCACTTCAGTCAATATTAAATTTTTGTGTAGACAATAGGGTCATTGAGTGAGTCTTTTGTCCCAATAGCATCAATTTTACACACACAATTTATTTGAATATTCATTATTTTTACTTACAATTATTTATTCATCACCTTCTAAGTGCTATATAACTTGTACAATATGATTTTCTCATTGCTAAGTGTCACTTTTCTGAACTTCAGCACTTTGTAATTGGGCTATTTTTCAAAGAGGCCCCATTTTTCACACTCAAGTTTCACCATAATAATGGCTATTTGTAGAAATCGCCAAGGACAAGGGATCTGACAGGCAGATGGATTGATTTTATGGCATAGTTAAATTTTCTCTGTAATCGAGGGAGATTTATTACTGGAGATGCTGGAGGAATAAATGAGTGGTGGCTAACTTCAGAGTGGGCAGAGATTTGTGCAGGACGGGACATAAGTTTGTCTGAAAGCAACACAATCCAAAGTGTCTGGCGTTTCAGAATGTTAAATCTATTCAATTATGCAATGCTCAGACCAAGTCAGATAGAGGTGATTGATGTGGTCTTGACATGAATCCTAAATTAATCCTTGTCTAATTTAGTCAAAGTCAAGTCAAATGTATTTGTTTAGTACATTTAAAACAACCACAACTGACCAAAGTGCTTTATATACAATAGTAAACCCAATACACAATAGGCAGCAAGAAAAACAGGAACAGAAGATAATTGATCTTAAAATAACTGAAATTGGTAAGTGCTGCAGCTTAGTTGTGCACTTGTGCAAATAGATGTCTTTAGCAGAATTTTAAAGATGCTCTAAATATGGTCTAGAAGCAAAAATAAATAAATAAATACATTGATAAATTCTCAAAACACATAACAAAGACACAACAGTGGCACAAATCCACTAAAAGCTTTACAAGATTCCCTACCAACTATATTGTGAGAAAATTTTAAATTTTAAATTTTTTATTTTAAAACCATACTTGTATTTTAAGAAAAATATAAAAATATGTATTAAAAAAATAGATATAGCCACAACCGGCAATGATCAGCACTCGTGTGAGCCTACGCTGTGCCATACAAACGCCGCACCCCACACTAACCCTAATGTAAACCACAACCATGACTCTAACCCCCAGCCCCAATCCTAACGCTTAGGCCTAACACTAAATGTAATCTTAAACATAACCCTAACCATAGCCCCAATTCTAACTCCAAACCTAATCCTGCCATTTTTCAAAATTTTTGTGCATGTTTATTAAAAAATAAATTCATTTTTATTTATTAAAAAATCCATGATGGTGGACTTCCGGTTTGTAAAGGGGTGTGGTCGTAATATACATTTTTGTTCTTATTGTCGTGATACATCTGGCAAAAAAATTTGGCTTGGCTATACCAAAGTTGTGTAAGGACATCCCATTGGCAAGGACAGGCTTGTCGCCATAGCAACACAATGTAAATGAGATGTGGGCGTCACCGAGTTTTTTTAATCAAGACCTTGTCACAAATGTGGGTACCAAATTTTGATTAATAAAACATAATTTTTCCATTCAAATTGTCTTAGGGGCAGTATTGCACCCATTACTCTTACATCAGTCTGTTGAGGGTCGGTGTGTGCACCATGATTAAAATTTGAATGAAATTGGCCAAAGTTTGTGAAATTTGATGATGGAGAGTTTATGTTATCGCTATGGCAACAGTGTAAAAAAAATATGGCATGGGTGTCAATGACTTTTTGGATCAGGATGCCAAAACTTAATTTTGTGCAAAACTTCAGACATTTTTGAAAAACTTTTTTTTTCACGCATTAAATTTAGTTTCAGTCTATATGGGGCACTAATGCGTCAAATTAATATTTTTCAAGTAGAGAGTTGTTTCAAATTTCACTGAAATCTGAGTGTTTTTTTGAACAATTGGGAGCATTTGCCCAGAGACAAAATTTGTCCTCCAAAACATGGCTTCTGTGTACTATGATAACAGTTTTTATATTAAAGGGCCCATATTACAGTTTTTCTGATCTATGTTATAATGTTGTTTCCTCATCACATGTTGTGCATTTTTGCCACTTCAAAGTTAGGCTAAGCCAAAGGGCCGACTTCCTATTCAGTATAGTGCATGTCCTGACACATTCTATTTTTCATGCCAGGTTTCAAATTTTTACATAGATTTTTACCTTGATGTATCAACTCTTATGAGGTTTGTGCTTTCATACTGTAATTGCCCTGTATCATTCAACATAAATGTGGGTTATTTTTAAGAATCAGCACATACTTTTCTGCGTAATCACAATCCAGAAAATCTGCTCAATAATTCCTTCATAAGCAAATAGTGCCATTGCAAAAGCTGTATTTGAATCCCAGGCCAATGAAAGTCAAATCACTTGTACCGTTCTAATCATTTTCTCTGGAGGGAGTGGACCACAGCCCCCTTTTTCATCAACCCCAGCAAATGTAATACTGTCGCTCTTGATCAAATATTCATCTATACAGTAGCGAGTAGCCATTTAAGGCAGCAGGGGAAGTCAATTGGTCTGCTATCCCCTCTCACCCAGGTAATCAGAGCTAAATTGAAAATATCCAGACGCCAATTTCAAGTGGAGTTTTAATATTCCCTGCCTGCCTGCATGCTATGTCAGATTCCTTCATGTCTGGAGCCTTGAAGGCTGTGAAAGCATAAGCCCCTCATGAAAGCTGTTTAAATCCCATGCTCCGATACCACGAAAGAGACTATCATTGACAAATATGAACATAGATGTTGAAGCCACAAGTGCATAGAAATGTGTTCAGTCACTGTTAACTTGCGTAAGTTCATATTTAAGTAATATTATTTTGTACTATTGCTTGTTTCTATTGGCCCAAAGCCCATGGCATGAAGTACTTATGTTAAATTTGGAGTCATACAAGTCGAATATGCATGAAATAAAACACCAGCTTTGCAAAGCTTATGCAGTAGTCATGAGCACATTTTTACAAATATTGTAGTAACCCAGCAGCCCTAGAGATGGAAGCAAGACTGCCAATCTGCTCACTCATGCTCACACTATATACACACTAGCCAAGGTGAGTGAAGTGTTAAAACTTGATCTGAGCGGAAATCAAACATCCAACCTTTGGGGTGGTGGATGATTGCTCTAAGCACTGAGCCACTGTCATCGGATGTGGGGCTCAAAGTGCTCAAAGTGCTTTACAGCAAGGAACACACACACTCATACGCCAGTGTATCCAGAGTGGGGGTGAGAAGGGTTAAGTGTCTTGCACAAGGATACAATGACAGTATTCATTTGTAGGAGCTGGACTCGCACAGCCAACTTTTAGATCGATGGACAAACACTTTACCAACAGTTGCTGTAGGTGTAATCTACTCTCTCACAAACACACTGGTCTGTACTGTCTCTATGGTCCTTCCCACAGCTCAGGCCTCTCTTATGCTGTGATTACCTCTGAGCTGTGTCCAGACATAATTAAGATTTCACTCCCCCCTCCTGGTGCAGTGCTGGGCCATTGTGTTCAAGTTTTGAAGAAGGCGACTTCATCAAACAAGGAACAAGATTATAAGCAGGAAAGAAATGGAACATTAGGTTGCAAGACACTGGCCAGGATTATGACTATTATAAAAATACTTATTTGGCTAAACTAAAGGTGAGCACATTTCTTATTGGCAATTTCAATGTTCTCTGCCACTGGGTGCTAGATCTGCTGTGTGCTATAGAGGCTTATTACAGTAAATACAGTGTGTAGAACATGGAGTAAATGAACTCCAGCTGTTGGGTTGAATGTGCTGCTTTGTATGAAAGTACAGACATGCACTTTTATGTAACAGTTACATGAGCACATCCTCATTCATCTTATTGGAGAAACACTCCATCTTAGCAAGTATGGGCTTTTGGTGGGATAATTCCAAGACTGACTACATAACTGTAAAATAATTTGGGGCAAGTAGACACTTTAAAGGTCCTATATATTACTTAAGATGGATTTTTGTGCCATGTTAGAATGTTGTTAACTCATATCTGGAGTTGTGTTTTGTTTCATTCACACGTGTTTGAGTAATCCTTTATTATTAGTCTGTCTACACTCCAAAGCTCAGAATGTTCTGTTCCACCTTTTCATGGCATGAAGCGATTGTCTTCAAGTTAACAATGATCTTTCAGAAAAGATTGGCAATGTCAGAGTTGACTCATCCAAATGATTATAGTGAAAGTGCATGGAGTTAAAAAATACAGTTAAGCCCTTCCTATATTACCACATGACATAATGAAGTGGAAGTGTTTTCTATTTAAGAGAAGAACTCTAAATATTCAGGGTCTGTAAAACATGTGTGAATGAAACAAAACACAACTGCATGTATGTTTGTGATAAGGAAACAACATTATAACATATATCAGAAAATAGAATAATATGGGCCCTTTAAACATCACTGCAGTCCATATAAATGAACGGTCAACTGGACAATTTCCCGTGTTTCAAATTAAGTATGATTTTTCTGTTTATTTGTTATTATTAATAGCTCTATGACATGAGAAATTGTCTCTTTTTGTCAGCTTTCAGTTTGAAATCTCACCTACTGTCATCTTGACGCATGGATGATTTCAGCACAAAATGCCCTGGTGCACTCTCATGTTTTTGTGCAGAGCTCTACGGTCTCTGCGAGTGGTTCTGAATGTTGAGGCTGTTTCTCACATCCTTTTCTCAACCACTACACTCGCTCTCAACTATGTTCCAGCTCAAATAATAGGGTTTCAACCAACCACTCCACTGCAACAAGTCAGATGGCTGAGTTCACAAAAAAAATCCACTTATTAAAAGTTACAGCATTCTGCCTGAGTGTTAGATGATTTATTTTTCAATGTATTAGTTCATTCATTTATTCAGAAAAATATTGGCAAAGATAAACTGTAACAAGTCTGAGAGCAAGACTCAACAGCACTACACTTTTAGGCACTGTGGAAAAGGCAACAGGGCCCAGTGGAGTAATTTAAAAGAGTGAACTAGAAAGGAATTGTAGAGCAACCTTGAGAGCTTTATGAAACATGTTATAATCCACCATTAATAGATTTTTTTTTTTGTCTTGGTGACCTTTAGTCATTTCACCAATCATATCCAATCAAGTTGTATTACAGTGGTGGCAGACTACACAGGGTTTTTGCAGTTCTAGTTCATTTTTAGTTGCTACTTTAAAAATGCACTATGCAACTTTTTTTTGTCTCTATGGAGATGTTATTGCTTTGTCTAGAATGTTTCACAGTATGGCAGTAAAATGTATTTATACAGGTGTTTCTATTCCCCGAAAATACAATGACAAACATGCATTCTTGCTGTTGGTAACTTTAATGTCATACGCATTACAGACAAATATTTACATGCAGACAAAAAAGTAGTGACTCTTCAACAAGTAATGGCCCATTTAGTACATTTGATTTGAGCTAAATTGTATTGATCTTTTAATCTTTGTTTAGAATATCATTTTCATAATCACTGCAGTGTGCACAATTTATTTTTAAAAGTTTAGCCGATCAGTTGGAAGACCTAATAGTTTGCATCAATCATTGACTTTTATAGCTTTACCCTTTGTGATGATTCATCGGTTTGAATCCCTCTCTCAACATAAACATCATTGGTTGAGCAGTCAGATCCACAGACCCACAGGTTTGGCAGTGCGGTTCTAGTTCCCACAGATGAATGCTGTCATTGTGTCCTTGGGCAAGACATTTAATGCACCTTTAGTGTCTGCACTGGAGAATGAACGTGTGTGTGAATGGTGAATGGTTCCTTGATGTAAAATGTAAAATGCTTTGAGTACTTTGGAGGTGGAAAGGCACTATATAAAAATGTGACCCTTTACAATTAACAATCTACACTCTCCAGGTTTTTAAAATTGTGATGTTTTTGTTTGTTTGTTTGTTTTACACTTTTTTGTTCAAAGCCGTCTGAAAAACATCCGCAGTGCTGTACACCAGAGCCACATCAGGTTGAGTCAGTCATGAATGATCAAAGACATCTCTCTGTGCTGACAGATTCACCTTTCTTCCTTTGCCAGGGGCTTTTCTCCACTGCGCCATCTTCCTGCCCCCTCTCCTGGTCAACACTGTCCCCATGTGGTCGACCTAGAGTAGAGCACCTACCACTGCAGTCTGCCTTTAAACTGAAATTAGATTCTTACATCCCACGCAGTGCTGATTTACTGTGCTGTGATGTGGAAATCGAATCACTTTCACATAACGCATTCGAGAAATAAAAGAAGCGTTACTTTATACAGCATTTGAGCGACGGTAATGCCATTTTAGACTCAAAAACACAATTTAGCCCCGGAAACAAGAGCAAATAGGGAGAAAAACCAGCATGATTCAGCATAGTGCAGTCGTGTCTCTCATCCATCACAGTGAAGGCATGAGGGAGGCCATATGTTACCACACTTGACTTTGTTATTGAAACTTTTATACAGCTGCAGTTTTTTTTTAGCTTGTTTAAAAAAAGAAAATGAGATCTGGAAGTTGCCTACAAGTGCAATGTGACCTTAATTGCAATTGGCATGGGTATACAGGGCTGAGAATCACAGGGTCCCTCATGATTCGATACATGAAACAATATTATCACAATCTTCTGGTATATTTGATAATCAGGAAAGTGCACATGAAAATCTGCACAAATTTAATATGAAATACATAAATTTTAGTCATCAAACAGTGAATATGTCAATTGTACTGAATGCAAATTTCCTTTCTTTAAACAAGCAACAAAATTGTAGCACTGTCACAGAATAATTGAGTAAAATGTACCAATAAATAATCCACACTATTGATACTGCACCACAAAATGGTCAAAATTTAAATTTAAAGAATAGTTCACTTCATATGTTTACAATTAGCATCCAACTACAAACACAATAGAAAAACTGCATAACTTATGATTAAAAAATATATAATTAAAAAAACTTCATCTGATGATACAAAATAGACACAATTGGCACACATTTAAAACACACAAAACATGAAAATCCAAAAGAATTTCAGAATTTAGAAAAATGTTTGTCTGACATGGTATTCAAGCATTCAAGTTAGTTATGAAAATGTGTCATTTTCTGAGAAATGTAGCCAACACCATATTCTGCAAAAACAGTAAGGCACCTGCAAAGAAAGAAAACAAAACAAAACAAAAAAACAAAAAAAAACAGCAGCATTTAAAACAAGAGTGGATCGCAGTACACCTTAATCCCAACAATATCATAAAAATGTCTGTAGATAGAGAACTAGAGATTTTAGCCATAGCCTTTTATACTATGAAGCAGTAAGCCTGTTGCCATGGGAACCACATGAATCATTACTGTAGTAATGGCAGGTCATCATTATAAATAACTTTGTACTGAAGCTGTTCTGGTCTAGTGGTACATGTGGTGTATCGGCGTCACAGTGAGCGCCCCCCGGTGGTAGGGTAGGGCCAGGCCATACACAGGGCTCAGACTCTCCACTCTGCCCAGCTGCCGGAGGTGGAAAAGCAGAAGCAGTTTGCGGGTCATAGTGCGCAGGGCCAAGAAAGACGCCATCAGCTCTGCCACCACAAACAACAAGTACAGGGAGTGAGTGGCTCTCTCTAAAGGAAGGATCAGAGTATCTTCATCAGTGAGGAAGAAGAGCAGCACAGGCACAGGGAAGGTGAAGGACAGCACCCAGAAGGCAGCCAGCTCAGGGACCTGGGAAAGACAGCAAGGAGTAACTTTTTATAGAAAAATTAAATGTTGACTTAAATGCATTATATTGTATGATCTAAACATTATTTTAATTACTTTCTGGTAAGCAGTTAAACTTTCAAAATAAAAATGAGACATAGATCTGAAAATTGTGTAATATGGGACTTTAAGTATGCATAATTTTACATTAGGCCTAAGGTTGAATACACTACACAAAATAGCATCATAAAATGAGCCTTATTTGATGCACTTGAGGTTAACCAGCACAGATGTTGCAGTATGTAGTTACCTTTTCCTTCAGGTTTCCCACGTAGCCCAGATACAGTCGGGTCACTTCTACAATAGTGAGCAGAACTATCCCAGTTATCAGCAGCCCCTGATAATAGTCAGCCAGAAGCTCATACTGAAAAGACAGAATGACATGACAACGAATAAATGATTGTACATGTTTGAGTAATCCTTTATTATTAGTCTGTCCACATCTCCAAAGCTCAAAATGCTCTGATAAACCTTGTGATGCCGTGAAGTGGTAATTTTCAAGTTAACAGCTACCTTTTACCTTTTGTTAAGTTGAGAGGTAATTCCAGGGCTGAAATGATCCAAAGGATTCTAGTGAAGGTGTATGGAGTTTAAATACACAGGCAAACCAAATAACAAGGTGGAACAGAGTGTGTTCTGTTCGAGAGAAGAACTCAGCCTAAATATGCAGGGTTTGCGTATTTAACAAGTATGAATGAAACAAAACACAACTCTAGGTACAGTTGTTATAAGAAAATAATATTATAACATAGATTAGAAAATAGGACCTTTTAAATAGTTTTCTCCCAATAAAGGTGTACTTATTTAGAGTAGAATCTGAAATACACAGTGCATGGAAGTACCACTAGATGACTCCACAGTCACACTGTTAGGGTCTTTCAATTAAGACAGAAAATGTTGCACTTCCTCTCACATTTATTTCACTGTTAATTTTTATTTGAATTAGATAAAGTAAATAAATGTTAAGAATCATTTGTAATATTTGTATATGGAGAATGTATCTAATAATAATAACATCCATATTTAAATTGTAGCTGTGCAATTGGAGACTACACAAAACACTAACACAGTAATTACAGTTACTGACTACTGTGAGATTCAATTAAAATATCTAACATATTTTTTGTTTTACAATGTCAGATGATCAATGTAAACTTAAATTCTGCACAAACACAGTGTATTGAAGAGTCTATATTACATTACCTTCGCGTCCAACATGAAGACTGCGGAGAACCACCAACATGGGAAGTAGAACATGTTGAAGTAGAGGAGCATTTGGAGAGGAAGATGAGACACCAGTTCATTCCCTAAAACATAAATTACAAAATACATTACATACTGTACCACATTACTTATTAACAGTTATATTATTACTTCATAGACATTTTAACTCACCAAATGTGTCCTCTTGCTCCCTGGGGTAATCACTGTCTGCAGTTCTGTTGTTGGTGAACACTGAGCTGCCCATATAGGCCAGCCCCATGTGTATATTCTCTGGTACAGGTGAGTAGAAGACAGGCATGACTCTGCTTTGAACTCCTGACCATGTCCAAACAAAAAAACTACTATGTGTACTACTGTGTTAGCTCCAGCGTTGCTAGCAGCTAATCCCACACAGATGCACGCTGGCAGACACTCCAGATAATCAGATTACAGCAGGAGGAGGCGGGATGAGGATTAGGTTGGAAACAGTGGAATTGGTTTGTCAGGGGCCATTTATAGGATTCTGGTTAAATTGATTTAATTTGAGAATAGCACTGAATCTTTGGAGGGAAAACAGAAAATAAAGAGATTTAAAGGACTGGGTTTTTCAGTGCAGGAGAATGGTGAGTACAGTGGTGCAGAGGTTCATAGACTGTGTGAGGGTATTCTTAGAGGACTTGTCTCATTTGGGTTTCTTTGTTCTTGATTGCTGTTAAAACACCATCTTAAAATGCATAATCAGTGTATGTTTTTTTTATTATTATTATTATTCATGATGTTCCAGTGGTGTCATATAACTGTATTAAAATGTACTGAACCTGAATGGATGAAAAAAAAAGTTGATTTGTTGCCAAAAAATGCCAAATATATTGAAATATTTATATACCGTATTGTTTAATGTGATGATACAGTATCAGTATTGAGGGCTCCTGTACTGATATATCTCCAAGAGTATTTTTTGGTATATTTTACTAAATTATTTTGTTACAGCGCTACAGTTTTGCTGCTTGTGTAGAGGAAGGAAACTTGTTTATGCGACACGTTTGACATATTCACTGTTTTGATGTTTAAAATGGGTGTGTTTCATATGAAGTGCTTTAACAAAGACTTTTAGTATTAGCATTATTATTTATTGAACCATATCGAATTGATTTGAAATATATTGTACTGAATTGTATCAAATCATAAGCTCAGTGTATCATGAAATGTATTGTATCGTGGCCTATGTATCGAGGTATGTATCGTATCAGTAACTTCTGAAATTCATTTTTTGCACGTTTTTCCACACTAAATTAGACATTATATAGGGCTATAATGTAGGGATTGTTTATTCATTTACATTAATAATAAGTTGCGTATTATGACAAATATTATGATATAGGCCTATAACAAACTATGTCATATATTTTTATTTGATTAACAATCTTGCTTCATCTACTAACATGTTTGCAATAATGTGTGTAGTGCCTTGTGTCTAGACTTAGCAGACATTACACAATAGTAGGAAAAAAGCTATTGTTTATTTTGTAAAATGGTCAAACAGTGACTCATGGATTTGAACTGCGTACTGCCCTGGTCCAGCGTGTCTTCAGAAAGGAGCCTGGCCTGTGTGTATAACCTTTAGGCCCCATTCGTCATTGGTGTGTTCCAGGTGCAGTGGCAGAGTTCAGCCGCAAGGGGTCCTTAAAGCTCGTCCCTGGGGGCGCGCAGGGGGAAGTTCTGGAAGTCTTCTGGCACCTCCTCCCCTTTCTTGGACCTCTTGTAGAAGCCCAGTGAGTCCAGCAGGCTGCAGATCTCAGCCGATGTCATCTTCTTCACCCGGACGGTCTGAGGAGTTCAAACACACACACAGGGCATTAGACCAAACATAACACATGGAGGTTATATGACAAATGACCATAGGAATCCCACTGCCTTATATAGGACTAATTATAGGCTGCATAGCAAAATATCGTGCTATTAATTCCTGCAGTGTTGTTGTTATTATTACAATCTTTTCCCATAGTTGACACTGATACTATTGCAGTATATTGTGCATCTAAACTAGGACACACCCGGGTTGGTATAAATAAATTGTAAGATTGTGCATTCTTGTGTCATAATCTGAGTGTCTTCTGTTGCTGCACTTTTTTGCTTTGTGGTCATTCGCAAACATAGTTTTCTGTATTTTGGCTAAACAAATGACAATGTATGCTCCTCTTTACTGTTGGCGGGGATCAGATTAGTTAAAAATTGTGATAGTCTTGTTTTAGTCCTGGTTTAGAGTTGATGTAAACCTGGTTTAGACCTGGTGTAGATCAAACTGATCAAAAATAGGGACACCTGGGACATACATTGTATAAAAGTGGGACAAATCACTGTTTTTGAATAAATCTGGGACAGGGGACACAGGGCTCAAAACGGGGACTGTCCCAGGTAAATAGGGATGTCTGGTCACCTTAGTGTACACAGAAATATTGCACCAAATTTGCACTGCTTTTGTTTGTAGGCCTATAACTTTGCAGTAACATCATGCTGGGGGTGTTCTACAAGTATATGTATCAGCTCAAGAAAAAAGCACAAACTGGATTTAAACAGCACATTTTCAGGAGCCTGTGATTAATAGAAGTCTTCATTATCCTGTTTAGGTGTTTGATTGGTTTGATTAGGTGCCAGTGTGACTCACTGAAAAACTGTTGGCTAATGCTATCTATCTTGTGTGTAATGTTATTTGAGATGGCACAAATGACACAAATCAGCTCACCTAGGGCAGTTCGTTATGGTCAGATTGTGTTAAAATAAAGCTCTTACAAAGTCTAACAAGACCTCAGACAGAGCAGAGCCTATAGTTAGCATCACACCCCCAGGGAATGTTGATGACATTCACTGCAAAATATCAATATAGGCCCACTACTGAGTCAATTTATCTATAAATGGGACTGACAATAATGCTGGTCTTAATTTTTTTGAAGAATGTTCAAGTTTCTTTTTAAATGTCAAATTTCAAAGTTTACACTAAAGAGAGAAGTGAGAAAAGGTTTAAAAATGTAATTATTATTTAGACTTTTTCAGTTTTCAATAATGACAAATCCCCAACTTTTTGCATATTATTTGTAGTCTCTTGATAAGTCAATACATTTTAGAGAAAAAATAAATACATCTAGCTTAAAGCAAGAGCATCTTTACTTTAGCTGGCTATAAAATATAAGTATAGTGCACACAATGTCACATAACATTGTATAGAGCTGCTCCTGCCCAGTTGCACCATACAGTCACAGTATACTTAAAACTGCCAACCAGAATCCCTCAGAAAAGCATGTGATAAACAATGGCTGAGTAAAGTATAGGTTTAGTCTGTGATCCCACAAGAGTCCTGTGATGTGTTCTGCAAAACGTTCAATTCATTAGAGCTGGTTTCAGTGGAGACTTTTTACAGGCAGTGACAAAAATACTGCCTCTGTGGGAAAACGATTCACAACAACACTGGAGTTTCAGAATAATTTCAGATGATGTTGAGAAAAATACATTTTTTAAATATATCTTTAATATAGTGGAGGTTTTATTGAGATATATTATATAAAAACACAAGAAAATCAGATTCCATTGTCCCACTGAGAAGTTGCATTTATGATAAATAAGGATTCGAACTGGTGTTTTCTGTTTGGAGGTGGTCCACCAATTGCTTGTCTATTTTGAGATGTTACGAGCCAGGCTGGCGCCACCTAGTGCCTCCGCTCAATTTAATTTCTCTCCAGTGACTAGGTCAGGAATTGAAATACACTAGAAGCTTTGTAAGACCCCTGAAGTGCGAGAGTCATACATTCTGTGTTGGCAACGATTCTCAAGATCAAGGATTTAAAGCCAGAACAAAGAGAATGTTTGGTTAATTTTATCAAGGGGAAAGACGTTATTGCCCTTCTTTCTACAGGATTTGGGCTTAATATACCAGTTAGCCCCGTTAGTGGCGCATTACATACATCACGACCAAATAGCAGCGATTGGTTAAATTTTAAAAAAGTACCCGCTTACAGCCGAGCGAATGAATCCTAATGCTGCAAGGTCAGACAGTTTCCCCAAAGTGAATCCGGCTGATGAATCCACAGTAAAGCATTAAACTTAAACCCTCCGACACAAAAGTAACATAGAGCATTTTTAAAATAAATAAACTAAAATATCAAAATGTACTTAAAAAATTACCATATTGTTTGCTCCTTTGAGCCCTTTTAATTTAAACTGACTATTATTTTTGTTATTCATGTCACTTTGTTCGTTCTCATTGCACTGTGTTTGGTGAGTATTTCATTGAAGGTCATATATTAACATAAAATTGACCTTTGTGAGTTTTAAACTATTTTATAATGTTTTTTGTTTTGTTTTTTCAAGCACATACCCAAAGTTATGTTTGTTTCTTTTATTGTTGTTTATTTAATCTTTTATTGTTAGTTTTTCTACAGCTCCAAAGCTCAAAATGCTGTGTTCGACTTTGTCATGTCATGAAGTGGTTTTCAAGTTAACTGCTAACTTCTACCTTTAGTTCAGTAGAAATCGGCAGTTCCTGGGCTGAGATCAAATGATTCTAGTAAAGGTGTATGGTGTTTAAAACTTAAACTTAGACATAGACAGACTTTATTGATCTCCAAGAGACACATCCATATTGATCCACTAGGGAAACATGTGAATGAAACAAAACACAAGTCCAGGTAGGTTTTTGAATAGGAACATTATAACATATAGATCAGAAACTAGTGTAATATGAACCCTTTAAAATCCATATTGCTAGATTCATTCATAGCCTTCATGTCCCTCTGTGAACCCCATATGAGTGAGTGTCTGACAGGTGATCAGACAGGAGCAGCAGCCGGCCTGAGACTCCCACAGCGCTCTGACACTGTTCACGATCAACCCTGTTCACCCACATCTCACCTTCACCACCTCTCCTGCCTCATTGTAGAAGACCAGACGGGGCTTCTTCTCTTCTGATGAGTTGTATTGCAAGTTATGGCTGAACGGAACAAGTCAAGGCACAGTACAGCAAATGTTAGAAAAGAAAATATAACTTATGAGCAAATCTGTAACATCACCATGCTTTTTTGCTGTTTACTATGATGAGCTCTGACTTAAAAGTGCTGCCAAAACTAGATACAAATGTTAACTGCTTCCACTACTACTACTACTACTATTTGAGATATTGCAGGTTGCTCGCATACTACTACCTCCCACATTATGTACTTTCATGTTTGGACCATATGAGGATACTACAAAGCCATCTGCTCCATGAGGAAGTGATAGAGCTCAGGCATCTTCTTTATGGCTCATCCAACCACACTGGGAGCCTGCAGGGACAAGCAAGACACAAGACATGAAATAACTTTGCGATCAAACACAGGCCTACAATGTGCAAGGCTGTTTGAGCTAGTTTACTCCAGACGACTACAATACACTTTCTTTATATAGCCTAGCTTTTCTGTTTAGTTGGCAACATTATTAGCAAGTAAGCACTTACTTTTAATTAGTATCGCATCTAAACTAACCATAGAATAATATCAACTTTGTGTATTACCATCTCAGCCCCAAAGTAGCAAGGGCAGATTTGATTGCATTCAAATAAACCAAACCAAAATCAAGAATAAACTCAACTCCAACTTGCAACTAAATGTGGATTTCACAAGAACTAAACCAGGACTAGGACAGGACCAAACCAAATCTACCATTAGGACTAAACATAGGCTCAAACCAGGAGTGTGAACTTGCTCTTAAATGAATCATATATGGTACCAAAGATGTATTATTGCACATGCAGATACTCATATCAGGTATATTTATAATTTTGTCCAATTATTTAGTAAAGCCGTACACATCTTTTGCCTTTTTATAGATATGAGTTCTTCTAATTAATAGAAAAGGTCAGAAACATATGGGTACTGTTTTTATATTAAATAACATAAAATAATCAATACATTCTAGCAACTATAACTTAATAAACAAAATAGTAACTGTCTGTATACTTACATATATTGTAGCTCTGGCTATTTCAAGCTTCTCCACTGCTGTGTCATTGTTTTCTGATGCCCCAACACTGAGCACCAGGGTGAGCACCAAAAAGGCCCACATTTTGTCTTTGAATGACTTACTGAATGCTTTGCCCATGTGTATAGACTTCCTTTTAATCAGTGACCGGCCCGGACTATACCAAATCACATTGACATTCTGTGCTACAACTTTTCTATTGACCTCAGTATTGATACCAGAGAACTTTTGTGTTTGTAAAGTAGGCCTGCACGATTTTGGAAAATAATTTAATTGTGATTTGATTTCCAATATGTATTTTAAAAAGTAGAATTCTGTTCAGAGTTCATGTTGTAAACAATATCAACATTTGAAAGAATAAGATGGAAATCTGAACTCATGAATTAATACAAGAATATCAGTATTTCAGTTTGTAGAGGTCTAAAGTACAGGTACAAGATTTTTCTATAAAAAATATTGAACTGTTCTTATTTGCAGAGGACATTTTATTATCTAAATAGTTGCGATTAATTGTCCAGTCTGACTGCAAAGGGCTAAAAGTACCCCAGTCTTTCAGAGTAGTTGGTTCCTTCCACATCAGATGCTGTCGTGGTCCTCAGAAGCCATGAAACATCTGCGCTCTTATCACTGGTTCCCACAGATGCAGGTGGCAGGTGGCGAATGGTCAGGGTGAGGCGGGTCTCTCTCAGAGCTCAGGAAACTGCAGTCTCCAGGAGGGTCCTTCATGAAGAATGGCTCTTTAATTGGTCTCATTCGTCCTCTATCGGAAATAGATTCATCTGTCCGTGTGTATAAATAAAACTATAAAAATCTACCAGGCTACAACGTCAATAATGTCATTTGGTTGAATTTGAACATGGGTAAAATTAGACTGTATTGAGCTGGTCTTCCATTGACTTATGAATAACTAAGACAACAAGAATGTGATACTTAGAGAATTAAATTAATACATATGTTAAAGGTATATTTTACATACAAAATCAAGAAAAAAGACTCAACTACATTTTGATAAAAGGTCATTTAAGGCAGCTGTAACCAGTTTGTCTAAAAAACATGAAAATAGATCTAGTTTGCAGTAGTCTAAAGTTATTCCTTGCTTATGCTTTCTGAGCTTATGTGATAAAATTAACTTTACTCATTACCATTGAATACTATTACTTCAAAATAATATTAATCAAGTAGAAATTCAAAGCTTTAGTTCAAGTAATAATTACTCAAATAAGGCTAAAATTATTTTAGGAAACTACAACTCAGGTAAGTGGAACTGTGCAACTTTCTAGACATTACCCCATTTATAATTTGAATGTTAATCAAACGATGGATGACACAAATGAGAAAACAAAAGTACACCTAAAGAAGCAGTGCAAGAAATACAAATGCTCAGATGATTTAATATTGCCAACATAAAGCTTTTGTCACTTTGTTACCCAGTTTGTCTAAAAAAAAAAAAAAAAAGATGAAAAATAGATCTAGGTCATTTCTTACAGTTTGCAGTAGTCTGAAGTTATTCCTTGCTTATGCATTCTGAGCTTATGTGATAAAATTAAAGATGCTTTTCACAACTCTTTCACAACAACCACAGCGGATATGATGGTAAAACTAGCATGCAAACAGCACACAGTGAACATATTCTGATCTAGAGAGCTTCTTATACAGTAACTCTATGCTGGGGTAAGACACATTTTGCTCAAATATATGGAGAAAAACTCATAAGCCTTAACTGTTTCCAACTATTTGTCTCTATAAGACGTTAATAACAAGAATGGCAAAGAACAAGTTGACCTGATCCTGTCAAAATTCAGAATAGCTGAATTTTGACTTTTCATAACAACATTTGATCCAGTTCCTAACAGATTAATTGCCCGTATGTCATTTGTATGCTAAATGCTTTTGGCTTATTCTTGGAAGATTGTATAACCAACACGACCGTCAAATGTAAACAACATACTTAGCAAACTGACCCAATTTCTCCCAAACTTCTGCCCTCATGGAAAAGCGAATTCCCCAAATGGCTTTGTACAAATCATTCACTTCTCTCTCTTTGTTTCATGTTTTTCCTCCATGTGCAGTTTTTTTTTGTTTTTTTTCTTAACCCTGGGATGGTCTTTTTATGAGAATGACTTCAACAGCACGCCACATTTGCACACACAACAGGCTGAGGAAAACAAGCCCTCTCTCCCCTCCCCATTGCTCTCTGTTGTTGTGGAAAAGCAAAGTCACCAGGTCACCACAAGAGGGCGCCCACAGCCACACGTTGGCTTACTGGCAGTTTGGCGGGTAACTTCCAAATTGTGTAGCCACAGACAATTATCTTTCCAACAAAAATAAACCATGGCGGCCTGGAATGCTGAAGCAACTGTTCTGGTGCTATCTTTTCCACATCTGCACAGCTCATAGTCATCGGATTGTGTGAGTCATGTATTCCCATTTTAATGTTTTGTTCTGTTTGGCAAAGAATTAAGCAGGTTATCATGTGAGCAGATCCTGAACAAAGGTCTCATTTTTTCATTCAAGTCCACTTTTTTTTTTTTTTTTACCTAATGGCAGATGCATCTTGTAAGGTTTAATACAAGACAGCAGCAGGCCTAATACTGCAGTGCCAGAAGGTAAAACTAAAAGGCTTAGTCAGTGCTTTGGGGACCTGAGAAGTAGTAGTAGTTGTAGTAGTAGTATTTGATTTTATTATTTGTGTTTTGCTTTGTTTATATTGTTATTTTAATGTCTTTCTTATTCTGCAAAGCATTTCCATTACTTTGTGTACAAATTATGTTATACAAATACACTTGCCTTGCATAGTAGTAGTAGTAGTAGTAGTAATAGTAATAGTAACAGTAATAGTAATAGTAGCAGTAATCGTAGTAGTAGTAGTAGTAGTAGTAGCAGTAGCAGCAACAGTAGTATCAGTAGTAGTAGTAGTAGTAGTAGTAGTAGTAGTAGTAGTAGTAGTAGTAGCAAGTAGTGGTAGCTGTAGCAGTAGTAGTAGCAGCAGAAGTAGTAGTAGTAGTAGTAGTAGTAGTAGTAGTAGTAGTAGTAGTAGTAGTAGTAGTAGTAGCAGCAGCAGGAGTAGCAGCAGCAGTAGTAGCAGCAGTAGTAAGTAGTAGTAGCAGTAGTAACAGTGGTAGAAGCAGTAGTAGTAGTAACAGTAGTAGTAGCAGTAGTAGTAACAGTAACAGTAGTAGCAGTAGTAACAGTGGTAGAAGCAGTAGTAGTAGTAACAGTAGTAACAGTAGTAGTAGTAGTAGTAGTAGCAAGAGTGGTAGCTGTAGCAGTAGTAGTAGCAGCAGTAGTAGCAGCAGTAGTAGTATCAGTAGTAGTAGTAGTAGTAGTAGTAGTAGTAGTAGTAGCAGCAGGAGTAGCAGCAGCAGTAGTAGCAGTAGTAACGGCAGCAGCAGTAGTAACAGTAGTAGTAGCAGTAGTAAGCAGCAGTAGTAGCAGTAGTAACAGTAGTAGTAGCAGTAGTAGTAACAGTAACAGTAGTAGCAGTAGCAACAGTAGTAGTAGCAGTAGTAGTAACAGTAACAGTAGTAGCAGTAGCAACAGTAGTAGTAGCAGTAGTAGTAACAGTAACAGTAGTAGCAGTAGTAACAGTAGTAGTAACAGTAGTAGTAGCAGCAAAACCTCAGCACAATAATGATGAAAGTAAGTAAGGACATTTTTAAGGGAAGTTCATTTTTGCCGATTACCAAGAAACTAAATATATTTACCAGAACACAGATTTTTCTATCTGTGTAGAATAAAAATTTGCAAAACAGGAGAAGTTGCAGTCAGACTGAGGAGTGGGGGAGGGGCCTTTACTGTGTATGCACTCCATATGTGTTCCCCATCAGCATGTTTGAGCTGACATCACATGGTTCATGCCAAAATGGAGATGTTATTATTAATCTGCTGACAAAGGGAAAGCACACTACAGTTACAATTACTGTGCCACTTTTACAATTTCTGCATCTGGCACACGATCAAAGCCTCCACAACACTGGGGGTGTAATCCTGGCCTTCTTCACAGAGTTTATTTTAAAAGTGCTCACTTCCTGTTTCTGCAGAAGCGCCGGATACTGCCCACCAACCAGCAGGACACTAGACTGGGCTGTTTTCTTACCGATTTAGCTTTTTTTCTGAAATCAAGCCAATATCCGTGTTCATATTCAGGATGCACACAGGGACACATGTAAAAGTCGTGTATTGTAGCTGATGTCTGAAGCCCCAGGCAGCTCGGATGTGCTGCTGGTGGTAAGGAAGTGAAGGGGGGTGGTCTTTATGAGCTGCCCTGGTCATAAAGAACCAGGGCATTACTGAAGGAAGTCAGGGCCTCAGACAGGACAAACACAATGCTAATGAGTGGCCTCTACTGTACACCAGAAGTTCAAGCTGCCAAATATTGTTTCCTCTTAGACAGACTGTGACTATAGTGACTCAGTACCATCTGGCCAAAAGGAAGTTGAGAAGCCAAAATAGTTTTACTCATTACCATAGAGTACTATTACTTCAAAATAATATTAATCAAGTAGAAATTCAAAGTACAGGTTAAAGTAATAATTACTCAAATAGGGGTAAAAGTATTTTAGGAAACTACAACTCAAGTAAGTGCCCTGTCTAGCTGTCTAGACATTACCCCATTTATAATCTGAATATTAATCAAACGATGGATGACTCAGATGAGAAAACAAAAGTACACTTGAAGGAGCAGTGCAAGAAATACAAATGCTCAAATGATTTAATATTGCCAACATAAAGCTTTTGTCACTTGTAGACTTACAATGAGAAGCGTAAACAAAGGGTGCATTTACCGTACTCATGTTGTGATGTGATCCTTGTTTAATCCCAGTTTAGTCCTGATATAGACTTGGTTTGGTCTTGTTCAAGCTTTGGTTTAGTCCTAGTCTGGTCCAGGTTGAGTCCCAGTTTAGTCCTGGTTTTGCACAATAGATACATTTCTCAATCATTTGTAAAGTACTCACTCAAGTGTACGTAAATGTAACTGAATAATGCTACTCATCTCTCATTATACCAGCTTTTCATTGTCAACTGCTAAAACATTACACCCTCACTTAACTTTGTCTGAATTAAAATACAAACAAACAAACGAAACATTTACTTTTCAAATTACGGTTACGATTCTTTTAGCGTCAACTTGATTTACATTAAACATTCTGAGGTACAATTAAGTAATCAGCTAAATGGAGTGAAATGCGTTTGCGTAACTCATTTAATTTCAATCTGCTGGTGCATGTGCAGTTTGCATTAGCTGGTGGTTAGCCTGAACCTTTGACCTGCATAGTTCACCACAGATGAGTTCACCACACACACCCATAGAGTCAGCCATAGCCGGGCCTCTTGGTAAATCTCACATCTAGAAAATATAGGTTCAAATAATGTAGTGCTTTACTAGGACTTGAAAGATATGTACTTACTTATGTACATATTTTATATTTTTGTAATTGATAAGAGTATATTTAATGAAATTTTATCAAATAACACTGGCTCAAATGAATATAACTGAACCAGATTTGAAATGTTTTGTGATCAGAACATATCACAGGCGTCAATTTAATTTTGCAGTGGGGAATGGAAGGTTACTTTTTTTTAACAAAAGTAATAACATGGAGAAAAACAACTTTTTTACCAAATATAACTTGGAAGCCTAATTTACATGTGGTTATGGGCTATTATGTGTAATATGTTTGTCCTTTGGTCTGGTATTGCCTTGTATCCATCTCCATTAGGCTCTATTCAAGTTGTTGATTAGTGGACTTTGCTTGAAGCACCTGGAGTCCTCATATACCTATACCAGACACTCTGAAACGATTCATCTGCATTTCCTGAACTAAAGGTCAGACTTCACGGCTAATACCATCTGGATAATTACTTACAAATGATGACAAACAACAACAGCTATAGAGGTTTCTGGGTGAAGCATGCACCTGGGCTGATCTTCTGTGTTTCTATGACAAATTAGTTAAACATCTTAGACTAATTAACTGCTTTCACAACTTTCAAATATTATGTCAAAGGTTACTTGGAGGTCAATTCATAGAGTTGAGAAATGTTTTATCACTACAACAAAACAAAAACACATTGCTATAAAAACATAACTGATGATTTAATCAGCCCTACTGAAAATAATTCACAGCTGTGGATAGAGATTGACTGATATGTTATTTTTTTCATGGCCGATAATGATCCAGAAGAAAACGATGACCGATAAGCTCTGCTGATATTTTTGGGCCAATTTGTAGGGCAGATTATTATTATATTTAAATAATAGAATTTGGACAAAATAAATTCAACCACAGCTCTTATATACCACAAGCCCATAAGACATATAGACGTATAGTCACGTTTTATACAGTTTTCTCTTAGCACTCAATTGTTAAAATAAAGCTTTATGTGTAGCTCCACCGCCACATAATTATGTAAAAAATAAATAAACTTATCCAAAAAAAAAAAAGAACTGTATCATCACTTCAGAACAATTCTACCACAAGTAAACTCATCTCTTTGTAGTATACTAATAACTTCCTCAAAACGTGACTTATGCAAACATATAGTATATTTCCAAATGTAGGTCAACATAATCCCGACCACTGCATACACTGCAAACAAGGGTCAAAATAACGTCCCCACTGTCTTGTGAAGTCACACGCCTTAGCCACAACCAGTACTTATTTGAAGGAATCACGCATGACAAAGCTTAGGGCCTGTCTAAATGTAGGTCAAAGCTGCAATACTATCCATTACAGACTCTGGCGCTCTGTTATTTTTATTGCAGAACATTACGAGATATCTGTGCGTGTGGACTCCGGATGTGGCGTGGCTGTTTTACTTGCAGAAGGTGGGAACGAGGTGAGTTTTAGGTGGAGGGATTTGCACTGATGGATGTCCAGTCGGTGACCGCATCAGAGCAGCCAGGGGCCAGGCAGACAGCAGACCAGCCCCCCCCTCCCTCCTCTAATCTCCTCCTGGGTAATCACAAACACATGGCGCACAATAATGGCTGCAGTGTTGGGAAGTGGAGCAGGCCTGACACCAGCACACTCACACACTTCTACGCTGACTTTGACTAATGTACAGCCCAGGCCTATAGCGAAAAGTGGGGAACATGGATTGGGGTGGAAAGTAAGTATTGGACACTCAGGGATGCACTAATCCAGCTTTTTCTGTTTTCCAACATCAATACTACGACTTAGCGTATTTATGGATATCTGATAGTTGATATTTGATACTAGTATAAGTATCGGCGCATCCCTAAGGACACTAGTGAAAAACTGATCTATTGCTTTCTGGGGCAATAGTAGACTTCACAATAAAGTCTTCCTATTCATGCATTTCAGCTTCCTATTATTCCTATTTTTGACCCTTCAATACATATATTTTATTTTGAATTGTTAATTGCTATGACAACAGTCCCACCTTGTCATCTCTCTGTGGATGCTAAGCCAACAACAGCTCATCACAGTTTATCAGGGTTTTGTCTGTTACGTAACTAAGTGGAAAATATTTTAAATGGAGTGATTTCTGAATGCACAGAGGGAGACAGAAAGAAAGACGATCTTGTAAACAGGATTGATGAAACAAGCATGAATGTATGCTTTTGATGAGAGGAAAAATGTAATGGTGGAAAGCCTAAAAAGTCAAAGTCTTGCGTAATATGTCTCCTTTAAGAACAACATAGAATTTGGTAAAGATAAAATTGATACAAGAAAAAATAAAGAACAAAATGAATCGATATGTTGGTTAGTTATTATATGGTTAATTACATAACTGAGCATCTCGTCTATCCATTTGAATATTAAGTTGCTTATAGTTTCACACATGTCTCTCAAGCATGCTCATGTATTCTACAAACTACAACACAGATAAATGCATCAAGAAAATCTCAAGATCTCTCTTAGCAATACTTTATTTTTATAGTTTTTAGTTTATGAATGATTGACGAAAGAACTGGTCAAAGATATCATTCATCTTCCAGGCTGCCTCTTGTGGGGTGGTGCAACAAAAGATCCCATTGAGCCCAAAGAGAATTTTCCCCCATAAAGTGAAATGTAAAACTGCTGACACAACATGTTTTTGATGGTTGAGTCTTGGCTGGAGGCAGTTCTAAAAATGCTCTGCAAATTGCTTTCCTATTTATATAAGTAGGCAACAATGACTTGTATTATACAGAACTGTAATCAAGAAGGACACATGGATTGTTACAGGGGAGTCTGACACAGTTGGATCAAGAACAATAGTTTAACCTCTCGAGATGCATCATGTTGAATTCATTTGTAACTAATAGTTTTATTAGGTTAACCTTTTCTATTAACTAAACATAACGTTATATTGCTACTTCAACTTTGCTGTGTGGACATTAAAAATTTGGTAGATAGAGTTGCAAAAGTGCCAAATGTCTGGCAAACACTGCATTGAGGGTTTTAAAAATTCCTTTCTGTAGAGATTCTCACACAAATTTACAACAAACTTATCTGAAACTTCAGTTGTAAGAATCAAAGCCAGAGTTTAATCTGAACTCTCCCGCAGGCTAAAGTTCCTGGGCACATGTGCTTGCTTGCTTTGGAGTTAGCGTCCCAAACAACAAAGCTACAGTTGGTCGATCCCAGACAAGACGGAGCGAAGGGACATTTGGGGTTCAGTGCATAAAAACATAAGCCCTCTGCTTGGACTCGTGAGGGAACATTTGGTCTTGTGATCATTTTCCAACCCAATATCTGGAGCGAGCCGGAGGCATATCCATGTGTCCGAGAGGAGAGAGGGGGACAGCGGGAAAGAAAGAGAGTGGGGGAGGGGTGGGTGGTAATTGCATAAGAAACGGCGTCCAGTGTTAAAAGGTAGATGGAGGGATATGTCATTAAATTAGAAGGTAGAAGGGAGTAGCTAAATCTTATCTGACTAACTTTCACAACGCTTTGGCACATTTGCATACATGGATTTCCAAATCTGAAGTAGGGATAGATTGCTAAACACTTAGCTCTTTTCTTTACTTTATTATTGGAGTGACAGAAGCTCAGTTGGTAGAGCATTTGTCCACTGACTGATCTGAAGGTTGGCGGTTGGAATCCTGCTCTCGACAGAAAACTTCATTGGTTCAGTGGTGACTCTTGCTCCCACAAATGGAATGCTGTTGTTGTGTCCTTGGGCAAGACACTTAACCCGCCTTGCCCCTAGTGTCTGTGTACACTGATGAGTGGTTCCTTGATGTAATGAGCTTTGAGTGGCATGAAGGTTGAAAAGCACTATATAAAAATTTGAACACTGACCATAATTAGATGCAGAAAGCACACATGTTCTGCTTTGACTATACAAGGGTTACAAGAATAAAGTCAGATATAGCTTTAAATAACTTTCAATTGAATGTTTTATTTCATAATAGCTAGGCTACACATGTTTGCAATAACACGTCATGACACATTTTTAAGATTATGTTTCACAAAGTAAATATAGGACTTATATGAAGACCATATACAAGCTGCAAGACTGTTTTTAATCTTTAGTCATTTCTAGCAGCCAAAAAGTATTTAGATTATGGATGGAGAAAAAAAAGTATTATAATTTGTGGGACAAATTCTGCCCTTGGTCCTTGAGTTGGACATGTGTGGTTTTGGAGAAAGCATCTGACTGCTCTGTTTTCTATTAGCCATCGCAGTCTCCTCCTTTAATACACTCGTTCCATAGAATTATGCTGACCGAGGGGAAAAAATCCAGGGCAATTCAGAGTCCCAGACAACAGTTTGCACACCCTTCCACAGAACAGGAAGGAGGTAAAATGGAAAGAAAATCCCCATTTCAGTAGAGAACGTTGCCATGTCTTAATTACATTTTTGGCTATTGATGATCATTTGTATTTCCACAGAAAAATGGTATGTGTTACAAGGCTATTGGAATGCTACTCCATCAGAATGGTTTAGAGTTTCCCAAACAATGGATTGCCAAACAGTGGATTTTGAAGAACTTAACTGCATTTTTATAACTAAAAAAGATTCCAAGAAGAATGTTTATCACCAAACAGCTCTCTAAACTGGTCAATCAGATTAGATGTTAGTAGTAGTAGTGTTAATAGGTCTACTTTTAATGATTGTGTGACTGTCAATAGTTGTTTTTGTATAGTTGCCTCTCTACCATGATTGTGTCCAGTTTCAAGTCTTAAACCCTTTGACTAAATGTGTTTGACAGGGACAGTGCTGTCATCCATAGTCACAGGCAGGCAGGCAGCTGATGCAATGCAGAGAGTGATTGTAGTTAGTGCTAATTCTCAGCTCCTGTCCCTCGTTGGGCTTTGCCCCACTGGACAGTTTTAAAGTTCAATCTTTAAACACATCTTTACAGCAGTGTAGTTTCATGTTATTGACATTCAAACACACATTCACACACAATATAATACAATATTTACAGGTGGGTACCACTTTGATTTGTTTTAACCAGCTCAGCAGCTTAAAGATCTGTTATGCACTTCAGCTCATGGAGAAGTGAATTCCATATTAACAATATTGATACAAAAAAGCTGACTGTGCAAATGTGGTTCTGCCATGGTTTCTCCGGTGTGGGAAATGCGGTTGTACAGATCTTACTTTGAGTTTGGAATAATGAAATGATTCCTGTTCCTATATGTTTTTCACATGTAACTTTTATAGTTTTTAGTAACTAAAATACTTAAAAAAAAAAAAAAAGTTTTGCCATAGTCTTCAAAGAAAAATGCTCCTCTACTGAATACATTATTTTTCAGTTCTACAGTATATGTAAATAAATAGATGGGTCTTCAACATAAATGTATAATTCAGTGTATTTTTATGTACTCTTTTAAACTTTTAAAAACATCTTTAAAGCTTTAACTGTTGCCATACTTAAACTTCTGCTGTATCCCACTCCTTACACATATTTTACTTCATATAAAACATTCACTTTTGAACACACTACCTGATTGGGTGAGCAGGGAAACCAACTTGGAACTGAGGGTTCCAACAATCCAGGATCTGCTCTGTTGAAATCAACATGTTCAAATCGACTTTATAGGCAGTTACTTGCCAGTAGTGTTGTCATGATACTAAAGTTTCAAAACTGATTTCGATATCAAGGAATATACTGAGTCCTCAGTAGTGATTCTGATATCAAGATGATCATGAAAAAGACTTTTTAAACAGTAATGTGATTTTCATTCAGTACAATTGTGGTATATGTATGTAATCCTTCAGATGTCCAGGTATGTTCCACACTTATTCTAAAGCTATTTAGGAAAGGTTAATTTTTGTCCTCTGAATGTAACTTTTTTTTAATCAATGTTGCTCTTGCAACGCCATTATATCTTGTGTACTCTTTTTTACTTTCTTATGGCTTGAAGTTTTTACATCATAGCAAATACAATAGAAAATGATGTTGGACAGTTCTTACTTGGTTTACTGACACAGCTTAAATAAGGTAGTTTTCAGACTGTAATAAATCACAAGGGCCCTATACTCCAACATGACAGAGCCACTACAGCACTTTCTTTCCCAAGCTCCTCCGACAGCTGCAGCTCTTTTGACCTAGATACGTCTCATCACCAGCAGCACGCCTGGCTCTCGGTTTAGGAGGCCGGCTTGTTGTGCGGTGGCTCTTGATGCTAACATTAGGGACGATCGATGCTAGCCTAATATGCCTCTGTGGTGGGTGTTCACTATCGATTTAAATGGCAATCCTAAACTGTTTGCTGTATAGATGTCATCACAAATACATATGGATTCTGGCTTTCTTGCTTTCTCTCCTGACCTCAGTTCTCAGTGGTTTTGGCTCAAGAAAAGCACCCGGCTAAGTTTCCAGTAAATGTCATTTCATAGGTTGTGCGATTTCCACAGCGCTGAGAACAAATGTGCAAAGCCTACAATTAGAGCAGTTTCTTGCAGACTTTGCGCCGGCTAAGATAAGAGAGAAAGGAACTGTTTTCTAGACTTCATCTGGGCTGTGTAATGTAATGTATACACGAGAGACCTGAGAGCATTTTAGGAAACCAAAGTGTAACCAGCCACACATTTTGTCAGCCAGAGAAACTATGCATCTTTAAACTGAGGAGCAAAAAGCATGTTTTCCATTGGAGGCATCTGACATAATTTGGGGATTTTAAATGACAACGATGCGATCTTTATGAGCATTCACATCATAATGTAACTCTGCTTTACATTCAATTTAAATACGTTTGAAGTTACACTGACATGAACATGAACGCATGAATCAGACTACAGTGGTAGGCCTGTCACGATCGACTTATCATTCAATACATGACAGAAGGAACAATATTTTAATATTATCTTTTGTATCAATATAATATTATCTTTTGTATCTTGTTTTGCACTACTGGGAAATTTCTGGTTATTTTTTTTTAAAAGTTGAGATAAAATTGTTGTTGAGCTGTAGAAGACTGAATTAATAACTTCTATGACTCATTACAGAAACAAACTAAATACTAAAGTGTTTTATTCTACTATTTATTTATTGCAGCTTGTGGGTTTTTCACAGTATTGTGCATTTTGAATAATGTTGGTGGTTTAAATCTTCTCTTGGGTTTTTCTGTCAGTGGCATTAATTTGTTTCAATATTATTATTTCGCATCTGTAATTTCTTCAGCAAAATATCGTGCTTCAAAATTTGTTATTGTGACAGGCCTGTATGGTGGTTGCCTACTGTTTGTCTACGGTTTTGTATGTGTATGTACAAGTATGTGGCCCTATCAAATAAACACAATACATAGTTTAGTTTCTAACTGGGTTCAAGCAGTACATTTCCCCATCCAACCTATAACATATAGGGCAGGCTAAAATAAGTTTCGCTAATGCCCAATGTCAATAAGATTATAGTATTACACATTTATATGGACTAACTATAATTCTTTCAAGCCTCAGCATATAGTTTATTCGCTGTCAAGTCTAAATTTGTTCTGTTCTGGTCTTTGACTTTGAGCTAAACATTCCAAGGCACTGTTTTTCTGTCCAAAACCAAAAGTTACACTGTGGAATATCTGGGAAACCGAGTTGACCATGGCTATAAAACATGGTTATTCTACCTGTTTAATGTCATGGTAACATCAAAATAATCCAAGCTGAAAACTGTTGCTTTGCCTAATGTCTACTTTACAAGACTGCAGTTGCGTAAAACGAAATCTGTTATCCTGATATAACATGAAAACCAAAAACGTCACCAGCTCAAATTAATATTTCCAAGCTCTTTCAAGTGTAACCTGAGTCCACTTTCTTTCTGCTTTGCATTGCAGAAAATATTTGTCTTTTTCGCCCTCACTCATAAATTTCTTTCTTCCTCTCCTCATAGGGACTAAAATGGCTACCAGATGTGGCTCCGATCTGTTCTTGTTGCTATGGAAACACTAAGACTGGAATGTTTTTTTTTTTTCCTTTTTTTTGTGAGTCCAGGGCTTTTGGCTGACTCATAGGGCCTGGGTTTTAAAGGCTTGCTGTTAACTGTAGACTTGGCGTAGAGATCTCAAAGTTGTGTTTGTTCTGGCAGCCTACATGTCACCGTAGACCCTTCCCACACTCCTATAACTGCACTTTCTGACCAGCGGATGGCATACAGTCACCCTTTGTGCTACCTTTGATACTGCCTATAAAGCAAGTTACTCAATATACATGAAAGTCTGTCATTGCAATATTAGGGAATAGAATATCAATACTGCATAGTTTATCTCATTACTGTATTTGGAAATATAGGATCTTGATCAAGGTCGATATAGCACAAAAAACACAAAAGTTTGAAAGCAGATCTGTTGTGCAAAATTGACTTTTTAGAGCCTTTAACCACGTTATAGTTATTTCCTCTTCTCATTTACCCTCTCAAAGTAGTTTTTGGACTGATTTGTGCATATTTGAACATTATTTAATTGCTTATTTTCAAAACACCATATTGCCGTTCAATTCTTGTTTTCACTGCCACAGCATACTCCCACTGCTCTGTATTTACATAGTTTTATACAATTAAATTTTCTTAATCTGTGATATGCATAGGATTCAGCAGAATCATATAGTAATTTTGGTACAAATGAAAAAAATAATTATACCAGTATTTTTTGTTTTAATTCAATACAAAGTAATACATGGCAGATAGCAAAATATTGAGCCAGCATTATTTCCAATGAGTTTTATTTTAAAATGCATCCAAACTCTTCTCTACTCTCCTCTATTTTACCTTTGCATATAGATATCAGTGTTTTCACATCACTGCTGCGAAATATAAATCATTCATTTCAAAACGGCACATATTTCAGAAATATGTGAATCAATGCTTTTTGATACCTTGTCAGTACTGAAATATTGATATTTTTGCCTCCATTAAATGTTCACTATAAAGAATATATAAAGAATCTTTGTGTATTTGAATGAACCAATAGGCTTGTGGTAGAAAAATCATCATACACGCATTGCAATATTCTCCAAGGTTATCCCATTCTGCGTGTTCCCCTTATTATACAGCTCAGTGACTAAACTTCACACATTTCCTCCATCCAAATTCATTTACACAAAAGCATGATCTGAAATCCAACATGGCACAACCCTTGTAGAGTTGACAGTCAGATTCGGTGCAGTGCTGTTGACATGCCATTCACATCTCCAAACTGTGACTTTCCCACAGCGTGTCAGGGATGGATAACCAAAACATGTGCTTCTGCGCTGGCTCGATGCTCCGCTCCATCTGTGAGCTGAAGACGGGCAGATTGAACCAGTTGTGTCAACATTCCAATGCTGTGGCACCATCGGAGACACTGGCCATTGTTACTTTAAAAAGAAGCTTCTTAAGGAGGTGTGGATACAATGAGTTATGGAGTGTGGGTCTATCCAGCTGTGAAAGTTAGGTCACAGGCTGTCCAAAACTTACAATACAGAGCAAATCTTTAGTGCTAAAAGTATGTAATTAAAGGCAAAATACATGTTTGAAACTGGATTAAAAACATTAATGGACAACACTAATATTTAACCTGATGATAAAATAAAAAATAGGCTATATTTCAAAGCATTGGCTACTAAAATTTCAGTGTTCCTGTTACTTTCTAAACCCATTACCCCCATATGGAGAAGAAGCATCTCACTGTGCCAAATCTGGACTGCTATGAGTCAATTCCCATATGCCACCACATCTTTATTTAGAACTAAGCATTTTATGTTTATTTCGGGATCAGTGTTTTTTCTTGCTCCTCTGTACCCTGAAGTAGGTCTTATTTAAAGAGTATTAAAAACTAAAACAAATCTTACCCCAGAAAATACACATTATACATATTTACAAGATAACAGGGGCCAACAGCAGCTAAATCTATGAGTGAAAAGAGATAAGAACATTTGAAAGTTTGTATGTCCACCTTCTTATCCTAAAATACTAATGCTGTGAATTGTTGTATGGTCTATTTTGTTTCTTTCATTTAAAATTTGTGAGGCAGACGAGACCCCCATGTCAACTTGTTTTGTACACTAGTAATTATAGGGCGAAGAACTAATTTGAAAGTAATTGTTCTTTCGTTACAAACTATCATTTTTGGATAGTACCCATTACCAAATATGCACTTCTCTGTAGAAACCCAAACAAAGCCAATTGACCTTCTGTTTGCAATTACTTATCACATGACCCACACATCCATGCGTTTATCCATTCATCGTGCTTGTAAGCCAACACTGGTTATTTCCAACTTCTCCCCTTCTTCCGCCATATGCAGCGCGTGATGGACTCCTAGCACAAAGTTTCCAGTGTTTTTGCCATGAAAGGAGCTCTTGTCCCCGTTCCTGAAGAAGCCAAACCAACAGTCCCTGGTTTCCTCGGGCTCTTTGAAATTCTGCCGTGACCGAAGCGCTCCACAGGGCTCCATACGACACATCACAGTCTCACTCAAGTCTCAGATTTGATTCAGCATTCTTCTTAATCTCTGAGGAGAATTTATAAACAGACATATTCCTCTATGGTTCAGCATTGAGTGAAAGGAAGAGGACCTAGTTATTAATGTAAATAGATTCATTCAAAAATAATTCTGTATATTGCATTTTATTCCAAAGAAGATAATAAAGAAACACCAGTTCAATACTCATGAAAAATATAGTTGCAAAACCACAAACTACTAAATATTCCATACAGTTGTTTTTTGCAGCTTTCAGGCCCAACTCAGGCCAGTCAGACAAAGAGTAAAACTTCAGTTTCTATGCATTAGTTTGGACAGTGGCATCAAAATGTACAATCTTTGACATTTTTACAAAACAGAAAAAGGAAGAACAATGAGGTTACAGAATTCCTGTGCAGCTATTAATGCCATATAATTCCACTCTGCGTCATGCAGTTAGTGTTGGACAAACAATAACATCAACAGAGGACAATTACAAAGACCATGTAAACTTTACAGGAGAAGGCTTGTACTTTGGGTTTTTGAGCACAAAAAGCTACATTCCATAAAACCAAATATACCATGAAAGCCAGTTCATTCATTGACAAAGATACTAAAAAGGTCATATAAGCACAGCTTACAAACATAATAAAAAGTACACAATGTACATTGTACACCCTTAAAAATGGACTAAATGGTGGTACCTTGACACAAAACAGAACAAATATTTGGCATTCATGCATTGGCTTTCTGAGCTACTTCAATAGCTCTTCAAAAATGAGAAAAGAAAAGAAATATCTATTCATATTACCCATACACTTAACTAAAATTCAAGGCACAGATTGTCCCCTTAACTGAACCAATCAACAGCTGAGGCCTTTTCATATATTCAAAGCAGGGTACCATTAAGTTTTTATTAACTTTAGTCAAACTGTGTCAAAGGCCATTGAAAGGTTTTAGAAAATATAGCTGCTGCATTTGTGGGTCACATTGCACCAAAGGCAGAGTGGTTAAGGTGATGGGTTGAGTAGCTTAGGTTTTACTTCTGGTTTAGTGGTTTCACTGACTGAATGAAGCATATAATAAAAGTGCATTGTGGTGATTTGGTTTTGCATCTCTGTATTTCCTGAAGATCAAAGGTCTTGTTTTGGATCCAACAAACCATGACTGACAAACATGAAAAATAGAACCTGAAATTGTACGCTGCAAAGCTTCAAACAAACACGGTGCTCCGAGGGGAATTCAAAAGAATCGTAACAATTTATCCACAGAAGTAGCCCAAACTGTCCAGAATGATGAGATAAATATTTACAAAATGCCTATAAAAAGGAAAAGTAGAAAAACTTAATTTTGAGTGAAGAGGGCCAGATTTTTATTTGAGCATTATAGTACCTATGATGGCAAAACATAAGGAAAACACAGTGGTTATACAGAGGACCATATTAAGCTATTGGTTTGGTGTGCTACTTTTAGAGTTATGTCCATGCTTGCTGCCCTTGCAGTATGTAACTGCTTATAGGACAGTTTTTGTAGTCTAATACAATGCTGCAGAGATATATGTGTATTATACTGAACTTACCAGTACTTTCTTTTAGACTGAATTCACAACACCCTCTGAACAGACTTGGATTCCTTGTGAGAAAAGTTCTGCACTTTTGTCCTAGTAACATCCACAGGAAGCTTAGTCAAGAAACTCACTTCACAATCTGTGGTGGCATAATGGCAGTCTTTGGTTGCGGAGTCTTAGTTTCTGAGGTTTCCAGAGTGCCATCTTTACCCTTCTTTCTGGGGGGCTTTTTGATGGGGGTCTTCTTGGATGTGGAGTCCAACGTAGAGTCTCCTGCCTTGGAGCCGTTCAAGTCCTGCTTCTCCGGGCTCTTGGATTCAGGGCTCTCGTCTGCTGTGATGGGTGCCACCATCTTCTGAAGGCTGCTGGTGGTGGGCAGCAGAGGTTTAGTGGAGCCTTGCTGGCCCGAGCCGGTGGATGATGTCCTCTTGGCTTTCTGTGGAGGAGTGGGCTTCTCTCGCGTGCCCTTGGGCGTCGAGAGCCCATTGGTTTTGTTTAGGCCTGTGCCCTCATTTCTGTTGATGCTTTGTGTTTTCTCTTTGAGCTGAGCAGCCAAAAGCGTGGCGGCCTCAGAGTTCATATGAGGATGGATGACTTTTGGAGGCTCTTTGGGAACCTCCTTCTGAGTTTCAGCACTTTTCTTCTCAGGCGAGGAGGTGTGGAAATAGCTAATTTTCTTAAGTGCATTCTGGACCACACCATTGATGTGCTCCATGTGGCTCGGGCTGCTGTGCTCATCCCCAGATTTTTTACCTCGCAAGGGCTTGTGTTTGCTGGGAGAGCCGTTAGCATCCACCACCTTCGCCTCTGCCTTTTTCTGTTCTCTGTTCTTCTCTTTCATCTTCTGACGCTCCTCACTTTTTCCTGAGCCATCACTGGAGCCCCTACCCTTCTTCTCCTTTGGTACCGAGAGTAATTTAACCCGCTCCTCTGGCTGTGGAGACGCGTTTCCGTGGATCCAGGACACTTTGGGCTTGGTGGATGGGTCTGGAGGGCGTGGTTTTGGTTTTGGTGAAGGAGGAGGTTTTCCGTTGCGTTTTGCTTCAGGAGTGGGAGTGCTTTCTCCGTCCTTGGTGCTGCCCTCGTCCTCTTTAGACTGCTTGGATCCCCGGGCGATGCGGGCGTACAGCACTGCAGATGTAGATTCAGAGGAGGTGGAGCCCTCGCTGGACTCACAGGCCTTTAGTGACTGCTTCTCAGGAGGTTTGGTGGTGCTGGTGTCCTTCAGGGAGGTGTACTCTCCCGCATCCTCTTCATCCTCAGCAGGGGATTTCTCTGGCGTTGGACTTGGGCTGCGCTTCTCCTTGTTTTCATTTACAGACTCTGTGGAGAAAAGAAAAAGTTAGCAGTTATTATGTTATATTATTATATTCTATTTCATAATGTAAATCATTATTGTTGTTCTGTATGAATCACATGCATAAAAATCCATCTTAGATACTCACACATCACCAAATAAACAGTGTGTGACTTGTCAATATGGTGTATCAATACCGAACCTTGAACCTCGCTTAACATTATAATAAAATTGTGCTACTATTCTGCTTTGGTCCACTATGCTTACACCAGAAAGAAGAAAAAAAAAATGTGTGAGCGATTTAATGTTAATGTTAATATTAATGAAGGAGCAAACACATTCAAATAATAGGAATCAATTTTAACTTAGTTTGAAATGAATCATTTAATCTGATTTTTTCAAGTTGATAATGGTGCTTATGCTGGAAATGAGGAAATACAATAGGCGATTCAAATATAATGGTTTGGCTAATTGAATGGCAGCTATTATTGTTCAATGTCATTAGCTTCATTACACTAGTAGGAAATCACTAAGCCCGACAAAACTATTACAGGGGTTTTTGGTTTTGGACAATTTGAGATGATAATATAGTCCATAAAGAGGAAATGAAACAAAAATGATTTTTGTAAGTCATTAGTCCTTACAATACCTTAAAGTGAAAAGAGCAAATACACTGTTTAATTCTGAATTCATTGCAATAAAGTACATTAGCATATAATATAAATAGTTTGAAAATGTAACTTGTGTAACTATACGTATATCCATCTAAAAGCTACAATGAGGGGCTGTTTGCAGTGAGGAGCATTGTTTTATATGACCGTTATTGGAAACAGATATCTGGAGAGTCTCAAGTACTGATTAGTAAACACATAGTTTTAGAAAACTGGAGCAGATCCAGTGCAGCAGATGGTATCACACGATACAGCCATGTTTAAAAATCCTCAGAGTTTACAGTAAGAATATTGGCAGCAGTCCTTGCAGTCCTTGATCTGTTCAGGCAGATAATAGATACTAAAGAGAGCATCAACTAAGCAGCAAACTCATACACAAAAATCCCCCCAACAGCCTGGGAAGAGCTGAAATGTCGTCAGTTTGGATCTGTCAAATGCTTACATGACTCTTTCATTTCCTGTTTATGCTCAAAGCAATCCCAGATTAGTCGATAAAACAAATTCACTCAACACAAATTATTCACCACATAAACAAAGGTTTTCATTTAGTGGATAATTCAAACTCTCAGTATCATTAATTTAACAATGTTTATTTTATGTTTGGCTTTGTAGTTTGCACAAATCACTTATCCATTTGAAATTAATTTAATAATTTATAGTGACTTTATCTCAAAAAGCATTTCTTAAAAAAGAAAGTATGAATAATGGGAACAGTATTGTATTACTTCCTAAGAAATTATGAATGAATGAACATTATTAATATTATCTGCTGTTGCATTTTAAGCATGGCTCAGGTACAATAATTGTAGATAAATGTCATTTCTAATTTTAATGTACCTAAAATTACATCATCCCCTCTTTGCCTATGGAAAGACACACCATTAACTTTACAGCTCACCTCCTAATGTAATTTACAGGAGTGCATCAGATTACATCTTTTGTTTTGCTCCCGTGTGTCATTCCCAGCACTAAAAAGCATGGTGTGTTTATTTGTCTGAGCAATGACTCACCTTCATGGGGCACACAGTACACCGGCCCCTCGTCTCCACTCTCAAAGGAGGAGAAGGACTCTTGGGAGGACCAGGAGGAGGGGGAAGGCTGGTCCACTGCGCCGGATGATGGGGGCTCGATGAAGCTGCAGTTGAAGGTGTTCTCCGGGTCGTGGTGGGCTACTGAGAACAGAAAACAAACGCACAAGCCAACAGGTCAGTCAGAGGCTACTAGACCAGGTTACAAGAACAACAGTCTGCTCCCACTCACCACCGCTGCAGAGACAGTTGGTTTAAGTGAGTTTGCAGAAATTGTGGCTTTGTTGAAATGCCACAATTTGGGGGAAAAAAAAAAAAAAAAGTATGTATAGTTCAATGCTAAAAGAAAGCATTTTTATTTTCATATTTCTTGGGCCATCCTTCATTAGGGTGCATTCACCTTGATTAGCACTGGTTTGAACCCAGTCCTAATATAGACTGGATTTGGTTCTGTTCTAGTCCAGGTTTAGTTCTGGTCGAATCCAGGTTTAGAAGGTTAAAATCAGTGTTGATGTGGTAATTGTTAGACATGCTGCACCGATCAGATACTGGTATTTGGGCTAATATTGAAAAATTTGCTGGATCGGATATCAGCATCTAAATATCAGTTCAGCTGATATCCTGCTTGGGCAAATAGAATGGTGTAATCGGACTATTTGTATTTACTGGTTGTGTGCTCTGCTCATGAAATCCCATAACGGTTGAATTTTTATTCACCTAAAACTTTTCTGTGGTTACTCGAGGGATAAATAACAGCTACATAATATATTTGGATCGATTTTTTATTTTTATTTTTTTATTTTTTTTATTTAAAGGAAATAAATTGTGTTATCAGTCTGCACTGGTAATGGTCAATATCAGGGATTGGGAAATACTTAATACGAGAGTGCTATAATATTGTAGTAGTAAACAGCTAACATGGGGGTGATGAGTGGGGAGAGACATTTAGTAAATGGTTGGAAAAGGGAACTGATTTCATTATCTGTGACTGACAGAAAGGCTGGCATGTGACCTGCGACCATACCCCAGCTTGGCAACAGTGTATAATGTGATTTCTTGTTTTTTTCTTTTATTTCATGGAAACTATTGCACCTACTATTACGTGAAATTTGTCACTCTATAAAACTTTTTCAAATTAAGTATTGTATAGTTCATGATTATGTACTGTATGGCCATTCCAGTGTAACCTTTGTGCCAGTCCCATGCCTTAATAAACACTGTTGGAGCATAGTAAGAGCTATTGCCTGGTCATTCATGAAATTTATAACAAGTCAGATGAATTGCAGGACAGGCACAATAAATACTTAACTGTAATGATTTGAGGTAATCTGTTATAAGTGTACCATTCAGTGAGAAGTCAAAGAAGACTAGAAACTCGGCTAAATAAATAAACTGGTTAATGATTTCAATGTTTGCTTTCAGGAGCTCATTGCTTATTTTCAGAATCAAATAATTAGTCTACGGAGAGAGTTTATTATAATTATATTTCCACTGAGGTAATTAGAACTAATTACTGATCAAGGTGGAGACAGAGCTTCCATGAAAGGGGACACAGTTGAGAATACAGAACAGCGATGACAGAGTGGGGCAGAGCATAGAAAGACTTTTCACAATAAAAACACATTTCACTTTCTGTAAACAGTTTTGTGCTGTCATACTATTCTAAGATGTTATAGCCTACAATTAAGTTGTGTGGCTGGTAAGACTGATTTAAGCAGAGGATGGACTGTTGCTTTGACTTCTTTTTAATAACTTAACTTATGAAACTGTGGTTTGCATAGGCCTATCGGAATAACTCATTTTGCTGAATTAAATATAGACAATGAACGTTAACATTCAAACCAAACCATAAAGCATAATTATGTACAATATGGACTGCAAAAAATATATATATAACAGAATGCAACACTTAAGTAATTGTATTGTACAAAAAAAAAAAAAAAAAAAAATCCAAAAATGTTTCACTACCACAAAGAAAATGTAATAATACTGATAATATACTGATTAATACTGACTAATACTAATAATACTGATAATACCGATAAATACTGACCACCCCCAAAATAGTATTCAATATTGTAGTTGATACTTATCTTGACAGGCCTAGGTTTGCTCTAATTCAACAATTTTTCTCAACTTAACATTTTGGACCTTTTTCTACAATAGTATCAAGAAGTCATGGTATTATTTAATCGTTTTCATTTAGACAGAAATACCATACAATTAACATAAGTAATCATCAGGTTAGACATCACTGGGAGAGATTCAATGTATGTGGCCAATCTCTAAACCAAACACAAAAATTTTACGGTTCCCTAGTATCCACTAATAAATTACAAAATATGCAGTCAAGCCAAATAACAGTTACGCAATGTTAACATTTCCCAAGAATTTCAGAAAAATCTCAGCTACTTTACTAAGAAAAAAAAAGTAGGTCAAAGATTGCACTAAATTTTCACTTCACTTTCCAGACAGTGTATGATTCTGCTGACCTGCTGTGGCCAGCTGTGGTTTGTGTGAGACCTCTGCCATGACCCTTCCCTCCCTGGTTTGAACAATGGACTTTTGGGCGTTAACCACCTGAACCAAATGACTATATCATCACATACACTTTGTTTATGCTGCCAAAGACGAACAGGCCATCTGCAGCTTTCAACTACAAGAACAAAGATTTAGAATTTGATTTCAAACTGGAATTAAACTACACAAATTAACGTGTTTGTGGGAGAATTGTTTATGTAGAGTGTGTTGCTGTATTTACAAAAAGCATGTGTGGCTTGATCTGTTTAGTCTGTTATTTCCTAAAACCATTCATCTTCCTCTTGCTAAATCACTTCCTGAATGACCGCTGCTTCTAAATTTACAAGGCAAAAATGTAGGTCACAAAGCCTGCACAGATGGTTCTTTCTATTAAAGGTCCTATATTATACAAAATTGACTCTTGTGAACTTTAAGCCATGTTATAATGTTGTTACCTGATCAAAAACATACCTGAAGTTGTGTTTTGTTGCCTTCACACATGTTTGAGTAACCCTGCATTAATAGTCTTGTCTACTTCAAAGCTCAAAATGCTCTGCTCCAAATTGTGATGTCATATGGTAGTTTTCAAGATAACAGCTACCTTATACCTTTTGTTCAGTAGGGACTGGCTGGGCTGAAGGTATGTGGAGTTTAAAAACAGTGGATCTGTCCTTTATTACCACATGATATCACACGGTGGAACCAAGTGTTTTCAGTTTGAGAGAAGCACTGTAAATTCCCTAAATATGCAGGATTTGCATGTTAAACATGTCATTGAAACAAAATACAACACCAGATATGATTGTGATGAGTAAATAACATTGTAACAGATCAGAAAAAGAGTAATATGGGCCCTTTAAATAAACAAAGAACCATAATCCTTTAATATAGGGCCAACAAACAGTAAAACACTAAAATGAATTCACTTTTTCCATTGCTGTATGAAGCAGCATGTATTTATATCATCATTTGCAGGTTTGTTTTTTATTTATTGTAGACACACACACTCACAAACACACCTACCTACAAATTTTGGAGGCATTAACTTATAATTCTTAGAAACCAAATCTAACCTTAACCGTACCTACTATTTGCCTAAGCTTAAAACCCTACCTTGAACTATTCTGACCCAGATCATAACTTAAGATCATGTTGTTCTTCTAAAAAATAAGTATTTACGTCATGGGGACCTGATTTGTATCCCCAAAAGGAAGGCAAGTTCCCATGAATGGAATTTGTGTACAGATTTAGTCCTCAAAATATGATAAATACGCTCTTAGATCATTAGAAAATATTTTAAGTGTTTCCAGAATTCGTATCGACCTCGTCTTTATCTGACTGAAGAATCCTTGAGTTACGTGACTGACAAGCATAACAGACATACAGCTTTGTGCATGACTATTTTTCAGACAAGCTCTACTGCAGACACAAAAACATCAATTTGGAAAACTAGTGGGGACAAACTTCCAACTAAAGACAACTCAAGATTACAGGCTCAACATGCCTGAATTATAAAGTGAGTTGAGTCTAAGCAGGTATCACATAGCCATTTACACAATATGAACAAAAGGCTTTTGTGTTGTTGTTGACGTTATGGTAGGGTGATCCGGGACAGTCCCAGTTTTGAGCCCTGTGTCCAATGTTCAAGCAGATTCATCCAAAAGCAGTGATTTTTCTGAGTTATATACAAGAAATGTCCCAGATGTCTCTATATTTGACCAATTTGATACCCACTAACAGTAAACATTGCAAAAACATTATCTAGATAAATTAAAATCACTTAAATTAAGAAAATGTTTTGTTTATTTGAGTAGACTGACAAGAAAAACAAGTAAAGCTGACAAGTAAAATTGTCTACCAGTGAAATAAGTGTTTTTCTTAATTCAAGCAACATCAGATTTAGTTTCTTATTTTAAGTGTAAAGAGTTGTTTTTCTTAAGTGTGTAAGATGTATTTTCAAATTTTAAGGACAAAAAGTCTTGTTCCACTGGTAGATAATTTTACTTGACAAGTGAAATTTACTCAAATCATGATAAAACATTTTTAATTCAAGTCATCTTAACTTAAAATTTCTGTTTTTTACAATGAAGAAAGTTAAATACTGCAGTTTGTCTAGCAACAATACGGAAAGAAACACTTGAAGTGAGCATAAGGCAGAAAAATGCACAGTCAGAAGTCCCTCAAATTAACACAAAAGTCAGTATTTATACCATCCATCCCAACTCGAGTATGTCCCAGTTTTTAAATTAAAAAATCTGACCTACGTTATGGTCCATATCATGAAAACACCATGGTCATTCAAGTGTCTCCATTCTTGTAAGTAAGAAGTGAAGAATGTGGAACAGCCGACCTATGCAAGGCCTCCAGTCAAGTTAGTCAACACTCTAACACATGGGCATTTGGTAACATGGCATGTACATAGTGGTGAACAACTGCTGCCCTTGAAATCTGCTCCCTGGGCTCCACTCGGGACTCTTTGGAGGCTACTGCACAAAAGGGTATTATTGACCCTGCCCCAGCTGCAAAGCCACCCCTGCACAGTTGCTCAGGGGGGGGAATGCTTTTACAGACCTGCCGCAGAGGTGCTGTGTAGCCCATGAAGTTAACTGCTATACTTACATGCTCTAAACAGATAATATATGTTGAAAATGGTGTATATTGTGGATTTTTCACTTCTTACAGTAACATTATGTCCATGCCTGGCTCCGGAAGGACATTTCTAATTATTTTTTTCTCCCAGATAAAAAAAAAAAAAAAAAAAGGATCTTAAGAGTTTGAAAGTTTGCTCAAGGCTAAGCAGCTATGATATGTGAAATTGATTTTTGAAACTTTGTAAACCACAAAGTTATTAAAACATTTTGCCAAATCTTGCATTTTAAATATGCCTTTTGTACATAAAACAATCATGTTATAGTGTAGTAGTTACCACATTGCTAGTTAGCTCCAGCAATGCCTTTGAACTCTTCATATTTATATTTTTTTTGTCTGTGAAAAATCAAAATAAAATTACTAATAAACTTCAAACATACATGTATAATGCCATACTGTGGAACATTCCAAGCAAAGCAAAGCATTTCAGAGACAAGCAGGTGGAGCCTACACCAGAAAAGTTACATAGTGCACCTTTAGTAATACAAAACATTTGTATAACCCTTTTCCAGATATCCAAAAAGGAAACAAGCATCAAATCCAAGCATACCCAGACACAATGCATTTATGTAAGATTATTATATAGACAGTCAGTGTTTTTGTCTAAAGAAAAGACAAAAACTATAATCCCCCTTTAAAATTGTAAAAGCTTGAAAAACAGAACACATTTTCTTTGCTTAGATGACAGGGAAGAAGCCTGGTGAAAAACAAAACATCAAAAGTTCCCTTAAGTTTAGTTATAAAACTACACAAGATGTATGATTATTGTATCTATAAAGTCTACTTCTCCACTCTCATTCCCGCTGATGTCTTGGCATTTTAGCAGGCAGCACACAGTGCACAATGCACAGAGTGGAACAGCAAACAGATTTGTAATCCAGCACAACTTTCATTGGATAAATAAAACTGAAAAGCAGGTGTTGCTATTCCACTGATCCACGGGGATACATTTGGACACCGCGGATGCAAGAAATATCAGACATAAGTGTGGAGGGCGTGGGGTAAATATGCTCAGAGTGGAATGCTAAGTAACCAAAGTGCCAGAAAGGGAATAGCCAGACATATGAAGCTATCTGTGAGTACATGTGCTTGTATCTGCACAGGGGCGGTCCTAGGCCCCCAGGAGATCTCGCCTGGGGAGTAAATTAGTGTAGGACCACCACTGTCTCTGCATTAGGGCTGCACAATATTGGCAATAACAACACAATTAACACAATAACTGATATACCATGAAATTCAATATATCATAACAACACAAAGTTATTCATAGGACAGGAATCATGATGTAATAAAGGTAGTTATTTATTCAGAATATTCCTCATTATTTATTTTTGCTAAACTTTTTTGTATTAAAAAGTACATTCAAATGAGTAAAAAATGCAACTAATGGAGGTAGCTGGATGACTGAAACATTTTGCCAAAAAAGTAGGCACAAAAAAAAGTCTAAAAGTAACTAGAACTTTCAGAGGATATATTAAGGATAATATTTTAATAATCATATTTTATGTCAAAGCATAGTCATCAAATATTGCATGTTTATCTCATATGAGCCCTACTCTGCATCTCTTCTGTGTAGTAAAAAGCTTTGCCTCAGGCAGATAAATCACACTTCTGACACACTCTGGGGTAAATTTGACCACTTCCTGTTTCCAGCTCCAGTGGGCCTCCTCAGGAATGCATGTGCACAAATGAGGAGGCCAACTCACACACTGTACATGTTGACACTACACGCTTCTGTGGGCTACAAACTAAACGCAACAAAACCAAAAAGTGGTAAAAGAATAATAGACACATGTAACCATTGAAGCAGATACTTTTTGATATACACATAGACGATAGTTCTGTGGCAAATCCGATAGGGAAATTGATGCTGACAAGTCTCTCACTTTCAGCGTGCTTTCTTATGATATCTCTAGCTAACTATGCTCACAAAGACTACTGTTGAGCTACTGTTGTATATTTGCTATACCTTTCAGGAAACTGAATATAGCTTTAAAAACAATCAGCAGGATAAGTGAGCAAACACATGCTGTTCAGACATAAAAATTAAACCAGGTCAGCATTTTTGTAACCTCCCACCACTTTGTCAGACCCCCCCATGGCGTGCAAATAAAACCGCAAGGCAGTTTTAGGGAGCAAATGCTGGTCTGTTTCATATAACCTGGGGAAACAGACATAAAACACTGGGGAATACCACCAGCACACTATATACTGTCTATGTTTGGGAAAATGTTGGAAAAAGGTAAAGTTAGTTGTGGACAATATTGTCTACAAGAAATCGAAATAGTTGCTTTGATAATAAAAAAAATAAAATAAAAAAAATACAAATAGTAAGGAATTTTAAAAACAGTCAAAATCTGCAAAACATAAACTTACAACATAACCTACTGAACAATGGCAGCATTATATGTCAATTTAGCTCTTAGTTTTGGTTTCATTTTACAGTCACTTTTGCGATGACCTGCTGGATGACCTCAACATTGAACACAAGTTCTTTTCTTGGATACATTGATAGAGATTTTTGATAAAATTTATGCTGTCTAAATAAAAATGAAATAAAAATGTCTTCCAATACGAATTTCCTAAACATAGGCCACAGAGACTATTAATCAACACTAACGGCAGTCAGATTTCTTCCTTCAAAATCTACTGATATATAGGGCACATTTTGAATATTTTCTCCAAATTACATAAAATAAACTCAACCTTTTTTGTCGTAAATCTATAAAAGAGCAGTGTAGTCACATTTTACGCTGTTATTTCTTCATACTTAATTGTTCAAATAAAGTTTTATGCACCAACCAATATATCGGTCTATCTCTAATTGACAGACATTTTACTGTGGACCTCTCAAATACTCAAGCGAACACTGATGAAAAATGACCACATCTCACTTAAAATGTGATTAATTGCACAGTCCAGTCACTTGTAACACCAGCCTAGACGTGCTGTAGCACATTTCTGATGGATTGCCAAAATATGATCTCATTATAGCCCACCACTATTTCAACGTAGTCCTTATGGTTGGAAATGTATTTTTAAGAATCACAGCAATTGATAAAACCTTGCCAACTACCAGTGCACTCCCATTGCTTTTAGCCTAGCATTGGTTCTTTATTATCCCAACAATAAAGTTCCAGCATTTTAAATACTCCCTGCATATTTTCCTTGTGTCTCATTTTATCAGACCATAGCCCACGAGACCTCCACATATAGGCCAGTGCGACTGCTGTGTCCACCCAAACAGAGCAGTCTTTGATAAGGCGTCACTCAGCACCACCCGGCCCCCAACTGCCACTCACTCTCTTTTAATAACAGTCTCCTCTACAACCCTTGAGAAATGGTCCGGGTAAGGAGAGGCAGAAGATGATGGAAAGAGGTAAAAAGATGGTTGTAATAATATGAACACATGGTATTTTGGGGTGCCAAGAATAATAAGGGACTGTAAAACCAGAACATTCCTTTCAAATGAAACCTCATATTTGCCTGGCAGCCACAATACAAGTTTCAACCCTATATTCACAATCTATGTACTGCTACTGCTGTACAATACACCTACATGCATGCCCTTGTTTCAGTTGTTTTATAAGTTAAGTGTTAATAGTGAGAAAGTATATGACTTCTCCCTGCAGCTATTGTCCTGTTAAAGGGCTCATATTGCGTTATTTTCTGATCCATGTTATAATGTTATTTTTCCTCATCAGAAACATACCCGGAGCTGTGTTTTGTTTTATTTGCACATTTAACACACAGTTCTTACATATTTAGGCTGAGTTGTTCTCTCTTTAAACTTGATACATCTTCACTAGAATCTCAACTGAACCAAAGGTAAAAGGTAGCTGTGAACCTGAAAACTGCCTCTTCATGACATCACAAGGTGGTACAGAGCATTTTGAGCTTTGGAGATGTAGACAAACTAATAATCAAGGGTTACTCAAACATGTGTGAATGAAACAAAACACAACTCCAGGTATGTTTTGAGAAGGTAACAACATTATAACATGGCTTAAAGGTCACAAGAGTCAATTTTGTGCAATATTGGGCTTTTAAATAAGATCACTGAAATATCAAGACCATTATGTCTGTTTTGGTTTACCCAAGGGCATGAATAAACACACCGTAACTTTATAGCTACCATCTGTAATTAGATTGATCAACCCGCCCGGTTGTATTCTCACATATCACCACTAGATGCTATCTATGTTACTGCTGTCTGTTAAGGTGCCAGTTTTGCCCTGACAGAAGAAGACCAGCGAGCACAGGGGAGCCTGAACAAAGGCCAAGTGAGGGGGAGGGGTAACAGGTTTCACATCTACCATCTACTGGTGAAAAAAAATAAAAAAAAATCACATACTTGTGGGTGGTAGCTTTAGCAAAGGTATTTTATCATATATTTGCTCTTTGCTATTTTGATCTATTGTAAAATGGAAGCAACAGTTGTGATATTCAAAGACGTATTAGAAATATGTAATTGTGGTATAAGTTGTATGAAAGCCATCGTAATAATAGTAGTTGGGATATTTTGCTGAGCACAGAAAGTATGTGTACTTAGTACTAGTTTGAGATTAGTTCCAGCACTAATTTATTTACAGCACTTTTTCCTGAGTATTAGAGTAGTTTTCCACCTCTGCTCCTTGTGAATAATACAATTACCACCTACTACTGCACTGCGAGACACTACAATAGACCAGCGTGTAACAATAACAGCTACTGAGGTACCTCCTAATGATAGACTAGAGGTTATTGCGTTGTACAGGCCGTGGAGAGATGATTACATAAAACATGGGCCCCTCTGGCAGTGTGTGGTGGGATATGAGACAGAGTTTGGAGGCTTACCGACAACTTTGGGCAGTTTTTGTCGTCTCAGTGGAATACGGGGGAGTTTTGTGCTGATGCGGCTGAATCGTCCACACAGGATCCGCTTGGCTTTTTTGCTGTTGGTAAAAGTTGTCTTGGTTAGCGAAAAGGGATGACGCCATGGAAACACAAATGAATCATTCAACAGGCTCATTAAACTTGGACCTAAGCTTTTTTGAGGGCTCAGAGGCTGCTTGCTACTGTAATGTCAATATATAAAAGTACTTAAAATACAGTTTATGCACGTTTATTCACTTAGCATCCCGTTGAGAAGCAGAGAGAGATATTTTCCCATTATTTGTTTAACCTCCTATTGGGAACTATGAACTCTTCCACTGTGGTAAGGACAGTGTTTATACAAGCAACCATCACTCACTTGTGGTCATCTTTGTGTCGACAGAGGCAGCAGCAGAACAGCACTGAGAGGAGGACAATGAGTAAGAAGCCGACCAAGGTCCCGGCTGCGATCACGCCCATGCGCTGGTTAGGCTCTGAAACATGAGAGTAGATGTACATAATTAATGTGCAAAGTTGGTGAAGAAAGACAGCCATAAAAATATTTTAAGGTGCACTATGTAACTTTTCTCATGTGGGGTCTATCACCTGCTTTCTTCATGAGAGATAATTGTTAAGCACTGAATGTTTCACAGTATGGCACTAAACTTTTTTAACATTTGCTCAATTCTGTCTGTCAAAGGGACTAATTATTGGAACAATCTCCCATTGACAATAAGACAAAGCCCACCTCTCTCTACATTCAAACTGCACTTTAAGCTGTGAATGAAGGATAACCAAGTCTGTGAACACTTTTAATGTGGCCTTTTACAGTTTGTGTTTTTTTGTATTTGTACTCCGTGTCACATGTCTAGGGACAACAGATGGAAATGATCTTCTGTGCTAAAATCTGGCATATTTACATTGTAATTAGAGATGTTCATTAATATGCACTGTCCCTATCAAAAAATAAATACATAAAAATGTTGCATGTGTTTTAATTGCTAAATCAATACTTTGAAATAAATGTGAGCAGAGTCGCTTCTCCACAGATCTGACCTGCTTGTCTCCAAGAACATAGATATGTTTAATATCATACTGGAATGAACTTATTTCCGAGCAAAGTAATAACATCCCCATCCTCAGACTGCAGACCCTCCATCAAAAAAACAACAACAACAACAACAAAAAAAGCAATACATAGTACACCTTTAGCAAAACATTAACTCTAAAACAGTTTGCTAGTTTTATACGATGCCACAGAAACAGTAGGAATTTGACTGTGAAGCACTGGTTGATATTAGTAATTATTATCCTAACATTATAAAATTTACTACTGTACAAACTCATGTTAATTTCACTTAAACCACAGTGATTTATTCCTGCTCCTCCCACAATATCAAAGGTAAACCCACATGATGATAACTGCTTTATTGTAAACTACTGTGCAATATATAGTAAGCCTTAAAAGAAAGAATCTTTTGGATAATGATTAATTATTATGAATTGAGGTAATACTACACTTTACTGTCACCATAGGGAAATTTGTCCTCTGCCTTTGAGACATCCCTCAATGCCGCTTATTTCTGTGTAGTGTGAGTGCTAGCCATTCAGACACCGTACTGTCAATTTACTGAGATTAAGTATTCCTTGCAGACATTTTTTGATCTGAAGTTTGAGTAAAATGTTCTCACTTTTAGATTCCAGGTTTGGGTGCAATGCAGTAGTATTTATATCAGTAGCACCAAAAGCAATAATAGAAAATGTAGTATGTAAGTATAAGTAGACAATATAAATAGTTGTATGTAAGTGGAAGTCGTAGACAGGATAAACATTAGCTCTGGTCTCTATCCATATTTGCAGCTGCTGTCTCAAAGCAGATCTTCAGTGAATTATTGTGTATTGTGTCTATCATATTAAAAATTAAAATGAAATGATATAAACTAAACAGCAATAGAATGGGTAGAAATGGGCCTCCTCACAGTTCCAATAGTCAAAGTAATTGTCTGAGCAAAAAGTACAGTAAATACAACTTTTACGTAAACTTTATACTTTGTTTTGAAGTACCGCGGGCAATAATTTAATCTGTAAGAGTAAACAGGCCAAGAAAGAGATAGAGGGAACAATAAGCACACAACAAATAAAGCTGACCTCAGTGACATTTCAAAACAACAAAATCTTCACTGCTAATTTAAAGTCCCGCATGCTTGCAATAGCAATATTTCTCTTCTATTTTCCTCAAATATTTTTTCTTGCCCTTCTGCCATCATGCTCTATTTTCTTCTTCCTTCCTCTGACTCCGGCTGGACAGGAAGACAGCCAACAAACACAGCCATAAAAAGGACATTGGTTACCGGTGTGCATCTGGAAATACTATCAAGGCCTTGTTAGCTCTAATGCTCACATTCAACTGAAAAGACCCATTTGTCTGCTGCAGTGGCATCTGTCGTTTAGGTAAAGTTTTAAGCTGGTTTATGACAGTTAAAATGACTTATTTAGTCTCACACTAGTTTCTCACATTACTGTCAGACTTATAAAACTGTCTTTACTTACGGAGATAGCAGGCGCCAGACTCAGGGTCACAGTTCTTGCTGTTGCAGGAGCATGTCTGGTTGCAGTTCACTCCATACTGGCCAGGTTTACAGGTCATGTTGCAACTTAAAAAAATAAATAAAAATAGTGCAAAAACACAATTAATCTCAGATAAATCACAATATTTCTAAATGCATTTTATAACATGCTCTTAGAAGAAAATATGAGATATTATTGTTGGGCGTTACTTACTATGTTCCATAAAAGCCTGCATCACACAAACACTCTCCGGTCACAAAATGACACAGGCCATTGTAGCAGTGGCTGCAGTTGTTTTCGCAGTTCTCTCCATAAGTGCCATTGGGGCAGCGCACCTCACACCTGTCACAGACAAGTCACAGACAAGAGTGCCATGATTACTGTCATCATCAGGTTTGGAGGAAGACTCAAGACTGTAAATGCTGCAGCAGCTACAGCTGATGAGCTAAAATTACAGGACACTAAAGACAAACATGCATTGTGTTTTTTTTTTGCCCACACCAGTGTTATGATTACCTGTCTCCAATCCAGCCAGCGTTACAGTGAGAGCACTTGCCCTGGATGGGGTCACAGTGGTGACCGTCCTTACAGGTGGGACACACCTCTTGGCAGTTTTCACCAAAGAACCCTTTGGAACAGAGCTGGTCACAACGCGTGCCGTTCCAGCCTCTGTCACATGTGATGCAGCGGCCCTCTGTCACTTTACATGGCTGCTGCCCTTTGCAGTGTCCACACCTGAGATACAGGTACACAGTGAGAAATACAAGCAGAAAGGAAGAATCAGCAGTTCCATGTCTCCTCTTCCTCACCTGTACCTACAGTTTTGACCATAAAAGCCGGCTGGACATGGCTCCCTGCAGAACTTGCCCCTGTATCCTGGTGTGCAGGTACATGATCCATCGGCGGGGTTACATTTGCCGTGGATACACTGACAGTAGCGTTCACACCTGGGTCCCCACAGCCTCTCTTTGCACTGGCAGCGCCCGGTGAACTGGTCACATGGAGAGCTGTTACAGTTGCACTGAACAGCACAGTTGCGCCCCATCCAGCCGGGGCTGCACTGGCAGCGTCCCGTCATGGCGTCGCACACAGAGTTGATGCTGCAGTAACAGTTGTTGTTGCACTGAGGGCCCCAGGCCCCGGGGTGACATGTGCATTTGCCTGTGTCCTGGTCACACTTGCCCTTCTGGCAGAGGCAGGCATGCTCACAGTTGGGGCCCCAGCGATTGTGGTTACAGGTACACTCTCCGGTCAAATCATCACACTGCCCATTGGGGTAACAGTGACACTTCCCTTTACAGTCAGGACCCCAGAACTGAGCAGGGCACTCTGTTTCAGGGAACACATTTAAGCAATACAAGACATGCTATATGTGGATCTTAACAGACCTCAACAAAATAAATCAAAACAGAGACTTACTAGTGTCACAGCTGGCTCCAAAATATCCATGTCTACAGCGGCATTCATTAGGCCGAACGCAGACCTCATTTTCTTTACAGGTGAAGTTTCCCTCACACAGAGCTACAGTTATCAAAACAGAACACATTATTCAAAGGGTTTTTAATGTTTTAATGCAGTGCATTTTTTATATGAGGTACATACGTGTGGGGCATTCATCCCCTAGCTGTCCCCATCCACTGCAGCACACGACTCCTGGTGACCTGCAAACAGTGTTTGGACATTCAGAGAAAATCAAACCTCTCTGTTACATACACTGCATCATAGATGGATACACAGAGCATTCTTTTAACCCTCTCTCTTTGATCTTAACATTTATAATAAAGAATATCTCAAACGGAGCATTACAAATGCCACATTTGCCGAACATATGCTCATCTGCTGACAATAATATCTGATTTGGGAGGATGTGTAATGTGAAAGCCCTTAACCCCGCTCGCTGCCTGCTTTGGAGGAGTGTGAGTTTTCAGCAGCACGGAGCGGCTCGCTTTTGGCTCTGTCAGGAGCAAACCGATGTTTCTCTTCTTCCTCCCAAGCCTGTGACCTCTGTGGGGCCTCTGCAACACGTCAGCTTCCCCAAAGTGTTTGAAGATGGTGCTGTGCTTCAAGTCAGCCGGCGCAGAGCAACACTGTTTTTCATCCCAGCCAAAAAGGCACGTGCAGCTGGAGACTCCTTTAACCTGATGCAGTTACACTTACTACCACAGTGGGAAGTTACAAAAGACAGATTTTGTCAAAAAAAACAAACAAACAAACCCCCCCCCAAAAAAACAACAACAACAAACAAACAAAAAAACAACAACATGTCAATAGCGTGGCATGAAATCAGCGTAGTACTGAATGCTTTCCTCCCTTTTTTCATACTCACGGTGGACAGGATAATATGTCTATATTTCTTTCTTTCAATAATAAAGGGACTCTGATCTCACTGCTGTCATACAACATACAGCACTATTCTGTCACATTATTTTACAAACAAAGCCCACACGTGTTTAGACTCAAAGCCACTTAAGTTATATAGGCCTTGCATGCGTCCCACACAAATTAATTATGTAACTAGCCTACTACGAACCAATTTTACAAAAGCCTCATGCCCCAGGTGCGCCCTCTACAGACCAATGCACGCTGCTACCAGATGCACACATCTGTATGGCTGAAGGTTGAACAATGCTTGTGGAGACTGAAGGAGAGAGTTGCAATGTGTTCTTGTACGTTTAAGCAAGAAACTTACACAAAACAATGCAGAGAGAACAGTTTTTTTCTACTCTACGTGGCTTTGTAACACGGGCCTCCACATTTTCACCAGAACCAATACAGAACCGCAACTCGAGCGGCCTGTCTACTTCTACATTCGCATAAATTCCACGTTCAGCAATAGAAAATAACCAAAGTAATACTCGTGGGAAAAGTTAAATGTGTGTTCTGAGGAGACAAAACTTTGCAGCCTACTTTTGTGTCCGTTACTGTTGCCTTACCCATGTGTTCTGCATACATTCTTGCCTTTAGGGTTGAGTTCTTGGCTGAATGCGGAGCAAACGTATAGACAAACCACGACAACAACAGCTAAAAAGTTCTTCACATCCATTGTACAAGCAGCAGCATCTTTCTGGCGCTTCGTTTACTCCTTACTTCCCTTCCTCACAAAAGATGAAGTAACCAGGAAAGCACAGTTTTCTTCTTAAATAATCCTTCAATGTAAAGTAAACACAAATCCTAGGTCCAGCGAATCTTTCAAAGGTCCGCAGCAACCGCAGAGCTGAAAAACTCCACAACTCTAAAATCGGTGAGCTGGTAAACGTCGCTCGGCGCCGTCAATCCCACGAACAGCAAAAGGGGTCCTCCAGCTCAACTGATGGCTCCACGCACATAACGGAGCAAAAGCAAATAGTTTCCAAATGAGATGTCTTCGCGCATACAGCTGCAAATCGTGTCCAAACTTCAGCAGAACATCTTACTCCGGTCCCTTCCTCTGTCCAAATGAGGACGTGGGCTACTCCATAACTTTTGTCCTCTCGTGCGCTCTCAGGAGTGGCAGGAGGGAAATTCCTGATTTGTTACTCTATCTTTGGCTCTGTTCGCCATGCGTGCGCCACCAATTTACGCAGGCCTGTATGCGCAACAGGGTCCAAACTAGCTTTGTCTTTAGACTTAAACCTAAAAACTCTATAACCGTATATCAGTGTTTTAGAAAACAACATTGCACTTTTAAAAAATATATTATTTAAAGAAAAAAACTAAACAGAAACTAACAGTTGGCATTTATTTAGGTCTATGGGTAATAACCAGGTTACACTATTAAAACTGATGTATCACACCTAGGCAATATTCACATCCATTCGTTTGTGTGTGTGTGTGTCTGTGTGTGTGTGTGTCACTTGAAACCAAAGTGAGTGAGTGAGTGGGGGGGTGAAGGGTGAGGGCAGCTGCACAATCACATGACAATGGCTCCCCCATCTGTTAATGCGCGTGAACTGAGAATGGCACACCCGGTGCCGGTACAAGATAAATACACGTTTTGTTGCGAACTAACTGCATATTAACATTTGTTTTAGAAAGTAAAAAGTTACAGTAGGCTATTATATTTCTTTTTGTTTAACAATGGAAGCTACATGAGACATTAGACTTAAGCAAACAAGTTATTCTTTGAGCTGCAAGTGCGTGCATGCTGCGCAGAGAACTGTATTCATTGATAACATGAAGAGATTGCAGGAATGTGTCCTAGTTCATAAAATAAACTTTGTTGACTTTGTTGAGAGGGAATAACTAACCATTAAATATTGTAACGACAGTTACGATAAGAAAACCGTGAGAACAGGTTGGCTCATATTTCAGCCCCCCCTGTCAATAACTAGCCCCAAATAAAAACAATCCCATAAAGCATTGCGACAGTTTGTAGGTCGCTACAATATATTTAACAGTAAACATATCCACTTATGCAGGAATTTAGACAAAAACATTGTTATAATTACATAATAATGAGCGACTCTGCTTCATTTACATGCAGAGCCTGTAATAGGACAAGAAGGGAAGGTGGGACAGAAGGGCGGACTGTGCGCACCTGCGCTCCGGGCACTTTGCGTCAGAGGAGCCAAACCAACCGCAGCGGATGCAACAGACGCTTTAGTTTTCACTTGGAAAGGGAACTTATCAAACTCATGTTTCATGTGAGGACTGTGCCATCCCTGACTCGGACAGGGGTTAAACAATTCCTCTCTCCTCAAAGAGCCCGCTCCAGCTCCTCAGTTGTTTCTGCTGCGCGGACAGAGCACGCACCGGCGGACAGCGACGTCAGCGGCACCGAGCAGGAGTCGGACTGTCCCGGACAGTTGGGTCAAGAGAAGCACGGCCCTAGCTCTCCTCCCAGCCGCGCTAATGAGATCTCCGTAGACTTTGAACAGACCCAGGAGGCGTATAAGAGCAAAGACTCGTTAGAACTGCTCAGAAGTTTGGTGGTTTTCAAACTCTGCTCCTATGACTTCCTTGTCGACAAGAATCAAGAGGTAATGAGCTGCAACCTGGCCGCTTGTGCACCACACATTAGAATGTCCATAGTACCCAGCCTAGGTCCATCTGTGGCGCTCACACCTCAGGTATTTCTGTTAGTTTGTACCAAAAATATTTTGAGAAGAATGTCCAAAATGTGCTATTGCCCGCGAGCAGATTTGTATACTTTATAAATACAGGCCAAAACCCTATTAGGAAACACAACTAACACAGGGATATACACCAAAACAGATTGTAAACAGAGTTGTTGGTCATTACATGAGTGAGCTCTTACATGTTCAAATGCCTCAGGCTCACGTGGAACAGTGACATCTCACGTTACAACCAGTTTTCTAGCACGTTAGAAGAAGCCTTGTGAACAGCACTGCAGTAGAGACACCACTGTACAACAACACCACAGCAAGCAATGTCACATAATTATTTTCATGATCAAGTTTGTGTGAGTCTATGTGAATGGTGAGTTACATAGCCTGCAGTAGCCCATATTAGCCTTTTTTTTCTTGTTCAATTTAAATATTTTTTAAAACACAATTATATAACAAAAATGTAGTTGGTCAAGAATTGCTCGCTTCAAAACATGTTCAGACTCAATTTTTGCTTAAACGCACAGTAAGTAAGATTTTGTTCTTACATGTCAAACACGACCTACCTGTGTATCCAAATATGAAGTAGAGCAGAATTCCTCTCTCATTTGGGCTGCTAATTTCAATGCTGAAATCCAGCTTTAAACCTAAAAGGTCTCTGATCTGAATCAACACTACATAAACATAAGCACCTGCAGCCAGTCATGCAGCAGAGGCTTATTGAGTGAATTCTAAAGGTTTCAAATATTCACATGAGGCCTGTCCATATTCTGAGAATGAGAAAAACGATTGTATATGTCCTCTATATACAGGTTAAGACACTGCAACCCAGGTTCAGTTAATACTTTTTAAAACAGTAACAGAGCAGGTTACATATGGTTCCTTTAACTCTTTATTCAGAATCACATCTGCATTTTTCTCTGCCCAGATTACTGCATTGGGTAAGAGGATTCTGGGGCCGAGAGCCTTTAACCAGTTGATGAAGATGACCTTCTATGGCCAGTTTGTGGCTGGTGAGGACCACGTGGCCATTAAACCCCTCATCCAAAAGAACCAGGCCTATGGCGTGGGCTCTGTGTTGGACTACAGCGTTGAGGAAGACATCAGATCTGAGGAAACAGAGGAAAAAGGGTATGGAAGTTTTACAATGTAATCACAAACTCACTGAAAATCATGAAAGGCAACGTACAGCCACTTTCCATATTAGTCTGAATAGTATACGTTCATTCATTTAATGTTGCACTGTGCAACTTTTCTGGTGAAGGGTTCATCACCTACATGTCTCCATAGAGATGTTATTGCTTTGCCTGGAATGTTCCATGGTATGACCATAAACATATACATTGAGCATTTCTTCATTACGGGTGTTTGTATTGTTCAAAAATACAATAATTTCTTCAGTGAATAGGGGCGACTCTCCATAGATCTGAACTGTAATGTTGCATACTGGTACAAACTGTCTCCCGTGTGAGAGACAGGCTTAATCTATACTGTGGAATATTGTAGACAAAGCAACAACATTTCCATGGAGACATACAGGCAGTCTGACCCTCCACTAGAAATCTTACGCAGTGCACCTTTAATGGGACAATTGTAAATTTGTTATAGTTGAGGCAGAAATGTAATAGTTGTATAAGTAGTAGCTTTTATCGCTGGACAGTTGGAGATTTATGTATACAATTTGGTTAGGTTATTGGAGAGGTAAAAGAGAAATGTCTTTTTTTTAACTTACACATAGTCTGTTAAGTTGCAACTATAGTGGAATACATTTACTCAGTGTTGCATGTATATAGTCCCTTTCCAACTTTGTGTTGACTTGCTTTTGCTTTCGAGACTAAAGTTGTCACAAGACTGAGCTGATCAAATGACTGGAGTTTGTTTTGACCATGATACTAGACTGGCTGGGAAGAATTTTACACTTCTGTGGAATCTAGTGCCACAAGGAGACCAAGGCAAATCACAAGTCTTATGCAACACCGCCTCTGGGCAGCAGTTACCTTTATTACGCAAGGAATACTCTAGCAAAATAAACCATTACTAATACCTTTTAAATTAGACACTGTTATTTTAAAAGCAAACACTAGTGGCCGCTGTTACACAAGGTTATTGTAAAAGGTTGTTGTAAAAACAGGTGGAGGTCACTGTGTAGGAATTAAATAATTATTAATTTGGGTAGGACTGAACTTGTTGGAATACATACTGGTGTTGTCATGATATTAAAATGTCAAACTTTCAAAACAGTACTCAATAGCGATTATGATACCACAATGAAGATGACTATGGTCCTCCAATGGAACAGTAAATGTAATTTTCAGCACAAAATAATTGTACTATATTTTCTTTCTTTTTTCTTTTTTTTTTTACAGTATTGATACTTGCTCAAATGAGTATCTAGTTTCTATATTAAGTTTAGTATTGATTAGTATCTGATTTTTGACAACATTAACAATTGTTGTTGTATAGTTGTAGTCTTAAATGTCTTGCTAATTTGAAGGTACATTGTGTAACTTTTCTGGTGGAGGGTGCTTTTCTACATGGAGATGTCATTGCTGTTTCACAGTATGGCATTAAACCCTTCTATCGTCATGGAGACCAACCCAGACTAAGTTGCTGGTCAGATTTGTGCAGAGGCAAACCTGCTCACAGTCAGAATGCCTCTTTTCTGCATATGTTTGAACTATAAATCCACCTGTAATTGAAAAAATATAAGGTTGATTTGTTTAATGTCAAATTGTGGAAACATTTGAAGCAGAGAAACAACATATTCGTAGAAATAAGAAGTTGACAGACCCCCCAACCGAAAAGTTACTTAGTGCACTTTTAATCCACTTTATCAGCACTAGATTTGATCAACCAGAAATGTCTAATTTATTTACGGTAATACATTGCACTACCTCATGGACTGTATACTACATATAAAGACTAGTTTCTTGAAAGTTGAGTTCAGTACTTTCAGTACACTCCATGTATTACGCCATTTGATGAAAACTTTCACTTACGTCAATATTTTGTAGGAGGCAGCCTCGCAGATAACGTCTTCTACTGGTCAAAACTGTAAAAATCTACTGCAAGCATGGTTTAAAATGAGTGAAAATCAACCACCAAATATTACTTTAAAATGTCTTGTATTTTTTATGGAACAAACATGGGTTGACCTTTTCACATCTCATTCTCTTTCTCTGTATTTACAAAGAGCAAATGGAGTGAATAAACAAAGCTGATAGCTTTAAACTTAGGCATCAAGTGGCTGAATTAGGGCTGTGAACGATTTGAAAAATAAACATTGCAATTGTGATTAGATTTGCGCTTCCTCTTTTAATTATAGGATTCTGCTCAAACTAGTTCACATTTTAAACACATCTAGGAATTGACAAAAAGACAACACCTTTGTTTCTGTTTTGCTGCAGTTTTGCTTGTGCAGATCTAAGCTACAGGGTTAGCCATTTTTATGAAGAATAACACTAAATTTTTTATTGTTTGTGGAGGAAATTATGATACTTAAAATATTGCAGCCTTTGTTATTTGCTAATTGTGTCATTTCAAATTTTGGTTTGATTGCAATTAATCTCTCAGCCATAGTTTGAATACGCTACCCTGACAGCTGGCTTTAATAGTCCTTTATTATGCAAAATTGAGCTTTGAGCAGCGTTAGAATTTTGTTTCCTCATCAAAAATATACCTGGAGTTGTATTTTGTTTTGTTTTTTCAGATAGAAAGTCTAGCTGTATCTCCAAAGCTCAAAATGCTCTTTTCCACCTTGTGATATGAAGTGGTAGTTTTCATGTTAACAGCTCCTTTTACCTTTTGTTCAGTAGAGATAAGCAATTCCAGGGCTGAAATTATCCAAATGATTCTACTGAAAGTGTATGGAGCTTAAAAACATAGTGGAGCACTTCCTGTGACCACATGACATCACAAGGTGGAGTGCTTTCTGTTTAAGAGAAGAATTCAAACTAAATGTGTAGGGTTTCTGTGTTAAACTTGTGTAAATGAAAACAACACATGTATGTTTTTGATGAAGAAACAACAAATAACATAGATCACAAAATAGCGTAATAAGGGCGATACACAAAGTTGTTCTATAGTTTTGTCACAGCTTGTGCAGCTTTAACAGTTGATACCTTTACTTTTGGAGATGTTTTGATTGTTTCGCTCAATGTAAGTTTTTTTTTATTTTTTATATAGCATCAGTTGTTACAAGATATTGCGCTCAGCTTTGATATAACTTTTCAGAGGCCTGCTGCTCGGGAACATCAAAAGGGCTATCAAAAACTCAGATCCAGTGTAGCTTTTGTATGGCAAATATATATATATACACCTTCAAACCATAAGGCGGGAGGACAGGGCACATTAAGCCAGTTTGATCTCAGGCAGCGGGTGTAGACAGACACTCCAATGATCTGTCAAGATACTGGCAACAACAACACAAGTCAGTTCTTTGCACAAGGAGACATAAGGAAGAGTAAAAGGCTTGATGTTGACAATGATTCTGACAGACTTATTGTGAAAGATAAGGTGAAGGTCTGCTCATCTAACTTCACACAAACTCAACAATAAGCAGCAATCTATAGTGACATTTAAGCACAAAAGTATAAAGACTAAGCATTATTTGTCTTCTCTGTATTTAGCTCAACAGCGGCTGCCTCCTATGGTTCCGGGAGTACATTTTCCATTCATTTTTCTCAAAGAGTTTTCAAAAAATAAAAATTCAAAGGCATTGCGAAGGCTAAGCAGCTACATGGTGACAAATATCCATAACACAGCTGTGTTAAGTCAAGTTAAGGTATATAGTTGCGTGTGTATATTTATAAAATGCATACGATAGGTAAGCACTCCAAAAGTACAAAAAAAAAAAAAGTGTCAACCATTTGATTATGTAAAACAACTAGGGTAGGACATTATAAGTTTTTTGTTTAGTTTTTTTTTTTCATCGTACTTCTTTTGAGCAGGTCTCAAATATGTACATGTACATATTGTTGTTTTTGTTATTGCTGTTGATTTTGTTTTACTTTGCTCTAAACAAATAAATAAAATGAAAATGAAGTCCAAAAAGCACATGTGAAACACTTTTTATAACATTTCAGAACCAGATTTTAAATCGATAGATCTTTTGGTCATTAGTTACCACAAAGCTGATTAGCCCTGAGCAAGTTTTCAAACTTTTATATTTTATTTAATCTTCTTATTTTTTGGAAAGGCTATGGGAAAAATTTATGAGAAATTTATCGTGGGGTGAGTGGTCACTGTTGAGCTCCATTAGGTGAACCACAAGTTAATCACAATGTGCAATATTTATGTTAAAATTAAACAATGTAATCCTTCTGGTATAGAGAACTGTACACCATCTACTTGTCCCCATGAAGATGTTCTTTCTTTGCCTGTAATGTTTCACAGTGTAGGATTTATTCAGTTATGGTTGTTTTTATGGCTAAAAGCACCTTGTAATATATGTAATCTTATTGTCTTGGTTTTGGGGTGCTACTTACTTTTATCCCTTTCTCTATGGAGCAATCACATCTCCATAGAGACAAGCGAGAAGATGGCAGACCCTATAGCAGAAAAGTTAGAAGTACATAAAAATAATGAGCTGTACATGTACTTTTCTGGTCTTACTGTCATTCAAGATAATCTTTTTGGCAAATATTAATTCTCCTAACTGGTTTTACAAGTAAACTTTGGGTTTTTTCAATAGATAGGCAAATGGGAAACAACACTCATTCTAGGACTAAATTTATTTCAGTGCAGGCATGACAAGCTAATAGACACACTTTTTTGTTATGTGAAATGAGCTTGTCTGTTGAAATCTTGTGAAACTTCCATGTTGAGTAATCCCACCCAAACAAGCTAACTTTGTGTATACTTTCTATTCTTCCTAATTCAGCTCCTGTGTCTCTGCCACAGACACAAGCATCCTCGGTAAGCCACCTCATTTTGTTCTCATTCTTTGAGGTAGAATGATGTAATTAGGAGTAATCTCAATGCAAATTTGTGTGTATCCCTAGGCAACGATCATGAAGGGAAACAATATCAAGAGCACACAAGCCTTCATGGCGGAGCACGCAGAGCGCCAACATATTTCCATACAGATGAGTCCAAATGTGACCAACACATGGCCACATTTATCAAGTGTATTAAGGCATCAGGTAGGTAAATCCAGTGTAGAAATAACGCAATGTTGTGTTGAATTATTTAACCATGTCTGACTGTCCAGACCAATTCACAGTCCCCTGTTTACCACTATTTGCAACACAGCATGCTTTTTGACTTCATATCTTGAATTTTTAATGCTAAGTGTATCCGGCATTCAGGTGGAACGTCCATGGATGGATTTTCTGCTATCAAAATGACTGCGCTTGGAAGACCTCAATTTCTGGTAGGTGCTCGGAACAAATTTGGACTTTTTAAAGAGGAATATGAAATAGACTGGACTGAACATGATGTTTTTTTTATTCATTCTGAAGCTGGAGTTCTCAGAGGTCTTGGTAAAGTGGCACAGATTCTTTCATTTTCTGGCCCTGAAGCAGGGGAAGGCCAGTGGAGGAGTTCTTGAACAGAGGATTGACCTAACACAACTACAGGTAAATAAAATTTTTGATTTTTTTCCATTTAGATTTTTTTTTTTTCCTTTTTGTTATCATCTTGTACTGTTTTGATCAATCATTTGACAGTTCAGTGGATTTTTACGAAGGAGGAGTGGGATATTATTTTATGGCACTAAAATAGAAAAGATGGACAGAAATAAAAATTAAATACTGCTTTTTTTCTAAAACTATATTTTTTAAATCTGCACAGTGTTTTAGATTATCACATTTCTGTGCCTGTGATCATATGCTAATAATCTAATTACTGGGTTATCAGATTGCTCTTGATATTATATTAGTCTGATTCTTCTGTCCATATAAATGTAGGCCACCTGCCGATATATAAGAGGACAAATGTAAACTTCAGATATTTATTTTAACATGACACTTATCTGTTCTTGTACATTAAATGTCCTATATTACACAAAAATAACTCTTGTGAGCTTTAAGCCACCTTATAATGTTGTTCTCTCCTCAAAAACATACCTTGGGTGTTTTATTTCATTCACATGATTGAGCAATCCTTTTTTATTACTCTACATTTCCAAAGCTCAAATTCTCTGTTCTACCCTGTGATGACATGAAGTGTCAGTTTTACAGCTACCTTTACATTTTGTTTAGTAGACATTGGCAATTCCAGACCTGAAATTATCCAGATGATTCTAGTGAAGGTGTGTGGATTTTAAAAATACAATAGAGCGCTTCCTGTATTACCACATGACATCACAAGGTGGAGTGTTTTTAGATTGCAGGATTTGTGTCTTAAATAAACAATCAAAACAGAACTCCAGCTATGTTTGCAATGTGGAAACAACATTATAATATAGATCAGAAAATAGTGTAATATGAGCCCTTTAAATCTACAGGTATTAGTTATGTTATTAGTTACATTTTACTGACAACAAAACACATTACATTTGTCTGTGTGCTTCTATAGGAATACCTGACCAAACTGGGAGCCACTGGGGACTATCATGGCTGGTTTACTGAAAATAACAGAGGGTCATGCGGGTGAGAATACACTGGCTTTACTCTATATCCACCATGTTTTATAGAAGCTCTGAAGCAAATGCAATATCATGTTTTTGGCTTGACAGCACCATCGATGTTCTGGACTGGAACAGCCTTTTAGAAGATAGAGAAAGGAGCGCTGACTTGCTAGTTGTGCCAAATGTTGAGGTAAGTGCAAAAAGTATCAAGTATATGTATATAAAAGCTATAAAAAATCATTATATTAATCTTTTAGTATGTTTCCCCTGCCATGCTTAGCCCTTAGAACACCAAATGAGAATATAGGAAAGAGAAAGTTGTCTTTATAAGTAAAATATTCTATATACTGCATGACTAGAAAAATGAATTTGTGAATTTATCTTTATTTTGTAGCTGGGCAAGCTGGAGCCTCTACTGAAGGATTTCACAGATGAAGATGAAAAGCAATTGCAGCGGATTTTACAGCGTATAGATGTATTAGCCAAGGTATGCTCCCTTTAAAAACGCATTAGTGTGTTCCCAGCGCATTTGTGTTTTTCTCTTAGGAACATGCCAAAAAGTTGGAAAGTTTTTTTAAATTCATTTATACAGTAGAACATTCCTTCTTTGTCTTGGCATTTTCAGTGAAGCTTCTTGAAATATGTCTTCATTACACACATCCCTGCCATGCTATCCACATATCCACAATATAAAAAGATGTGTCTCCCAGAGAATAGAGCTGCTGAAATGAAGTGTGTGCTGGCTCTGCTGCTAATGACCGGTATAATTAGCACAGTGACACATGCACCATATTGTTAAGAGTCTCATGACACTTGCTGTACAGAGATGAGTGTGGGCTTATGTGTTTACAGTGTGCTGTGGAGAACGGGGTGCGTCTGATGGTGGATGCAGAGCAAACCTACTTACAGCCTGCTATCAGCAGACTCACTGTAAACATGCAAAAGATCTACAACAAAGAGAAGCCCGTCATCTTCAACACTTACCAATGCTACCTCAAGGTCAGAACACACACATTTCAGAGTATGTTTACAGCACAGAAACAGCATTTACTAACAAAACTCCACAGCTCCACAGCTTTGGAGAAATTGTCTAATTTACATCAAACTGTATTTACTGTGTACTGTATAGGATGAACAGATGAAACATCTTGTGCAAAACTGAAACAATCCTTTAGACAGATTATTTGTTTATCATCACAGGAAATGTGCACGCAGCCTGAGTGCAGAAAGCACCTCTATCTGCGCAGTTATCATGAAGTTGTAACTCTAGCTAGCGCTGTTGTCAGTGCCCTGAAGCAGTTTATCGCCCTGTGATAAAATATGTTATGATGCAAAATTAACATTAGTGGGTGGGACATGTCTTAATGACCCATATGTGTTAAATGCAGGTGAGTGCATACATGACAAGAAGAAATGTCTTAAACTTCAGTAGCTGGACATCCACTCATACCTGATTGACACATCTAGCCCTGCCTCCCGAGAGAGCCTGAAATCTGCTGGAAATGAGACGACATGATACAAATAGGGCAGTGGCTCGTTCTGTAGGAGACATGCGCAGTAAAGTGACATAGTCTGATAATCCCTCAATAATATTATTCTCATTGCAAAATATTGAACACTATTTGCCTTCCTTCTCAAAAGAGAGAGGGATCCTGTTTACTCAGGCAGGTTCCACTTGCACAGCAGGCAACACCTGTCGCCATTGTTGTGTAACACCCATAAACAATAACAAAGTGTTGAGCACTTCCTTATTCAGAATGCTTTTGGTGAAAAGGCATTGCCTGATTAGCCTGCCAACTTGTTATTAAGTGGTTGCTATTATTTTTCTTGGTACATTGTAACTGCTGCCCACAGTGGGTGACCAAGTGCTTAAAAATGTCATACACATTATACAATTTTAAATGCCAATGCATTCATTGGAGTAGCCCAAGGGTAGCAAAAGTCACCAGGGTCAACCCGTGTGTTTAAGGCAATCATTTTAAGATTTTAACCTTTATTTTTGTCAATATATAACTTTAACTAATGAGAATAATTTGCTTTATGATTGTTTCTAGAATTACTCTTTGGTTATTTACCTCCAATAAACTGCCTCAGTCCCGCTGAGTGTGCTGGCCAATCAGATTTGGTCACTCCTTTGAGATGTTCTTAATTAAATGTGTTATTTCCAGGGAAATCAGGGTTTTTATTATTTTTCATAAAATTGATTTAAGCCAAACAATTCTGCTCCAGTGCTTGTAATGGAGACATCAGATTCTAGATATTATCGTGTTGAAGTACTAACCGTATTTCCCCTGCAGGATGCCTATAACAGTGTGAGCATGGATGTAGAACTGTCCCATCGTGAGGGATGGAGGTTTGCTGCTAAGCTGGTGAGGGGAGCCTACATGTACCAGGAGCGAGAGAGAGCAGAGGAGCGAGGATATGAGGATCCGATTAACCCTGACTATGAGGCCACCAACAGGATGTACCACAGGCAAGAGAACACACGCTGTAATACCAGCGTTTGGTCATAGAAAGACAAGTATGTTCTGCATAATGAAGCCTAAAAAGACCTCTGAAACACTCATATGAAAGAGGTTTAAGTAAACGGACCTTTGGCGTCTAATTCAACATCCTTTACTACTCTGTTCTGTGTCATTGTCCCCAGTACAAGCAGTGTAATTTCAGTGCTGTACTCTTTTGACCTTATTCAAAGCAGCACAAAGAGGTATCCCTGTAGTGAACAAGATTGTAGGTTATGCAGAGGAGAAAATAGGGCTTTTTGCAACCTGCTCTGAATGTGCTTTTGAGGTAAACAGCACGCGGCATGGCTCTTTAATGCGCTATGTGAACCCAGATTGTGTGGTATGATATGCCACATATTTATTTAAAGCCTGCAGAGAAACATACCATGCTACTTAAATGTTAATGTGATACTTAATGTTTATTTACACTGTGTACATTATGCAGTATTCTCTATAATGTTGCATTCCCTATGGTTGAGATTAATATCTAAGCTCCACTATATATTACAAACATATAATTGTATGTCTATCACTGCTGTTTCAACAAACAATAATATAGTGCGTATCATACAGGGTCGGCCTCTTACTATTTTAAAGAAGCAACAAATGTCTCGTAATGATTAACTGATTAATTTGTTTCAGCCCTAGTGTTGCAATATGTCCAAAATGGAAAATTGTCAGATTTTTATATTTACAATAAGGAACAACTCATTCACACACACACTTATATACCTGTGTACACAGACACTGGGGGCAAGGGGGGTTAACTGTCTTGCACAAGGACACAACAACATTATTCATCTGTGGGAGCTGGCATCGCGCCACCAACCAGTTGAGCAAGAGTCAAATATATTCCACTTCTATGAAAATTTCTTCCCATTCCAGTATGATCATATCATTATAATAATACAGGATGCACCCAAGAGTGTCTTCATCTTGAATACTTCATTCCAGTTCCAAACATGTTAAAGAGTATTTGATGCACACCAAAATACAAATGCTTCAAAATATATCACTGTGAAACCAATAAATATTTACAGTATGATCAGTTACGTGAGTCTTGAATATTATGTATACCAAATCAAAATCTTTCCCACATACATTTCAAATGATACTTTTTTCCCCATTGTTTGAATCAGGTGCCTGGACTTTGTGTTGGACGAGATCGCTCTGAATGGGAAGGCTAACGTGATGGTGGCTTCACATAATGAGGACACAGTCAAACACACCTTGAGGCGGTAGGGAATCTGCCTGTAGAAAAAATGCTTAGTATTGATCTGTGTCTTTATTTCTATCTAACCTGATTTGTTTTGTATCTCTCTTCTTCAGGATGAATGAGCTCGGTCTCACGCCCAGGGAGAACAAGGTGTACTTCGGACAACTACTGGGAATGTGTGATCAGATCAGCTTTCCACTTGGTAAGGAAATACATTACACACTAACCATACTTAAAGGGCCCATATTACACTATTTTCTGATCTATGTTATAATGTTGCTTCCTCAGTAAAAAATCATACCTGGAGTTTTATTTTGTTTAATTCACACATATTTAACAGACAAACCTTGCATATTCTTTTCTCAAACAGAAAACACAACAAAAAAACACAGCTAAAAGCTCCTTTTAGCGTAAGACTGGACCTCTAAGAAATTATCTTCTTGTTGTCAAATGAAATTACTTGAAGCCATAATCTATAATATTAATTGGTAAATTTGTGGACCCAACCAGGGATGTATCGATACAGCTTTTTCAGTTCCAATACCAATTTTAATACTATAGCTATATACATCTAGCCCGATTCATCCGCCGGTTTCAATCTGCCCTCGCAGCATTGGAATTCGTTTGCTTGACAGTAGTTGTCTACTTTTTTTTATTTAACCAATCACTGGTATTTGGTAGTCACATATGTAATGCGCCGTTAATGGGGAAAACTGGTATATTAAGCTTTTTCCAAATCCTGTAGGAAGAAGGGCAATAATGTCTTTCCCCTTGATAAAATTCACCAAACATGCTCTTTATTCTGGCTTTAAATCCTCAATTTCGGGAATCATTGACAACACTGAATATACGGCTCTTTGCTGATTGGCTGGTGCCCGAACTTGCACTGCTGTTTTTTTTTGTGAACCGTCTAGTGTATTTTGATTCCTGACCTAGTTGCTGGAGAGAAATGAAATTGAGCGGAGGCACTAGGTGGCATCAGCCTGGCTATTATACGTGTGCCCATTAAAAAAAATCTAACATTATGAGACTTTCTTGGCTGACTACAATCTGTAAACATCAGTTCTTTTGCCCAACCAGAATACTGTGTTTTCTAACTCTATAGTAACATAAAAAGTAGTCTATAGTGTCAGTGGTGTTAGAAAACCTTTTTTCAAGCCTCTAACAACAGAATTCATTTTCACTGACTCTCATCCCTGTACTAAAATATAAACCATATTCTAATGTTGACAGCCTTTTTACATACCGTATTTAGCTCCATGTAACACCAATCACTCCAGCATTGTCTCCAGCAGCAGATGTTCTCATTCCATTGGTTGGTAGAGCACATGTCTGCAGTCCATAACATGACATATGAACTGACACTCACTGGTATTGACAAGCTGTCTAAAGCCCTCACCACTAACTACTTTGTTTGTCGGGGAGATAGACAGCAGTGGTAGGCAGTTGTCTGTCAGTGTGAGGCTTAGGGAGACATAGATCTGTCCTGTTCACTCATAAAAGAAACACATTAAAGGTTACCTGTTTTCAGTTGACATTGAGGAAGCTATAAATTAAACAATACTAACAGGTCAGGATAATGTATTAAAGGGCCCATATTACACTATTTTCTGATCTATGTTTTAATGTCGTTTCCTCATCACAAACATACCTGCAGTTTTGTTTTGTTTCATTCACACATGTTCAACACGCAAACCCTGCATATTTAGGCTAAGTTCTTCTCTCAAACAGAAAACAGTTTGTTCCACCTTGTGATGTCATGTGGTAATACAGGAAGTAATCCACTGTGTTTTTAACACTACATCTTCACTAGAATCATTTGGATTACTCAGTCCTGGAATTGCCAGTCTCTACAGAACTAAAGGTAAATGGTCACATTTTTATATAGTGCTTTTCCACCTTCAAGGCACTCAAAGCACTTTACATCAATGAACCACTCAGCCATTCACGCACACATTCATACACCATATGCACAAACTAGGGCCGAGGTGGGTTATGTGTCTTGCCCAAGGATACAACAACAGCATTTAAATGTTGAAGCTGGAATCACACCAGCCAAATTACTATTAACTTGAAATCTACTCATAAATGACATCACAAGGTGGAACAGAGCATTTTGAGCTTTGGAGATGTAGACAAACAAATAATAAAGGATTACTCAAACATGTGTGAATGAAACAAAACACTACTCTGGTCTTTGAGGAGGTAAGAGCATTATAACATGGCTTAAAGCCATATCATAATATCATATCATATAGCAGGTAACCAATTATCCTGGTAATTCATGTCTGCATAGTGTGTTAGGATAGGGTTTAATTACATTAAGATGAAATAAAGTAGAATGCCAGAAGTGTGCTTTTCCCAGTTATTACCATGAATTAACTGTATTTACTAAGATAACACTTATGTTTCAGTGAAAGGGTAAGATAAAAATAATTTCAAGGCATTGGCAAAGAGGCACAGTATTTCTTAGTTTAGTGGATTCTGAAGCATATGTGAGATAGGGCCAGTGCCTCAGAGGTCTGTACTCTCCAACTGTTTCCGTGTCTGTGAAGTATTCATTTTCATATAGACTTAGACAGGTTTAGAAACAACAGCTGCAAGGTACAGAGCTTTTGAAAAGAGCCACCAAACATGACAATTAAAACTAGATTATAGCTATAATAACAAATGATCATTATGGACTTTAAAGGCCCAAATTCAAGGATAGATAAATATAAGTTTTAGGGATACATAAACATATACTTAAAATGTATACTCCTGTTGATTTAAACATTCACTCTGGTAGAGGGTCAACTCCCCACTTATCTCCAATGACCCAGTAATGCTTTTGCCAGGAATATTCCATTGTATGGCATTACATGTGTCTCCATCACTAGGTCAAGTTACAGGTCAGGTGTGGAGAGTTGACCCTGCTCACAGAAGAGGAATTTATTTACTTTTTTGTTTTGTTTTTTAAATCAATGAAACACCTTTAAAGAGTTGCAAAATAATACATTTAATGAATATTCCAGTAGTAATAATCATAATCATAATCATGATAACCTCTCATCGGAGAACAGAAGGTACACAAGAGAAAAGTAACATATTGCAGCAAACTTAGACTTACCACATTGTATTCTATTCACATTTTCTTCTTTCTTTTCTGTTTTTGCTACAGGCCAGGCCGGCTTCCCTGTGTACAAGTATGTCCCTTATGGTCCAGTGGATGAGGTGATGCCCTACCTGTCGAGGAGGGCCCAGGAGAACCGCGCTTCATGCAGGGGGCCCAGAAGGAGCGCGAGCTGCTGTGGAGGGAGCTGAGGCGCAGGGTGGGCTCTGGAGAACTCTTCCACAGACCTGTCTACTGAGGGGCATGCAGAGAGAGAGAGAGGGGACATGTCAGATATAGTCACGTCTTCTGTTTTGATCTTCTCATGTGGAGGGGTGCTGCTTTATTGTTAGCACTGGATCTCTAAAGCTGTCCCTCTCATGAACTCTATACTGAATGTCAAAGTGTTCTTCTATTATTGCTCATCTTTACTCTGTTTTGTATTTTATAAAGAGTCTCCTCAGATGTTAAGTGCACAATACATTTTAAAGTCTCTCTCTAGTAGTTGAGGTACTTGTTAACACTGCACCCTATTCTATATAAATCCATTATTGTTGTTGAATGTATCCTCTCCACACAGCATCTGAGGAAAATATGCATGTGTTCTGGAACTAACTCACAAGTGCACTGTCCAAAATAGGAATTCAACAGATATACTAATACTGCTATCAGATATTTTGGTATTGGTTCAGTCGAAATGTAATTCATACAAAGTTGTTCAGTAGTTAACAGTTATATAACACCCTTGGATCCATTTCATCACTGTGTTTTGAGGGGAAAATTCCATTATCAGTTCCTTACACTGGTATCTGTTCATATCACATATCAGCAGCAACTTAAAGCCAAAGTATTGATATTAAAATAGCTATCAAATGTGAAAAAGCTAGATTGATAGCACCGATACTGACAGAATTGCTGGTTTGAGTATTGGTCTCATGATATTGGATATTGTGTTTTCAGGCTGATTTTAACCCAGAACACCTCATAATGTTTGAAATTGTATTCATGCAAAATTGTTGTGTAGTTATTTGAAGAAAAAAAATAACAGGTACACAATATTGATCTCTTGTGTGAGAAGTTAATTGTGTTTTAAAGAAGAGTCTATTTTCAGTCCTTACACTGGTGTCAGTTAATATCAGGTACCTTCAGATACATAAAGCAAAGTATCAGTATCAGTATAAGAACTGAAAAAGATGGATCTGTGCATCCCTAATTGGTACATCTCTAGTCCTAAACTTTGCTTTCTTCTACAGAAAGTCATATGTGATTGTTTATTGACTTTGAACGGACAGGGTCTTTGACATAACAAAATGTATAATGTGCAGAGGGGATACCTTCTCTTTTAAAACAGATATGAACACAGAACATACACATAACATCCTATAGCTCTGCTCCACCGCCATAAGATGCAGTCCATAGATTAAGAGCTACTACTGTTTATAAGCCTGCACTGACTTTACTTTATCTAATACCTCAGAATTTATTGAAACACTGTTACTCTTCCATCCTCGCTGCTCTCTATCTCCCTATGTGCCATGTAGTCTGTCCTTGCATCTCTAAGCATTCCTCATTCAGTCTCCCACTTGTCTATAAAGCTCCCGTATCCATCAAGCCGGCACCTTTACTACTCCAAGAGGACTCCCTTAAATGTCACACAGAGCAGCCCAGTGTCGCTTTTTATCACCCTATTTATTTTGCAGTGGGACAACAATAATAAAAATAACAGGCTTGATTTAAATGGCCGTAAAGGAGACATCAATACGCCCGCCTGCATTGAGTTTTTGGGGGGTCTCGGACAGCCAGACAGCCCCAGGAGGAAGACTCTTTGTAATATGTTGTGCTGTGCTTGAAAGTGTAGTCAGCTTTCAGAAAATGTCTCATGTACCTCTTGTAAGAATGTCGTTTTTGTATAATCTTGGTCAGTCAAGTGTTGCAGAGAGATTCAGTATCCATTAAGTGTGTATTTATAATATAGGTCCCTGGGAATGTCTTTTTTGTTTGTTTATTTTTTCCTCTTATGGGATAATATGTAATACAAGATTAAGCTGGAAGTTTGCCCATTGCTTATTTTGTTGTGAACACTGTGAATAGTATTGCAATTGTATGTCAATGTATGGGATTTATTTTCAGATTTAAATGGAACTTGTTTGTTTATTGTCATCTTTGTTCACAATGATAAGGTATTATTCTTATAATAAAAGGATTTGGGTTAAAGGGGGAAAAAAACCAAAAAAAAAAGCATCTCATCTTACATTCAAGCCAGAGATAATGGTCATGCATGTAAAATGAAAAGCAGCAGTTGTAGACATAGAGGTACAGTTAAAAAAAAAAAAATAAAAAATCAAGGGCACTGTTAACAGAACAGCAATATCAGCAGAAGGGCAAAGTAGACACCTTATACAGTAGAAGAAGTAGAAGTGGTAATTAATGACACTGACCTTATATATTAAAATAATAGCAATATAAAACAACACCTCTACTTGGCTGTGGCTGCCACCATAAAAAAAAACAACAAATGAAAATGTGAACTGACAAGTAAATATAGACTTAATATAATATAAGTAGTAATTAGTATCATTTTACATAGCCAATTTATTTATCACTGAGTATGAGTCAATTATCCTTTGGGGGTACCAATACTACACAGTAATATTTAAACCCTATATTACACAAAATTGACTCTTCCTCCAAAATATACCTGTTTTGTTTCATTCACACATATTTGAGTATTTGAGTTAGTCTGTCTACATCTCCAAAACTCAAAATGCTCTGTTCCACCTGGTGATATCATGAAGTGGTGGATTTGAAGTTAACAGCTACCTTTACTTTTTGTCAGTAGAGACTGGCAATTCCACAGCTGAGATCATCCAAATGATTCTAGTGAAAGCGAAGTTTAAAAACACAAAGCACTTCTTGTATTAGCGCATGCCATTACAAGGTGGAGTGTTTTCTGTCTGAGAGAAGAACAAAGCCTTAATTTGCAGGGTTTGTGCGTTAAAAATGTGTGAATGAAACAAAACAAAACTCCAGGTATGTTTGTTATAAGGAAACAACATTGTAAGATATAGGTACTTTAGTGATAAACTAAAACATAAATATGAGTGTTATGGTAACACTGGTTACAGTGGTTAATCTATTTACACAGACGACACACTGCGCTTTATTGACACTCAGTTAGCACTGGTATTAGGCTAACCAAGCTTGATAATAATTACAGCCTTGTCATTGCTACAAGGGTTCTGTAGACCATCATTTAATTACCCATGATGCTTTGCTCAATACAGATCACAGAAATTAGACACATTAATCATTAGCCTTGAAGAAACTTTATTGGCCGCTGAGTTTTACTGAGGCAGAGCGCCACAGAGCTGTCACGGCTGCTGTATTGTATCGGTTTAATTAAGGATCAGGCCTGCTTTTGATGTAAGACGTGCCTTGGGGTATACGTATGCCAATATATATAGTTTTTTTTTTAACTTGGAGCTTGAGTATAAGTGGTCAGCTTTCATTACAAAGATGATTTAGAGGACATATTAGTAATGTGCTGTGAATATCCTTTGAGTCTTATCAAGACCTCCCTCACAGCTGTGCTACAGAGTCAACAAGGACTCATTTACTTTCTATAATGAATGTTGACTTTGGCTTATTTTATATGAGAAGGGCGACTCCTCATCCAGCATGGGTGCGCATACGCTGTTTGTTTGCAGTGTCCTTGTGGCTTGAATGGCAGTACATACTGTACAGCAGCACGATGCAACTGGTTCAAGGAACAGCGCACTTTCAGATGACAAATTGAATAAAAAATATGATGCAATTTGGCATAATATACATAACATTGTGCTATGTGATTGGAAAAGGATGCTGAAGTATGTCTGTTTGGAGATTTTTGGATTGAGTATACTGGAAAAAAATCTATGGCACAATAGATCTAAACCATGTTACTGATTGACACAAAATACATTGAATCATCATTTATATTGCTGTTTTATTCATCATTAAGTCTAGTTCTAATTGACATTAAACAAGGATTACAAACTTAAAAAGGCAAATTATGTCTGTATTATGTCAGCTGTCCTCAGATGGACCTCCAGTAATGAGGTGTTAAGACTTAAGTTCTTTCAGTGCTGGCAGATAATACCACAAAACTGCTAAAACCTCATTAAAAGAAATCAAATCTATTCTTTTCTTTCCCACCTGTCATCATTTCGAACTGTTGCTGAATTATAATGAACACAACTGCACAGTGGTAGTAGTAACAAGTGTTATTAAGATGACATGGAAAAGTTTTTATCTGCGTTACATTTTTGCATTTGAGTTTTGAGAATGCAGAAAGTACTAATTGCATTCACAAGGGGGCAGTCATGCACCAAATCATGAATAATTAAAATGTTTTGGAACTCTATTGTTGTCAAGCCAGAAACATTGTTATCACATAAGCACAAGTTTCCTACAAACATTATTCAGAGGCACGTACTTTTTCATAAGCTGCTCTGAGCTTCCTTGTGTTTTGCTTTTTCTTTCTTTCTTTTTTTTTTTTTTTTTTACTTAGACAAACTGTATTGATTCACAAGCAAAATTATTTGACCACGAGCTCACACATCACAATACATATAATAAAAAAAAAGAGCACAATTATACATGGTAATAATAAATAGATAATAAATATAATAGTATATAATAGTAATAGTATAATAAATAAAATATAGAAATACAGTAATACAAAACCTACTAGTCTAGCAATGACTCAGATCAGTCTTCCTCAACATGTATATATATACATGTGACCACTCAGAATACAAAAGTATAATAAGTCTGCCTATTGATGTCAATGAAAATGATATAAGATTATATTTATGTCATATTTCTGTTTACATCTGAGCATCCGTTTGGCTAAAAATGTAAGGAACGATGAGTATTCTTTCAGTAATGAATGGGTGACTGAAATTACTGGACAGATTCTGATTCAGGATTGTGTTTGTGTTGTGGCATGAAAGAGCTGAGTGAGTTAAAAAAAAAAAAAAAAAGCTTGCTATTTTTAATTAGCAGAGCTCAAGGGTTAACCATACTGTCAACTTACAGTATATACAGCGCGGATACAATAAAGGTTAAGTTGCAATTAGCCCTATAACTAGTCCAGTGTCCCTATTAGCAAAATATGCCGTTTAATATATATAACACTCTGCGAAAACCACTTGAAATGTCAGCCAGTGTTTTCTGTATTAGTGTTGATAAATGCTAATTCAAATGTTAAATAAACAATACATTTAGTCAAAACTTTAAATTTTGCATTTAACAAGGTTTATTTGCTTCGAGAAAAGTGCTTTAGTTTGAACTAGATGATCTCTGAGTCTTACTTCAGGATAAGACTAAAAGGTACACAAACAACTTTATTCATCTGCTGTTGCCTGGTACTTCAACAACACTGTATGGATAACACAAAACAACTTTACTGTAGTACTTAGGATCACCTCTTGACTAAACTTCAGGAGTACCTACATGAAGGACTGACCAAGTTGTGGCTGGGGAAATGGGAGAGCAAACTTCACCAAGAGTGGCCCCACAAGTCGCAGGAAGCACAAAAATGATACATATGAATTAGTAAACAGGCAGCTTTTCCCTGGTGATAATGGCCACTTCGACTGAGAAACAACATCATGCTGAACCACTTTGGATCCAGGTGCATGCGCCGGGCTTATCAGCATAATGTCCAACATGTTCTGGCCTTTCCCGAACACACAGCTGTTCTGTTAAACCATGTAATTCCTGTCAGCGCTCTGTCGATATCAAGCACAGGCACACTTTTCTACAAGGACATCAGCAACAGACCTTTTTCACAACGGCCAGAAGAGCAGCAATGCAGGGTAAACCTCACATATGTCAGAGCTTTTCTATGGCAAAATATCTGTGGAAATGCCTTACGTGTATTTTCCACCAGCTTCAATAAATCTGCCCCATCATCAAATCCTTCATCCAACAAGGTCGAAAAAGGACATATTTTGTCCACGAAGAATCTATCCGCAACTATCAAGGTAAGAAAGACGATAATGTAAAGGCGAAGAACGACTTGAATTAGTGAACTACTCCTGAGCAAAATGAACGTTATGGTCATGAATAAAACATAAGTAATAAGTCTTTCATTAATAAATGCCTTGTTAACTCAGACTGATTCTACAATTAAAATTAAAAATCGATTTCATGATGTCGATATTAGCATAGACAGGGAGATTTGTGCAGTTTGAATGCTACAGATGTTCACAGATTACATGTCTAGCATTTAAACTGCACAAATCTCTCTGTCTATGCTAATATCGACATCATGAAATAGATTTTTAATTTTAACTGTAGAATTGGTCTGAGTTAACAAGGTACTTATGTTTTATTCATGACCATAATGTTAGTTTGGCGCGGGAGTAGTTCACTAACGCGTTGTTGTTGTTCGCCTTTATGTTTCCGCCTTTCTTACCTTGATAGTCGTGGATAAATTCTTCATGGACAGAATATGTCCTTTGTCGACTTTGTTGGATGAAGATTTGGTGTTGGGTCAGATTTATGAAGCTGGTGGGAGACAATTAGACAGATATTTTGCCATAGAAAAGCATTGACTTTTGTGACGTTTACGTTCATGTCACTTTGCACCATTGTGAAAATTTTTTACACTATAACATGGGACAATATTGAAATTATGTCACAATTATCATGGCCAAAACAAATGTGATTAATGATTATAGTACGATAATTATTGATTATGGATTTGCACAATTCTAATTTTAATATTAGGTTCAACAACTATATGTTATAGTATTGGTCTTTGAAGTGAAAACAATGATCTACAAGAAAACATCATAGATACGTAGTTTTTTAGTGTATATTCTGATGATATAATGGAGATTTAAAATTTCCCAAGAACAATTGTTGTGTACCCTTTTTATCAGGATAAACTTATTATAATTTATAGCAACAAAAATAATTATTATTAAGGTAGTGGTTACAGACAAATTCAAAAGTGAAACTGCATTCTCCTAGTCATGTTAATGTTTTTAATTTTCAAGTTCCAAATTAATTACAGATAACATTACAGGTGTTTGTTTATACCAGTCAAAATTATAATACAATTAAAATGCACTCTTACTAATCCTCATCCCCATGGCATAAAATTGTCTTAAATTTACTTTTCCAATGGCCACACACAGTAATTCTTGTACTTCATTAAGGAACCACTCATCCATACAGCAGTGTACCCAATGAAGGCGAGCAAGGTTAAATCTCTTGCTCAAGGACACAACAACAGTGTGCACCTGTGGGAGCTGGCAATGAACCTCCAACCTGTGGACCAATGTCAGAAATGGGATTTAAATCCACCAGCACTTTACTAACTTAACCTGTATGAACTGAAATGTATTATTCATGCTACTATAACCTCAATGGGAATTCTAGTTTTTATCTTTAACTCAAAAAAAAAAAAAAAAAAACACTTTATTTTAAGTTGTAATTCTTTTCTAATTGAGACTTTAAACTTTACATCTGCAAATCTATCCAGGAGACCATTTTTGAGCTAGGCAAATGAAAGTAAAAAGCGTGACTACTAGCTTCATTCTTAGATCCGGGCTTTGGTGTGTGAAATCAAATCTCTTCTATCAGAATTGAAAAGTTTCATCTCCTCCGCAGGTTTTTGATGTTGTGGCTCCCTGCTCGGGCTGATGAGGCAGTCCCATCTGCTGTGTTCACGACTCATTTGTTCATCCTGGTCCTTCACTTCAGACAGAGGAATTCTTTCAGCTCTCAGGTGGTCAATGATTCAGAAATGTTCACCTTTGTTTTTCGGGCTATGCCAACAATCAGAGTTCACACCGGGTAATGGAGGCTTTGACATGGTGGTTTTGTAGGTCAAAAGCACACACCTGTAACTCTGAGTGAGATTCTTAATATAGATCTCAAACCACATGTAATTTAGCACTTTTTTCCAATTAAGTCTGCATTCACATTGACCCAGTTTGATCATGTGCAGACCTGGTTTAGTCCTTTTATAATCCTGGTTAGGTCCAGGTCTTGTTTTGATTTAGTCCCTCTTTCATCTGAGGTTTGATGTGATGTTTGTGAATGTCTGATAGAAAGGTAGTAAGGATCATTCTTAATAACTGACATTAAATAACAGGGCTGTTATTTTGTTTGAGATTGTGTCAAGCACTATCTGTCTCTGAAACACTCCTCAAAAGAAATAAAGTTGATTTGTTTTATTTTATTTTGTTTATTTGAGACAAAGCATGTCATTTGCACTGTTTCTCCTTAGGACCTCTAGCTGAGATACATTTGTGTTACTATATTTCAATTTTTTTTTTTAATTACACATACACATCTGTATAATTATGCCTTATTTGACCCCAGTCTCTTGTTATTTTTGCAACATGTTTTGAATGTATTATTACCATTTATATTTTTGCTATTATTATTTATTTATTATTATATTATATTGTAAAGTGTGAGCTACTGTGTACATGAAAATCACTTGTGGATCAATGAAGAGTCTCTAAATCTAAGTCATAGTCTCAGTAATTGACATACTGCAGGTTCACGTCTAGCCATGAGCTCATTTTCTTATGATGACCCGCACTGGCTCTCACAAACTCTATAATTCATGCAGTCTACAAGGACACAATTGGTCTGAATGGGGTTCAAACCACTGACCTTCTAACCCGAGCCTCAACTGTGGCACCAAAGTACTTGATATTCCCAGCAGTCTCCCATCCCAGAACAAACCTGACCCTGCTTAGCTTCTGAGATCAGATGAGACTGGGTGATATTTCCAGTTTGACAATAAATATTAATATTTGCCCTCTGTATTTGACCCATCCTTCAAATTCCTACCAGAATCGTAGCCAGGTGCACCAGTAGAAAAATAAGCCAATTTATGTTTTAGATTGATGAGCTGCTATAGGAGAAAATATAGCCATAAACCATGCTAATCACTTCTCCACTCCTGTCACTGTGACACAGGCTTTTGTAAGGGCATAGTTGTTTCGTGTAATTAAACAAATTACACCGCCCACTGAGTTGCCCACAGTTACAGACACTTTGTAGCCTAAAGTGAATGAATACTGCTGCCTACTCGGTAAAACTCAATATGTGACAAACGAGTCCCCTCACTTCAATGTCAAGTAACTTATTCCTGCAATATCCATGTCATTAACCTCGGACTCCACGGTGGAAACTTTTAATACTTTAATACCTCCCATAGATATGACAACTGTGACAGCCCACCTGAATCACAGTAGTGGCCTTAGAGCGCTCAGTTCTATCACTCCTCCTCTGACACTGAACACTGACAAAATGCAAATGGCGTGTCAAGAGCGTTACACATCCATGAAATTAATTACGTTTTTTACAATCACTCTGTCTTGACTCTGCGTGCGTGCGGTATTAATTTGATCTGCAGTGAGTAACATCTGTCTTGGATGCGTACAAAGCACAATGGCCTTGACTGTGGCCTCGCGACGCTCTTGATAAAAAGATAAAAAGAATCTTGTCTCGGTTTCTTACAGTCTGCCATTTTCCTCCAACACCTAAACCTTTTGTTCTGAGCCCAATGAATGGTGCCCATGTATTATAGATCATTAAAACGCTTTCATCTCAGCCTCTTTGAGATGCGTGCCTCTTCCTTTGAACGTGATAAGCTTGCTGTGGCGGGAATGTGGCAGGGTGGCATAAAAAGACTGATGAGAGCTTTGGGTGGTGGCGTCCTCCAGAGAACGTGGCACTAGAGAGGAGGAGGGTAAGTGTCAATGTGATTCCACACAGATGCTCCACAAACAAGACTAACCATCACTACACATTTTTTTTTTTTTGGTGCTTAAGTTGACTCGTCTCTAGGAAAGAAGATCTAAGAGGGTCCTATGATAGATCCTTGGGGCACCCCATAGGTCAAAATGTATCGTTCTTAATTGTTATTTTGAGTATTATCTTTACCATACATATACATTGTTTTAATGCTAAAATGTCCAAAGGTTTTTTTTGTTGTTGTTGTTGTTTTTTTGATGTGTTGGAAAATTTCATTCAGATTTTCAGGCCGTAGCTGAAAGCATATCTGCAATGTTTGTATCGAAGTTTCAGGTCATCTTTGAGTGCAAGCAGAGATCTTACGGAGCACAGTTTGATCATTAGTTTGGATTGGTGGAGTGCAGTGACAAATGAGACCAGCGGCCCATGGTCACCTGTTCCTTTAATAAGAAATAGAACCATTCTTCATCACAGGATAGAGGCCGTGCAGGGCTGAGGGAAGACTGTGTACACCTGTGAGCAATGACAATGACTTTTTATTTATTGTTTCATTGAGCGTGTTCCAGGATTGTCTCTGCCAAATTAGGTCTGGCATTGAGGCTCATTTTTGGGATGGACTATACAAGGAAAGCCGGCGGCGGGCTTAGCAGCAATAAAGCAACAGTGGAGAATGGAAGCATAAATGAAAAGAAATATGGGTATGTCTATAATGAAATGCAATAAGTACTTATGAGCAGGAATAAGATTATGAAAAAAGATTGATTCGAAACTCTGGCAATTTCTCAATACAAAAGCAATTGCACTTATTGATTCAGCAATGAAGCAAAGCATACATTATTTTAAAGGGCACTACACTGCGCTATTTTCAGAGCTATGTTGTTTGCTCATCAAAAAACATACCTGGAGTTGTGTTTTGTTTCATCCATGTTCATATTTAACCCACAAATCCTGCATATTTAGGGTTAGGTTAGGTTTTGAGTTCTTCTGTTACTCTGGTCCACCTTGTGATGTCGTGGTAATACAGGAAGTGCTCCACAGTGTTTTCAAACTCCGTACGCCTTCACTAGAATCATTTAGATAATGTCAGCCCTGGAAATGCCAGTGTCTACTGAACAAAAGGTAAAAGGTGGCTTGAAAACTATAGCTTCATGATATCACAAGTTGGAAAAGAGCATTTTTAGCTTTGGAGATGTAGACAGACAAATAATGCAGGATTATTCAACATACTGTATGCGACTGAAACAAAACGCAGCTCCAGATATGTGTTTGAGGAGGTAACTACATTCCAACATGGCTAAAAGGTCACAAGAGTCAATTTAGCATAATATAGGAACTTTATAAATATTTAGAAAGATTATTGTAAGTAACTGATCACTTAAAATTTCATATATCACAAGTTCAATTATTTCCATGCTTCCAGTCACTTGCTATGGAAAACATTCTAAAATATTAAACAGCTTACTAAATTTTTGATGCTTATCATAGCCTCAGAACGAGACAGGAAACACTTTTGTCCTATCAATTTATTATGGCCTAAACCTTTATCATAACAATATTAAAAAGCTCCCTTCATGTTAATGTTTACCCCCACTGTGCGTGCCTGCTTTATTCCATGTTCTCCCCCTATGTGTCATTGGATTTGTGTGGTACCTGGAGAAGTCGCTGTGCCGATCCTTGGTGCGCTGATCCAATTGTCATGGCTGAACAGTTGGAGGCACATTAGCCAGGCACTGATGCTGAGATGAAAGTGGAGACGACCTGGTTTTCTGGCTGCTTGGGTGTTGTGCTGACAAACAAGCCCACCACCAGATTGTTCTTTGGATTTGTCAGAGATAATTCGCAGGTGTTTACAAGTCGCCATGCCAACAGAGCATCTAAACCGGTCTCTATGGAATCTCATAATTCGCCAAAAAATGTCCAGTCCATTTTATCTGTCAGAGATTTACAAACATAATTTTTGTGTGTTAGAAGCATGTCTAGTGCATGTACCTGGACTTCAGTTGTTCAGTTCAGTTGACTTAATTCTTACCCACAACATGTGGAACAATAACATGGACACATAATCAAGCATTCAAAGATCGCTATTGGCCAGCAGAATCAAATGTTAATACATATTTTGGTAATAAATTCTAATGGCTAAGATTGTTTTCATAAGAATGGCTGCTAATTGAACGATTTCTCTGCAGTTTGGTATTTGAAACTCCTCAGAGATGGAAAGGAGTAGCAACTGACTTTGTTGGAATCTACACACTGTATCTGCCTCGGACTGGAACTGGACTGGAATTTGTAATCTTCAGGTTATAGTAGACATAACAGGGATGTTTTTATTTTTTTACTAAAAATCGAGGCAAAATATTCTTTTGCGTCTGGATAATGTTTTACTCACAATATGAAAAATTCACAACGAATATTATTTCATACCATTCTTTATTCTCTTACTTTTTCTGATTTCATTCTGACTGTGTAGTGCATAGTGTCTGTATAGCAACATAGACAGAAAACAAATGTGAACATGGACACAAATAAGGAACAAACATATCGGATCTGTTTGTGGGCTATTCCACTGAGAGATTGGAGGTTTGTGGCTCAATCAATGAAGCATTCATCCATAAAACTCAAGTTCATATTCAAGTGTACGATGTTTTGCTCAGAGATTTTCCTGGATTACACTTAAAAGTAAACATTTGTAATCACATCCATCATCCCTGCTGATTCATGTTGTTTAGTGTTTATATAATCACAAATCTGTCTGAAATGATCTGTCAGCTGTACATTTGGTTAATGTATACTCAAAGATTCAACTCAAAATCCCTTTCCCTCCCTCTCTCTCCTTATTTCTTATCTCAGTAGTGCTGTTAAATCTTAATAGCATATGTTGTGTTCAGTGAGCATTACAAATAAAAGGCTATAACAGCCACACAATTGGTGTCAGACGAGATATTAAGCTTTGAACTGCACAGAACCATGACAACATTTTCCAGCATTTTGGTCCATTTCACTTCTATCTAAACTTTTTATCTGACAACATTTTCAGAATAAAACTTTACACAATGGAAAATCCTTTGGTCTTGAATTTATGCAGCATTAATGTCCTCTAAGCATGGTGTATTTGCATAAATTCCATGTGCTCCATCTTACTGCATTTAGCCCATTATTAGTAGTTCTGTAGAGCAGCACATTAAGTACATGGATTACTTTTAGTAACATTGAAATGCAAAGGAAAATGTTTTCAAATTAATCCAAATGAAGGCATTAAGGTAACAGGCAGCCATTAGCAAAACAAACACATCACAATGTACATTCACTGTGCTGCTACTTATCAGGGGAATGCAAAAACGGAGCACTTTTCTCCAAATGCTAATGCATGTTGTAGCTGCAGTTTTTCTGTCTAATTGGCTAAACAAAAAAACAAAAAAACAAACAAACAAACAAACAAAAAAAAAACAATGGCAAAAAAACAAATCAATATTTCATATTTAGATAATCAAACAATGTATAAAATCAATTAATGCTGTGCAATTAATAGGATTTCAGCTGAGTCATTTATAACTGTCAGTGATAACCTTATACAAAAGGTCAACGACTAATCTTTGTAGCAGAGTTTGTAGCAGAAATTTGTCAGTTTTTGTGTTTAATGAAAATAAAGTATACATTATTTATGTTTATAAAAGCAACAATGAAAGCAATTGCATTTGCTTTTAATAGGAATGAATAAAATGGTTTAAAAATAGTATTTTCTTTTCTTTCCTTTTTTTCATAGACATATCAAGACAACAAATGGCAGAATATGTTACAGAAACCAGTGTTTCCATATGGTAAAGTAAAAAAAAAAAAAAAAAAAAAGACTATAAAAATCCTACTATCATCTATTAAAAATGTTAATAATAATAGCTTGGATTTACAACACCTTTAAACTCAAAGCACTTTAAACAAAGTCACCCGTTACCCTTGGACTGTGAGGAAGCTCTTAGTAGGAAGTAGGAAGCAAGGAAGCTGAGAAAAAATTAAAAATAAAATAAAAATCTCACTTCAATTAATTATTCTGACTTCCTATAACACAGCCATATGTTTCTTTGAGGATTGAAAGCAATGTAACCGTATACTTAAATCACATGTTTAGCATTCCCTCCCACATATATGAGCACACAGATTAGTATTAACCTATTACATCCTCATTAAAACGGGAGCTGGGTAATTGCTGGTTGGTTATATTTGGGGCTGATGAGTCACAAACACCCCCCTCCTCTTGGTTACACAACCTCAGGCGTTTGGTGGGGCTGCTGCCTAGAAGAGCACAGATTGTGTGGATAAAACGAGCCTCGGTCTGGCACATCTTCATTGATTTCTCCGTTTGTGTAGGCTGCGATACTATAAGATGGCAAGAGACAGCATGTGAAAAGATACAGCAAAAAATGGTCATGTCATCTGTTCTAGAGTCCGTTCAAACACCCACAAAGGCTATATGTGGAAAAATTATCCTATTTTTTTTTTTTCCTCACCAAATGCTCAGAGGCCATTGGGTAAAAGATTATTATTATGGCAAACACTAGGGGGCAGTAAGAGTCTATATAGCCCCCATGTAAACCTGGATGCATATTTGCGTGTGTGTGTGTTTTGTGTGCGAATGCATGTGGGTGTGTGTGTGTGTGTGTGTGTGTGTGTGGGTGTGTGTGTGGGGGAGAGAGAGAGAGAGTGTGAGAGAGATCCTTTCCGCAGCGTCTTCTACCACACAATCCGCTGTCTGAAAAAGCCCTTTAAAAGCCCTTTAAAAGGCTGTATGGAAATGCATGGTGCTTTCAACTGACCTATTTTGGGAGATTGGATGTTTGGCTTCCTTGAAAGTTTATTATTTTTTTTTCTCCATTCATTTTAGTTTGATCATCATTAGGATTTGGAGAAGACAGAGGAAGTCTTGGCAACATGCTGGAGTATTCATACACTTGGCATGACCAGAGATGAATCAGTGCTAAAAATATATCTGCAAAGCTTTTAAGTGATTTTTTATTTATTTTTTTCCCAGTGAAGAGTTTGATCGTTTTTGCAGGTTCATGTATTCAAAAGCTGAGTTGGTTAGCAGAAACTAACTTAACTGTACAGTCCTCTCTTAGGTTTAGGGCTGCTATTACTGATGTTATTATAAATGTATCTTACACAGTTTTATATTTTACATGTGAAGCATTTTGTAACCTATGTCTGTATAAAACGCTATAAAAATAAACTTTACTTACTTACTTCCTCTAGAAACAAAACCACATCTTTTTCTACTAAAACAGACCTACATACATCTGTCTGCTTGGCTATATTTGTTTTTTGGTTCACTAAAATCCTGCCCTGTGATGGTTGCGAATCCACTGGTGGATTTGAGCTCAAACGCAGCAGCGGGAGAGGTTAAAGGTGGATTCTTGTGAGTTTGTGAAATAAGAATTCAAGGTACATTTCTTCTGTGACATTTAGTAAACAGACAGGGTAAGTCTATTGCAGGTGAAAGGCTCTAACTCTCTTACACAGTCGGGCCATCCTACTGTGATATGTCAAATGACTCATTTTTATTTGGTTTTTAGCCCCCCAAGTGTGAGATAGTGAATAAAAAAATAATCCCTATGTAATCCCTCAGTTGTCTAGGTTCCAGAGCAAAAGAAAATTAAATTCAGTTAAATAGACAAATGTTTCACAGTGAAGATGTTTCACTGTTCAAATGCCGAAATGTCTTCACTCAAATTTTTTTGTGGCATGACAAAGAAACAAAACAATAATTATTTAAAGGTACACTATGTAACTTTTTTCTTGGCTTGTTTGTTTCTATGGATACATTATTGCTCTTCCTGGAATTATCCACAGTATGACATTAATCAGTTCTACTTTACTTTTACCAAATTACAGGTGGTTTTATAGCTCAAATATAGCTAGCAAAACAGTGAGTGGGGTTGCCTTTCCTTAGATCTGACCTGTAACTTGGTCTGGTTTGGTCTCTGTGAAAGCTTTAATACCATACTGTGAAACATTCCAGATGCAATAACATCTCCATGGAGAAAAGCATTTGATGGACCCTCCACCAGAAAAGTTACACAATGCACCTTAAGTGTGTGATAATAAAAATGTCAATACTTTTACGCGTACCTACGTTATAACCTTCATAACTTCATAGATACAAGGTAGATACAGATACAGAAGATTCAGAGGTCACATGAACTTCACCTGCTGGTGCACTAAGGATTGAAGCAAGAGCTGCTCACATTCATCTTGACATTGCAGTGAAAGCAAAAAGAGCACTAAAATGATCAAAACAAAAACTAATGAATGTGTGCCATAATAATGTACTGACTACACAAAGTATAAACCAAAGCATTTTTATTCTATAGTATCATGATTAACAGTTATGCCCAAAACTGTGACCAGCCCTGAACCAACACAGAGCACTGTCTCCTCTCACACCCGTATATGCTGTGTGTGTGTGTGTGTGTGTATGTGTGTGTGTGCGTGGGTGTGTGGGTGGCAGATTGATTTGTCCTGGTGCAAACGGTGAAACAATCTGATCAAAGAGGTAGAGGAAGTATGAGAATGAGGAAGGGGCTTGGAGGGGGGCGCATACTTTCATTTGACTTGATGGATTTAACTCTCATCGGGATGGACAGACTTATGACACATGGGAGACACCCGCTGTTCCTTCTCTTTTATCTGTGTGACTGTCTCCTCCACAAAGAGTTGGAAAAACACTCCATTGTCCCCTGCACGTGCTCAGATAAGAGTAAGAACGCAGATAAGAATTTGAATAAATTCTGGTGTGTAAGAGGCTATGACAGACTTGTGATGGTATTGTTAAACCTAACTGTGTGTTAATAATGAATGCAATGAGCTGGAGGAGATGGGAGTGGGACCAGTGGGGCTGAGAGGGGTGAGTGATGCTTAAAGTATCAATAAAGTATCTCTCTCTCTCTAAAGACCAATGATTCTTTGGTGAATATGAGCTCTCTTGCCATGTGGTTGAGAATTTCAATTATTTAGTTGCTATTTTTCAGGACCGTTAGGGATCATGTGATAATATTATTTAGTCTTTTGCCACCAGTGGTAAATTATTAAATTCTAGCCTATTTTTGCATAAAGAATTGTTGAGAGAAATATGCAACAAATACCTGATCCATCTTCTGTTTTTGCCCCCCAAAAATATTGTTCTAAATCTTCTAATAATCAAACCCTATTCTTTTTTTTTTTTCCCCTACAAACCCTATTCTAATACCATTAAATACAGGCTGGATGGCATACAAGATGGTGGGGTCTGCCACCTTCATGTCTCCATGTAGTTGTTTTAGTGTGGCATTAAACATATCCATGGATACTAGCAGATTCCACCTGGCCAAGTAACAGGTCAGATCTGTAAAAATGTGACCCCACTCAAAACAAGCGCACAACACATGCACTTGAATTTATGTACACTGAAAAAAAAAAGTTGCTGGATTTGCGTAAAAAAGTTATGGACAGCGGTTGCACGCAATAAAATTATGTTTAGGCTTTGAAACCTTTTTCGAACCCGTCTACACATATTTTTCTCGGAACATGAACACCACTTTTTCATGTTGATGAAATTTGAACAAATCATGCTGAATATGCATATTTATCTTATGGTACCTTATCATGAAATGTATAAGTATGTATAATTTAATTTAATTGATCTAATTCTGTAAATGAATACAAAAACAGTCTTTAGTTTTCCACAGTTCTGTATTGTCTTAAACAGAATCAAACACAAAGAGAGCACAGGGACAGAGATACACAGTTTGGAGCTGGACAGTGTGAAGATTTATTCCAGTGAAGACGCTCTGGTCTCTGCCTGTGGACACACGAATAACACATGATGATCACATTCTGATGATCTACTCTGTTGTACATGTTTAAATACACTTAAAGTACTTATTACTACAATAATGGACCAGAACAGAATCACAAGAACATTAGAAGTGTATCTGCAGAAACAAAACTCACCATGTGCTGCTTTTCTTCCTCTAAACACAGTAACAGGGAGGGCATCTGGTATAAAGTCCTCCTAATGCCACATCACCTTGTACAAGTACGATAACAGTTTCAATAGGAAGTTCATTTTGAAAAAAATTTAAATAATTTTAGTTGGTTTACTTACTTTGTTCATCTGTGGTCTGTGTTTTGTTGGTTCTCAAACATCTTCCTTTTTTCTGAAACATCAACTATAACATTCATGAACTTCCCCACAGCTCCAGCAGAGCTCTGGATGTCACTCTTTGTAGACGACTCTGGAAGCAACACATTCAAATCTTAGTACAAGTGTCACACTCTTGTAGATGGACAGTCAAAAACAATTTGTTTCAAGCTGTCCTTACATTAACTCTAATTTCAAATAAAAACCACCCAAACATGTTTTAACAATGACGACATTCTAGGCCGGAGAAGCACATAATAACATCTTTAAAAAGTCTCACCTCCAGATCAGCTCTCATAATCCTCCTGCTCCACACTGTGTGTCCTCTGCTCATCTAACTGTCCTGTGTCCTGTTACATTTGAATTTTCCCTCCAAAAGTTTTGGGGAGGAGAATTCCAGAGGGAGGAGCCTCACCAGAAATTATAATAAAGTCATGTTTCCTCAACCTGATTAAAACATGCAGGTCTCACATCGGCCACAATCAAGCGATGTTTGTAAGATTTAAACATGCTTGACAGAGAAACGTAAAAAAGTGATGTTATTGTTGTCAAATTTGTTTTTGCAATTTGAGCAACCCCTCTCGGACCGTTTTTTCAGTGATGATAGGTTTAATGGCATACTGTGGAACATCCCAGGCAAAGTAATGATTTTTTTTTTTTTTTTTCCAATATAAGCAGATGGTGGACCATCCAGTTACATAATGAACCTTTAATTAATTTTGCCATGTTGTGCCATGGCCAAAATGGCAGCCACTGATACATAAGCCAAAAGCAGCACCATTTATCTTTGCTCCTTGTCTTTCTCAAAATGCTGCTGCTGTGACTGTCCTGAGGCTGGCAAAGTAGTATTAGCCACATCTTCAGACAGTGACCCAACCCCCTTCTCCGCCGTCATTGAGCTGGGAGAGGGAGCTTCAGAGTACCTGCCATCCCTCTGATAGGCTGCACGATAAAAGAATAAAGCCGCTCTGAGATGCAGAAGAGGCAAGAGGGTGGGTATCATCATAACAACCTTTGGGCAAGAGGGACAGGCACAAGTTGGCTCCTGAGGCCAAGATTGTGAGACTCTGATTTCGTGTAGCTCCACTGATAAGACACTATAGTGAGGCAGGCTCCAGGTCCTGGTGTGTGTGTGTGAGCAAATGGGTATTTATCACACTGTGGAGACTTTAATCTGAACACACGCTCACATCAAGTGAGAAAAAAATAAATAAACAAATGAAAAATCAGGCGCCCATGATGTAAACCCTTTATTATCAGATCAGCATGGTTTAAAGTTAAGTTAGACTTAGACTTAGATAAACTTTATTGATCCACAAGGGGAATTATTTGGACACAGTAGCTCACTCATCATCATAATAACAAAGATCACTATATTCAGTTCACTATATATGTGTGCGTGTCTGTGTGTGTTTGTGTGTGTGTGGAGAGTTCAGAGCCAATTGTGTTTTCAAAGGGTGTTTCTGTACGCATAGTTCCCGGCGAGGATTACCTTTGCAGTCATTATCGTAGTGAAGATCATCATTATAGGCCAGTCTGTCCCACAAGATTCCAGCTGCATCAAGCCACCACTGCTACCCACACACGCTTGTGAATAAAAGCAAGGTGATAGTGACATGGCGAAGAAGACAGGACACTGGACTAATGAGAGAGATGTGTAATAATGTAGGTAGGTATTTCTGGGGGGAACATGTTGAAAAGGTTAAAGAAGACATATTTCTTTGGCATTCAGTAATAACCTATAACATGTGAATGTGTTTTTTTTTTAATTTATTTATATATTTTTTCATTTTGTTCCTTGTGTGCTGGAATATGGATTTCTCTCTGCTGCTGACGTTATCTCCTCATTGTCTTTTTTACACTGGAAAGATTTACATGTTAAAAATGGCTTTGTGACATTTTTTAGTAAGTACAAGGCTGTGAGTAAGGAAAAGGTAGGTCAAAAACTATCTGAGCACTCAAGCAACAACAAGGCAATCCAGGATTACTCACACATGTACGAATCAATCAAAATACAACCTTGAGTAAGCTAATGATAAGGGAAAACTATTATATCATGGTTAAAAGCATATTAGCACCCAAAATGTTTAAAGTGGGACTAAACACAAATACAAACTCTGCCCGTAACCACATTTCAAATTAAGCTGCTTAACCAGGTAGTACCTAGAGGACTAAAGAACAGTGTGAGGAAAAACGGCGGGTGGGGTCTGGAGGTATAAGGAACAGTGCGACTGGTCTACCAGTTATCACACTTGAAATTCCGCCCCTGCAGCTATGTGTTTGTATTCATACAGACCTGGCTGTGATCAGAGCAGTCTTGTGTGATGTCACCTACTACGAGTGGTTGCAGTTGCTCCTGGAGGCAGAACACACTCACAGGAGAACGCCATATGCACAGTTATGTAGTGAAGAAAGTTGATTTAGTGTTTAGATCCACATTAAAATTAACCTGGTTCATATGACCTCGCAGCATTAAGATTCGTTCGCTCGACGGTAGGCGGGTACTTTTTAATTTAACCAATTGCTGCTATTTGTTCGTGTTGTATGTAATGCAACGCTAACGTTATATTAAGCTTTTCCCAAATCCTGTAGGAAAAAGGGCAATAACTGCTTTCCCCTTGATAAAATTTACCAAACATTCTCTTTGTTCTGGCTTTAAATCCTCGATCTCGGGAATCGTTGCCAGCAGAGAATGTATGGCTTCGTCTACATCCATCTTGACCACTTTGTATACTGTTGTACTGTACCACAAAAGGGACCCACACAGGCGCTTGAGTTTGACGTCATGGCTTCACAGCTCTTTGCTGCTTGGCCAGTGCGCGGTCTACAACTTCCAGGATTCTTGCAAACCGTTTAGTGTATTCTGATTCCTGACCTAGTCTCTGGAGAGAAATGAAATTGAGTGGAGGCACTAGGTGGTGCCAGTCTGGCTACTTCAGAACCTCTTTTTTTCAATAAATCAATAATAGATACTGGCACGTGACAAAAGTTCACTAAGAATGGCTCTTTAAAGGTTCTATATACTTTACCCAAAGTTCACTCTTGTGAGCTTTAAGCCATATTACAGTGTTACTTCCTTAACAACATCCCTGGAGTTTTGTTTCATCACACATTTGAGCTATCCTTTATTATTAGTCTGTATACATTTCCAAAACAAACATGCTCTGTTTCACTGTGTGATGTTACGTAGAAGTACTTTTCAAGTTAACTGCTAGTATTTGTTTAGTAGAGATCAGGGCTGAAATTGTCCAGATGACTCTAGTAAAGGTGTCTGGAGTTTAAAAACACTGTGGAGCACTTCCTGTATTATCACATGACATCATTAAGTTGGGACAGAGTGTTTTCTGTTTGACAGCAGAACTCAGTCTAAATATGCAGGGTTTGAACACAACACCAGGTATGTTTGTGATGAGGAAACAACATTATAACAGAGATCAGAAAATAGTACAATACGGGCCCTTTAAACGTGCAAGTACAAGTACAAACACATTTATATAACCACCTGAGCATACCAGGTGCCATTTTGAAGCTGGTTTCCAATGTTGCTGTTGCTATTGTTTTGTCTGAGTGAAAGCTTCTTACAATCTGCAGCTGCAGTTTACAAATCTGTCTCTGGAAAACAATTTCTTGCTCAAACCCCCCTCTGCCCCTTGTTCCCAAGCCTCCCGTCCCGCATGAGCTTCAGTCTGCCTGCACCGCCCTTCATCTTGCCTTCTCCATAGAACACACTGCTAGCCCATGGAAGCTACAAAATGCATGCTTTGGGGATACAAAGACACTTAAATATATTTATATCTGTTAAAATGACTGTTGTCGACTCAGGATTACAGATGGACCATATTAATTAGCCTGGGGTCTGTATGTACCCCTCTGCTGGGACTCTCTGTGCTTAGGCCAACGAAGGCACATCAAACATTCATGGACATCTGGGTTTCTGGGCATTTGGTTCAAGTCCATAGGGAGACGCAATGGAAGTTTGATATATCACTGTACTGATAAGAATACATGATAAGAGCTTAATTGGGTCATAAATAATTTAGATGAAGATGTTTCTTATTTACTCACATTTAATTTTGTTTATTTCCTCTCACGCTCAGGTCTCACCTCAAACTAGTGAAGGACAGGTTAAACATGACTGATTTCAGTGCCAAAGCTTCTTCATGTTGAATAATGAATGTGCATGAAAACCTGAAAAAGACCTGTAATTTCACTTTATCCACTTTATAGCCTCATAATCTGACCACATAGTTCCATTGGCTCTATGGCATCAATGGTCTTCAGTGACACAGCTAGAGTATGTTTGTGTGAATCACTTTGGGAGATCAGTTACATGTGAGAGCCATTGAAGAAGGCTGCAAGTATTTTCTTTTCTTTTTCTTCACTGAACAAAAATAATCTTAAAACTGACTAAATATGTCATTTTGGTCTACGAGATGAATCTGGGATTTGCATTTTTTATATTTTTATTCACCTACGTTTTAAGTAGACAGAAAAAAGTGAGGTGGTGGCTTGTAAAAACTCTCACCTCAAACAGCTGAGGTTCTGATTATCTCGAGGGAATAATAACAAGGCCACCTGCTCACACACAAGAAATGCCACAAAAGCTTTTCATGTTCTTTGAGCTTTGAAATAAAAGAGATGTTAAAATATACAATTTTTACTGCTCAGCCCACAGCCAATCAAACGTTTACTTCTTCTTAGTGTGAGGTGTACTGATGGATGGTCTTCAATCAGCTAAACATACGCACCAGTGGGATTCTTACTTGGAGGTGAGCCTAAATTTTCTTTGGAATACATAAAGTTTAAAATGATCCATAGGGACACCTTCACCACTGGTAGTAAAAAAAAATAAAATAAAAAATCCATATGTAAGTAAATGTAGCCTACTTTTTGCTTCTTGGACTACTATGTCATGCACCTGCTACGTAAAAAACAGATACTTTCACTTTTGACCTAGATTCATAATACCAGTTATTACAACACTCAAATTGAAAATGACTCTGTAAAAGCCCTTGCCTTGCTCGGTTTGAAGGAAACAGTAGTGATTCCTGGCTCAAACACAAGGGTAAGAAGCAATGAGGCTTGTCTTTAAGAGTTTGGGACTGTTTCCGAGAGTAAACAGAGGCTTTTCAGCTGCACTGACTCACATCTGTCTCTGTCTGCTGATCTGCCTCCCACAATGCAATTCCCTTCAAATATTCACAAACGCACTCGGTCACACATACATTCTATCCCATCATCTCAATTCACGCTTCCTTTCAGCTACTTAATCAGTGTGGGGTGGTGGCAGGACATGCAGCCTTGTGTAAACTTGATTCACTGGAAATGTTTGTAGATTCTAGCCTGGGTGGACCTGACCTCGGTTGACCTTGGCTTGTTGGGATAAAGGGATAAAGAACAAATTCTGGGCCAATGCATTTTTTCACACTTTACAAATCTGAACCCATCTGACTCTGTGAAGTTATTTTCAGTATATGACAATTACTTTTACTGTAATACAATGAGGCCATAACACACATAATAGTATTTAAAACTGAACATGTATGTGTATATATATATATATATATATATATATATATATATATATATATATATATTTTTTTATATATATATATTTAAATACCAAGTGGTTTTGACCCCAGTTGACCTTGGGATATTGCATAGACAGATCCTGTGTGATATCTGAGTCATTTCCCTGCACTCCTCTAGAGGGATGCACACATGACTTGTTTTTAATTTCCCAGTCTGTACCTGACTGGTTCGCCAAAGTATACAGTGTTTTTGCTAATCCTACCACCAGCGCAGTTTGTCTCCCTCCATCACACAGGGCCCAGATTAATCTTATGAACTGGTGTGGAAATGAGTCTCGGTCCTCCATTACCAGCTGCCACTTTTGCTAAAATCTATTACAGCGATAGTGCAGGATACGTGAGCATTTTTCTGCCTCTGTTGACGATTAATAAAGCATAACAGTAATTCAACCTGTGGTCTACTCCAGCTTTGACATTTTCGGTGTGGTACACCTGAGGCTCCTTATAATGAGTTTGGGAACCAGGCTGAGCACAGTTAGGAGGTAGACATGTCCAATACCTGGCAGCATGCTAGGTAACTCTATACACTATGCTTACTCAAATGTACTGCTGAGAAGTCATGTTACATGTTGAAAATACATAGTTAAATTGAGTAAATGCATTTTGGTACAGATTCATTTGGTGGAATTCAGAATATAGTACACACAAGATGATGTAAGCTTTCATGGTAATAATAATAATAATAATAATAATAATAATAATAATAATTATTATTATTATTATTATTATTATTATTATTATTATTATTATTATTAATGTATAAAAGTAAGACACATACAGTAAGTGCTGTTATAATTTGCTACTGAACAACCTTTGAACCGTGACCCATGAGCAGACCACCTTTGAACATAGCAAAGCTGCTGGTCAACCACAGAATCATGTTCATGTGAAGAACAAATATACACCAAAGACCAGGCTTAAACCAGAACTAAACCAGGCCTCAAAAATTATGACTAAATCAGAACCAGGTTTCATAAAATCAGGTCTAAACTAGGAACTCTGGAACTCTGTGGGGCTCTGGTCCTAAAGCCATCACCAGGAGCTTGGAGACAGACCCTGATGTCTAAGTGGTCTTTAGTCTGGAGATTTGTTATCAGACATACCCAGAAGCTCATCCAGATACTGAATTCCCTTTAAAGAGGAGTGCTCAGGATTTTGTTTTTTCAATTTCTTCTGACATCATGTTTTGCTCCTCAGGGAGTCCAATTGTCTCCAGAGCTCTTTCGTCAGTCAGATAGAGGACCTCTAACTAGAGAACTTCTGGATTCTGGACTTTGGCTTTCTTGGCTTTCTTGTCCAACTTCTGCCAGTTCCTGTCTCTAGTGCTGTGGTCTCTGAAGCTGCAGTAGATTCTGCTGAATCAAGATCTTCTGTCTTAAGGTTAATTTCTAGATCTTCTTCTCTGTAGTCTTCTAATTTTTGGATCTCCATTGGCCTTTTGGGATTGTCTTGTTTTTGATCCTCATCTGTACTTATGTTGTTAGTTCAACTTTCATCAAACAACTTCAGAAGATCATGGGGAAACCTGAGCTCTTCTTGATTAAGCTCTGGACCTTTGCTCTCCAGTCCAGCTCTTTCTTCTAGTGCAAGAAACACAAATGTTCAAATAATTTAATATTTTCAACATAAAGGAATTTTTTTCAGAGAACTGTTACTCTGCACAATATATCAAGTACGAGTAAAAGTATGAGGTCTAAAATACCATGGACTGCTTAGAAGATAACTAAAGGCCATAAACTGTGTTGTAATGGACAATTGATTTGGCAGCTCATAAAATCTAAATGGCAAATCGTTAAATTGCCACATAATGTAATAAAACAGCCTTTTCTTTAAACTAAATGACACTAGACTTGTTTGTCTTTGATACATAAAAACACAGCATTGCTTATGGCTTCAATAAATGAGAAAACACCTGATACCTCTAAGAATGTTCCACAGTGGAATCCTCTGACTTTAAAAGACCAAAACAGAAGAGACGCAATAACATTTCTGCCTAATTAAAAAAGAGACCTCGTAAATATGCAGAAAGCCCGAGGCATGGTTGAAGCTGCTCCAGTGAAATGTGAACAATGAGCCTAAATGGTCAACAAAGCTTTGGCTTGTGTAAGGGTGTTTTCACACCGACAGTATGGTGCGCAAAACGGTCCATTCGAACCAAAAGTGGTTAGTTCGGTTCGTTTGCGTTGGTGTGAAAGCGTCAATCGGACTCGGACCCGAACCAAATCAAGCGGACCGAGACCGCAAAAAAGAGGTGGTCTCTTCGCTTGAATCCGCATGACCAACTTTGGTGCGGTTCCTCTGGTGTGAACGCGAACCCGGGTCCAAACCATAGACAGTATGGACAAACGGACTATTCCAAATGCATCATGGGAGGGACACGCGTCTCCTCTGCCTGAAATGACGCTGTACGACTCCAGCACAGTAACAGATTGTTGTCCAGACGCAGCCGCGATTCATTTTCGAATTATTTTACCAACAATGGCCAATACAGAGAACGTAACACACGAAGATCAGAGCAAGTATCAGTGTGCGAACGTGTGGCTCCAGAGTGAGTCAAAATTGGGGGTGCGCACCCCTGTTCTGGACCTACACGCACAGAGACGACCCGGTGTTCCCCGTGATCACACAGCAACCAACATTTGTTATTTTAGGCTTTAATTAACCAAATAATTTTATGGCAATAGGCAATCGCCCATTCAATTGATACAACTTTAAAAAGTCCCTGTTTTTAGCCTAGTGTGAGAAATACAGTCGGACTAGATCCAAACCAGAGTCCCGAACCAGTGGGAGCAGCTCCGGTTCAGTCCGGGCTCAGAGGAGCTGGAGCGGGGAGCCTCGACCTGAGGAAGCGCTTTCCCCGGGAAGAACCAAATGCGCGGAGGACGGACGCTCAGAACAACATATAACAAACCAAACTGGACTCACGCTTCTGTCCGGATGCTGCACCACCTCGGAACCAGCCGCGGTTCTTGAGCGCGGAGGACAGGAGCAGCGCGCCCGGACCTGTAGTCCACAGCGCATTCTCACTTTCCCGCACAGAACCAGCGCGCAGACGATGGAACGTACCCGCTCAGACCCAGTCATTGCGCACTGGTCTTTCTCGCCACCGTTTGGAACCAGCACATGGAGAAAGCCTCTGGACCATCTGACCAACGCGCTTGTAACAGAAGACCAAGGACCAGACCCCAGCCCCGTCCTGAGGAGCTGCACGCTACTGTGAGCGCTGTTGGCTGCTGCTTTTACCTGAACTCTGGGCTGATGCGGTGAGTTTGTACAAAGTTCTACATGTTGCTGTTTTATAAGTTCATGGTAATAATTTGAGATGAGGACGGCCCGTGGTGTTAACAGGAACATCGGTGTTGATAACTGGAGTGTCGCTGTTTTACCGGGGAAACAGAGACACGTGAATCGAACCAGTTTTGGTTCGTTTGCCGGTGTGAACGCGAACCACACTGGAGTGTATTTGCTACATAATAACAATTTTATTGCCTGGTGCGGACCAAATAATCGAACTAGCGGTGTGAAAACGACCTAAGACCACTTGAAAAATAAGTGTTCAAAGGTCAACTATTGCCTAATATACAAAATATTAATGGAGAGACAAATCAGAACTCTCTCCACTTAAAGAGCAAAATTTAAAGTGTGTGTGAAATATAACACTTCAAAATATACTTCCTGGACACAAATACTATGTTTTTGGGTTTTTTTTCAGATTCTAGACCATGATGTCAAAATCTCAGATGTGGGGGCAATAGCCAGATTTTCCTATGCACTAAATTACAACAAAACCTGCATTTTAATAATATTAATTTTACCGGCCCTAATATATATTAAAAACATTTGCCTATAATATTGTGATGTCTTTGAACGTGAAGGGGCAAGTTGGAGTCAATGGAAAAGAACATAAAAAATAAATAAATACGTAGTCACTATATAACGCATTGTGACTGGTTATGCACTCTCTAAATCAGATTTGAAATTAAAAGACATGTGAACAGCAAATTCATCCGATTTCTTTCTGGTCCCTTTGATTACTCATGTCAGATTTTATGGTTTACATGTTATGTAAATAATCTTAAAGCTCCAGAAATAAGTTTTTAATCAGATTTTGGTGTGCATATGAACATAGCCACTGGTTGGAATATCAATTTGTCTTTTCATCCATCCATTGCCTTGCCTGAAACAAAGCTCTATTTTTTATTAAATGTTTTTCTTATTTGTCTTTTGCAAATGAATTTTCAGTATAAAAATATGAAAAGTATATCTATCAGTAGTAAAGGTTACAGCTCTGTATGTATTCTTGTATAAGCATGTCCTTAAAGAAGCACTGGGGCACTGTATATACACGGCGAGTTTGACGTGCGGACCATCAGTATTCCTCTGCCTGCCTCTGAGCGCGTGGGACTGGGCCGGTAGGTGGAAGGTGGTCTGGCATTTAAGCGTTTGACACCAGCAGCAGTGTGAGGAGTGAGTGGGAGTATGTGAGGGAGTGAGGGGGAGATGAAGGATCAACGTGATACTGGTGAGGGGAGGGGGAGGGGAGGTCTCCTGTGCGATACACAGCAGATGGTGCAGATGAGAGTGGGTGTTCTCTCTGTCTCAGCGAGGCCAGGTTTATCCAGGAGCCATATGCAAGTACAAGGGATCGGTGTGGGGTTTCATTGAGAATTCTGGTGCTTACTCGCTCATTACCTGGAAAGAATAAAACCTGGTGAATTTGCCAGGTGAATAAAACAAGCTCCCACATATTTAGCTACAAAAAAAATTGTAAAATGAATAAATGTAAAAAATATTGGTAACACTGTATAATAACTACACCTAAATTAGTTTTAATCATCAATCATTAAGTCATTAGGAAAGGATTCAGGCTTTTTTAACTACTTGAAAGTTCTATATTACAAAACATGAGTCTTGTGAGCTTTAAGCCATGTTAGAATGTTGTTGCCTCATCAAAGACAAACCCGGAATTGTGTTTTGTTTCACTGACCGATGTTTATTAGACTGTCTACATCTCAAAAGCTCAAAATGCTCTGTTCCACCTTGTGATGTCATGAAGCGGTAGTTTTCAAGTGGGAGAGATGGGAAATTCCAGTGCTGAAATCATCCAAAAAAAATCACCCAAAAAATCATCCGGAAGTGTCTAGTGAAGGTGTATGGAGTTTTCTGTTTGTGAAAGGTATGTTTGTGATGAGGAAATATATTAAAACATAGATCTGAAACCAGTATAATATGGGCACTTCTTTCTTAACCTTGATCCATCTTTTAATGAATAAATGAATTCTTAATAAATTATTTGTTGTTTCAATTACCATCGCTCAGTGATTAGTATCTGCCTGTTGTTGTGTCCTTGGGCAAGACACTTTATCCACCTTGCCAAATCTGTAGCAAAGGCTACAGAAGAGTGGTGTGCATGCATATTGTAAAACCTCTGTATAAAATGCTACATAAATGACAATCATATCTGTTTTTGTATTTAAAAAATCTGTTTAACATCAGTATACAGTGTTGGCTTCTTTAAAAGGTCTATTAAAAGGCGGATTTCAGACAACAAGAAATACAAAGCACATTAGCGGACACAGTGCAGACAGTTGAGGCTTTAATTGTGCCATCATCAGCATAGCAACAGACACTGGGTGTCAGGTGAAAGAGGTATTGCTAAACTTGTGCTATTTCTGTGCGAGGTGTTAAGTGTTGAGGTGCGATAAGAACCTGTTCTCCTCCCAAGGCGTCATGCAAAGGGTCTGTCCGCTAACCCGTCTCATCCTCCATGATATGCTCTTTAAAGTCCTGTGATGACGCACCGCAGTGACATAAACCGAAATGTTAACGTCAATGGTTTAGATGCAGGAACTGACTCAAAATCTGCTTTTGGAACTGAAAATAGAGCATGGATTGGTGTGCACAACATAATTATAAACTCAAATTTGGGAAATGTGTTGACACTATGTATAAAATGTCTAAAAACATGAAGATAAAAATGAAGACTTTGACTGGTGTGCTTCACAAGCTTGACAAGATTCATTTCTCAGTTAAAAAACACTTTCCACACTCAAAGAAGTAGTCACAGCTGCCGTGGCACTGACTGGCAAAAATGTGGCTGGTAATCTGTGCCAAAATCTTGAACGGCGCTATATAAATACAATGATTAATTAATTAATTAATTAAGTAATTAAAATCCTCTCCCATCACCACCATTCACTGACCAGATTCATGACAGAGGTGGCCATTTGAAATTACATGGCATCATTCTTGACTTGTTCAAAGAAATACAATCCTGAAAGCCATTGTACTTGATGTTTACTGTCTTAAAAATGTGAAAAACATAAATAGTTTAATAGTTTAACAGTTTGCAGTAGTCCAAAGTTATTCCTCACTTACCTTTTGCGTGATACACACACAGAACAGACTCTCCAGCAGACGCAGATCCTCTGTCACAAAAACAGCACATATAATCCACTGAGTCGTGTCCTTTAGGCCAACAGAAGCAGACCACATCAGCTGCACAAGGAGCGAGTTGATCAGCGCTTTATAGTTTATGCAAATGAGTCATGCGGTTTTAAATTTTGTTTCTTTTAAACATAAACAAATGTGCCTCTGAGGCCAAAATGCTGCCAAATTGCATAAGTACTAGTACTATAAGTTTTTTAAGTCATCTTGTCTTGGTCTCCATTATGAGCTGTCATGTGACAATGGAATGAAACTAATCGAACGTCATCTTCCCAAGCAGTTAAAAGAAACATTATAGACTATTAGTTTTAAATCGTGATAGCATTAAACTGAAAATACAACCACACGTTCATTTGTGCTGAGCAAACAAATTTAGGTATCAATAAATTAAATGAAACTGAAACCGCTGCTACTTTTTGATACAGCGGTATACCGTAATACCGTATTACCGCCCAACTCTAGTACTGTCAGCACTTAACCTTACTTACCTTAAACAGACACTCATTTGTGTCAAACTTACTCATTTCTTTTACATGATATTTGAAATAGCCTACCTCTCCCCCTTATATTTGGTGCCAATACACATGACCATTCAATATTTGTTAAGATACATTTAAATTTTATTCCTAAAGCCACCATAAAAAAAAATTATACATTAAACCTGCTCACTCTTGACAACTCACATGAACATACATATATAGGCCCTCTATATGATGTCCCGAGCATTGATCAAACGGAGCTGTATGGTCCCGCTGGGAGTGAGAGTTGGCCCGTGAGAAGTGCTCATAAACATTCCTTTCATATCCTGTTATTTACTAGTACATCTCCCTGTGAGCATTTGTCGCACACCGCCAGTCCTAGTATCTCCACGGCGACAGAAAAAACACATCTTTAATAAATGTATGAACCAATTACTCCACAAATCAATTATTTAATTTCTTCATGAATTAACCATCCAAGCAATCAGCCACATGTGAGCCAGTCAATCATGGTTGAAACACTGCAACTTGTGGCACCATCGCTCCCTTCTCCATCTTCACTGCTAATCGAAACGGGGGAACTCCAGAGATCCTCCATGTCTGATGTTGCTGCCTGTAGGCTAGCCCACGGCCAGTTTTCATCATTTTCCATTTTATTCTCCCACAACTATTCTACCGAGGCCTGTTTCTTGCATGTTCACTGTGCAGTTATGCCGATGTTACACTGTCTTTATATGAGCGTATCAAGTCCCTTCTCTACCTTTGTCCAAGTTTACAAGAAGCAAAAGACTTAATCCCTGAAAATGATTCTCTAAGGTTCTTACTGTTCTTCAAGCTTAATTGATTCAGACAAGTGTTTATGAGCATTACATTTCACTGAAGTTGTGATGTGCCCCCTACTGTTTTTTTTAGCTAGTAGTGGGCACAAGGTTAGTCCAAGATCTCTTGAATCCTTGAGTCATTCAGGTGAATTCCATAAAGAACATTAAATTATGTCAGCAGTTTTTGGAGTGACCGTGTTTTGCCACTCAACTAGCTTCTCCAATTCTGATCAGACTGTATAAAGAGTGTGACTTCACCCATAGCTAAATTCCACATTAGGAACAGCAAAATACAAACACCAGGATCTTATACAGTGGGTCAAAATGATGAGCCTGACAACAGCAGTTACGGAGAGGAGCGGCATTTTTGTCAATACAAAATTAATTAGAGCTGGAGTCAGTGGAGCCGGAAGAGGACACTTGCTCACCATTTATTACGAATGCAGTGGCTAGTTTATCTATGTCCATTTATATATACAGTTTATGGTTTTGACACAGCTTTTCTTGTATTTCTGAAAGGAAGAGTTTTCTATATTAAAACAGAATTGTTTATAGTCCAGTTTCTGCTATCTGGTCAAGTCAATTAGACAATATTGTGTTATTTTGCGTTTTATCTGGTTTGTTAAGTACCTTGGGTCAGTACTGCCTGTTTTTAAATGTGCTATATAAACCTTGACCTTGACCTTAACAACCTCTCTCTTACAACATATCTCCTTAGTCTTAGTATATTTCACTGGTCTAATGATGTAGCTCATTATTGTATTTTCACATTGCTTGAATGGCTAACCTCTTACATACGCATGTAAATGTAGCTGCTAGTGATTTTATGTGTGTGAGGCAATCTGAGGTGAATGCCATAACTGTAAGACGTCACATCCAGATGAAGTCTGTGCTCCTGGATTAGCTCTGGTGTGGGAGGGTGTCTGCTTCACAAATAGGCTCCTTCAACATGATATTATGTGTGCCTTAAGGGAAACCTCATGATGATTTACTGATAAGAAAGATACTTAGTTTTCAGAATGCTCTAAATGTATTGATTTTTGGACTAAAAAATATATCAATAAAAAATAAGCATGGCAAGATAAAACAAAATATAAAATGCAATAGTTGTAAAAGACAAAATGTTTTAGTATTTTAGCTTGTATGTGGTTGAGCTTGTGGCTGTACATCCGCAACATCCATGCCACGCCACTCTCCTTATAGTCCCTCCTCCTCTCGAACAGGATCTTTCGCAGATTGATATGACAATGACCTTATTAGCACTGCAATAACAATCTTGCTTTTGTCAGGTTAGACTGACTGAACTTATTAAAAGCACATCATACATCTTTTCAAGGTCTGTTACACCTCGATGAGTGCAATATTGTGTGGGCACTACCAGAAAATGTCCCTTGATCTACTAAAAAAAAGGAAAAAAAAACTCTCCTCCCTGTGGTCATTCCTGGTTTTCCTCTCTTTCATCATTTCATTACAAAAGTCATCTCCCATATTCCGTCTACTCCTCCTCCTGGAAACCGTGCTGCTTTTTTCCCATTTCACACTGGCCCCCTGCATCTAATGAGTGCATGTGTGGCAGAAAGCCTATGGCCGCTCACCAGTTCATTTCACATTGATTAACACACAGCAGCCTGTAGTGGCCTGCCAGGAATCTGATTGACAAATGAAGTGGTAATCGACAATATCCAGCAAATGAGAGCCTCTCGTTCTGGGGGAACTTAACAGACTTCAATCTGATGCCACGCCTGTCCTCACAAACTCCAGCAGCCTAAAGATTGCAAGAGCTTGGTTGATGGGCCTGGCATTTCAACGCAACTTCTTTGACCTTTTTCCACTGTGTAGACACTAGTGGGCTTTTGCTGTGTTGCCCAACCAAAATATGACATATTGAGAGTCAGTTTAGAAGGTTACGGTTTCGATTGGCTTTTCGATTTGTTGGAGCACAATTTCCCCACCAGTGAAGCAGATTTGTAAAACTAAAAGAGGGCTCAGGGAACAAAGACATGCAATTTGTATGGATTTGCAACTGGGAAATTTTAGTTTTTAAAAAGACAAGGTGTAAGGCCATTTCTGGGTTGACCTGTTTCTCCAGATTGGTACATCCATAGTCTGAAGATAATTTTATTTTATGCACATTGAGAACACATACAAGGTTAATGCTAGGAGTCATCTTCTTTATTATCTTCAGACAACATTAATCGGGCTCTCAGGTAATCTAACACTTTTTACGGCAGCCATCTTGGAAGGCCACAGCTTCTGGGCAACAGCAGATGTGAACATCTGGCTGTGAATCTGAAATGTACGACAAGACACTTCCTCAGATGAACTCTTTGTGAATGTGACTGTGTATTGCACTACTGATGAATCAAATCAATTTCAGCCCCTTCAACTTGTTAGCTAAATGTGTCAACATCCCGTTGTTAGCACACCCGATGAGAGTATGCTACTGAAAAAAGCAGCTTTGACAGTGTTGGTGATAACTAGAAAAACACCGAATGCAGTGCACCGCTAGGCAGATGGTTTCTGTGAGTGAGGGTTTGTTAGTATGCTACAAAAATATTACTGGAACTTACGTATTTTGTCTTCTATTCAAGCAGCTAATGATGCTTGTGAGAGATTGCAAGAGTGTAAAAACAATTCACTTTCAATCCAGTTTCTATTCTATATGGACCCCCTGGAGTCTAGCATAAAGCTTGATTGAGTGATATCCTTAAAATATCTTCTTAGTTGAATCATCTGCGACTGTCCCATTCTAAGATAGATACACTTTAACTTCAAGGTCCAAGGATAAATTCACATAAACAGCCAATCAAAATGTGGAAACTGCCCTTTAACTGACCCCCTAGAAAAATAAAGTCAAACGCAGGTGATGCAAAGTACATTGTGGGTTTGAGCTTGTTCTCCGATATTGTGTTCATTTCCAGCAATGCAACTTCCTTTCTTTATTTAAACCATTAGAGCCACATGCTGCGTCTCATTTTACTTATGCAAATAAACAGAGCTCTCCATACTTGGGTACATCTACAGTAGAGAAAATTGAAAATCCAATTCTCTTCTTTTGATGACTAACCCTATTTCATGTCTCCCGCTAGAGGACTGCAACTTTTTCTTTACTTATCAAATAATGGAGAAATCAGTTGTATATGTATTTCATGGCTTTATTGTTTCAAATTATAATTGTTATCAAACAGAATGCAATGTGGAATCCTTCATCGCATTTGTGTCATATTTGCATTGGTCCAAATTGAATATATTTTACTCTGCCAGTGTTAAATTAATTCTAGTCAAACAGCTGCATGCTTATGTGCACTAAAAACTGCTGGCCTTGGGTACGCAGTTAACAATTTAGATTATGCTCACAAGCAGGTGGGGGCTTCCTGGCATGTAATAAGCTTTCATTGTGCATGGATGGCTGGAAGCTACATTGTCTGCAGTAGATAAACTCAATTCTTATAAGCGGCATGATGGAGAAAGCTGTGACACGTTAACATGAGGAAATGGCCTGAACCCGCCGTATATGACTATGTTGTGTGTAATTACGCGAGATACAAGAGCAGTGAGGGACAGAGGACGCGTGGGCAGCCCGCACGCTAAGTGCAGTGGAGACAGATTGGAAGGGATGAACAATGGATATGCAAGAGGTCCATCTGCTGAGAGCTAAAGTTGAAATTGAATTTGCCCAGCAGAAAATAGTTAAGTATTTTTGGCAAGAACCTGGAAAAAAAACTAAACAAACAAGTGTGGTGAATGCGAGTAGCACAAATATACATGTGACTGACAGTGCAATTGTTTATTTGTGTAAAGTATACTCATGGATAAACATTCTGTCTGTTTCCCTTTATATAGAACATTTGGATTTGATGACTGCTGCCCTGAATAAACAATTATAAGTGACACATAGACTGGATATATAAATGGACAAAGCTAACCTGCTAGCCACCGCGTTCCAAATAAGAAGTGTTCATGGGGGCACTCCCAGCTCAATCAACTCCATTTGACTTCTCCATTTCACCCTTCTTTCTGTAACTGCTGCATTGCCTCCGTTCGATTTCATTTCTCTCCAGCGACTAGGTCAGGAATCGAATACACTATACACAAGAACCCTGGAATTTGTAGATTGCACACCGGCAAAACAGTTTCCACAAAGATGAATCAGGCTAGCAGTCATCCTCGCCTATTCCTAATATGGAACTCGCTCCAAATTCACTTCGATAACTGCAAGCATCGTGAGCTTCATTTGACTGGAGCCGAACGTCACCATGGGTAACGTCACGCTCCCTTTGTTCACTTCTTTACACAGTCTATGAAGTGACATGACATCTACAGGTACAATACATACTACAAATACTTCAATGCCATTCTTTAGATGGTCTGTTGGTATGCTGATTCACTCATCCACTTTAAGGATGTCAGTTCTTTTCCCAAATGGTGTACTGTATATTGTCATTGTGTATTTGGGCATCTTGGCTCCAGTTTGGTATCTGAATGGATAAAAGTGTGCACTCTTTCAGTGGCTGGGAGAGAAGGGTGCATAAGCAGTGGTGAAAGATGATTCGGAGGTGGAAAAAGACACACCCAGGCCAGTACTTGTATGTGGGAGGTCTATCTCTCACATGCATCTAATATGTAAAGTGGTGATTAATGGGGCTTATATTATTCAAAGCTGGTGGGAATAATTTGGCAGAGGTTAGTACAATTTAACCTTTGCTCTGTCTCGCCCTTTGGATTGGATTCAGCCATGGCGAGACAGATTATTCTCCCAAACATGCATAAATCATACTTTGTCAATTGTATAGCCAAGATGTTACAAATTGTACCCTTCTGCAATAGCAATTTTTATCAATTCATGAGCTATGTTTGCACAATACACAATGGACCTGTTGTTCTCAATGTTCACCAGTGTCAATATTGAAGCTCTGTTGTGTTATCTCTGTATTTGGGTGGGCTTTTGTACTTATTTATATACTTTTCAATATATTGTGCCTTTCCTTCACTTTGTATCGAAATCATAATTCAAGTCTGAATAAATATGAGCATGATTTACCATGGGGGATTAATGTTTAGCTGTTACTTAATTGGAAACTGTCTGTCTGTTTAGTTAAACATTACAAAATTATATCATCTGCAAGAGTGGAAGCTACATATGAAGTGCCACGTGAGAACTGTGAGCCTGATTCCTGCCTACATTGGTTCGCATGTTAAGACTCTGTACTCAGGGGGACACTTTGTAAGAAGCATGATGACCTCCACAGGGAGTTGCGTTACCACTGGGAAAAGGTTGTCTTGCCCTTTCTGTATGTAGAGGATTTATCAGGGATTCAATTAGATCAGACCTTTGCAGGAAAATCAGAGGTAGAAGAGGTACTCCAGTGTTGTACTGTACTGTGCTGTTGTGGTTTTATCATTCTCTATGCATATCAGCTTTAGTGGTAGCCAACAGTTATTTCTAATTTGTTTCTTGTAATGTTTCTACACAACTACAAATCCTTGTCCAAACTGATGGATCACGGGATTTTCTAAATGTCACTTATATGTTTAGTGTTTGTGTTTATTGTGGCTTTTCACAGCTTTAAAAATCACCACCTTCACACCCACGTCACATTATGTGTCACCAGCCACCTACACATTCCCACCCACCATCACCCCCACCTACCTCCTACTCTGAAGAGGACCAACGCAAGCGGGGGACTCCACACTCAGCCAATTAGGGTGATAGGTGGCTGCTGCAGTGGCATGAACATATGTTTACCATCTCATTATAAATACTCTTCCCACTGCTGATAGGGTCCTCCTCATCATTATTCCGTTCTGTGAGTAATTCCCCAAGTCCTTAATTTGGCAATACACTGAAAATAGCTCCACAGGCTGAAAAAAGTAAATGAAGATTCTTGGTGTCTGTAGCTCAGGGGTGGTAGTTGCTTTGGGTGGAGAGAAAAATAGTGTCTTAAGTGGGAAGGTGAAGAAATGTATAGATTGGTTGTTTTGAATAAATCATGTTCAAGAATGAGAACTATGTGGCTTTCAAAGAGCCAGAGTGTTATATTGATACTTTGCAGTGACATTGGGGGTGTTCTGTATGTATATTTATGATGCAATATTCAGCAGGTACCATGGTGACACAATGCACACATTAGCAAACACAGCTTGATACTCAAGAAAAATACAAAATGGATTTAAACAACACATTTTCAGGGGCAAGTGACCAATGCCTACATGTCAGTTTAGGTTTTTGATTTTCAACAAAAAGGGTGAGAGTGACTAACTGAAAAATATTTGGATAATGCTAGCTAGCTTATGACTATAATTCGATGTCTGACAGATTTGTTTAAAGGTACAAATCAGCTCATCTATAGTAGTTCCAGCTAAGTCTGTTCTTTGTGGTCAGATTGTATTATAACAAAGCTCACAGTCTTACAGAGCTTCAGACAGAACCGTGCCACACAAAGTTTCAATAGTTATATAGTTGCATGCAAATCTAATTGTAAGTTGGAGCTAAAGTCCTTTACACCACCTACCAGACTGGCCTCTCACCTCTTGTCTCTTGTTCCTGTGAATGAAGCATGACTTGTGGGCTCAACATGCTCCAATGCACAATGAACAATTCTGCGTGCTGATGAAGAGAAGACACACACACTGCTATACTGAGATCCACTGCATATAGATTTTTAAAAGAAGACTGGGAAATGTGTAATGAGACTTTGCAAACTGCAGTTCAACTAATCAAACGGCTGATTGGCTTCACAGAAAATAATGAGTGAAACACGCAGCCTTGACTATGCATGAAACAGGGTTGATAAAGATCATTTATAGAAGGATGTATGAATATTCATGGTAATGCAGCACAGTGGATCCCATGAAGCGTGAACAGAACACAGCAGAACAGAGCAGAGACGGCTTAAGATAGAAACTGCACATATATCCGCATACACAATGCAAATACACATTTATATTTTGACTAACATTAAATACAATTGTTACTCTTTGGAAATCCTTTCAAGAACTGCCAAATGGTTTCAGAGACAATGGACATATGACTAAATGTGATCTGACAATGTCACTTTGCTGGTGGCATGTTGTACAAAATCCACTTTGATGAGCTTTTTAACCATGTTACAATGGCTTTCCCTCATCCTAAACTTACTTGAAGTTGCACTTTGAGTTATTTATGCATGTTGCAATCATCCTGCATTTGAGGCTTGAGTGCCTAGAAAATATGTGCACCAATATCCTACCCCTGCCCTGTGGTTACCTGTGATTCTTTGACAAATATATACTTCATGATATGGGATAAAAAGTTACTTTTAACAGATTTATTTCTATTATTGAATAGTTTTAGATGAGGGGTCTCCAACCTATAGCTCTGGAGATACCAGAAGTGTATCTCAAGAGATTTCTGAATTATAAATATTGTTCTGAATAACTTAAATTAGTTCAATAAATTGCTTAAATGGCTTATGTTTTATAGGCACCATCTAAAGCTTGCCCTCTTTTTTATGATCATCTCTATTTTTTGGGGCTGCTAAAATGCATTTTTGTTTTGTAAAGGTAGGTCAAGAGAGGAACAATGTTGGAGACTCCTCCTTTAGATCATTATTGCAGTTTCTAATGATTACAATGTAAAGTAATCTGCATAGTCTACATAGATAGTTGTTGCATTTTCCGGCACTAAATACCAGAAACATACATTTTGTTTAAGGTTCATTATTGGTTGATTGAGTGTAGACATGATCTATACTCAGAGAATAAAAGTAATCTTCCTGTCTTTTTCTGTTTGTTAAAAATTTGTTTTTAAAACACTGACAATTACATGATCCACTGGTTTCCATACATGACCCACAAACTCCCTAGAATCACCTGTGCTATAAATAAAGTTGCTCTGAAACTTCATTAACAATAGCAGAAACTCTGACTGAACCTAAAACGATGCATGTCCGGAGCTGACAGCCTGTCTCTTCCTGCCCTCCAGCACTTTAACGCAGATATGACAGTGAATTTCATCTTGACACTCTTCCCCCAAACCCCTCTTTGCTTTGAAGTTGTGGGGGTAAGTGCTGAGTGGAACTGGACCAAATTTTAGCGAAGACTCTACAAAGGTCTGAGCGAGCCGACAGCGGGCTTTCTCACTGTCACCTTGATTGGCTCAACGGGCCATGAAAAGCAGCCAATAGCAACACACGTACGGTCCCCTTATTGCAAGCATGAGTGCAGAGGCAGCCGGCGGTTGCTAAGTGAAAGTGAATCTCCATCAATAATGATTAGTCAGTGGCTAGTGCTCTGTCTCACCTTTTCTCTGCTGCTGTATGGATATAGATGGTTGTTTCTTTTTCACCGCTTTACAGCATAATTACTTCTACAGAACTGTCGACAGCAAAAAAGACTGTTTGAGCTCTAGCCTACTTTGCCGCAGCCTTGGGTAAAAGTTTGAGTGCAGAAGTTGATCCTGTAATAAGTTGGCATTGTTTTTGGAGTGAACGAAATCTCTTCTAATTAGTGCAAGCAGTTGTTCATTAGCCTCTGCCCTTCACGCAAAATGCAGCTTTGTGTTTTTGCAGCACATTTTTTGTCACATTGTCAGGCCAAGTTTGCACCACTCCAGGGAGTACAATTGGTTTTCTTGCAAGACTTTACCAAAATTAAATCTCACCTTCATGATCCTCTCTGTGATTCAATTCTCACTGGTAAAGAAAGCAGATATAACACTGAGAGCTCTTTGGCCAGCAGCCACATTACAGTCTTAGAACTAAGAATGTGCCTGTATGCACAGCCATTTTTGTGTTTACAAGACACACCTGTTAAACAAATGCTGGAAAAAGGAAAATAAATCATTTAGATATATTTATTATATGTATTATGTTAGTACAAATTGTATTTATGTATTGCCATGTTATACACATGTGCAGTCTCTGATTTAGCCGGAAGGAAAACCAATTTCCTCACTGCACCGTAACTAAAAGTGTTTGAAGAAAAAGGTTTACATTAATGTGCCGCACACGCATTTGGCACAATGGTATTGAATCATTATGGTAGTTCCCCAAGAGCGACGAGGGAAAAGAAGAAAGCAGTCAAGTATTAAGTACAGCGGCCCCTCAGACTATTTCAAGGTGCTGTAACCCCTGTGTATTCTCACCCACAAATGTAATAGAGCACCTCCTCCAGCCAATGGACCATCACCCCCTCTATTCAGGAAAGGTTCATTTAACCTTTGACCTTTTCACATGACACACCATGTTCTCAACAGACCTCAGTGTTAATCGACTACTGCAATAGTGCTCAGGTTTGACTTCCTCTGTTACAAATGATCTTCTGATGTGGAACACACTGGATGGATAATGGATGGAAGACAACACAACTGTGCAATATTTAAATGCACATGAATTAATGTATGATGATGATAATGCAGAAAAAACAACTCTAGGTATCGCAAAGTAGCCTATTTGGTGACAGTTGTAGAGCATAATTAGCTCCTCTAACTAATTTTCTAAATCTTTGTTCTGGATATGTGGTAAAAAGATCAAAGATGAAGGTGATATCAGGAGAACTGTGGCAGCCGTGCGTGGATAACACAGTCATGCACAAGTGACCAAATGTTCTAGTGCACAGTCCAGTGATCAGGTGGAGGGCGCTGTGACCAGTTTTGAAGAGAAGGGAATAATGGACTCTTCCAGTACAAGGACATGAGTTCCGGTGAGCTGTGTGTGGCAACCAAGGGCATTTCACTCTAAGGCTATGAGCCGCTCTAGAATGTACCATCTTTTAATTCCTCTAAACAAACATATTGTGGGGTAGCCAAAGACCCTGTGCGGTGGCACCAGATCAACTGCACACAGATGCCTAACTGGCTGTGTCCAGTGGGCATCCAAGACATGCTCCAGGGGAAAGATCAGAGAAAAAGAAAGACACTGAGAAAGACAGAGAGAGGTGAAAGAAGGAGGGGGTGGACTGAGAATACAAGTAGAAAAGCAGTACTGACTGAGCAAAAGCTGAAGGACACAGAAAAAAAAAAAAAAAAAAAAAAATGATGCAAGGTTTGTTCCGGCGAGCCAGCCAGGAGAGATGCGGCAGATATAGATGCTTATGTCGGCTCTAAAAATTGAAATTCATCCCAGGTTGAATATAGAATCCATCAAATTCCTATTCCCAGTAGTTGCAAACAGAGACCGGATTTAGATAAATAAACCCACTTTTCATCATATGAAAGTCCAAATGCGTTTTCACTTCCTAATACCTCCTATAATCACAGCCTCATTTCTCCTCAGTGCATATTTGACTTTCCCTGGCCACATTTCAATCCATTTACCATCTCGGCTCTTACCTAATCCTCTGAGAAGGAAAACAGAGCGGGCTATCGACAGCATCAGAACACAGCCCCAGTCATTGATATTTGGTTTAACTTTGGACTTATTGTGAACTGATCAGAAAAAAAAAAGGAATAAGATCAATCATATCATGGAATTAACTCTTAAATTAAATTCTACTGAGGGAAGAATTTCACATATACATATAAGCACAGCTTGCAGTATCAGACACAATAAGAAAAACTTTATTTGTCCAACAATGGGGAAAGAAGGTCATCTGCATTTGAGAAAAAAATATTTGAATTGCTTTGAATTTGAAGTTATTAACACGTTTTGGGTGTATCTATGCTGTAAACAGGGAGAAACAATACTGCTGCTATAAGCCTTTGCAGTAGGTTTCATTTTTCTCTATTTATCCTCATTAATAATCCACAGATAAAAAGATATACAGACATAAACCCAATACCATTTAGCCCAATCTAAAAATGCACTGTTGGGGGTAAAAATGCTTATGCAAATTATAATTAGTCTAATTTAGCTCCTATCTGCCTCATGCTGGGCAAATGCCTCGAAGGCAGGAAACACCCAAAATGAATGTGGTATTACTATTCCCTGCACTATGTGTATGCTTTGTGTATGTGTGGACTCCAATGATAACAGATGGGCCAGTGCCTCTCCGTATCTCGATGGGCAGGTCACCAGGCCTTACCAAAAACAGCTTTAATTAACCCAGATCTCAGTAGGACCAGTGTATCCTAATCCTTATACACTCCCAGCTGGACCACCACAGCACCTGTTATGTAACTTCTGCCTTTGCCCAAATACACACCTCATTTGCCCTCAACACGGCAAGCCAGAAACAACAGCTCTGCAAAACCCTAGCAGTTTTGCTCATTTTGACAGGGCACCATGTATCAAGTTTTTTTTTTTTTTTTTTTTTTTTTCCCTATCTGGTGGAGGGTCCCTTCACCTGCTTGTCTTCATGGAGGTGTTACTGCTTTGTCTAGAATGTTTCACAGAATTGCATTATTACACAGTTTTGAATTTATTTAATTATACATGTTTGTATTGTTCAAATATCTGGCAAATGTTTTATTTCTGAGAGCAGAGTCACCTTGAAACAGATCTGACATGTACTGTGACCTGGTGATGTCACCTGCTTGTCTCCATGTACAGTCCCTGACAAAAGTCTTGTCACTTATCCATTTTGTAGAAACAAAAGCTTATAACCTGACTTTAAATTAATTGATTGGTTTTAGAAATGTCTCATATGAAAGCTAAAACCCTCCCTAATTATGCTCAATATACTAAAAAAAATTTGCTTCACTGAAAAAAGATTGATCATTTAATGAACACAGAAAGGTCAGATTTTGGCAAGACAAAAGTCTTGTCGCCTTGTCATATGATGCACCCAATCCTAGATTACAGCCTCACCTGTGATCAGTTACTGATCAATCAATTAGTGGGTGTGTATAAAAAGAGCCCAGCACACCAGACCTTCACATCAACTGCAACTTGACCTCTGACAACATGCCTAAGATCCACCCTAAGACCAAAGCATTAATTATCAAGAGGCTGAAGACCAGATCCACTGCTGAGGTGGCTGACACCTTCAATGTGTCTCAGCGTCAAGTACAAAGAATAAGAAAAAGATCTGAAATGACTGGAGACGTTTTTGACAAGCCCAGGTCCGGCAGACCCCGCAAGACAACTGCTCGGGAGGACCATTTGTTGATTTGAAAATCCAAGGCCAGCCCTTTTTCCACTGCAGCAGAGCTCCACCAGGCCTGGTCAACTCAAGTCCCTGTGTCAACCAGAACAGTTTGTAGAATTCTGTCTCGAAATGGCCTCCATGGTCGAATCAGTGCATAGAAACCAGCACTAAACAAAAGGCAATTAAAAAACCGTGTGGCATTTGCCAAGGCCCACAGCCTGCTAAAAGGATGGACACTGGAAAAGTGGCAGAAGGTGGATTTCTCAGATGAATCCTCAGTTGAATTACATCACAGCTGCCGCAAATATTGCAGGAGACCTACTGGAGCCCGCACGGATCCAAGATTCACCCAGAAAACAGTTAAGTTTGGTGGCGGAAAAATCATGGCCTGGGGTTACATCCAGTATGGGGGTGTGCGAGACATTTGCAGGGTGGAAGGCAATATCAATAGCCTAAAATATCAAGAAGTATTAGCTACCTCTTACATTCCCAATAATAAAAGGGGTCAAATTTTGCAGCAGGATGGTGCTCCATCGCATACTTCTATCTCGACATCAAAGTTTCTCAAGGCGAAGAAGATCAAGGTGGTCCAGGACTGGCCAGCCCAGTCACCAGACATGAACATCATTGAGCAGGTCTGGGGTAGAATGAAAGAGGAAGCATGGAAGGCAAAACCAAAGAATCTTGATGAACTCTGGGAGGCATGTAAGACGCTTTCTTTGCTATTCCTGATGACTTCATCAACAAATTGTATGAATCATTGTTGAACCGCATGGATGCAGTCCTTCAAGCTCATGGAAGTCACACAAGATATTAAATATGGATCTCACAGCACCACTACTTAATTCACTGACGTTATGCAACATATTTTTGTATTTGAAGTAAATTATTTGTTCATTTTTCTGTAGGCGACAAAACTTTTGTCTTGCCAAAATCTGACCTTTCTGTGTTCATTAAATGATCAATCTTTCTTCAGTGAAGCAAATTTATTTTAGTTTATTGAGCATAATTTGGGAGGGTTTTAGCTTTTATATGAGACATTTCTAAAACCAATCGATTAATTTAAAGTCAGGTTATAAGCTTTTGTTTCTACAAAATGGATAAGTGACAAGACTTGTCAGGGACTGTATACAAGGAATATATACCCTCAACAAACGTTTGTGTTGTGTTTTGGTTTGTTTGCGCTGCAGCTGAGTAATCCTGCATTCTCTGGTAAACAAACTGTATCAATATAAATGCATATTTTAAAAACACATATTACATGATACATATGAACACACAATTATGCTTTGAAATTGTATTCCAATAGCCTGTTCGAGAGCTCAATATTTACTTGTTTTTATTTTTTCAATGTCGTGTCAAAAACACATTTGCATAATTATATGTTAATAGAAACCTATTTTCAATTGCCTGGACTATCAGGATTGAATGTCAGACCTGGATCTCATTCCCACAAATCTTTATTCTTTGTTTTTTTTTTTTCTTAATGTTCTGACACTCACAGAAAGTCCATGATAGATTTCTGTATAACTTTCCCATCCATCATATTCATTTAAAGATATAGCATTGAATTCAATCAAGTCTTCAGAGAGATCCATCTGTTCTTGAGCAGTTGGTGCACTTTCCCACAGTTATGGCACACATGTGGGATTTATATTACAACTAAAATCACTTATCACAAAGTGCTCATCTATTTTAGTCTTTCCCCTGGATTAAAGGCGAGATGAACATGCTACTATAGAGATGTCTTTCTTCTTTTTTACATCAAGGTCATAGTGCACATGAAAAAAATACCTGAATTACCATGCAAGAGGAATACTGCATTTAACTTTGAATTTGAATGCAAGGGTAACTGGATGAAACCTCTCAGTATTTTGTGTGTTCTGGCTCCATTGTTGCACACAGGTATTGAGTGGTTCAGTTAACCCTTGAATTATTGACCCGTTCACCTTGGCATCAGGAAAAGCTGCAAAGCACATAGTTTTTAACAATGTATCACTGTCATGTCATCTTAAGACCAAGAGCAGTTCACAACATGCTCTCAACAGATTTCTATGAACATTAAAAAGTGTCCGGTTATACATACAATGGTAGACTTTATTTCATTTATGGTCTAGGTTTAGTTTTTATCTGCATGCAAACGTTACAAGGCATTTTCTTGGGATATTCAAACCAAATATTGCTTTTACTGATAACAGTTCTAGTGGAGATTAAGTTAGTTACAAAAACACATTGGACATAATGACTGTGTTGATTATTCAATTGTTTCTCAGAATGAGCCTCATATGAGTCTCGCATTTGGGATTCAATGCTGAAATTAATAGTTAAACCCTAAAATGCCTCTCTTTGATTTGACTCTTCACTACCTAAACTCCGGCTCCTTCAATCAATCATGAATCAGTGCTAGTGTAACCTCTGCAGCTCAGTGAGGGAATTCTGGAGCTTCTGAGCTTTAGGCCACACAGGTTCAACTGTGTACCTTTTTAAAACATTAGGAGTTCTACTTACCCTACCTTTAATGTAGTGTTTTAGGATACTGAAACAGCTCTGATGCCCAACCTGACCTGAGGAAACCTGTGTTCTGAAAGCATAGTTTGCCCAATGATCCACTCAAAATAACTTAATATTAAACAGAACTGAAATGAAAAACCTCCCACAGATATCTACAATTTAATGACGGTCATTGAAATACACCAAAATGTTTTCACTACCACAATTTCAAAGCCTCATTTACCCCGCTTTCATAAACCAATACTCTATATATCATGGGGTCTACAGTTGAATTCAGTGTGTTCTCATTTGGCCCAGTGGAAAATGAGGTGCCAGGCCTGGCCTAAGTGATGGTTAAGGCTGGGCAGAAGAAGGTCAGAGCTGCTCCTGTCTGCTCCCTGGTGACACGGCCCAAACCCTGCAGATCATTGTAATCAACAAAGCACCTCCAACAGCAGTTATCAGCAGGCTGCTCAGTGGATCATCTTATTATCTATGCATGGACACAAATCCTCTGCGGTCTAATTTCAAACACACCATTTCTGTAATTACACCAGAGCAGTGGTAGAGCTTAGAAGACCTTCTGCCTCTCCAAACACTGCTCAGAAGTTAATTTATTCTCACCTTTCCTTTGCGGACATTGAAGTAAAACTATAATGTTATAATAAGGCACAGATGTATTACAAAAAGGGGTGGGGGTCATAAGCATATTTTGTTGAAGCATTATTGTTTCCTGGACTGGTTCTTAAATATTCTAGAAGCCTCTAGTCACAAAATTTCAACCTTTATTTGGTTGAAAATGTATTTTAAAAAATTGAATGTACAATAGAAATGATAGTTAGTTGCAGCTCTACACTGCATTCTGAGATAACAATTTATCTGACCTACTTCAAAAATGCGCCCAAATGTACCATGTCCTTACACTCTTAACCAACATTTTTTACCACTTTAAACAGTAGAATGGGGAGGGGAAAAAAACACAAAGACTTGGATAGCACACAGCAGTTCCCAAAAATATGTATTCTACTATCATAATAAGATTAGGTTAAGGAGCTTATGCATTGACCAACTAGTGGAGAACATTGAATAGTAGCACTTTCCTTCTTCCAGTGTCGCATTAGACAAGTGCTTTTATAACCACCTTAAGTGTTCTTCCTACTTGGCTCTACTTGGCTCACAGGAAATGCTTTAAGGAACATTTAAAGTAACACAGAGGCTTAATTTACTCATGTTGGTAAGTGGCACTCAGCCCTGTGTTTGGGCACAACAGTGAGAGTGATCTGTAAAGCTCCTCTGATGGTTCAACCCTGACAACCACCAAGAGCACTTTACAGGCTTATGGGGAAACAGAAAACAAACCAGAGCAGCACCCGGGTCACTCCCTTTCTTTGCTTCAAGGAGGCCATTTTAGTCAAGCCATAATTGAAAAGGCATGTGATTGGTAATTGTGATCTCGGTAATGTAGTAATGTAAATAATGAATTCAATATCAACTAAGAGAATAGGTGAGGGGGGTCAGCAGTCCTGACTTATTGTGTTCTTTGTGTGCAGGAGTGATCTGTGGTTCAACTGAATTTATTTTTGTAGAGGCCAAAATCACAACAGCATTTGTCTCGCAGGGCTTCACAGTAGTCCAACGAGGTTCATTTGATCTTATGATAATTTGTTTTATTAGATTCTTTTTTCAGACCAAGGTTCAGTTTGTTTTCATCTTCCTCAGAGTATAAGTGAAGGCGTGTGCATGAATAACCAAACACAAAGCAGAACAGGAACAACTCCAATTGGGCATTTCTCACCATTGTAAAAGAGAGAACCACATTATGGACTGGGATGGAAAAAACATCACTGGGACAGGGGACAACTAACATCACTGCCCGATTAAGGAGGCAATGGAAATATGGAAACGTGCTTACAGGACTATAAACCAGGACGAGGGGGCCTTTTTACTCTCACACACCTGAATTAGTGTCCTGAAGAAATAGGACAACAGATGGCGCTGTTGTTCTGACTCCACCGGAGACATTGGATATTGCTGTTCTCCATTGGACCAAAACCTGTTTAAATCAGCTGACCAGATGTGTCACAGCAACATCACATGTCCATTGTCCACTCTGAGGAAAACCGCAAGTGAACTGTCACAAAAACAAACAAAAAAAAAGTTTAACAAAATAAAATAGGCTTCACAGCAGTAACAAACTGATTAAACATATTCACAGGAAACAAGCAAATGGATAACTGTCCCAGGCATCTTCAGTCCTTAGATTCTCCTTTTTGGATGCTAGAGGAATGGTGCAGATTGGCAGCCTTGCTTTTGTTAGTCTTCCGCAAGGCAATTGTGGCTATATCTCAGGCTACATTTATATGACAACAGTCTGAAAGAAGACGCAAACGTGGCGTCACTTCTTCACATTTTATTCCACGCTTAGACAAGCATTTTTGGGAGGAAATCTGTGTGCATGTGGTGACGCGTGCATAAGTGTGTAAAATTCAATTGGGTATGCATGCCAGGTGGCTAGGTGGTGACGCTAAGTGGTGATGTATTTGACATAAACGTGTATGTGACCATACACATAGGAGATCTGACCAGAGTTTTGCGTCTTGGGCAGTGTAAATGGAAACTCTACGGCAGAGCATATTCAACTTTTCCACTCTGGAGGGTGGTTTCAGACTTTTGCGTTTTTAAGCCTCAAAATCGCCATCACCGTCTAAAGCAAAGGCACTTCCGATAAAATATTTTGTCATTTTTCCCCCGCAAGCGTTCTTGTGTAAACAGGCCCCTAGTCTAATCAGGGCTGGAGTGATTAAAAAATAAATGTGACTTTGAGTGTCCAAGAAGCACAGTGTATGTCAAATGCATACTGGTATCGCTATATTTTTCTTTTAGTCAAGGCAAGCAATATTCTTTCACCCTGGAAAAAGCTTGCCACACATTGTTCATTATCTCACTATAGCCATGGTTCTTAAATCTAGTTTTGCTTATTGAACCTGCTCCACAGAACAGTTTTGTGGGTACGTGAGACAAGCTGCATCTTGGAATTGCGAACATCCTTGCCTTCTGTTGCTAAGGCAGCGTCAACTCCCTTCTCCGTCCCCCTGTCACTTACCTCCTAATGTTTCACCATAAACAACTGTGTATGCAGCTCATAACGCGACCAGACGGGCCCTCTGTGGTTCATAATACAGCCAGAGGAAAGTTGTAAATTGGTATGACATGTGTTCTTATATGCTGACAGAATAGTTCACACTTAGAGCTTAGCAGCTTTAACCACATCGTGTCAACACAAGTCGACCCGTCAACATGGCCATGTCAGCAAATGAAATCAGAGGAGAGGGAGAATCTTGTGTGGTGTTTTCATCAATGACGGAATTCCAAGTAAATAAAGACAGCTATTCCAATTCAGTTTGAAGTTAATATGCTTTTAAGTGAAGCGCCACATTCAAGGTCTTACCAGTTTAATCTTGAATAACAACCACATGTGGAGAGTCATGTTAGTTGGGATTAGAGGGGAAACTTAATAGGCATTTTATATTCTTATTTTAGGCATTTTATATTTGTATTGGCTGATATTGGCTGCATATTTGCTTTGTATTAAAAACAAAATCTAACTCCCATACTTTTATTCATTTATTATGGTTTCCCTTCAAACTGTTCATTGGATATTTAAGAGGCAAATTTTGATTGATTGACTGATTGACTGAAATTTAATTTGAATGATAATTTGAAAATGTATTCTTAAAACATGATGCATTAATTGCTTGTTTCTTTCTCTACTGACTATTATGGCTTGATCTAGGAAGATTGGCCCTTGAATTTGTAATCAGTCAATCAATTACTGACCATAATAATGCATCTAGCATGGAAGTGTAATATAAGCATGCGATCCCTGAAGGAAAATAAAAGTTAATTCTGCCCAAGTTGAGCTTTCAGGTTCAAGTTCATTAGCTATATAGAACCATTCAGTTATCAAAGTTCTGCTTACCTCACAGTGTATCCAGTGGCTGTGCTTATACTTTTAAAGCAGTTATGGTCCCCAAAGACTAACTACAAATCTCCTGATGCTTGTGACTAAAATATTACAGCATCGTTATTCACTTTGAGAGCACTTAGGAATAATTAACATTAAAATTTCCTCGAAAAACAAGACACCTTAATTAAGTGCATGAAATTGAATCTCATGAGGTGTTGTTTTATCTCATAACATGCAATTGCGTGCATGGCTGACTCCAATTGCCATGTGTGTCATTAATTCCAATATTTTCCTCAAAAGAGGTCTTTATATTCCCTGAGGCACCACAGGGAAAATGCATCAATCAGCCCATCCTGTTGTGCTGCAATGTTCTGCTTTACCGTAGTGTTGAGAGTAAACGTTCATTTAAAAAACTCCCCACTGAGATCATTATAGTGAGGTCTCTGTTGGGGCCCTGATCATTTTTACAAAGGATAGTGGCATTTATTTACAAAACAAAATGCCAGCACAATTAGGTGTGAAAATCCTAATAAAACACGGTATGAAATCAGTTGAGCTTGCCTTGGGTTATTTTCTATTGTAGGCACATAGACACAATGTTTTGTTTATGTGAGAATGTGGCCCAACATGGACAAAGCCGCAAAAATATATAGAATAATAATTATTGTAGCACAAACTCAGGTAAAATGCCAGAATGATTAAGATAAACATATATGACAGAAATATTCCTATATCCTATTTGTACCTTATGTCGTAATAGTAAGAAAATTTAGTTTGTAGTACATTTTAATATATGTAAAACTTCTTTAAATGAATCTGTGAAACCACTCCACATTTTAATAGTTTTAACACAAATGCTCTGTAGTGTCTGTGAAAAACAAAAACTGTTTTTACAAAATGAATGACAAATCTGTCATTTTCCTGTCTTTCCAATCAGGTGATGCTGTTTTGACACACAGCTGATGCGTCTAAATGGATTGGGTCATGATTATGAGCAGGATGAGGGCTTATGTGGTGAAAAGGTGAGGCGAGGATATCCTCTGCACTGGGACTGGCACTGGCACATATCTGGACATGATACTCACAGTAGGAGCACAAAAAGGTCAACAGGAAATTACATGGCAGCTTAGTTCATTTTGGTCCTGCTCATGTCAACAAAGGTTCATGTAGTTGGACTCCATTCAAATGTGTGTGAGGTAACATGCAAACTGACAAGAAGAAGAGGTTGGACACTTGAAGAAGAAGCAATACATTAGAAGAAAGAAGAAGAAGAAGAAAGAAGAAGAAAGAAGAAAGAAGAAGAAGAAGAAGAAATTTATTAAGAAAAAATGACTATGGCCAAAGACCACGACACTTGAGAAAAAGGATAGATGTTCAGCAATGAACTTCAGCAGTGAACTTCAGGACATACAGTAACATTTGACTGAAAACGTGACAGGAATAGATACTATGGGAACAAGAACAGTGAGGTGTATCGACTAAAAAGGGTCCAGCTCTTTAACCTAAGATAACAAATGTATGTTTATTTGTGTTGAATCCAACTTTTCCATGTTGTCATAGAATATGCATGAGTATGTTGAACGTGCATAGTTCAGCAATGCATCACTGGTTATTATAGACTCTGTCAACAACAGTAAAGGATGAGATGGACCAATAAAAATGTGTAGGTTTCAATTATTTTCCCTCTTTAGTTACAGAGTATATGAACCATGCAAAGGTTATCCACTAAACATGTGGTATCTGACTGTTCTGCTCTATCTCTGCATGCCTGGTTTAACAGATTTGACAGACTGTATAGAGACATATAGGAACAAATATGACACTTTAGAAACCCTCCATGACCTCTGTGACGCCTCATAAAGAACTGTTGATAGATGCTGTCTGGAACAGCCGCGTCTCCAATGAATGCATAGATTAGAGCTGACTTGTTCTAATGAAATACAGTAGTCAGGCCAATGCAATGGCTGTGTTTACCAACAATATTAACATTCAGCCGTTCTGTTCCTCTGCAATTCATCTGTCATTTGTCTGCGCTCAGCCCCTTGGACAAAAAACTGAAGGAGGTAATTGAGTTCTGTTCCGGGGAGCTGAGAATTTGGCAGTAATGAGTCATTAGACCTAGTTTGTGCCCAAAACTGACACGCCTTCACTCCCAGTCTGAAGCCACGTCTCTCCGTATGCTCATAATATATTCCCTTTTTGACAGCAACATGCCAAATATCGCACAGATTGTTACAATGATGAGTCAATCCTGTGCCAAAGACCTTTCACTGCTTTGACATATTAGTCTGCTCATATATGCAGAAATACATTCTATATTTTGTAAGGTTGCCTGGCAAAAGTATTTCATAACCTGTGAGGAATGCAGATAAAGTAAATTGAATACTAATACAAGATTACTTCCATGATTCAATTTTACTGGCAATCTGTACTATTGGGCAAATGCCCAGTGGGCCGGTCCACCTCAGACCACATTTGGGACCCCCCCTCCCGCTTCTAATTATAGTAATTTATTGTCAGAAAATTAGGAAGTGTGCTGTTAGCATGCTAGTTGTTGTTGGCTTTGTTAGCATTACAGTGGCAACAAAACTCCTCTCTGGTCTCAGAAAATTGTAAAAGTCAAACTCATTGCTGTGTATAATTCGGGTGCTCTGAGGAATAACTGGACAGTCGTAAACCATTTTACATGAGCTAGTTACCTGGTCCCCGAAGGGTTGACCAGGTTTTGTATTCATCCTGTGTGTGTGTCTGTGTGTCTGTCCACCTGCGATAATTCCGCCATTTATGGACCGATTGTCACCAAATTTGGTACATCTTTGGTACAGGGTCAAGCCTCCGTGCCCGATGCAGCAAAAAAGGTTTGGTGAAGATCCGAGGTCATTTGAAGTCACACGAGGTCACTTGAAAGATCACGCCATTATAAAGGATAGGCAATTTTGTCAATTTCTGAACCATCTGCGGGCTAAAATATTCACCCAATCATCACACAAGTTGGCACATACATAACCAGGGTACACTGGATGTTATAGGTTGAAATTGGTCAAGGTCACTTGAAAGTCAAGGTAACCAGGGTCAAATAAGTGTTTTTGGTCATAACTCCTCGAAGGATCGAGCTAAGGCAAAGGGAGTGGTCTCAAAATCTCGGAAAAAATTATTATTTATTTATAATTCTATGTATTTGTATAGTAAAATATTAAAAGTTTTTGAGATAATCACTAATTATAACAGTTCCTTTCTCTTTCAGTGTATGCCTTTAAAATTCTAATTGGAATGAAAATAATTTCCATTTCTTCTTTTTCTGGTGACACAACACACTGATCTACAGTCACAGAACTAACATATATGGAACTCATGAAAACCTTAATTTTCTTTACACACCAGTAAACACAGACATTCTCATGTGTGACCAATATCACACAAATGTTCATGAGCATTGTACAGCTACACACATTGCATTGTGGATATAATGCTCATGTAATATGGGTTGGGCTCCTCATAAACTAACTTCCAGTGGTGATGAACTGCCTCCACCAATGCTTCATGGGGGACCAGGTTGCTATCTCTGGTTGCGCTTGTTCTGTTTTGAAATAGTGAAAATCTCATACAATGCTTTTCCTTTAATAACAAAAAAAAAATCAATTTTCAGCTCATTCATGGCTAATGGTCAATGATATGCATAGGTTGAGTTTTGAATGAATTAATGAATGAACTAGCTAATCTGTTAAATAATGTGATTATACTTCATTTTTAAAAATAAAAAAAATACAATAGAATAAAAAATAAACTGAGACCAATCATTACAAGGCAAAAACTAACTAACAACATTTTTTTTTTTTCCATATTACCTAGCCCTACTTAATGTGTTAGCTCACTACCAATCAGCTATTATATAAGTCTGAGGACAATAATGAACTGCAGCATCCATGTTTCCATCAGATCATCCGTTGAGCAAATTGGGCCAAAGAAAGGCTGCTAATGTGTTCAAATTGGAGGGAAAAGAAAGGAAGGGAAATCTTTATGGGTGTAACAAGATACAAACAGACCGATAATCCGCTTTTAACACGATGAGTGATCACGGCCCTTTGTCTGTGCATTAGAGCTGCACAATCAATGGAGGTGATTTAGAGCTATGTGAGCTGCCGGCCTGTATGTAACACAAGTGTGCCTTAGACTTTATCAGGTTAATATAGATTCAATAGTAGGTTTGTATGCACACTATGTCGAAACAATGTGTGGAGTTGAACCAAATGGTCACGTAATAAATAAAGGGTTAGACTGGACGTGAAAGATGTGCACAGGTCTTGGAAATTCTGGGTTTTACTACCAAACACTGCATGTGGAAAAAGCAGTGGGACTCTGGGGGTGTAGTCCATCTTAGGCTGGGTTTACAAGACATTGGGAAATCAGTAAATTTTTAAACTGAGGTGAGAGGCAGGTCAGAAATCTTCATTTTAATATCATGTTTGAGACGTTTGGGGCTGATTTATATTCCCTGGCAAATCTACAATGTTATCTCCCTGCATTTTTTATACAGTGTGATATTTTCAGTGATATATGTGAAACAAAGGAGCCTATCATTAACAAACAAAATCCAATTTCTCCAACCTTAGATTAACAGAGTTTACTGCTTCACTCATTGACCTGTTTTTCTGTCCCATCTGCCTAGTTTTATTCATATTTAGTAGGATTCATATTTATTTTGATATAGACAATGCGTGTCCCTGACTGGCTAAACCCGCCCATCTGAAAACAGGATAATTCACCAATCACAGATCAGATCTTTATGAAGTATTACAAAAGTGTGTATTGTGAACCCCAGGTTATGGTTTAAGGTTCATATCCCCAAGAAGTAGGCTTACAAGACTTCTGTGTCAGCACAAATTAACGTTTTCATTTCTTTTTATTACAATAGTTGAAAATTATTTCTTATTTAATTTTTTATTATTCAGTGACAAAGACATGATTGTTGTCAGTTGAAAATAATTAAAGCTGCTAGTTTAGATTTTTCTTTCAAAAACAGAGACACATCTAAAGAATGATTATATTAATCATTACCATCAAATACTGTGAACTCACCCTATTTAAAACAGCGTGTGAGATCCTGGTTACTGATTTAGTGGCCATTGGATGAAAAGGGAAGCAGAGGACTTTGATAACGGAGGGCATTAGGTGCATGCAGAACACAAAGAGGGTAAGGGGAGGAGAGAAAGAGAGCAGATGTAAATTCAAGGAAACAGAGGATGTATTCACTGTCAGGTAAATGCCATTGATGTGTTTTACAGATGAGACTGTGGCATTTTCAAGGCGCCTCCCACTCCTCATCCAGCTACAGCTTTTTACACCGTACAGCTCATCGGAAACACACTGCCTCTGTTTTGCAAGAAAATTAAATTAGTTCTAAAATCAAGAACACATTGTTCTGCTGAGATGTCGTTTTACATTTTAACACATGATTGGGGATTGGTTAGTGAGTCTGTTATGGAAACCCTTGCCAGATTAGCCAGTCTCTTCAAAATTCTGTTCAAATTCAGAAAGGTCTGGAATTGGGCCACAGGGTGGGAAAAATCTTTGTCCTGACTTGAGATGGTCCTATCCAGGCTGGCACCACTTAGTGCCTCCACTCAATTTCATTTCTTTCCAGCCACTAGGTCAGGAATCAGAATATACTAGACGGTTTGCAAGAACCATGGAAGAGCTGTGAAGCCATGATGTCAAACTCTAGTGCCTGTCTGGGTCCCTTTTGTGGTACAGCACAACAGTAAACAAACTGGCCAAGATGGATGTAGAAAAGACAGACATTCTGTGTTGGCAACAATTCCATAGATCGAGGATTTAAGGCTTGAATAAAGAGAATGTTTGGTGAATTTTATGAAGGGGAAACACGTTATTGCCCTTCTTCCTGCAAGATTTGGTGCATTACATCCATACAACATACATACGACCAAATAGCAGTAATTGGTTAAATAAAAAAGTACCCGCCTACCATTGAGCGAATTAATCCTAATGCTGGAAGGTCAGACGGTTTCCAATGAAACTGGCTGATGAATAAGGCTAGGACGGGCCAACCACAGTCACAAATTTGTAGCATCTGTCACAAATGAGGAAGAGATCTCCTATAGAAAACTGTCAAATTCTCCAAAACAAAATATGTCACTTCTTTAACTTTGCTTTGATTGTTGATTCTGCAAAAATCAGTGCTGTTCTAGTTTTTCATAAGCTACCATGTTTTTATTTATTTATTTATTTTTTATTTTTTTTTACCAGAATGGAGCATGTGTTTCTCTTATTGGTTAGTCCGCCTTTCAATCAAACCCAAGTGAAAGAGACACATCATACAGATGTTTTTGAAAAAGTATGTGGGTTTGGCTGGCCAGGTAAATGAAAACCCAACTCAAATGACATTCTGAGAGACTAAAGTACTCACTACATGATATTTTCCACCAGAGTTAAAGGACTACTGTATAAAATTTACTTTTATAACAATTATAATGCTGCACTCCTTCTAAAAAAACAAACCAAACCAAAACAAAACATGACCCTTATTTTCATGAATCTTGTTTATATAGGCAGTCTTCCTCTAAGCCACAGAAATCACTCCTGGATAGTAACATTTTCCCAGATAATTACATCACCATCAGCAAGCATTTCTGCTGTTAAATTAGTTCAAGCACGACCACAGAATTACTGAATAGTTGATGAGTTTGATTTTGCAAATTTGTCTCCTTTAAAAATAACAGGAAAATGTGAAATACCTCTCCCACTACCCATTTATGTAATTTCATGTGACAGTACAGTATCATAGTGATGGCAAATTTGACTGAATAAATTCCAGTAGGGATATGAGTCTTGACATTATAAAATGAAAAGGTGTGAGGTGTGAGAATGGCACTCCGAGGTACTATTGACTGAAAATATCAGTTAAAACAAATAACCGTTTGAATCTTGAAAGCTAGCACTTGCCAAGCAATAAGCCTGAAGTGCAGTCAACCCCTACTGTAAACCAGTATGTAGTGTCAAAGCAATAGTTATTTCCTGCCTATAGCATTCTCCATAGTGTTAAATATAACTGCATTAGAATTCCCTATGCAGTCTGCTAGAAGTATCCATATAATAAGACTGGAGGAAAGCAAGAGGGCAAGCTTCGACTTCTATATGGTTAATTTCATTACATTCACCATGACCATTAATCAAACGTGGCCACATAGAAGGCAATATAATGTCTGGAACATTATTAGATCATTTTCATCCTATGGGCATGGCGACAATACATATGCTTAGAATTATACTTATATGGCAAAATGTTTGGCACATTTGGCTCTGTAAGATATAACCAAAAGCAGAATCTTTTAACCTTTGCACATTGACTCCCAAGGCTTTCCAAAATATTGTGTCCTACTAAAATGAACAACAGCTCTGAGACCGCTTCTCTCAAGGCAGCTCATGAAAAATGGATCTTGAAATATTTTGATTTAGACTCCAAAAACGTCTCTCTGCTGACAGAATAACTCGTGTGACAATAGACACAATATTGATGGAAAATAGTAGACAAAAATCTGCCTTTTGCCTCCAGTAATATGAGTGATTATTCCCGGAGAGAACTGTGAATTGGAAGCTAAAAGAGCTCTGCTTGCTCTAATTCCACAATTTTCTGTGTGCTGCTGCTGTGGAGTATATAGGTCATAAAGATGATGTGTTGGGGTGTACTAGTGCTGCTGTCCACAGTGTGTGGTTTAGACTGGCCAGTTCACAGCAAAGATCACAGCTCATTTTGGGGCTTTGTATGCCCTGTTCAAACAACCAGGGGAAGAGCTAGTGATCTGTTTTTTTACTGAGCACTTTTTTTTTTTTTTTTTTTTTTTTTCACAGCACACTTGGTTTTCTAATTCTAGTTATTAATATACAACAATATTAAAGAACACATATGTTACAGAATTTACCTTTTTTTTTTACCTTTTAATGTAATCAAAAACATACCTGGAGATGCATTTTGGATGATTTATTGTGTCATAGATAGAATTTCAAACTTCTCCTACACAGTTTTCAATCCCATAAACCATCACTGGACTCCTTCTGCGGTCAAACTGTGTTCATGATGAAGCCTGGTTAGCATATTCATAGGATAAGAATGTTTTAAAAGTTAATCATCATCATTAGTCATCTGTTTCTAAAAGTTAGTTCCTGTTGCTGACTGCTGAGAGAGCTCCATGGGCTAAATGCAATGGAAACGGACATGAAGTTTAGAAAGTATATTTCCCATATGCAGGCATTAATTTAAATGAAATGTGAAATACTAATCCTAATGTAACCAAAAGCATGTTTAAAAGATAATTAAAGGCAGAAAAAAATGCATAATATGTGTTCTTTAATATACCAATAGCTCTGAATCGAATTGCTATTTCCAAATTAAGATTCACTGTATTCCACCTGTAAATGTGTCATCTTCATTTCACCCTCTGTCAGAACTGCTTGGGAACCATGTCATTGTCACTCTATTTAATGTGTCATACCTCTGTGTCTTACCATTGTGTGATAGAACTGGCAACAGGTTCAAGTCACAGATTTGTTCACCTAAAAATGAACTGTATGAATACAGCTTGTCATATAGATCAAATTTTAATAATCTTTTATTGTCCCTCCAGGGTTATTCTTCTTCTCTATTTAAACCATCTACCACGCGACACCTCTAGGGCCTTCTTAAGGCAGCCGCAGGCCATCACCAGCCATCACAACCACCATGTTGTCATTGACACATAACATGGAATTCATCTTTACAGGCAAAGGACACATACAGAACATGCTTAAGAAAAGCAAGGCATTGAGGCTGAAATACAGTAAAAGTAAAAGCAATTTATAGTCACAATCTATTACATAATAGTAATAAGAACTTAGATGGTCTGTCAGGTCATTCCATTTTCCTTTACAAAGAAATTACCACATCCTTGAATGGGCTCTGTACATGAGCAACTTGAAATGTGTGAATGTCTGTGTAAATATTATAGGAGTCCTTCAGAAGGCATTACCATAGATTTCTGTGCAAAGTATTGATCAGTATTACTTCAGCTTGTACCTGTTCATTAATTCAGGTTCAAGCTTCCCATCGTGCCTGACATTTCAAATGTCCACAGTATTTTTCGATGAAATGGTAATCCAGTCTCAGCACATGGCTACTTTTCCATTGCCACAACACTAAAATGTCAATGGCTAATTACTAATGGCTGCCTTACTGCAGGTTCCAAGGTCTTAGCTAATTGGCTGTTTAGACCCAAGAAAATGGCACTGCCTCCAGGCTGGTCACCCTTGGATACCTGGAAATGAGCAAACAGTAATTCACAAGCAGGAGGCAGATCCAGATTAATCAGCAAGGCAAAGGGAGGCGATAAGTTAATAGGTCTGAATACTCCTTACAACATGTCCTCTAATGTGAGAAACCAAACTATCCACGCATGAATATTCAGTGGAATTACACTTAGAGTGAAAATTTAAAAAGCTACAAAATGTACAGCATGCAACATTCTGGAGGCGGCACATCACCTGATGATTCCATGGATTTAGAAAGTTAAAACCATAAAACCATACTTTGGGACATTCTCCATGGAAATAGGTATGTTTTATGCCACACTGTGTAATATTGTAGTCAAAGGAACAACATCCATGGAAACAAGCAGAAGGACCTTTCTCCCAGCTAAATAACAGTCAGGTTTGTGGAGATCCACGCCCACTCAGAGACACATGTTTGTCTATGTTTTTCAGTGTAAAAAACAAGACCAAAAATAAAACATGCTTTTATGTTTTTGAGTTAAAAAGTTGACTTTAAATGGCAGCAAACTATAATGTACTTTGTTGATTAAACAGTGCGAGGACAGTTTAAGTGATGTGGCAAAAAAAAAAAATATAATAATAATAATAATAATAATAATAATAATAATAATAATAATAATAATAATAATAATAATAATAATAATAATAAATTTCTGTTGAAAAGTGACCTGATGACCTGAGCAACAGCTAACTCCAACATTGATTAATTCACCCTGCTCTGGCCTAATAATAGTTTCCCAGGCTTGATAATGACATAGGAAATGGTTCATTCCCACTTTGAAATAGCACTGCTTTATAAAACCTTTTACAAGCAACGTCATCAAAATGAAAAGTCGTTCAGTTAAGGCAGCTACATGGTCAGGGTCATGAAAGCTCAATGTAAAATTACTTTGTACTTGATTACATAACATATGAAGAAATATAAATGTCAAATCACAAAAGCATGGATAGGAAAGGTTAAATTATCAGTCAACGATGATCTACTTATTTGTGCAACAAATCACAACCTATCTTTCATTAGCCATTTCTGTAAAAAAATCTAACACCTAAACAGACCCATACATGCTTGTATTAATTACAGACTCCTGAAAATGTGTTGTTTAAATCAATTTTGTATTTCTGTCTTGCTTTTTAAACATTTTTTGCCAACGTTTGCTAGTATGTGCATTGTGTCACCATGGTAACTAATAAACATTGCGTCAGTAGAGATATATTATGTGCACCTCCAGCTCGATGTCACTGCAAAGAATCAATTGATATCACGTTTTATGCATTCAATAAACCAATGATCACTCCACAGTCAGTTATCTAGAAGTGTCTCCTGATGGAAATATGTTGAGCAGCAAACCACACAACGCCATCTACCCTCTTACTGAAAGTATACAGTTTAAGGCTTGATTAATATTGTTAAAGGCTGCTGTATTATTGATGTTATGGAATATTCAGTATGTCTTTTTATTTTTTGTGATTGCTGAAATCTGAAATTGCATGCTGCTGCTGTGGCCATTAACCAATCTTTGCAGAACTTGATATTTTAAAACCTATCACAAATCTCACTGTAGAACCAGGCATAAATTAACACTTCACATTGAAGCAATACATAGGATATAAAGTAAGTTGTTGCATGATTATTTACAGTCAGATTTTCAGCCTATTTTAAAACCTCAGTGCCTTTTTTTTTTTCTATTAGGCCAACACAATATCTTTCAATACATTTCAGTCACACCAAAGCCAATTTATTCCCCATTCCTTCGTGTTTGCCACCAACATTATTAATTTCTATTTTTAAATGCTCAAAAGCACATTTTTTATCTCAATGAACAGAGCAGTGACCACACAATACATCTGTGAATGGCTGCTGTGAAATAACAACTTCCTGCTTGTGATGGTGAGTCACTCAGCTGTGATTAAATATTGGATTTAGGGAGTTTCCTGGTCCCATGTAGTGTCTTTATGTTTCAGTACAGACCCAATTCGATTGTCACCAGTGATTTAGAAAGAAAAAGGGTTTTATTGCATTTGGGAAGTGAAAAACCTCTGCGCTCTAATCCTAAATCCAAGGCGGATATGACAGATATCCCACACAAATATCACTGCTAGATTTAGATAGCAATTTGCAGATTGGGTGCAGGGGGTTGTGTCCAAACTTACACAACAGTGATTCAAGATGTTTGCACATATTCTTCCTGTCCTTTATTCACGACTTGCTTGGTCCATTTCATTTCAAAAGATAACAGACTATTTACTGGAACACCCTAGAAATGTTGTATCTTGGATGTACTCTGAGCTTCAACAAGTTATCAGAATTCTACCCTTCCCCATGTGAATTTAGATCTGCTATCTCTCTTTCTATTTATCTGTCTATCTTGGCTGTATACTGTCTTACACAGGCCATGATTTTGAACTGTAATATCTGAAGGGAAGAATTAAATACTTATAAAAAGTGGTGTTGGTCTGAATCTAAAAATAAAAATGCAGGTTATCTCCAAATCTAAAAGTTCAGAGATGACAGAAACAGCATGACAAAACTGTGAAAGATTGTGTTTGACCTTTGCAATTGTCATATTAAAATATTCATTTGGTATCTTTGGCTACTGTAAAATGCTATCTTATTTAACAAGAGCCAAAACGTCATGCAAAGTAGGAAAAACATCTACACATGAAAACATTTTGCAGTTTGAATGTAGAGTGTTCAAATAAAGTGGTCTCTGACGCATTTTGTTTGTTGCAATAGCAGCAGTGACCCCTGTGTGCCTGTTTCTTTGCTCCAAACATTACATTAAATCAGAAGAGCTGGTGTGTGTGAGCTCATGCCATGTAGTATTTGGTTCACCACAATGGACTTTAACACTAGCAGCCTACATTATTTTCAGTCCGTGCAGCCGTGACAAATGTTTGAGCCAAGCTGAACCAAGGAGAGGTCAGGGAGCCGACAAAAGCAATTTCCCCCTTTTTAGAAACACACTCCACACACACTGAGCCTCATCAGTGGAGAACCAGCCAACACTTAACTCATATATTAGAATAGTGCCCAGATTTATCACAGTTATTTTTAGAGCAGAGAGTGTTGGAGCACTGAGCGGAAGTTGGAATTATTCATTTAATAATACATGTGTGAGAACAGAAACATGGAATACTGGATACAAGACTCTATGTTACAGGGTGCATGGCTTTTAGCACACTGTTTGGCTCTCCACTATCTTGTATTTGTCCCATTATATCTACTCCAAGAAGAAGTAATATTTGACTGAACAGTGGAAATACATCAAATTATGAGGAACCAGTTTAAGCACATGGGCAAAACTAAATACATAGTGAGGAACATAAAATGAAAGGCCCTAAATTACACAAAATTGACTCTTGTGAGTGTTAAGCTGTATTATAATTAGTGCTGTCATGCGATTAAAAAAATTGAGAGATTAATTAATTATGATCTGTAATTAATTTATCTAATTAATCTCATTTTAATCTCACCTAAAAATTGCTGAGAAAGCCTTCAATTTGAGGTATTTTCATTTAAATTCATTATTACATTATTGTGGCAGATCAAAAGACTGATATAGAACAAAAAAAGTGACTTTATAAAGTCATTTATTGTTTAACAAATCTCTCCAAATTGGCTGTTGAGCCCAAGTCTCCATGAATAAGAAACTGTTTGCTGTAAAGTAGCAAAGACGAGGAAATCTGAACATAATAACTTTTGTCTACTTAAAGACAATAAAAAGTCCTGTCTTTCCTTAACCATATTAAAAATATTATTGATAGAGAAATGCTTTATATATGAGATCACTGGTTTTAGTCCTTGTTTTAGTCCTGGTTTAGACCTGCTTTAGTCTTAGTTTAGTCCTAGTTTAGTCCTGGAATGGATTAATCCTGGTTTTAGTCCTGGTGTTAGTTCTGGTTTAGTCCTGGTTTTAGTTCTGGTTTTAGTTCTGGTTTAGTCCTGGTTTAGTGCTGGTTTAGTCCTGGACTGAATTAGTCCTGGTTTTAGTTCTGGTGTTAGTTCTGGTTTAGAGGCGCACAGGAGGAAGCGCGGTTTACGCAGCGTATGCGAGAAAACACGATCCACACGTGGCTCACGGGAGCACGTCGGTGTCCGCGCATTGTCTACGGAAGGAAACTTGGTCCGCGCGTTCTCAGGTTAATGACGATGATGAAGGTGTGTGTTTGTGTTTGTTTGTGTGTGTTTGTGTTTGTGTGTGTTTGTGTGCGTGTCCCCTCATGTGGCAGGTCACTATAGGACAGTAGTGCAGACATCATGAGCCTATGCAGGTTGTTTTCACCAGTGACATTTAAGTTGTAGGCGATATTATATTTGTTATTTTCTTTTATATTTCACGTCGGGAGAATAATTTCCAAGACACGAATGCGTTTTTACCTGTGCACTGCTGCCTCTGTTCTACTGGCTCTTCCACCTCGTCCATTGTGCGACTGACGCCGTAAACGTCGCTCTTACTGCGCGTGTTTTGTGCGGGTTTCCGACAATGAGTGGAATTGCCGAAATAAAAAAAATTATAAATGTGTTTTTTATTTGTGCGTGTGTGTGTGTTGTTGTCCCAACAACACATAAAAACAGGTTTTATAATAAAGCAACTCACATACAGAAACACTAAAGTTAGAGATTAAAAATAAGATTACCGCAATTAAAAAACATAACGCGCTAAATATAACTGTAATTAATTAATCGCAATTAACGCGATAATTTGACACCCCTAATTATAATAACAAAAAACATATGTAGTCATATTTGGTTTTATTCACGCATGTCTGAGTTGTCCTTCGTTCTGCATCTCCAAAGCTCAAAATGTTCTGTACCACCTTGTGATGTCATGAAGCAGTAGTTTTTGAAGTTACCTTTTAACTTTAATTTAGTAGTGTTACGGCCCCAGGTCTTGGATTGTCGTTTGTTCTGTGTGTTCTAAATAAATTTGCTGACACACCTGGATTCCTGCTGCAGGAACCCTGGTCCGTGACTGGTGGGGCAGGCCGACGCCCACCTCACCTGCAGCCACCGCCCCCTATTTAAGGAGATTACCAGCACCTGTTCGGGGCTGCTGGCCTTGATGGCCAGTCTGCCATTTTGTGTTTGTGTGTAGTTTAGTTCTGTTTTGTGCCTTTTTGATTTGGTCACTCGATTCTGTTTGTGGGTTTATGTGGTTTAATTTGGGGAGCTTGTGTTTTGGTTTAGTGTGTGTCCCTAAGTTTTACCACTCGTTTTGTGTAAGCCTGCGTGACCCCTTTTCTGGCTCAAAACTCTGTTTATTCTGTTGTTCTGTTTCTTAGTTTAGGTTATTTTCTGTATATTTTAGTCTCTTTTGTTCATTTACCTGTACATTCCTGTTAATTAAACATTATTTAATTTATTCCATTTTATATCTTGGTTTTATTTTTGTTACTTCCCTCACCCCAACGAGCTGGGTCGTAACAAGTAGAGATTTCAAATTCCAAGGCTGAAATCATCCAAATGATTCTAAAGAAGATGCATAGAGTTTAATAACGCAGTGGAGCACAAGGTGAAGTGTTGTCAATTTAAGAGAAGAATTCAGCCTGTGTGTGTGTGTGTGCGTGTGTGCGTAAACAAAACACAACTTCAGGTATGTTTTTGATGAGGAAACAATATTATAACAGATCAGAAAGTAGCATAATATGGGACCATTAAATTAGTTACGGATTTATTTTATCCAAATTATTTTAAGTTGTAGTAATGATGATGCAAGAGAAAGCAGTGAAGAGTGAAATCTCAAATGAGTGACGTATTCAAATTGGTATATGCAACATGTATATTATGTCTATTCTTTCAAGCTTTGGCATATGAACAATCAAACTAAGTGCTGGGTTTCCTCTTGCAGAGCTGTAATGTGACAGTTTGTCCTATCCCCGTTTGCCCCTCACTATCTCATCATCCACATTGTTATCTTTTAATGGAACTTTACCGTAGGTCTGATCTCCCCAATAGACTCTAACAATGTCATGTCATAATTAGAGCTGCTTCCATGCACGTGAATCACCCACACACTCGCACTATCATATCCAATGGGATAATACGTTAGCACATCCCATGAGAAAATATATGATGATGATCACAGGGTCAGACAAAAAATAATCACTGTTAATATGGTTAAAGGTCCTACGTTACAAGTTGACTTTAGTGAACTTTAAGTTAGAATGCTGTTACCTCCTCAAAAACATACCTGGAGTGTTTCATTCTCACCTATTTCATACTTTATTATTGGTCAGCTCAAAATGCTTGGTTCCACCTTATGATGACACTTAGTGGTAGTTTTCAAGTTCACAGCTACCTTTTACAGTGAAGCACTTCTTGTACAACCACAGGTGATACAGAATGGAAGTGTGGAAGAGAAAAACTCAGCCTAACTACACTACCAGTCAACATTTTTAACACATTTTTCCAGTTATTTATTGGCAATTCAATTCGTGCAAGTCCAATGAAGAGCTTGAAATGGTACAAAGGTAGGTACTGAACAGCAAGAAGTAATAAGCAAATAAAAATAAATAACAACTAACAAAAAGATAACAAAACACAAGTCCAAAACTACCTGAGGAAAAAAGAACAAGAAGGTAAACTTGAAAACATGTGTGTGTCCAACACAGTCTCCAGACTTAAACCCCATCGAGTTGGTTTTGGGATGAACTGGACAGAAGAGTGAAAGCCAAGCAACCTACAAGTGCCACACATTTATGGGAACTTCTGCAACAGCCTCGGGAAGAACTTTTTGAAGACTAATTGATTTCTGTTGTAAAAAGAATGCCACGAGTGTGTTCAGCTGTTATATCTGCCAAAGTGTCCACACTTTGATGAATCAAAAGTTTAGAATACATTTTGGTCAACAGTAAACAGTAAAAAAACTTGAAAAAACTGTGGCATTTAAAAACATTTGACCGGTAGTGTATGCAGGAAGAACATGTGAGAATTAACCAAAACACAACTCCAGGTATGTTTGTGATGAGGAAATATTATAACATAGATCACAAAATACCTTAATATGGACCCTTTGAAAAATATGGCAGTAAAGTCTGTATTTATTCAGACTTTCTTGCACTAATGACTCAGGTCTTATAGGTTTGGTCATTTTCTGTCCATCAGTGTGAACAGTTGTTACAGATTCCCTCAATATATTCCAGGCCATTCCAGTAAAAAGCACCAAACACCTGATAGTTTCACAGCGGTACTGCAGTGAGCGAGCAAGTGGACATAAATTATTCATACAATCCCCTTTATTTTGGTCCAACTAAATGTTATTAGCTGCTTATGCCTCACATGGGAATTTAGCTAATGAGCCATCTATCTACTTTATTATAGAAAAGATGCTTCGTTTAATTCCAGTCACCATCTTATTAGTTGCTTTGGAGCATGTAGTTCACCTCACAGTTACCTTTACTTCCTTTACTTACTTATTTAGTTTTAACATTTTAGGTATACATTGTTTTTTAAAACATGTACAATAATGATGTTTCAAGTTTTTAATTTTTTTTTTAATTTTTATCATGTGCAAGAGAAGTGGTGAAAATGTCAGATTATCAAAAAAAAGATGTGTGATGAATAGTGGGGAGCATGTCAAAAAGAGGAGAGAGTGGAGTTAGAGTTGTTTTGTCCACAGCTCTGTTTGGATATGCTTATTTCTCAGGGGGAAGTTGGGCGAGTTTAATTTTCATATGATTTGACCCAACCAATAATCTGGGCCATCCACACACAAGGCCTCTAGTTGTTATTATCATCTTCACCTCGCGAGTTGTAGCTGAAGTCATATTTTTAGACTTCTTTGTTTTCTATTTCTATACTATAACTTATTGTATGATAGAAAATGCTAATCGTGATTATTGGCAATAAAAATGTTATGCATGCAAAGTAAATTCCCAGGTATTATAATTATGAAAGTATCACTCATACATTTAATGTAACAACTTCAACATCAACCTGCCGAGGGACTGAAGATGGAAAATAGCCACGTTGGCTATAATCTTTGCATATTTACATTTTTAATGTTCATTAATATGTACTGTCCCTTTACAAATAAATAAAATAAGAAATAAGAAATAAGAAACAACTTCAACAACAAATACATCCCTTATTATGTTCTTTTTTTTCCCTACAATAAAGCTATATGTATCTTAATTTTACATTTCACATTACATCGTCAGAATAATTGTTCACAAAGGAAACAAAGTATGTGAAATTTATACATTAACATCGAGTTGTGGTCTCATTTTGCACCGAGCTCTAATGATTGGCTGTCCAACACCCTGGGCCACTCACACACACACACACACACACACATACACACACACACACACACACGCACACAGAGGCGCCAGCCCCACTGCCTCGGCCCTGGTCACAGAGGTGGAGGGGGCAGAGTGTTTCACGAGTCTAAGCAGAACCTGAGCCCTGCATGTGATCTACTGGAGCCTTTTGTGGGAGCAGAGTGACAATGGGTCGATAACTGTGATTAATTCACTTCTAATGAGTTCATCTAAGCCAGAAAGTTGGACACATCCCATGGCTTCTGTCTGTCTGGCCTATACCTCGTCTGCCAATCCTCCACCACACCATCCATTCAGACAGAGAAACTCATTTTTTAAAAGTCACTAAGAGGCAGTAATACATATTTAACGTCCAGACAAATGCTGACAAGAGTGAAGCATCAGGTGATAAAATATAAACTTAAACAGAATAAAAAAAAAAAAAAAAAACATAAACAGAATAAATATAGAGTGAAATATTCATTTGTTAATTGTTAATACAGTAAAATGTAGTAAATGCAATGCGATTATTGAGTATATGTCCACCTGCCCAGAGTTCAACAGTCAAATTGAAGTGCCGACCAGGTCAGGCTGTTGTTTCCTTTGGCAAGACAAGTCGCTTCCCTTGCCTATAGAGTGAGTGATAAGGTGTTCCAAAGAGTAGCTGATGCAGATTGGCAGCCTTGTTTCTGTTGGTCTACCAAGGGCGACTATGGCTGTTAGTGATGGGACTTTTGGCTCTTTTCTGGGATCTGGGACTGTTATTCTGTTTTTTTTTTTTGTTTTTTTGTTTTTTTGTGCACAGAGCTCTAACTTGTATTGCATAATCTGTATGAGTATCGTGTTGGTTCAATATTAAAAGGTGCACTGTGCAACATTTCTACTGGAGAATCTGCTGTCTGCTTGTCTCCATATAAATGTTATTGCTTTGTCTAGAATTTGTCCAGAATTTAACCTATATATCGTGTAAGTAATTACAGTTCAGATCTGTGAAGATGCACAGAAGGAATTATTGTAATTTTCAGCCATAGAAACACCCCTAATGAAAAAATGCTATGAACATGTTTAATGTCATACCATGGAACATTCCAAGCCCAGTCTGACAAACAGATGGAGGACCCTCCACCACAAAAGTTCAGTGCAGTGCACCTTTAATAAGTATTAAAACGTATACAAATTACACAGAAAAAGATGGACACATTTGTCACAGTGAGGGACTGGAGGACACTGAACAAACTGCTCTCCATCATGGACACTCCTGCTCACCCACTGCACCAGACTATAGAGGGACAGATAATACTCCCTACAACTGTACAGCAACTCACCCACTGCACCAGACTACTGAGGAACAGAGGAGCTCATTCTCCAACAGGCCCCTACAGGCTCCTACAGCTCCGATCAGACAGTGAGAGATACACAACTATATTCATACTATACTCCATACAGATGTACAACAAGTCACCTTTTTGTAAAAGATAATACTCCCTACAACTGTATAACAACTCACCCTTATGTAACAGATAACCCTATGTCCTGTCAGTCACTATTTCATCTTTGCACTGTTTTTCCTTATCATCTCTTGTATAAAGCTAAGATGTATTTGTATTACAATATTTCTATATTTTATTTTTTACTTGTACATAAACATTTATATAATTATGCCTAATCTGACTCTGTCTCTTGCTATATTTGCAATTTATTTAGAATTTATTATTACTATGTATATGTTTGCTCTTTGTTATTATATTATATTGTGATATGTGAGCTACTTTGTCCAAATAATTTCCATTGTGAATCAATAAAGTTTGTCTAAGTCTAAGTTTAAGCTCTTTTAAAAATGAGAGATGAGAGCCGACTCCCTCACGAATATGACATCACAGGTGTGTCTTTGCACCATAGTCACATTGTTAACTTGTTTTTCCTTTGTTGTTTTTATCACTTCAGAGATTGACTTTTATTGAACCGGTAAATATAACCCTTTAAAATAATAAGCAGTGCAATAACCTGAAGGCATTATTGGTTTTCATTTGTTACCAATTGTTTGTCTTGGGTCACAGCACAGTCTGGAGCTGGGGAACCTCATTGTTAACCGGCCCTATAATTGTGTATCAGTAACTCGATGCAAAGTGGATATCGAAGCACATTGAGCTGACCTGGTTTTCCTGGCTAAAGTTAGTACAGCTGGGGAGGAGGGATGTTCTTGTCTAGCTCGCGATTACCACAGCCATCATTATGATCCTTGAGAGAATGAGAGTGAAGGCTGGAAGTGCGGAAACAATGGAGATGAATGGTCAGGTGAATGGGAGAGTGGATTGGGAGAACCGTGTAGATCTGTTGGTCTTTCTTCCCCCTTTCTGAACGCCCTCTTATTTGTCTCACGGTGAAATTAGTAATCGCGCGGCCATCCATCATTGGCTGACCTGCTATTGATCGCGAGTGCACCCTCTCTTTTCAACTAAATTATATCACCAAAAAAGAATAACAAATGTGGACTAGCGCGATGAGGCTCACGCTACTGCTCGCCTCAGCAAAAGAGTTTGTGTGCGCTACGCCAATGAGCCATGTCTAGCCGCCCCATTCAAAGAGATTAGGGTTGTTGTTCAGAGGGTGACAAGTGGGGCTTAAACAAACAGAGACTCTGAAGTGAAGGGGATTTGAGCTGGCAGGGCTGGTTAAGCATTGGTGACATGGCGCTGACAAATGCTGCGCGCTGCTCCCTTGGTCCTAAACAATACAAGTAGTAGAACATGCTGATACAAACGTCACCCGAATGTTTTAAAGTGCCTTTATTACACTGTTTTCTGATCTTTGTTATAATGTTGTTTCTTCATCAAAAACATACATGGAGTTACGCTTTGTTTGTTTCTTTTATACACATGTTTAACCACAAACCTTGCATACTTAGGCTGACACTCTATTCCACCTGGTGATGTCATGTGGTAATACAAGACGTGCCCCACTGTGTTTTTAAACTCCCTGCACCTTCACTAGAATCATTTGGATCATTTCAGTCCTAGAATTGACAATCTCTGCTGAATTTAAGATTAGGGATGGGACTTGATTCGATTTGACTTTAGGCTTTGGATTTTCAATTCTCTTCAACTGTTATAACTTCTTTAAATGAACATTATTTCTTATCTTAAAACAAAAAATGCAGCGGCTTATTGACCAACCTTATAGCTGCTCGGGAAGATCAGACTGGGTCCTGGGGTCGTAGTTTGTGACGAGCATGAAGGCTATTGCAAACTAATACACTGGGATCCATAATGAATTTTGTATATTATTTAATAGACATACAACTATCCCAGCACAAAGAAGAAGATGGATAGAACCAGTTAGAGAATAAAGGGTGAGTATAGAAAAGGAGTGGCATATTACGGCTACCCAGCCCTGACCCTCAGTCAAAACTGTGTAACAGGTAAGTGTACACTTTTAAATCCTGCCCGCGTGAGCCCCGCCCCCTCTACACCAGAGCAATACACCCACACCCTCAGCCACACCGTGCACCAGTCCTGACTCCTACACAAAATATTCCATTAACATTAAGTAAAAAAATAAAGTCATTGTTATTAATGCTCAGGACTTTTGAACAATAAATCATAACATTTTCCTACTGTAGATATCCAAAATAAATGACTTATAATAAAATAATAAATAAATAACTTTCTAAATAAAAAAATAATACAATAAATCTTCAGTTCTTATAATGCATAACAGTTGGCCACTGTTAATAAATATTTGACTTAATGTTTTAGGTTACAATCATTACAAAAATCCTATGTCTCATAAGGAGCGTGTGGTTTATGAAATGCTACTAAAAGGCTATTAGACATAAACATCACCATCAAATCTTCCTGTTTTCTGCCTTTATTTATTTTGATGGCTAAAAGTCTCTGCTCCTCCTCCCTCTCTGATGTCTGTGTATCTGCACGTTTCTGCCTTGTTGCCAGCAGCAGCCCCTCCCCCTGATAAAAACGTGCTCTCCTCTCCGCTTTCAAGATGAAATAATGTCTACATGAGACTGTGCTTTGAAAAAGAAGTAGTGAGTCACGTGTGATTTACATGCGTATTTGATTAATATGCATAAAGCCAAAAAACGGTTTTAGAGTATTTAAAGGTTCATATTTATGTCAATTCTGTGACTGTGACCGAAAGATAAAACTGACCTCTGTTAGAGTATAGCAGCAGTGAGCCTCTATAGAGCTGTTTACTTTCTGTATCTGTACAATTGGAGCTTTTATTGAGAAATGTCCCATCCCTACTAAAGATAAAAGGAGTTGTTAACTTGATACACTTCATAACATCACAAGCTGGAACAGAACATTTTGAGCTTTAGAGATGTAGACAGACTAATAACAGTTACTCAAACATGTGTGGATGAAACAAAACACCAACAGGTATGCTTTGTGTAATATAGGACCTTTAAAGCACTGTAGACTTCTGAAATGGAATCTAAATATAACCCATCATTTTCCACTACAGTCATCATAATGTACTGCATCAAAACCAGGTCAAGAGCAGCCCACTTTTTGTCTAGACTTTTCTATTACAGAGTCAATAACAAAGATGGCCTTTGTGGACCAGAGATCTTGGCTATTGATCATAATGCTATCCAACTACTTTGAAAGGGTTGTTTGTCTACACATACACAAGCACAAAAAATATATTCATTCTTAAATCTTACTTCAATAAGGACGTTGTGGATTGACTGATCAGGCCATACAGGCTACTATAAATTACAAATCTGATCTTTTGTGCTTTCTTTTTAAAATTTTAACCAAAGCACCTCTTTTATGTCTACTACAGATATATTGTATAAACAGCTCTTGAGATCAAAAATAAATCTGCATAATGCTGTCTCATTATACGGTGTTTTATTGTCAGATAATCAGGAAGTACATTAACATGCTAGTTGTTGTTAGCTTTATGATCATGGCAAATCACAAAATGCAGGAGAAAAGTGAGGAATAACTTCGGACCACCACAAACTATTTTAAAGTAAACACAAACAATTTTTAAGTTAAGACAGTAAAAATCAGGTACAGTGTTAGTATAATTGTCATGATATTTGTGTAGAATATTCTTCAACAGTATTTAATAACTGTAACCTGTCTGTGAAAGTATATTTGTAAATGTTATATAGTGACAATATAAATTCAAAGTTGACAGTCTGTATTGCAATTCGGAAGAGTTAGAACAATACAAGACCAGGCACAAATAAAAAAAATGTCTTTCTATAGTAAATTAACAACTGTCATAAACTGATGCAATTTCTTTTTCCGATTACAAAAAAGGTTTCAAAACTCACAGCACTCTGACAAAACAGATGGCAATGAAGTGACTCTTCCATCAGAGTAAAATAAAGCACTTTCTTCAGTTAAATGGTACTTGCACAAACATAATGAACATAAAAACCATAACAAAGCAGCAATTAGTTCGAGCAGAAGAGGCACCACTGTACATGATTGCTGTATCAATGACAGTACACATCATCACACTTTAGTCCATCCATGTTCCCCAATGAAATCAGAAACAGGCAGATTAGATGAACTGAGATTAGTGTTGTGTGGTTTAGAATAATGTAGCACTTCTTTTTTTTTCAAGTATTGTGTTTGTGGCTTGATTTTATTAATAAAACCGTAAAAAGTAAAAAAAAAATTGTGCAGATTATGGGGTCTTACAAGGCTCCAAATGTACATATTTTGATAGAGATGTGTTCTGAATATTTTTTTTTTTTAATTAAAATAAATTTTACTTTTCAGTCCAGTTAAATAATATAGTGCAGTAGAAAATACACATACATTCTCTCAGATGTAGTGAAGTAAAAGTAAAAAGTATCTACTTTAAAATCTACTTCAGTAAAGAACATATCCCTAAAAATGTTAAGTACAATCTTAAGTACAGGGGATTTCCATTTGATTGTGCAGCTCTTGTCAAGAACCCATATTTCTTGAGTGTTTGCAAAGGACAAGAGAGCATGCACCACTTCCTATTTAAAATTCCCTTATGGAAAGGCCAATTTGGTATTCCGAGGGTTTCCAGCTTCGTTTCATGTAGTGACTACGGCTAAACCAATGATTAAATTAGCATAACACCTAATAGAGGAAAAGAACCAACAATGCCACCTGGGAGTTGGCCAAGGATCAGCTAATATAAAGGCACATATAGGTTTGTTGTTCAAGAATAGAGGCATGGTTCACATATAGCAAAAGTGTTCAGTTTATTTCTACATTTTTCATGAATTATTTCAGTTTGACAGTAACGTTGCAATAAGTTAAGACAGTTCACTTCACAGTTCACTGGATGACACTTGGTTCCAAAAACAGTTTGCAAGTCCAGTTCGAGTTTGAATCTCTGGAAAACAAACCAGTACACAGGAAAATACAAGGCAAGGCAGTGACCGTGAACTCAACTCCATGCCTCAAGATCTATAAAGTCAAATGCACATTACCCCAAGTTGCATAACTGAACATTTTGTTTGGAGGGCTGATATTATGCCACAAACATCTCTATTAGTCGCAGGATGAGTACGGAGAAGGTTTTGACGGACAGACGTCAAACAGCCAATTTGCCCTCTGGGTGCCATGACAAGTGGTACACAAGAACACAGCAGCAAACAACATGGGCCCATGGCAGCAAGCACTGAATAAAAACAAGTAATCAGTGCTACACATCTTATTAAATCTTGAACTAAACATTGCATCTGAATACTACCTGAGAGGAGTGAAAGAGCCATGTCAACAACACGAGACTACTAGAGAGATTATTTTAAGAGAGTGAGGTCAGAGGGGACAGGAAGAAAATACTTTTATAGATTGACTGATGACACAGCTGACCAATAGTTAGACTGTGCCCAAGTGGTAGAGCCCACCATCAGGCTATACTGCTACACCAAGATCTGACATAACCAATGCTTCACTATCAACCTCCCAATTCACTCTTATTTCCCCTATTTACAAATCCCTAATCCCCGCCCCCAGAAGTAGGACACTTTAGCAATTCTCAGCCATATAATCACCACCAGCGACAGTAATCCCACAGGCTCACAGCTCCCAAGTGTAAATGTCTAAAAGCAATATCTGACACACACACGTCCTCAGATAACTTGATGAGGAGCTGCAGTCTGTCCCCACGTTCGACCCTCAGTTGAGCACATTCTCAGTGTAAAGGGCACATAATATCGAAATGTGTCTATATGAGCTTGTATGTTACAGTGTTCTGCCCTCATCATAACATGACTGACATTATTCTATTTAATGTTTTTTCTTTCAATCCATACGGCAGATATCCAGACTCCTCTTATTCTTTCATTTTCAAATTGCCTTTATTGTTAAGTGTCTATTTGACAAATTAAAGGCTGCTTCAAACTATATCATTCCCAGCAGAGTACATGATTGAGTTATAGAGTAAGTTAAAGCATTGGTTCCCAAAGGCTGGGTCGTGACCCTCAGGTGCGTCACAAGAGATTGCTTTTGGAGTCGCCTTGTCATGATCTGCATGTAGGTTTACAATATACATACACATACATCTCCGCGTACCCCCCACTTCTCGCTTCTCATTTTTTCTCCATGCATGGAATCTCTGCCCACCCCTCCTCACTTTTTCAGCAGCACCACCTTGCCTAAGCAATCCTCTGTGGGAAACACTGATTACTGTTTTTCATTGTTTAAAACTTGAGTAATACTAATTGTTCAGAGAGACACGATCACTCAGTCAGCAATAAAATATCCTCATTAATGTTCAATAATGGTCACAAATTTATTTTGTGATTTACAAATAATGTCTATTGACTTGGGTTGTGAAGATTTGTGACTTTTAAAGTATGGGTCCCTAGAAAAAAAAAATGTTTGGGAAACACTGAGTTAAAGGTGCACTATGCTGCCTTTTCCACAGACCTGATCTATTGCATGCACCTGCTTGTCTCCAAAGAGATAAATAGGTTTAATGCACACTGTGTTTCAATCTTGGCAAAGCAATAACGTCTCCATGACAACAAGCAGATGGTGGGCCCTTCACCAGAAAAGTTACATAGTGCCCCTTTAAACTACACGAACCACATGATGTTTATTTTTTTCAGACCTGTGTTTGTTTTCATACCAGTTTCAACTATTCCTTTACAGTCTTCCAATAAATAAGTAATCCAGTATATCAGGAGGCCAGATTCACCTGTCTCTGAGCTCCTAGCCCAATAGTATTTTTCACACATCAACAAAAGTATGTCTTCTTTAGCCCCTAATCCCTTATCTCCCTGCCCATACAAACTGATGAATCCAAGTTTTCAGAAACTGCAGTTCAGTCTGTGTTGCTTTCCCCTCAAATGTTTTGTAAGCTTTAGACTGTGCACTGTGGATGCTCCGCGCCTCCAGCAGAGACCTGGGCAGACGTGCGATTTTTGGCCTGCAATTTGTCATATCTCCCCTGCAGCCATGGACACTCTTACTGTACACCAACACACACCCCAGTATCGATCACTTCTCCAGCCTACTAAAGCCCGCTCCTTCTCCGATTGCAGTCCAATTCACCCTATGTGAGGAAAAAAGACGATATATGACACCACTTCAAAATAGACAGCTTAGCCACACAACAGAGCTGGCCTTTATCAATGCTGCAACAGATTGCTTCTCACTCCTTTGCCAAGTTTGGAAAGTTCCCATAATCAGAGACTCTGCGCTAAAATGGACCAAAGTCATTGTCAGCTCCTTTTTTCTGGAAATAAAGTTGATTCTATTGGCTTTGGGTGGCCTCCATGCTGTGCAGCCTAAGCAGATTGACTTGTGCCTTTTACATGACATTCTGGGCAGAAAACATGGCACTCGATGCGCTAATCCTCGGTTCTTAATCCCAGCGTCTTATGTTCCGCACTGACCTCTTTGAATGCACAACCGCCATAGCAACCGAATATGCAATTCTTGAGAACAGCTTTGTATTTCCATGTATGAATAAAGACTTACAAGAATGAAATACCTTCTTCTATATGTTAATCTTTTTCACAGTGCAGTTTTCTTTGTGTAATCTAGGCATTGCTGAAAATGAACCTCACTTTACAAAGCAGCGATATATACGGTAAAATGTTCAGTGATGAAAGAAAATGCTCTTGAGCCTAAGGGATCTTAAAGGTGTACTGTGTAACTTCTCCGGTGGAGGGTTCAAGGCTTGTCTCCATGGAGAGATGATAATAGAAAACACAGGGAGACATACATATAAGACATTTTCTTCTATATTACATGTCATAGATTTCCTATTCTATTTATATAACTGATAATTGCTTGGGCACATTCCAGGTCATACATGGTTCATCCATCACAACATTACTACAATGTTTCATGTGCATTTATTTACAAAAATCCTCTGCACATAATAGCTATCACCTGAATGACAATCGCTTAAATAGATTTTTACAGTTAGTCCTGAACAGTGGTGTAATGGGGATTTTTTAAGTGGGAGTGCGCAATTTATGATGTGATCAATGTGATGTACAAACATAAAGGGACCAGCCTAGTAAAAATTAGTAATATTTGATGTTTTTTACTCAGAATGATGTGGAATAATGTTATTAACATTAACATTGCCATTTATAATCACCTACAGAACATAAATCATAGGCTACGACACATGTGCCCAGGACTAAACCAGGACTAAATCCTGTGTGACGCGGAGCTCTGCGCTGGTCCTTTTGCCTGCGGTCACCCAACTGTTTACGCGGGCACACCTCCGAGCCCATCCTGACACTCAGTCCTGGTTTAGTGCTGGTTTACTCCTGGTTTAGACCTGGTGTAGACCTTGTTTAGACCTTCTTTAGTCCTGGTTCAGTTCTGGTTTAGTCCTTGTTTACACAGGGTTTAGATCTGGTTTAATCCTGGTTCAGTCCTGGTTTAGTCCTGGTCCCTTCATATTGCAGGTCACTATAGGACAGTACTGCAGATATCATGAGCTTACGGAGGTTATTTGCACCTTGCCAATAGCTTCGGTTTGACATTTAAGTTGCAGGCTATTTTATATTTGTTTTTTTTTATACATATATATCTCACATCGGGAGAAGTAGGTGGACGGTGTACCTCCGCGTACCACACCCACTACACCCCTGATCCTGAAGTCAGTTCTGTTTTATAATCCATTTCCATTATTATAGATTAAATGAATTAGACACTTTGCAATGGTGGCAAAAATCAATTGATGAATGAGAGGCCACTCAAAAAACATGCATAGTTTAATGTTAAAAGCCTTGTTGTATGGTACTTTGAGAGCAGAATTGCATAAGGGTATATCCATTGGCTGTAAAGCTTTTTGACAGCACAATGAAGACATATTACCCTGGTCTGTCCACGTTTCCCTGGTGATCGTCTGGGAGGATCAGAACATCATCAATAAAGCAACGCTCTGAAGAGAAGCGGCAACACCAACCTCCAACTGACACTTTCACAGGATGTTATGAAACTGAAATCCTTCCCAAAAGAAAGACAGCACCAATAATTATTAATGGGGACATGCAAGGTGTATTATTTATTGATTCATTCATAGTTGAGTAATCCGCTATGCTTCTGAGGTTTGAGTGCTCAGTATTGTTATTTTTTATTTTATTTTATTTTTTTTTACCTACGCCCTAACCCTGCCCCTTGCTCTCTACTTAAACATTCCAACAATTCTGATTCTGTGTCATACATATGAGGTTTAAAAATGTAAGGAAGCTCTTTTTCAACAATTAAACTAATATAAATCTTGTGTGTTAGACTGGCATTTCTTCAGCCGTGCAGTTTTGAACAAGAAGTCAGCAAATCTGTTTCTATTATTAAAGACTTACTGTGCTTGTATCTGCTATATAGCTCTAGTCACAATCTATGACATCCATGGATCATTATGTTGCAATATTGATCAAAAATGACTGCAGTGCCCAAAGGGACCTGCAGCTGTAAACGTCCCCACAACAAACAGTCATAATCTCAGATGAATAGCTGCACATCACGCTAGTCAGTAGATTGCAACTACTTGACGTTGCTGAATCGTACGCTCATCTCTGATTTAGAAAATAAAATTGGAGAACAAAGTAAGTGAAAATAAAAAATTTCCCATGCATGCAGAAATCACTTCAAATACAACTTTGGTGAGTATAAAGTGAGGGGAAACAACTATAATATGGTTAAAAACTCTGAAAAGTAATTTTTGGATAATAGGTCTGCTTTAAGCTGTTTAGATCAATATTACAATTTACAAAAATGCACATGAGGAATTTTATATGAATACTAATGACCCCAAACAGCACCATATATCTTCTTTAAGTAATGTTATTCAAAGATAATGAACAACTCCAGTACGAGATTTCTCCCATTCCTGATTGCACCTCACAAAGAGAACACTTGTATTGTCCTGATACATGGCCAAGTGTACATTTACCTTTTTGAGGCTATCCTCCTTCAAGTCAATGCTGGCAAATTACCAAGAAAAGAGAGGCTGCAATTGAAGGCTCAAACCATTAATTTCCCTGGAGAAAGAGTGCACTCTGCTTGGAGGGCTGGAGTGACCTTTCCCTGACAAGAAGGCAGCCGCACAGACAGGCGCAGTGGACAAATGAGATATTAGAATACAGAGGCCATAAGATGGAGGAGAGTCTAAGAGCCCCCCACACAAGTGTAATCAATGTATGCTCTGAGCACGCTATTGTGACTCATTGTCAGCAGTGACGACAATCTGTAATAATGCTCTGCTCCTGACACTGAGTCCTGTTTGATCTGCTGCTTCTGAGATGAAATGGTGAAGTTTTATGGAGCTCAGAGCGAAATATCTTTATTTTGTTCAAATACGAATAATGTTTTGTTCAAACATGTTTTGTACTGAATAGCGGTCCAATGCTGTTTTCTAGTTTTCTAGTTGTTTTTTAAAAGAACACATATTATGGACTCTTGTAGCTTTAATTCTCTTTTCCAGTAAGACATTTGGGTGTTGGAGCTCTCCCTGCTGTAAGCAATGGGAACCATCCATCCATTTTCTTTCGCTTAATGAGAACTACAATGGGAAAATAAACAAAAAAAGAAGCACTTAAGGAACACAAATGCTTGGCAAATAGAACCACGCAATCATTGTGAACACAATTTAACAGCAGACCGAAGATGCTTTATGGGCTCAAAAGATGCATAGGAGAAGGTTTACCTCTGGTGCAATAATTCAGGCAAAATGCAAACAGATTATTTTTGGGTTAATAAAACAAGTGCGAATGTAGCAATGTTTGTCCAATATTTAGGTGCTCATCCTACAGTTTTCCCTATCAAACTAAAATATGCTCTAGTTCTTTTCAGGTTGCCTATGGGGCATTAAAAAAACGCTTTGGTCAAAGGCTGAGAACACCTTTCCTAATGAGAGACTGCAAAGTAACTTACACAGCAAAACTATGAAAAACCGCAAAGCAAGGCAATGATTCAAGGAAAAGGATTGGGACTTTTTTTTTTTTTTTTTATATAACTGTAGTGGCATATTAATTGAGAACTTTATCCATCTCTACGATAATCCAAGCTACCAAGATTACAGTGCACATACTAAAGCACAATGCAATATTGTCGTTGTCTGAACTCTGTCACTTTGATGGACAGGCTTTCTCAAACAGACCACAGCACTAGCAGAGCCTCTCTCCTGCGAAATCTAGCTGCTCTGTTTGTCATGGGAGAGTATGCGGGGCCTGCTACAATGAAGACAGAAAGTAATATAGCACACACAACAGACTGCACGGAAACATACAGACGCCAAGGCAAGACATTAATCATTACATAATTATTCAGTCGCATAAATGCAGTTTAGAGCATTTTGACATCAGGCTGTCAGTGGCTCAGGAGGTAAGGTAGATGGCCTATAACTGGAGGGTTCATAGTTTTCTTCCGAGGCACTACACCCACCTTAGGAAGTTTAAGTATGATTGGTAGATGGAGAGACTAGGGAGCCATTTGTCAGTCAGTCTGGCCCCGGGCAGCTCAAGAGTGTGTGGTTTAAGTTCACTTAATTGTGTTGCACTGTGTTAACTTTTCTGGTGGAGGGTCTGTCAAATATTTTTCTCAATGTAGATGTTATTGCTTCATTTAGAAGTTTCACAGTATGACATTAAACCTTTCTATCTTCACGGAGGTCAAACCAGACCAAGTTACAGGTCAGATCTGTGGAGAGGCAGCCCGCTTACAGTCAGAATGCTTGTTTTTCTAGGTATTTTTAAGCAGAAAAACACCTGTAATTGAATAAATAGGTAGTAATAGTAGTAGTAAGTAATAGTAAGGTAGAACTGTTTTGGTGTAATACTGGGGAACATTCCAGGCAGTGCAATGAAATATCCATAGAAACAAGCAGGAGTTGGACCCCCACCCGCAAAGTTACACAGTGCACCTTTAAGTCAGGTATGATCTAAATAAAAGTTATTTTAACAGAACAACAAACTGGTCCCTGAAAAAGCTTTTTTATTTGGAAAATAATATTGTACAACCACAATGAACCTCTTTGAAGCAGGAATAAAAAAAATATATATAAAATTCATATCAAATATTCATTTCATTTGACACTAATAAGTATTGTGTTAAGTGTTTATTTTTGCACACCTTTTCTTTTCTGTCTGGATAATAGTTCATCTTTTAGAGGGCAAAAAATAAACTGTCACAGATTTTTATTATTATTATTATTATTTTTAAGTTTAACACTTCATGGGAAAAGTGGCTCAGAGTTATACAAGTTTGCCATCTATAGGAGACACTTCCGTTTAACCTTGTTGTTGACCTAATCATGCCTTACATAAAACTCAACACGAATACATTCTCCAGCTCAGAGGCAGGCCAGAGGGGTTGTCATGTCAGCTTTAAACATGATAATGAGTAACATCTCTGAGCCATTGGAGCGGAACAGTCTTGGGCCATTCTTGCATTGGACACAGCACATGACATCTAGAAACATTGAAGGGCTGATATAATGAGAAGATTTGTCCGAGAAATTGTTTTGTGTTCTTTCTCATCTAGAAAACGTCAAACTTGCTGTAATAATAATTTAAAAATGTACTTAGCGCTCTGTACCAGACTTGTTTTCCCTTTCAGATTTGCAACCTTTTTAAAAATTCCACTTCTAATCAAACTATTTACCCTTTCAGCTGAAATTATACAAACAAAACAAAACAAAAACACCCACAATGAGAAGAGTGCAAAAAACACCACTCAAGCAACACTGTGGATGGGGCGGGGCTAGATATGTATGTAACACTGATTTGTATATTTATTGTTTGTTATTTATTGTTATTTGAGGCATTCTGGAAAGGATCACATAGTCACCTTTAAAAAAAAGAAATGTCTTGAGTTATGTACAAAAATGAACATCTACCTGCTTCATTTCACTTTAGAAATGCACTTTTTGAACAAAGGAAATGTTGAAGGGCACATTATGAAATCTCCATGTACTAGACTGCAGCATGCTTTCAGCCGTCCTCTTGTTTGCTATTAATTATAACTGTGAGGATGTGGATCAGTGTGCTAATCTCATAATATGCATCCTCTGCCCACACGGAGTGCCATTCAACATCAGCCCCAGTGGTGACTAATGACCACCTCCCACACGTTGGACCAAACCAAACAACAGAGTAGCCACTTAATTCATCGGCTTTAATGCGCATCACTGTGGCCCAGAAAGACTAAAACTATAAGGACTTTATTAAAACCTGTGGAGATGAATTATGAAAAAGTCAATTATCAAAGTCACAGTCCTTAACAATTGCCATGTTTGTTTTGGAAATGTGTTTTCTTGGCTAAAAAAAAAAAAAAAAAAAAGTTGGATTTTGGATGAGGGTGAGAGAGACCAACCACTGTGGAAGGTGAGGAACACATTTTATATATTGAGTACAAAAAGGATCATTTATAAATCAACACTGTGCAATAAATAGGTAGGATGACCATCTGTTCTTTATGTTTTCATTCTGCATCAGTATTTAGGCTTTGTTTCTTGCTATTTCAATCACTTTCAGTGTGTTTCATAAGATACAAGCATAGTAATCTATATGTATTAAAGGTTTGATATTGCATAAACTTGACACTCGTGAGCTTTGAGCTCATCAAAATCATACCTGGACTTTTTGGTGTTTTGTTTCATTCACACGTGTTTGTGTAAACCTTGTGAATTCATGAAGTGGCAGTTTTCAATTTGACGCCTACCTTTTTTTTTTTTTTTTGGACCTTTTTTGTTCAGTAAACATTGGCAGTTCCAGGTCTGAAATCATCCAAATAATTCTGGTGAAGGTGTATGGAGTTTAAAAACAGAATGAAGCACGTCTTGTATTACCACATGACTTCACAAGGTGGAACAGAGTTTTTTTCATTGTGAGAGATAAACTCAGCCTAAGGGACTGTTTACACGAGAACACTTGCGGGTGAAAACGACAAAATGTGCCTTTCGTTTAGATGGTGACGGTGTTTTGTTCCACCGTAGCGTTTCCGTCTACACTGCCCAGGAAGCAAAACTTTGGTCAGATCTGCTCACGTTGCATGTGTGTTTACGTCACATACATCACCACCTAATGCATCACAGGCAAAGGTGACTTGTGAGGAATTAGATATTACAAAGAAACAGAACCCATGCTGCGAAGTCACTTGCGACTCAACAAGATTCTTAAGATGTTCTGTGTGTTAAGTCTTATAACACAATGTCTATAAAGTTCTCATTCTTGGTTTTTACCAACTCAAAATGGAAGCAGTGCAAAGTTATATCTTGAACACCACTACTTCACTCATGGTCCGAATAACTCCTGTAAGAACACTTTCCCATAAAGGTTTATTATTGTAATTTATTCCAGTTCGGCGGGCCGGATTAAAAGGTTTAAAGGGTCGCATATGGCCCCCGGGCCGTAGTTTGCCCACCCCTGACCTAGTGTCACCAACTGACATGCATACCCAACTGAATTCCATACACTTAAACGCAAAATAAAAAGTGAAGACGTGACGCCACTTTTGCGTCTTCTGTTCAAACCCTCATCATATAAACGCAGCCTAAACATGCAGGGTTTTTGTGTTAAATGTGTGAATAAAATGACACACAACTCCAGGTATATTTTTGATGAGGAAATAATTGAAAATATTATAAAATGACACTTTAAATTTCTTAAGTCCAAACACAAAACAAAATTTGTCCTCCTTTAACAACAATTTGAGATGGCTGCTCTTAATAGGTATTGTACATTGATTACCATGCAGTTGCTTCAGCAGTAGAAATGTGGGGAAATATGTAAGCTTTTCATTTTTAGATAGCACTGGAAAATAATTTTACAAAGCATGTCACGGACTCGCTGTAGAGCCTGTTGGTCCAGGAATTCAACTCTAAGCCATTTTATATGATTTTTTTGTCATAACTATATCTACATTGTCATACTTTACAATACCTGCTTATTCACTTGAACACATCTCAAACTCACATTTTTACAAACAGCTAAAAGAGCTCAATAATGAAAATTATATAAAGCAGTGTATTTTACTTCATCACAACCACTCTCCTCACAAAGAATCAAATACAAGTGCAACTACACAACTAATTACACTGAGAAAGTTTCATGAGACAAACAAAAGCTTAAAGGAAGATTGTTCAATGGAAAGAAATTGTGATTCAACTAAAATATTGCAGGGGATAAACTTACATTTCACACATTCACAAACACTTGGGGTTTAGTGTGTACTCTAGTATACACAAGTATGTTTGATTATGTAAATAGCCTACACCCAATTTGTCAAGGATTTCATCTCTGCATCCCAGCAAATCATCAACAACATCCCTGAAGGCGTCTTAACTTTCCATATCTTGATCTCATCTAATGCTTTAACAGATTGAAAGTAATCTCAGAACACATGAACCCTCATATTCCCACATTTTGCAGAGAAAACGCTTCCTGGATGTGATGTATCTGACACCCCGGCAGCGTGTGCATGGGAGGCTTTAATTGGTTGTGAAGTATTGACCGCTGGCTGTGTTACTGGTGATCGATGCACAGAGGTTGGTGGTCGGAGTGGAAAAGCTGTCCTCTCGCTCACATGCTTTGCCTTGAGGTCATCAGTGAGAATGTATCAGTGAACATTCAGGGAACCATCCAGACATGCACCCGGCCTCACCTCCAGACTTCTGCTGTTACAGGGGGCAGCACCTGAGTCACCTTAGAAAAGACTAAATTGAAAATGGGCAGGCATTTGACACATACAGTATATTCTGTTGTGTGTGTGTGTGTGTGTGTGTGTGTGCGTTATGATGGTAGAGCAAGAAGACACAGGGCAGATTCTTTATGAAGATTTCAATAGCATAACAGAATGACAATAATAATGGCACTAGTAGATACAGTACAATATAAGTCTAACCTTAAGATATTTCAGTAAATATATGTATAAAGCTCTGAGGGAGTATTAGAAACTAACATGTCCCTAAAATGAATGCCTGGTCATAACATTTGCATATGTTATTTAGTATTGATGTCAGTGCATATATGCTTACCATGCAGGAAGCACAGAACATGAAGAGGACCATTTTTGGAGATTTATTTCAAAAGCATTAAATCTCCCATAGAAATATATACTTCCTGAACCCTACTCTCTGAAATCATGTCATCATCAGATTTTAGAACATGAACCCAAGCTATTGGCTGTCAAAAACCTGACACAGATAAAAAATAACAACATATACTTTGAATAAAGTTTTTGACAAAAACATTTTCCATTTATAAAACCTATGCGAATCCCCAATCAACCAAACTTCTGCAAAGCTTTGTTGTCAAAGCAGGCACTAGATCAAAGAAATACCCTCATTGTTTACTTTTCTGTGACATTTTGTACATTTACGCTAACAAACCTGTGAAACATATGAGCTCATGTAAACATATCTCATGCTTTGATGTCATAGAAATAGATCACACCACACCAACAATGAGATGAAACTGGCAATCGCTCTTCCAAAGGGATTACAAGTGCTATTTTGCATAATATTACAGAAAATATATGAAAAACTATTCACGAGACTACAAATATCTGATTTAAATGTGCTCTTGTGTAAAGAGGGAAGGATGTACAGATTTTCTGCTGACAAATGATTTTAGCTGGTTTAGGCACCATGATAAACTTTTGGTGTGTATGAGCAGTCTAACTAAGGGCTGTTTTGACAGTGACAAAATCTGTTTCAATCAGCTGACCAGACACAGCAAAGTGCAGAAAAAGTTCTGGTCTAGTCTTGTTTTAGTTCTGGTAACTGCCTTCAGTGCCTGTACTCTATACATTGTGGTTGTATTTCCCATACCTCCTTTGTAGAATATTATAACCCCCAATTACATTTTCCAGATCATAAGGACTGAACCGGTAGTGCCCTTGGAACAGTGCAATGATCCAATCTTTGAACAAGTGCACACTCAAATATAGATAAAAATATCACTTACTTATTTATGATTCAAGGGCCATTATTACACTATTTTCTGATTTAAGTTATAATGTTGTTTCCTTATCAGAAACATAGCTGGAGTTGTGTATTGTTTCATTCAGACATGTAAAACACACATCCTGTATATTAAGGTTAAGTTCTTCTCTTAAATGGAAAAACACTTTGTTCCATCTTGGATAATTTTAGGCCTGTAATTTCCAATCTCTACTAAATAAAAGGTAAAAAATAGCTGTTAATTTGAAAACTAAAGCTTCATGACATCAAAAGGTGGAACAAAGCATTCTGAAGTTTGACAATGTAGACAGATTAATAATAAAAATGACTCAAACATGTGTGAATGAAACAAAACAATACTCCGGGTAAGGTTTTGAGGAGATGATAACATTCTGACATGACTTCAGATCAATCAATCCATTTTGCGCATTGCAGGATCTTTAGTATAATATCACAATCAGTCATTTATTTACATTGATTAGGACCACATCAATACAGTAAGCTCCTTTTAACATGGTTTGAGCAGTGCCAGTATGCTTGGGTCTGTGTGTGTCAGCACTCGTGATACAGTTCTTGTGTGAAACGCCCCTGAAAATAGACTGTTTCATTATCACAGTGTAATTGCAGTCAGCATCTTGACATGATTAATCAAAGTGCTCTTTTCTCCCCAAACTGCCTGGAATTGCTTCTTTTTTTCCCTTATTTTCCCATTTAAAGCAGCCCATCCAATCATGACATCACGGGCACTTCACAACAAATAAACCAGGGTGCACTCCGCCTAATGATGTTTATCACTTGATGTGTAGATGCAGGGTCTTAATCACATCACATTCACTGGCTTTAAGTGTTTATCCTTGGACCAGGCTAACGCACCCGTGTTCGGTGATGCTGTGAGTGCCTCGTGACTGGAAACTTATCTACAGACAAACGTTCAATTACACCCTGACGAGAGGGGAGGCGATTCAGACAGCACACAAATGGCTTCTCTCCTTTCAAACAATTAAGATCTTTTGACGAAAACACTCCACTTATCCTTCACCATAAAGACTTGACTATGTCTGTTTTAAAGCATTCACGCATTTTATGTTATTTTCTGATCTATGTTATGTTGTTTCCTCATCAAAACATATTTGGAGTGTTTTGTCATTAACACAAGGCTAACACACAAATCATGCATATTTAGGCTGTGTTCTTCTCTCAAACACTCTATTCCACCTTGTGATGTCATACAGGAAGTGCTCCACTGTGTTTTTAAACTCCATACACTCCATACACAAGCATTTTGGGGATTTTAGTCCTGGAACTGAACTAAAGAAATTTAGCATGACATCACAAGGTGGAACAGAGCATTTTGAGCTTTGGAGAAGACAAACTAATAATAAAGGGTTACTCAAAAATTAGTGAATGAAACAAAACACACCTCCAGGTGAGTTTTTTATGAACAGCATTATAACCTGGTTTAAAGCTCACAAGAGTCAGTTATACGTAATATAAGACATTTTAAAGGAATGCACAGTAAATTTGATATATTTAGATATATTTACTATATTACTATATTGTTATTTTTACTTGTACATATTTAATTGCATAATTTAACACCTGTCTCTTGCTATTTTTGCTATACTTACTTTGAATGTATTATTGCCATTTATTTTTGCTTGTTGTTATTATATTTATTGTGATTTGTGAGCTACTGTGTCCAAATAATATCCCTCGTGGATCAATAATGTCTGTCTAAGTCTAAATCTAAATCTTAAAAAGAAAGATATGTGCATTACCTCTGACCAAAAATATTAAATTAGACATATTTTGCAGAATAGACTTGCAAAATGGCAAAAGAGCTTTTAACCATCTAATCATCCTCTTTCCTCTCTCATCCATCCACTTGAAGCTGTATTTTCAGTGATTCATGCTTGTTTGAGTAATAGTTACTGTCCTGCATTTGAGGGATCATTGCTCAAAATGTTAATGTTTTCCCATATCCACTGCTCTGTCCTTAACTTGTTTGTCGATTTAATTTTTTAACGGCATAGCAAAGCCATTTTGGCACAGTCTAGAGCAGTGTAGCATAAAGAGCCAGGCAAGAATCAGTTTTGTGCTTTTAAACAAGAAGTCAATAAACCTGTTTCTATTAAGCTGCTGCTTTGGATCAATATTACAATTTAAACTGAACAAAATGTACAATAAGAATCTATGTGGCTCATGCCATGGTAAATCACCACTATCATTGGAGTAATAGTCACAGCAGCACCACGAGTGACAAATATTATTACGGCTCATAATATTAGAGTTATGGCAGCATGTAGCAATAGTGGCAACAAGCAGTACTACACAGAGTGAATACTTTTACCTGTGCTTATTAGCATTGAATAACAGTTTCTTCTGAGCAGAGTATTAGTGATCCCACATAGGAAGTGTCTGGGGAGATAGAAACTGTCATTCGCTCATCACTAACTGTCGCCAAGATAAAACCAGCACAGTCAGAGAAGACACGAGTCCCTTACTAAAGACTTAGAGAGAACTGCCTGGCACCACACTGTAATTAAAGTTAGCATTGATCTCAGTCTTCTCGCTATATCCTCTATGCCTCTTCGCTCATTCTGCTCCTAAAGCTGGATCTTAAATAAATAATGCACGCTGTTTCCTGGTGCGCCTGTGTTAATTGGCCTGTCTTTATGAGCCCGGAGGGTAGGGGCTGACCTTTAGCGCAGATAGCCTCCGCCCCAGGCCATGCTCCTACAGAGAGACAAAGTGGCTGTGTTAGCAAAGGGATTAAAACTGCAGCTCCAGCCAGCCCTGCTCTTGCTCTACCTGCGATAACCTCAATCATGTCATGTTGTATTTAGCTTCACCTGTGATCACTGCACCATTAAAATTCACCGTTTAGCTCAAACTGTAGCTCTATTCAACCAAACATATTTTTCTAGTGAAGGCAGAATGCTGTTTTGGTATGATCTGCGAACTGTAATACTTGCAATGAAAAAAAAAAATAAATAAATAAATAAATCACTACGAAGGAATAGCATTAGCCGCATTAGGACTCCCACCCACCTGCCTCCCCATGAAGCCCCTTTGAACAGCATCATCCCATCTTAGGCTCTTTGAACATTGCCAAAGCTTCCAGTCATTAATAGAACAGATCTGCTGCAGTGGAAAGCGCTAACTGATCCTGTCCTGAAGTAATTGGCGGTGCAGTTTCAAATGAAGGTTGGGTGTTGTTTATTTAACCAGGTGCCACAAGTAGAAATGGTAGATCATACAATTTCAATTTGCCAGTCAAACTAAACCTCAGCTATATTGCATTCCAGTTATCCTCAAAAGCTGGAATTTTTACTGACTTTATGAAACATGACGTGAAATTCCCACTTGGAAATTATACTTTTCCAAATCCTGAGCAAAAAAAAAAAAAAAGAAAATCCAACATGTTGCAGTAACTCTCCACGTTGTACTGCTCATCTCTTTCCATTACCTTCCATTCATCTTATGAGGTTACATTTTTTTGCATCAGCACACAACATCATTGAATTTGATATCCTCCTGCTTCTACAGCGGCAATATTTATCACAATTAAAAATGAAAATTGCTATTGGAAAGGTAACAAATTATGAGAAAAGATTGCAGTTATTTAAATGAAGTTAATTACAAAGCCTGCTAATCATTTAGGTAGGACCTGTACAAGCACGTTCTGTAGTTAAGCAGTTCATGTTTCAGTCTTGTCTCAAATGTTAATGCTTCAGGGGGGATTTAGAATGAACAGACTTTGAACTTTGATCATACACATTGCAAATCTACAAAGTTTATGGTTGTCATAATTATTCAGACCAATATCCTTCTTCTCCCAATCATCTAGAGTCTTGGTAAAACAGTCCAGCTGAAAACAACAGTCTAAAGTATATTGCAATTGACACACTGTACGCATTTTAGCTTTCTTAGTGATATAAATGTAATCATCTGATATGCAAACAAATTTAGCCTATGGTATTTCATAGCATCTTCACACAGTGATTTAAAGAATACACTAAAGCTCAAAACAATAAGCACATAAGTTCATTCTTCTTAACTCGGTTTGTGCATTCCAAACTGCTGTGTCACTTATTTGAAATGTCTTTATCGAATTAGTCTGTATAGATCAGTTTTATTCAAGCCTGGAGAGTTTTACATTAAAATACAATGAAAGTGACTCATCAGCACAAACTTTTGAATGTAATTTTAGCAGGTTCTAGTAGAACAATTATGCTTTTATTCCAGTGGTGGAGCTGCTGTACAGAGAGGAAACTGAAATCTGCAAGTCTAATAACTCCGTTCGGGAATGACCTCCATCACTAACAAATGGGAGCTTTAACCACTGCTATTATTTTATGAAGGTGCTAGGAGGCATTACCTTGGATCACCACAATTTCCAGTGCAGAATACAAAAAATATTTCAAGTTAAAAATGCTTACTTTAAAGTAGAGACTTGCATCTGGCTATTACTGGAGATGTGATATAGCTTAAACATTATATTTTGCCACTAGTCCCACTGTGCCCAACAGTGGCTGAGGCTGTAAAGGTAAAACCTGATGCTAAGTTCGTCCTGACCAAGCCTAGCTTCAGACCCAGAGATGGGTCCCTGGCCACTGTGCTCTGGCACCTGGTCCTCCTGACAAGACAGGCTGCCCCAGAGCAGCTGTGGCTACAGTTATCATTAGTGAATATGGAGTGAATGAATATTGCAATGTGCTTTGGGTGCCGTGAATACAGTAGACTGTAGGTTAACCTTAAAAGCAACTGAACTGTTGTTGATAATTAGTATAGAGGTCCTTCATCCATTTGTACCCATATTTGTTATAGAGGTGCAACTCTGTAAGTCCATGCAGTGTGCTTAGATCAACATTCAGAAAACCATATCACTACTTCTCTCCTGTAGCCACAGGGTGAAACTGCAGTTAAGACAGTCAACGGGTGAAAAAAGCCCTAAATGAGTCCACTGACCAAAGAACTGCATGCTCTAGTGGTGAGACAGCCCCAAGCATTTGCCTTCCTGTTGGCAATCAAGGCTCCCACATCCTGTGTTTTGATCATTAAACAATAATTAAAATATTCAAATGATTCAACACATGGAAGTAGAGCCTAAGAAAATATTCTTAAGATACCTCTCAATGCCACTGGGGCACCTGGGACATAAGAAACAACAGCACAACACCTGGAGAACCTTGGGATCTGAAACAAGATTTTGGCCAGAAGTGCAAAGCTGTAGGATTAGGGCCCATGTTATGCTATTTTCTGATCTTTGTTATAATCATCACAAACATAACTTTAGTTGTGTTTTGTTTCATTCACACATGTTTAACACACAAATCCTGCATATTTAGACTATTTAGAGTTCTTCTCTCAAACAAAAAGCACTCTGTTCTACCTTGTGATGTCATGTAGTAATACAGGAAGTTCTCCACTGTGTTTTTAAACTCTATACATCTTCACTAGAATCATTTGAATCATCAAAAAGTGGAACAGAGCATTTTAAGCTTTGGAGATGTAGACAGCCTAATAATGCATGGTTACTCAAACATGTGAATGAAACAAAATACAACTGGTATGTTTTTAGTCAGGTAACAGCTAACAGTCAGGTAACATTCTAGCTCACAAGAGTAAATTTTGTGTAATATAGGACCTCTAAAAGGGAAACAAGAGCACGCAGAGCATGTCAAATGCCCTGCACTCTGGTGTGTGTTGTCCTTGAACCTCATTTTTAGATTGCCAGATCCTACAACTTAAATTCTAGCACCTACAACCAATCATTACTCAGTGTTAGTGCAGCCTTTGCAACTCAGTGAGTAAATTATGAAGGCGCTGAGCTTTCACATGAGACATGGCCTATGAGAATGAGAATAAATGTATGTCTAAATGAAAGTTAAGACTTTGGCAATCTAGGATTAGATGTGATTGTAGAAAACCTTCAACAACGCAGACTGCACCCTACTGTTATAGTGCACTTCATTGGCAAGCCCTACTCCAGTAAAAGTAACAGAGTAAAGTCCACAGAATGGCTGACTGTCAAGCCAATGCAAGCACTCCTGTCAGATAACTTCAGTGCCTGTGAACCAATCCATTGAATTGATCTGTGAAATCCACCATTATATCCTTCATTTTGTCCACTTGGAGACAGGTTTCCACACCCTGCTGAACACCGAACAATGGCAATTCTCCAGTCAGTTAAGCTTGAGTTACAAAGGCTAACAAAGGCTAACACATGCTACCCCCTTCTGCCTGGTGCTGGACATGGACAGAACTAGACCTGGTTTACACACTGACATGACGTGTAAGGAATTGATCGTACAATAAATCAATATGACATCATGACATGTTCTCCCTGATATGTTTAAAGAACACAATGTTTCAAATTTCCTTCAGTTCAGATGTAGTACTACTAAAATCACCAAGTATACCCTGTGAAATGTGAAATGGCATGAAAGGAAGGTCCCAAACAACAGTTTATGAGAGTACAGTAGATTTTCTCAGATTTTATTCACCTCTGTTTAAACTTTAAAATGATTCATATCATCAGTCTGCTCCAACTAAACACACACACACACACACACACACAAAACTTAATTCCATTGTACACTGAAAATAATCCAGTTAATTTGTGCAAAAAATCTAAAATCTCCAGATTGCATGACAGCATAAAGCATTTCAAAATAGCTGCACCTTCTAAACTCGGCATCCCTCAGAAACGTTGAAACATAAAAGCATAAGCAAACAACAAACAATTGATGATTCATTCTTCTTCAGAGCTTTTGTGACGTGGCAGGAGACAAAAGACTGTGGAAGATACTCTGTCAGTATTGTCAAGCTCAGTGAAGCCGACAGCTGTCTTTTTGTGACTAATGAAATAGATCTAAAGGGTTGTTTGTTAAAGTATGCAGTGAAAGCTATATTCTCCATGAAGATTGCCTGTATGGAACTTCATATGGATGTAAATAGTTTCTTTTGCATGTGTCTGAAGAACATAGATTCCATTAGAAACACTTTGAATTTAGCAACAGAACCTCTCATGGTTTTCCATCAGCAGGCCTCATGGGAGCAGCACACAGATCAGCCCCCTCTCTCTATTTCCTGCTTTACACTGCAGGGCTCTGTATTTATCACTCTTCATTCACAAACGTTTTCAGCACCTGTGAAATTATTATTGGCAATTTTAAAGTTCATATAAACAAATCGTAACAGAACCCACACATTGTTTATTTCCTGTTTGAGACACTAGATACTAGGTAGATAGAGACATGCAGATCCAACAAAAAATGCAACTGTGTGCTGCGTCCAAAGACAAAAATAGGACAAAAAAAGGAAAGAGATCCTCACCCAAGGCCTTCTTCAGACATGTCTGAAGAAGGCCTTGGTCCGAAATGTCACATTGTGGTTTCAATAAAATAAAAATTTGGGAGCTCCAAAGAACTGCAGTGCAGATCTTTTTCCTTTTTTTTTTTTTTAATACTAGGTTTAGGTACTTATAGGTTCTTCAATGCTGATGGGGCAACCTGTTAGGAACAGTGCCGCAGTACCACACCCAGAGAGCTATCTTCTGATCATGAGCTAGACTTGGTCAAAACTGCTTAAACTGGGAGAAATAGGACACAAAACAGGAGCAAAAAAAAAAAAAAAAAGATTTTAGCAAGATAAATAATTAAAAAGAGAGAGGGGCTTGCATAGCAAAACATAAAATATCATGATGCTTTCACTTGCCCACTCTAGACATAGTGCTGATGACAGAAGTAATCAGTGTATACTTTATTCCTCCAAAAGGCTTTCAGTTTCCTGCTGGTCAGGGCGGACAGAGAACGAATGGTGTGAGTGGGACCGGACTGGCAGATTAACAGTCCAAGAAACATAGAATTTATGGTTCAACATTGTGTTCCGGTCATTCTTTGTAGAGCTACTCAAATTCAATCTGGATGTCTTATCAGCTTTTGTAAGCTCCAAGGAAAGATTGAGATGGGATGATTGTGTATTTTCATAGAATCTTAATATTGCGCAGAGAACTGTATTAATCTGAGAGATTTAGCAATCGAACATGCTTGGAATCAACTATGGAGATGGCATCTTGTGTTAGACATGCAGCAACATTACTGTTTGATAGCATCTATGTATCCAGGGACTACGCAGATCTCATTATATGATCTCACATCATAAACTTGTAACTGCAGCCCAGGATGCCTTTTGAATTTCAATATTAAACTGCAGTGATTCAAAAGATTGTCAACAGATAAAACACAGTAGAATAACTAGTGCTGTATCGTGTTATATGGCCCAAAAGGAATGAATGACTTTTGACTGTAATTTTCTTGAGAAACACAACAAATCAGATTTCACCAGAGAAAGCACAGCACCCTGCACTTCTCATGACGCTGTCCTCACACTCACACAGTGAAGGCAGGGATATATGCCAGGTTTACAATCCAATCTGATTCATTTCTACAATGAGATCTGCTTCTATAAAACCCTGTACAACACAAGCCCCACAAAGCTGAATTGTGTTTCAATCCTGGAATAAAGTTTTGAACATTATCTGCTCATGCAAAAATCATTCTTCGGGTAATCTTTATATTACCAGTACTACAGTCCTGCTCTAGATGATACAGTCAGACTGAAAAGGTGCGGGTGAATTAATGTTGGCAGCTCAGATTACACTGATTGAAGTGAGCCAAATTACCTAATTCCGTGTGTAATCGGCTTTATCTGCTATACAGGGTATTACTGCACAAATCTGAGGAAGGGGACCTGGAACCTACTGTGTGCATTTCATGGCAAGTTATTCTTGTCAACTTGAGTGTTATGAGACTTTTCATAAGCGACAGTAGATGATTTATTTAACACTTCAATACAGGGCAATATGTGCAGTATACAAAGAAATACACTGTGGGGAGCAATCCGCCCAGTCTGACAAACAGCACGTCACATGGTTTCGGAGCCCACAGATGTTATATATGACTATTGCATTCAGTGTGAATGTATTTATAAAAAAAGCTGGAAATATTAAATATTTTATTATATGCATGAAAGTGTTGCCCTACATAGTGTGTACTGCATAGTATGCAGACACAGATACAGCTTTGTATGTCCCATATAGTACACTGTGGCTTTTATCCCAAACTGTCACAGTGCATTTGACTTGAGTTGTATTGTGCTATAGAATTTCTCTAGTCATTTCTACCAAATTGTGCTACAAGCTCAGATGGTAGAGTGCCTGTCCTCTGATCTGAACACTGGTGGTTCAAATCCTGTTCTTGTGTCCTTGGTCAAGACACTTAACCAACCTTGCCCAGAGTGTCTGTGTGCACTGGTGTATGATTTTATTTATTTATTTATTTTATTTTTTCTTTCCAGATAGCCTCTACCATGTCATGTTTGAAAGGAACAAAACATAACACCACAACCTGATGCAAGTATTAAAATTGAGACCCATTTTGTTTGGTGCATCAGGCCTTGAGAGTCCTCCAGTCTGGACTGTGGACATGTCTTCCACAAAAGTAGCTGACCATACAGGTATATATTCATAGTGCTACATACTGTATGTATCTGTACCACCCAACTAGAGAGCTGGTTAAATCTCCTGACTGACACATGCTCTGACCCAGTGGACAAAGCCTAAACCCACAGACACAGATGCTATAGTGTTCACTGGAGCGTCAGTCCTCTCCTCTCCTCTGGGTGCCTCTCCCTTGTCTCCTCTGCATCCTGCACGGGCCACATCTCAAACAGACAGGAAGGGGAAAATCAAGGTCAGGTCAGCAAGCATGTGAAGTTGTTGGAGAATAAATTTCCACACACTTGTCCTCCCCACCGCTCTGACAGTCTCGCAGAATGTAGCCTTGTCAAGTCAGGTAATGTATCACTATGAAGACGTATACTTGGTGTTTATGTTGGGTTTTCTGTCTTTTCCTTTCACTTTTGAGTCCTCATTCAGCATGTATTGCATATTTTAAAGAACCTATATTATACAAAATTGTCTCTTGTGAACTTTAAGCCATGTTACAATGCTGTTACTTCCTCAAATACATGCATGGAGTTGTGTTTAGTTTCATTCACACATCTGAGTAGTCCTTTATTATTAGTCTGTCTTCATCTCCAAAATGCTCTGTTCCACCTTGTGATGTCATGAAGCAATAGTTTTCAACAGCTATTGTACTTTTTATCTGGCAGTTCCAGGGCTTAAATAATCCAAATGATTCTATTGAGGATGTGTGGAGTTTAAAAACACAGTAGAGCACATCCTGTATTACCACATGACATCACAAGGTAGAACAGGGTGTTTTCTGTTTGAGAGAAGAACTCAGCCTAGGGTTTGTGTATTAATGTGTTAATGAAACAAAACACAACTCCAGGATCAGAAAATAGCGTAATATGGGCCCTTTAAAAACACACAGCCTCAGTGATTGGTTAAGAGCTGAAATTACTAGTCAAACCTGTCCGCATTGTCATTGTTCGAGCAGCAGAGACGCTAATTAAAACGCTAATTTGAAAGAGCCTCCACAAAGAAAGAAAGGATATGAATCAGCATAATTACAGTTTAATGCAAACAACGCCACTGTCTTTATTGCAATGAGTTAATGAGGTTACAAACAGGGAAAAGAAACAATTCCATCACTGCTATTGTCTCGTATGGCCACAGAAGAAAATGAGCTGTCACCAGATCTTCAGGAGGTTCACCCGGGCCAGGATTAATATGTGAGTGTGAGGTCTAATGAGCAGGAGCGAGGGGGAGGGCAGGGTGAACTCTGTGTGCTGAGCTGGCTCCATACAAACAAGCAATGCTGAGGCGTGGACACATCACACCCAGAAAAGAAATTAGTTTGGATTAGATATTATTCAAAGCAAACATAAAATCAATTCAGAAATAAAAATATAAAATGTTACAGACAACCTTGTTATGATGAGTTTGCTACCTTGAACTTTTCTCGCAAAGTCATACACTGTATAAATGCCCATAAAAATCTGTACATTAGGGCAAAAGAAATAAAAAAACAGTTTCATTAGCAGTGAATAGCTTGAAAGATATGACATTTTTTCAATATTTCAGAAAATGATGCAACCTTGCACTGTAAGTGTTCTGTATTGTGTTTCATACAGACCTAACTATTATCTAAACTTGTGTTGTCACTGCTAAATTTGAAACTCATTTTCTATACTAAGGAAATTATTCAGTACTCGATACCAATTATGATACCATAATTAAAATAAAACATGCTCTTTTTTAGTAATAGAATATAATATGGGTAATTTTCATACATGAAATAATAGTACTTTCTTTATGTTATCATGAGATCTTGTACTAGTTTTGATCAAGCTCAAAATAACACTAAAACTTCAGGAAAGCTCAAATTTTATATGGTTTTATATTAATACTTGCTCAAATGAGCATCTAGTTAGTTTTAGAATCTTACTTTACTTATTTTTGACAGCTCTAACCTAAACTACATGAACAGTTGCAGTCGTACATTTTGCATCAAGAGAAGGTTTCATAAGTAATCATCTTCACAATGTTTTTGAAATCAAGATATTTTGGCTTTCACTCGGGTGCCATTTTTCAATCTGGAAGCCTTTTCAGTCACTGGAAACTACCTTGGAAACCTTTTTGGACTACTCCTGGGAAAATGAGGGATTACTTAGACTAGTTTTAGATCAAGGCAAATCCAAATTGTGCAAATAATTGTTTGGGGAGAGTTACTTGTGTGGCTTTTAACTGTTGTGACCACCAGGGGGCATAGGCAAGAATCCACGAGATGATGTAAGTTTCTGAAAATATATTGACTGTGGTTGTGTAGCTGTGTGTGGTTCCGAAACATACAACAAATGAGAAAAAAATATAGATTATAATATATTCTATAAATGCAACAAACATGTTGGACACAAAGTATAATAGCTCCGCATTCAGTGCCTGGCATTTAGCATTTCACAATATCACAAAAAAAAGTCTCATCAGCCCTTAAACATACATATCCTACAATCTACTACTACAAACCACTTCAAAACACTGTGCAAACATTTTGGTATAGATGTGTCCCTTTTTTTTAAACCACTGCTTTTGTTACATACACGAGACTTGCACCCACAAGCTCTGCACAGCACACAGAAAACAATTAAAACACATAGAGCTATAAACCCAACTTCAAAACAATAGGACATGATTGGATACAGTGCCTGTCAGTCAGGCACACAGCAGCAATGGCTCATGTGCCTGTTCATCACAGAACTTTTTTTTTTTTTTTCTTTTTTGCATTCAACTTTAAGACTAATCTATGGTGCACTTCACACCACTAAAGATGCAGAAGAAGGACAGTGCGATCTTGCTCTCACTCACACTGCAGCACAGAGCAGGGATTCCCTCTCCAGGAGCCATTTGCATCCGCCTCCCTTTTACATTTCCTGTTCCTTTATCCATTTCATTCCATATTTTATCCCTGTCACCCCATGCTGAGGAGCTGGTGAATAAGTAGTAAGAAGTGTGGAACAGCCCTAAGTGAAAAATGTAGTGCCTCAGCTAGGCTTCGCAGTACTGCTGGATCACTGCAGTAGCGAGGTGAATCCTGCATGTCCCAGAGCAATGGAGGATATCTGCATACTTTACAGGAGTTTCATATTGAGAAAGTTATTGACCGGCATGTTCAAATATAAAGGACTCTTCTTGTAGAAAGTAGGTTTATCTTGCTTCTATATCAGAATCACTGCGCTGATGTGCAGCTCTTTGACACAATTTTTCGATTAGCAAAAGTCAATGTTATCTGTGCTTTTTGGTCTGTGTATTTTGGATTATTAGGGCTGGAATATGTTGCCATGGGAGACCGAATGGTTAACCCATGCCATTACTGCGATTTGAATATACTTGTTTCCAATGGCTTTACAATGTATTTCCCTGGGCTGATTGGGTGGGCACACTGAGAGGCAATCACAAACAGCCATTCACTCCCACAATCATCTTCTTACAATGTGCAGTTCACACTGGTTGTGTTATCTACTTTACATAAATGTTGGCATGAGAAAGCTACATTAAACATGCAAAGCACAGACAGTGTTCGCAGTATAGGCCTGTGCAATTAATCACATTTTAATCTTAATTTTAAAAAAATTAGATGAATCAATGTGAGAAAACAAAATGTCATTACTTATGTTGCCATATCAACCAGGCCTGGATCACAGCATGCACTCCCTGATATAAGGGAAGAAGCACTTTTTGTTGCTGTTGTTATTGTTGTTGTTTATTTTTCTTGTAATAACACAATAATAATTGATGACATAATTTGTCAGGCAATGAGCATATTATTTGACATGGAGTAAATAAGGATGATATATTACTATAAAGATCTTGGGATTGTGATCTCACACCTCATCAAATTTCCATTTAGCCTAATGTTAAACCAATTGAGATGCTAACATGCTGAATACACAATTTTGCGGTCACTCAAAAATATTCTAATGCTACAGTGTGATAAATGGATTTACATTACAGTCACAAGCTTGCTTACATTATTCAATAGTTTTCCATAAAAGTGTATTTATCACAGACTCCTGAAAATGTATTGTTTAAATCCATGTTGTGTTTTCAAAAACTTTTTGGCAGTGTTTCCTAATGTGTGCAATGTGTCACTATTGTAACTCCTGAACCATTAGAGATGCATGTAGAACACCCTCAGCATGATGTCGCTGCAAAGTAATGGTGCCAATTAAACTACAACTTGTGTAAGGCAAATCTATCAGAGTATTTAAAAAGAGTAAAATGGTGAGTTATCAAACAGGAGAAAGGCAAAAGATTTAAGCTGTTGCCATCTCATTGTCCTCATAAAAAGATCTTATAATGATCTGCTACCTTTTTAAATAGATATTTGTGCACATTATATTATGACTGATTCTTCACTGTGCTGAAAAATCTTTTGGGCACTACTTCCATTACTAACATAATTCACTGCTTCCCGCTTTCATCCATTGACTTTGGATGAAAAGAGTAGTAGTCCCTCAGCCTTGAGAGACATAACAGCTTGCCTCATTTCATTACCACGATGAATTAAAGATCCACAATCTCGCTTATTTTTCCACCGGCATTGGAACGTTCACTAGTTCATTTACAGTCTGTTTCCGTGCCAGGCCTCTAACCCTCAAAGCTCCCATGACAATTTACCTGTGTCCTTTCCACACGCATATCATTGTCATGCACTGTATTCTAACAGAGTATGCACCGTGCCGAGTGTCCATGCTGTGTAATGAGCTGGAGGCGGGCGCACCGTCAGTTATAGAACACCCTTCCAGGAACAAGAGGACAGCTTAACCACCCAATTGTTTTTCTAAGGGGATATGTTTAGAAAGGACAATTCTCCCTAGAATCTCTGGGTTTACAGTGCATGTGAAAGGTTAGACTATTTTCCCTAACATGAGGTTCGCATAATAGCATTTTAAGAATGTACAAACAATCCTGACCATTTTGTTCTAGGTTTAATCTTAATCCAGGAAGGTTTAATTTAAGATTAAATCTTCCTGGATGGGCGTAGGCAGCAGATATGATATAGTAGTAATTCCAAAAGAGTTACCTAGTTAAATTAATAATTAGTTAAGAACATAGACTGTATAAAGAATGAAGCTTACAATACAATCAGTTATAGGAGCAAATTTAGAGCCAATTTTCCAATGTAACGTCAATTAGAAACAAAGCCAGTGCAGTCGGAAGTGCCTCCAAATAACACTTCCTATTTGGAACGCGGCGTCTAACAGGGTAGCCATTTCCTTTTATATATACAGTCTGTGACGGCGTGCCCTTAGTTGCCCCATCATCCCCCAACCAGCGCATCTTTCTCTGGCCTGAGAGGTTTTCTGTGTAAGTTCTGCTGTAAATACTTAATTCTTTTTAACTGCATCCTGCACTGTATTGCACTTTGAACTGTTGGACTGTGGTGTGAATAAAAAAACAGTGAAGTTTCCCATTTTTCCCATTTATTCTGTACTAACCTGTCATACAATCTATGGTTAAGAAGGAGCAAACCAGGACAATAGTAAGGATTAGACAAATACAAGGAAATTATAATGCCTTAATTTTGTTAAATGAATTAAACTGTCCATACCTTTTAGATGTAATTTTTTATGTTGATGAGATAGGTAAAAGTAATCTATTTTAGGAGTCCGTGCTACTTTCTGAACATTTCTTCTCAGCTCTTTTCTCCCCCAAACTGCCACTTACCTGATATAAAACTATGATTAAATTTACTAGGTACTATTCCAATGAAGAAAGTAATAATTAGAAAACTGTGAGAACCTGTCATATGCGCTTTGTGTTCAGACATTATGCAACTTGATTAAAATGCTATGTATTATTCAGTGTATGATGGTGTATAATGATGATTTTTAGTGAAGTGAATGCATACAAATAGGTTCTTTACAGTCAACACGTCTCCAGGGCAGGATTCAGCAGCGCAGCTTCAAAGCTCTATTCTTTATGGGGGTAAAATAGGACTGCTGAATGGTCATGGCCATTTGGAAAGCAGCAGGGGTGACCCAAAATTACTATTAAAACATCATTTTCCAGAACTCGCGCTGCTATCTGATCACAGCTATTATGAATTCAGCTGATGTTGTGGGTCAAATGTGTATATTGCATTTTACAGTTGAAGAGGAACATACTATTTGTATTGTATAAGATCATCCCATGAGTGCTTGGTGACAGAGGTTAGGAGTACTGTTTTTTATGTGTTATTTATTTATTTTTATCTGCATAAGAGACAGTTTAGAATAAAAACATCACAATGTATTATTCCAATCATCATAAAACTGAACAGCAGCACAGGTCAGAGGTCCATGGTAAAATATGCCATTTTACTGTTACATTGCAGATTTTTTTCTTGTTATGGTTGATATCTCTGTAATTGCTGGACCTATACACATGAAACAAAAACTGATAATACAAAATTTAATGTCTTCTTAGCAAGATTTTTTTAATTATTATTATTTTTACAATAACTTAAGAAACATGTGCAGTTATTCAAACCCCAAAAGACGTGCCAGATGCAGTACATCTGGAACTAAAATATATTGCAAACAAATGTGATAGTGTCCCAAATTATACAAAAATATTAATGTAAATTTGAAAGGTTTATATTACGCGCAATTGAGTCTTAGTCATGTTGGAATCTTGTTACCTCATCAAAAACATACTTAGAGTTGTGTTTTGTTTTATTCACACAATTTTGCCTAATCCATTATTAGCAGCCTGGCTAGATCTTCAAAGCTCAAAATGCTCTGTTCCACCTTGTGATGTCATGAAGTGTTGGTTTTCCCATTAATAGCTACCTTTTACGTTTTAGTTAGTAGAGATTGGAAATTGTAGGGCTGAAATTGTCCAAATGATTCGAGTTACTGGAGTTGAAAACACTGTGATGCACTTCCTGTATTACCACATGAAATCACAAGGTGGACCAGAGTGTTTTCAGTTTGAGAGAAGAACTAAGCCTAAATATAAACAGGACTTGTGTGTTTAACGTGTGTGAATGAAACAATGATGAGGATACAACATCATAACATAGATCGAACAGTGTAATACAGGAGTCTCCAACCTTTTCCCTCTGGTGAGCTCCCTTTACCAAACGAAAATGCCAGAGATCTACTAATTTTAGCAGTTGCAAGAAATTAAATAAAAACCAGAGCCTTAGATTTGTACCGTTAGATGCCTATAACACATAAACCATTATTCATTAATCACCATTAATCAGTGCACAGAGGTTTTTTTTGTTTTTTTTTTTCATATTAAGCACATTGTATATAATTCATTAATCCTTGGGCGAGCTACTTGGAAGAGGGTAGAGAGCTACTGGCAGCTCCTGAGCTACAGGTTAGAGACCCCTTGTGTGATATATGCACTGTAATTTTTTTCTCCATTTTACTCTTAAATGTCTTTACCTTGCTTTTTTTTTATTTTATTTTTTTAACTATACCATAATTTCTATTTGTTTTAGACTTCTTTGAAGACCACAGCAGATTTCTCCATGCTCTCCTAGGTGGAAACCCTTGGCTGGTGGCACACAGTTGAAATGCATGAGCACATTATGCACACTGGCCTCCATAAATGCACTGGGACATATGAGGGACAGAGCAGAGAGTGGAAGGTGACAGCGCTCCCTCTCCTCCCCGGCTGACCTCTCCTCACAGCGGGCTCTGGAGCACGTCTCCACTGACCATCTGGCCCCTCTGCTCCTCTCGGTTCCTCTCCGCTCGGCACACTGAGCAAACACAAGACTGCTGCCTCCTTTTGATTCAATATTAGTGCTGTTTTACTCATGGGTCAGTCTCTCCTGTCCACACTGCTCTAACCAGGCTCACATGTACTTAATGGAACCTCCACTGTACTAATGTTGATCTGCAGAACCAGTGTCCAAAATAGCATGTTAAATTTTAAACATATCACGAAGATGAACATAAACAAACAGAAACTATGTTAAATCATCAATCCCCAAATCACTATGTAATAAAATATTTGCATTTAAAGGGCCCTTATTACACTATTTTCTGATTTATGTTAGAATGTTTCCTTTTCAAAAACATCTATCTATATCTATCTCTCTCTCTCTCTCTCTCTCTCTCTCTCTATATATATATATATATATATACAATTATTATTTTTTTTTATTATTATTATCTATTTGAAGGTAAATGAACACTGTAGCATTTAGATTTTGTTCATTTTCTTTTTATTTATAATTTTATAACATGTCCTCTATAATGGACACTGGGGACATTTTGGTGTTAAATCCATGTGAAGTTAACAACCTAACAAAAATAACTTTTTAGATGACCAACATCTCTGATAAGCCTCTACAGTCACCTCAGAAAGTTTTAGACTCTCTTTTAATTTCTTTTTTTTTTTTTTGTTTGTTTCTTTTGTTTCTTTTTCTTTTTCTTTTGTTTGTTTAACAGCCACAAATTAACTCCTATTTATTTATTTATTTATTCATTTATTTATTTATATTTTATTGTATTTATGTATTTATTTTTATTATTTTTTATCCTGGACATGATAGTATCCTATAATCCCTCAGCCCTATTTAGGCAGAGGAACCTAGTCTCCCCATTAAGAGTCTATCTCAAAACACTTAAAAGATCAACTGGTTAACTCAATGTCCACTACAAAGGACACAAGTGAATGGGTCGGGTCTCAGGAGAATATCACACAAACCCTGCATATTTAGGCTGAGTTCTTTTCTCAAAATGAAAACACTTTGATAATTTGAGCTCTGGGATAGCCAGTCTCTACTGAACAACAAATAAAAGGTAGCTGGTTTGCTTGAAAACTACTGCTTCGTGACATCACAAGGTGGCATAGTGTATTTTGAGCTTTGAAGATGTAGACAGGCTAATAATAATACTTAACTAATAATACTTAAGCATGTGAATGAAACAAAACACAACTCTAGGTATGTTTTTGATGAGGTAACAAAATTCTAACATGGCAAAAAACAAGCCATTTTTTGCATGATATAGAAAAATATGAACAATATATTCACTGGGAACTTGATTTGGTGCAAAACAACAAACAACAATACATATGACAATCTACAAACAATATGAAACAATTTGGTGTTTTTACAACGATATAGTAATGCAATGTGATCATAGGAGATTTCAAAGAACGTATCATTAGTTTGTGTTGTCTTTTCTATGCAGCACCCCTCTTTCTGTTATTTACCCATTTATTCAGTCTCTGCTTTTTCCTGCTCGATATAGCTGCAATTAGCGCTAGCAAGTGATCCAGTGCCAATGCAAATAAGAGAAAAGGCTTGGAATGTCTCTCTATCCTGTTTAACTGATAAGCTGCTTTTCAAAGTGAGACACTGTGGAAATCTGGAAACTTTCCCTGCTACTTTTAAAGAGAACAGGCAGTAGCTGGAGGGGTTTAGAATAAAATGTAAGCTCTGAAGCACACTATGTCATGCATTTTTAATAGCACAACACCTTTCGCTATACAGTTGCATGCCAATAGATTCAAATGTTGTGGGCAAGTTCATATCTTATCATAGTTCAATCCAAGGACAACTACATTCCAATGTTAATTATATATAACATTAAAAAAATGCAGTGTTGTTAAAGCATATTTAATAAAACATGAGTCTAATTTACAACAATATGACTAAACTGTTTTACTGAAATAAATGTACTTTCCAACACAGTAGAATTTACTATAATACACCTCTGTAGCAAATGCAATATTTATAAGTGTGTGTTAAACTATTAAAAATGCATAGCAACCTGCATTTCAAATACCACATTTTATTTGTGGACATTTAATATTCTTTTTCATTGGGTTGCAGTTATAATCATATTGTGTAGGCCAGCAACACGTTTCAGTGAATAGAAACCATAACATGTCGTTGTCTTTAACTTGATGTAGAATTTGAGATGCTTTCACTTATGTATGGATTATTTTGCTCCCTGTTCCAGAGCGTAACATTTCTGCTCTGCTGACTGAGATCAGATGGCTCTAATCAGGTGCTTTTAAAGAGGATCTCATTTCTCCTAAAAGCTCCTAATTGTTTTCTGTTTTTTCTTTGTCCGTGTGCACTCATAGAATTATGCATGACCGCATTACGTCAGCAGTAATATGATAAATCAGCACCAGTTACTAATTAATTAACAATTTCCTCATTTAGATTAGATACATTATCTTTAAACCTTGAAGTGTACAATACATTTTCAGAGTAAAACCAAAAGTAAAATTTTAATGGTCTACTGCAAATAATCATTGCATTGAAAAATATCTGCACAGAGAAGGCAATGTGAATGTACTCAGAATGTACCAGGAGAATTTATGGATACTATTACACTACTATTACTATTGATACTTTTTGTATTCACTTTTTGCTGTCTTTTGACTTACTTGAAGTACACTTACTCCACCGTATAACAATTATCTGTATGTGCATGTTTGAAATGACAAAAAATGTATAAATTACTTTTTCACATACAGTGCTACCATAAAATTCATAGTACTACATTTCCTCTACTTTTCTCTTTGCTGTTCGATTAAAGGTGCTCTGTGTAACTTTTCTGGAGCAGAGTCCGCTACCTGCTTGTCAGGTAGATGCTATTTCTTTGCCTGAAATGTTGTACAGTACAGCATTAAACCTATCTATTTCCATGGAGATAAGCTGGTTATACCACAAGGCCAAGTCATAGGTCTGATCTGTGGAGAGGCGACCTTGCTCACAGTAGGAATGTAATGTATTTTTGATCAAAAGAAACAACCTTGATTAAATAAATATTACATGAATATGTTTAATGCCATACTGTTAAACATCCATGCAAAGTAATAGTTTCTGTATAGAGACAAGAGGATGAACGGCCCCCACATGAATAGTTACACAGTGTACCTTTAAAAATATGTGTGCAGAATACAGTTACAGTGTTTTACATCTATACTGTATTAGCAGAGAGTGGAGTTGCAATTGGGAGTTTGCATCTCTGCCTCTGTCCATGGTGTCTGAAATGTGTTTAAACATTTGCCGGCAGGGGGCGTGTGTTACCAAAGGATAAGAGGATTTCTGTGAACTCTCTTCACTCAGGCTCCGCTGCAGACCACAGAGAGCTGCTAATATCCTCACGCACTAGCCCACAGCTCACCATTACTCGCACATCTTCACACAAGAAACGCTTTTGTACACTTCATCTAAATAAAACAAGCAGACGTGGGCGATTTATCTTCATTCCTAATGCAGTCTGGAGTCTGACTTTTCAGTTTTTGTTAGCCAGTCTGCCCGGATACCGACTTAAGTTTTCTCTCTATCTCTATATGCGTGCCTTGTCCGTGCTTGCGATTCAAATAGATTCCCCTCACGTCAACCGCCTCGGCCCGGCTCCCCCGCCAATAAAACATTCATTAGGGCGCTCTGCGAAAGACGTCTCCGTGAACAAACCATCACGGCTCGCTTCAGGTCCAGCAAAAGAACTTATTTATCACGTTGCTGTCGTATCAGCGCGCGAGATCTCTGCAAATAACTGTAGGCAAACACATAGACACCCAGTACTAATCGGAACACATTACTGTTCCTTTCTCAGATTAACGACGCTTGTTTGGTTTTGATTGATCTAAAATCCACTTTGAGACAGAGGAGAAAGGGAGATTTTTGCAGCGTGATACAGATCCATAAAACATTCATATCTCACATATCCCACCCTCACTCTCCCTCTCTCTCTCTCCCTCTCTCTCCCCCCTCTCTTTCTATCTCTATCTATCGCTCTCGCCCTCGCCTCCCACCACCCCGCGGTATAGACGCACACTATCGCGCGCCAGAGCGGAGTGGCCGACATCTGAACAGACACTTTTTCTCCTTCTTTTTATGGAAATACGTGTTCAGGACAAGTGTAAAGCCGGGCTGGGACTGGATACATGTACCGTTATGGATCCCGTACTGCTTTTACTTCCCCTATGCCGCTGATTGTGTGAGGAGCACTTTGCTGGCGCGTACTATATTTCATTTTTTCCCCCGGAGGTGACTCTGTTTGGATATTTATTTATTGTTTGGTTTCGAAAGCCTTTCGCCCGAATGACTGGACTCGGGTGCCACTGGAGACGCGGTTCTCCACTCGGGAAGACCTACGGTTAAAGTTTGACGGTCCGCAGAGGAGCTGTCCGTCTCCCTATCCTGGATTCCCGATCCCGTTCCCTTTCTTGGATTCATTCTACTTGGATTTAAACAGCTATCACCGCCCTCATCTGCACCATGAAGACAGCTAGTATGGATGGTGAGTAGGCTACAGTATAAGATAGAAAAGCTCTTGGTAAAGTTAACGCAGACTGAGTGGAGGAGACGCCTGTGTTACTGCGCACGGCTTAAATCCACATGGGCCAGCTTCTCTCTGAACACACATATCACATGTTCTAATTGGAGTTCACTTTTCTGTTAGTGGAGCTCATATCCTGTGCGTAAAACACAACGACTCTCAATGGTTCTATGTTCTATTGGCTGACTTAACGACCTTGACTCTTAATTGAGCCACATTTCAAAGCAGTTTCGGTCTCTGGACAGATTCTTGCTCGTGAGTTTGTGTGTGGGAGAGTGTTTGTGGTCAGTTTTCACTGCGTGATATTGCAACTTAACCCGCGTCTCCACTCGGCGCCTTTGATGAAGTCTGCAGATGGTGTGTTTGGCTTGACTGGTCGTGTTGTGGCTTGCCCAGTAGCGCCAGCCTACCCCTCTAGCCTCCTGCTCTTTGGCGGATAGAATTGGTGCTGCTATTTTGTGGCATCGTCCCACTCAGGGCGCTGCCAAAGTGACAGGAATTGCGCCGTGTAGTTTTCTCTACTATTTTAATGAAGACTGTTTCCTCAATTTAAAGCTTATGCACGTGCGTGTAAGGTGTGCACGCGCTCGTGTAGATAGAGAGATGGGAAGGAAGCACCTGGACTCAGTGCGCGTGCTCTCTCTCATGCCTGTAAACATGCGGCAGCAGCAAAGAAGATGGCGTGCTGGGAATCAGATTGTGCGCATCCAATTTGTTCCGTTAAGAAAAGATGGTGGGAAAGACCCATCTCCTCCCGACACACCCTGCACGCACGTGCACGTGCGCGCTCACGTGTTTCCTTGTGCACGCTGGACAGTATAGTCATAACATTGGGCCGATAAGTGCAGAGGCTCCCTGCTGTGAAAGCACAGTAATAAGCATATGGCTTGTCTTTGAGTAATATTAGTACAGAATTAGAATTAGAAAAGATCTGTTAGAGCTTTTAAAGAACAGTCATTAGCAACTTCCAAAATCACTTTCATATGTGAACTGCATGGAGCAAAACATCCTAATGGATATAAATATCAGGCTCCACAAAAGTTGATTAGGTCCTTGAACATGCACTTGATCATCAATGACAAGTGGATTGTACTATTATCCATCAGGCTCTTTTTTCAATCAACACTTTTATGAGTACATTTACTGTACAAACAGAGGAAGACTTATTTCTTACTGTGTACAAATACTTATATTGAGTACAAATATAAAGACTTCCTCTGTGCATTTGTCCATTACTGTCCTATTTTGTACTTTAAGGAGGACATGCTGGCGTTCTTGTTAGGAAATCATGTCAACTTCTCTTCATACATGACCACACTGAGAGAGAGAGACAGTCAGAAGAGAGGGAGTCCTGCTTATGCAATGTACTTTCCGCTGGCTCTTCCTCCACGTTCATTACTTTGCTAAAACTGTGGGATTATGGGAAGAAATCCTGAGATTACTGTGGCTCTAGCAAGTAACTGCATTTCTCCACCAGGAAAAAAATCAAAGCAGCACGAACTACTTGTGCATTCTCTTTGATATGTCACACGGTGATGCAGATTCAAGTGCACACCGCTCAGTTCGGCACAGCTCGGCACAGAATGGCTGCAGGTCCCCGGTGCCCCGCAGGCAGCTTTTCAACATCCATTGTGCTGAGATTTGACTTCTCAGCTACAGCTCGAGGTGCACTTAACTATGGTATTGTTATGGTAGCATTATGTTTAGTTGTTAATTTTTGTATGGGCAAAACAACATAGTATCGGAACATCTACAGACACCTGGAAGGTAGCAATTGGTAAACCACCAAAATGAACATATTTGCATTTTTGCCTGTATGTGCAAACAGTTATTTATACAACTATTATCATCTTTTTCATTTACTGTGCATAGGGCTTTTCTAATTTCTTTACTACTGACAATCCCTCATTGATTTGATAATAACATACTTAAATATGTATGAGTTATGCAACATTAGCTCTCATGATAATTATATTACTATTACTAGACTACTAGATCATAGACACTTTTAGGCCATACTCATGTATCATAGAAGATAAAATATTTTTAGTTTTTTTTTTTTTTTTTTTCTTTGTGTCAGAACTCTTTACGACAATCCTTCTTACCTTTTTTTTTTTTTTTTTTTTTTTTTTTTTTAAATATACAGATTATTTTAACCCATTACAGCCTAAGAATTATCCATTGTATAACAGAAAACCATCATCAAACTTGTTTATACAATATTCACTCATAGCATGAATGTGAACATGTAAGGTCCTCTTTGGAATACTCATATTTTATAAGTATTTACCAAATCCACATTGTTTGGACATAGCCTTTTACATTAAAGCATGAATGACATCTCCTATTTCATATTCTCATGTCTATATTAAGCCGCAGGTCACACACCTTTGTTTGTGTTTCTAATGGCTGAACTTTAATTGCGAGCCATATTGGGGACTCCTGATTGGCTAAAGGAAATACAGCCCATCACACAGTGTGTTTAAAGTGTCACTGTTTAATTTACCGGCCTTTCCGCCCAGTCAGTATATGATCTAATGCCTCTTGTGGGAAAAAAGCTGTGGCTCTGGGGTGCCATTGCTCCCTGTCTACTGCCAAGCAAAGCCAATAAAACCCAAATGAATGGATAAAGTCATTATAGTGGAACTAAAAAGCTCTCCTCACATGCTCAAGCAACCTCCTCACACGCACACACGCACACACACACACACGCACGCACACACACACACACACACACACACGCACACACACGTGCACACACACACACACACGCACGCACGTGCACACACACACACACACGCACACACACGTGCACACACACGCACACACACGTGCACACACACACACACGTGCACACGTGCACGCACACACGCACGCACGTGCACACACACACACGTGCACACACACACACACGTGCACACGTGCACACACGCACACACACAATGCAGGGATATTTAACTTGCAATTGTTTTGTAAGTGCCTTGCCAAAATTTCTGTCCCAATTTGGGCAGTAAATAGGCCACACAATGCAGAATCTGTGGTGGCCAGATAGTTGTTAGGAAAGGCATCAAGACTTAAAGAAAGCATGAAAGAAGAAAATGACAATAGCTGATTTGCATATAAGCTTTAGGTGGGATCAGACATCATGCCATAAACTGACAATGAGACGCAGTAGCCGCCATTTCTTGAAAGAGAATTTGGGCTGGGGCCATCATTGTCTCTGTAGGGAGTGTGCAGTGCAAACAAGCAGCATTCTCTTTTTGTGGGGATGTGGGTTGTTTTGCATAGCAAGGGAAAAAAACACACACAATTTAAAAATGGATGTAAAATGTGTCTTTATAAGTTTAATTTGCACTGTGAAACTTGGAGGCTCTGCCACCTGCTGAAGATGCTATTGCTTTGCCTGTAATGTTCTTCAATATGGCATCTAAAGTATTTATTTTGTGTTAATTTGATTACAAGATAAATAAATGCATATAAATAAAGTTTAATCCCATACTGTGAAACAATCTAGGAACAATAACATCTTCATGGAGACTATATAGTGAACCCTCCATTAGAAAAAGTTACACAGTGCATGATTTATTTTTGTTATGCAAAAGCAGCTTAGTAAAAGAAGTTTTCTGATGGTGGGTTTGCTATTTGCTTCTCTCCATGGAGATATGTCTGCGTTGCAAAAAATGTATGACAATATGAGATCATTCATGATCATAATCCTGCTGACCCATCATACATTGTAAAAAAAAAAAAAGTCACAGCTCTGTGTCACCTGCCTTGATAATGCAGCCAAAATAAAATGCATAAAAAGTTCATTTTTCTGTGTAACATGACATCAACTTAGCTGTAGCCCATTTTAACATTGTGCTGTTAGCATTCCTCTGAGTTACGAATGGTTTTTTCGCATTATTCAAGTCAAGGTTAGAACGTGCAAATGCAATCAAAAGACACTTTCCCGAGGAGAAATTTACTGAATTTCACATCTCCATAATGTGCATCATTTATGTATGGCTGCAAACAGTGCTTAATCAATACAGATGTCATATTGATTCCATTGCGAGTCAGATTTCTAGTTTTTATATCTACCCTCTCCTGGTCTCTTCGGGCTCATTTGTTTCCCTTTTTCCACCAAAAATCTTTAGCAATTGAAGTCAGAGCTGTGAGGGATGGCTTTCAGGTATGAAAATAATAAGGCTCATTACTGGTGCTGCAGATCGGCACGGTAACAGAGAGTTGTGGAGATGAGGCACAAATGAAAGAAAGTAGGATCCTGGGATGGCATTGGGTTAGGATTTGCATAAAGTACCCACTGCTTTTGATTCTTTAATGAACTGGGGGTGGACAGCTCACATTTTAACAGGCGTGGTATCCATTGGTGGTTTGTTTAATTCGTTTTGGCATGAAATTTGTATATTGTTGGCAAGATATCATCTGTATCTCTGTGTAAACAATGCATGACAGTATGCTTTATTGTTTGCTGCAAGCATTGATATGGTGAGAAAAACATCATTTTTTTTCCCCTCACAATTTGAATCAAAATAAATCTGTCTCTGCAAGTATGGGTCAGAGCACTCTATGGAGATGTATTTCCTCTCCCATTCTTCTTTACATATAGTGAGACAATAGTCAGAATAGTTGTGTCTATGTCAGGGGAGGAACATAGTACTGTACTTAAAGGTGCTCTGGGTAACTTTTTACTTAGGGGTCCATCACCTGATTTTTTCTGTGGATATGCCATTGCTCTGCCTGGAATGTTCCACAGTATGACATTAAACAGCTCTGCCGTACATGTATTCAGTTACAGGTGTTTTTAAAGCTCAAAAATATCTAGACAAACAGACATTCTGAGCGTGAGCAGGGTTGCCTTTCAGATCTGACTTATAAATTTGTCTGATTTGATCTCCATGAAGATAGAAAGGATCCTCCACCAGAAAACTCACACAATGTACCTTTAAGTATACATTTTAGGTATCTGTACTTTATTTTAACAAAATTAAGAACTTCTTCCAACACTGGTTTCATTACTGAACTGAATTATAATAACATAAAATAATATTCATCTAGATTTCTTCCAGCATTAGATACAAAGTGTTTACACATTGGACATCTATCAATCCATCATGTCCCTTAGAGCTTATCTTATCTCTTATGTACCGTGTAGTCACCTGCACATCAGTATTGAAGGCCCTGATTGGGTATTGACACTTTGAGCTCCAGCAATCCAATGGAATCAGTTTAAACACACATATGAGTGACCAAAATGAAAAATAAGAGGAAAGATACAAAAATTTAATCAAGATGAAATAGCTGTCATATATTTTAATGTCTTGGTGTAAAAGAAACACCATGTACTCAGGTTTATAATGAATGACAGTGCCTTTTGTGAGAGTACTGCTAGACCAATGCAACTCTGTCCACAATTAATAGTGACATAACATGTTAAATAACTGTTAGCCTTGCTCCCCATTACTTCTCTAAAACAGTACAAACTACACTGATTGTGCGTTGTTGCTTCCATTGGTCATTACATTATATATATAAATGTTACACCCTTTTAATCTTCTTAATATAAGCAGTCATCTTAAATTAAGTCTTAGGCGAAGAAAGCGTCTCCATTCTTAACATGTAATAATTATACCTTTGAGCCACTTGTGACAACTAAGGGCTAAATCTTATCTCACTCGTTTTTATTAAATTCTTTTGAAAAATGAACACTGGAGTGGAAGTCAAGACCTCTCCAGGCGAAGACAGAACAAAGACCAGTACAAGCACAATGCATGCCTGCTGGGTTAGAGTACATTTCATTACATATTATATTTATGATTCAAATGTAATTGGTTGGATTGATTGCATTTCATCTTGATTTAAGGTGTACTGTGTATTTTTTCACATGGAAAAGTGAACTTACAGGTGTTTTATTTTGCAGTTTTATAGCTGAGCAGTGGAGCCTCCCCAAAGATTTGACCTGTGACTTCAACTGCTTGTTTTCATTGAGATAGATATGTTTAATCCTACACTGGTGAGCATTCCAGAAAAAGCAATAATCCTCCATCTGAAAACTTAATCCACCTTTAATGTCATCAGTTTTATTTGTGAAGTGATACTATTGAATTTACACCTGAAAAATAGGAGAAGTCCATACCCAAAATATGCTCTATTCAAGGACCTCGCAGGTTCACCAATCAAACCTGGAACTTTCTTACTGTGTGGTGAAAGTGCAATATTTTTCCAAAGTATTCTTCTGCTTATGCCTCCAGAACCATTACATTATGAGAGTATTCGCCTCAGAGCCTTACATTTTCATATCATCCTGGATCCTATAGGCACAAATTCATACTTGTATCAATCATTGCACTTGAAGATTTCTTATCTGCGACTCCAAAGAACATCAATAGTGTGTGCTCTTTAAGTACACCTTAACCTTAATCTTAAAGTTTCAGCAGCAGCAGCAGCAGCAGCAGCAGAGAGACTGGAGCGTGTATCTGAGAGTGCATCTGCTCCTCTCCTCAGTGCATTCTGATGAGTATCGTTCAGGGCCCACCTCTAATTGGCCTTGCCTTCAACTGGATCTGTGCATTTGTTTATGCTGTGTGCACAGAAGCACACCCACTCTTTCCTCACACGGGGGCTGTAAGCCCACAGATATCCTTGGAACTATTGGCTCCAGGTGATGCTCCCAGCCCCTCACTGCTAATCAGAATGACAGAGGTAGTAAGTGGATAAACGGAGCAGATAATGTTCATGCATTTAAAGGAAACTTTGGTTAAAGGTGCTGTACTTTATTTTTAAAAATAAAAATAAAAATCTTAAAAACACGGAAACAGAAGGAAACAGAACTAGTTAATTTCAGATGGTTTATGGTGGTCCAAATATATTCCTTACCTACCTTATGCATTCCAAGCCTTCACAGCAATGAGTTTATAAGCACCTTTCACAATTCTCACATTCTGTTTATTGGACAACAAAATGCTTCCTAGATGTAGACAGTACACAGCTGACAGCTTATTTTGACCACAAGAGCAACTTATACAATATATCTGAGCTGGGGTAAGAAACAGTTTGCTCAAACACATAAGCACAGGTACAGACCCTTTAAGATTTTGAAAATATTTTATAGTATTTTAAAAGAAAATGGTTGCTACTGCATTTGTAGTGTAGTATTGAATGCTTGAAAATGCACTGTTTATTCAAAGAACAGTGGCCTTGAGTGTAACATGAAATGAATTACGTAGAAATATGTGACAAATTCGATGTGTTTTGGACATTTTCAATACTGGATTTATTTTCTACATTTTTTAATCCTGTCATTCAATTCTGTTGGAACAATTTGCCGGAGGGAGGGGGCGACTGCATTGTCATAACAAGGATTCATTGCCAAATATTGAACAAGGACTGTGTGTCAAGCAGGGAGACTAGCTCTTCATGCATGTTTTAGGTTAAGCAATAAAATAGAGCATTGGAAATTGGTGATATGTTTATTGTGATGGTGGTGGTAGTAGGAGGAGGACTAATAGTAACATTGTATCAGTATACCATGATTTGATTCCTACAACAAATTATCTCTTCCTTGAGGTCTTTACTTTATGTTTATTTTGAAGGTTTATTTTTCACTGATGATTTTCTCTGTAGTATTGTGCTCTCTGGGAAGTGAACAGGAGGACAAAACAAAGTGCACTTCTGACCCCAGTGTGTGTGTGGGTGGTGTCATAATAGGAAGATTTGTTTATGCCTTTTTACTGAAATCCACTCTGACAGTCTATCATAATCCGTTAAAGACATAGAAGCAGATCAAACCCGCCAACATTCTCAAAACCCTTTCAGTATTGTTTTTGGGGGAAACATGCGTATAATTTTCAGTTACATGAGAAGAGGCCTCCCATGGGGCCCGCACACACATCAGCTGATTTCCCTTTACACGGCAATAACATTATACGGCTGCAGCACCTAGCATGCACAAACACAGGGGGCTAATTTAGCAAAACGCATTTCCTCTTTCACTCCACTGCGCACACTCATTTTTCAATCTAGGCTTTCACACTTGAAATGCTTAGGATCTTAAGGGGGGATCCTGCAAAAAGTTCCACAATTCAAAAGAGATTACCATGAACATAGGAGTGAAAGGCTTGTTTTCCACAACAATTTTACAGTTATTTTACTGTATGTTTACATGACAAATGATATAAATGTAGATTTTCTAAGGTGACTACAACTCAGCTATTGTTAGTTATTTTTATATTAGTCGACTAGCCAAACAATTATTTTATTATGTTTAGGAGGTATATTTACGTATAAAATGTGACAATTTCAACCTTTAAATATACAAAAATTTGACTTTTTTTGTTTGTTTGTTTGTTTGTTTGTTTTTTTTGCTTTCTCGGCTGTTTATGGTCCAGAAAAGGATTTTCAAAATAGTCAACTATTATTTCATTAGTCAATTCATAATAATAATAATAATATATTGTGTTTATTAGGTGCCTCAAGTTCACCTTACAACAATAAACAAATACAAAAGCATAACAGCTGAACAATATTTAAACATAGAGTAAAACATACAGTTAAAAGTATAAAGAGGGATAGTGCAGCTAATTCAGTCCTTTATTACAATTAATTGTTGAAGCCCTTTCAAATATCCATCACATTTTTTATTTTTATTTTTCAGTTTGGATATAGATTTTTTGCACTACTTTTAGCAGTGACTTTTCTATTTGTAATGCAGCAAACACCAAGCTCATTATCATTCAAATTGTATATAACACAGTTGGTGGTAAATGAAACATTCCCTAATCATCTCTGGCTTTTGCAGCTCTCAACAATAAAACAGAACTTCTTTGGGCCTGTGTCTTATTCTTTACCATATCAGACTGTTAAATGTGTAGTCATCTTGTCTGTGTAAATCAGGGATGGGCATTTTTATTTATTTTTTTCCCATGAGGCTACAGGAGAAACAGAAAATATTGTGGAGGGCTGAGCCAAAATGTTTAACTTCTGCATAATATTAATGCAGCTTTAATCAATGAATGAGGTAAAATTATAAAATATGTTTATTTTGCAATTCCATATTATCTTTAACGGGTGAGTCAGAGTCAACCAAAGGGCCGTATGTAGCTCAGGAGCTGTAGAATGCCCAGGTCTAGTGTAGATCCTACTGCAGATGTGGAGCGTGCAGATCTGCCTGAGCACGGTGGCGCTGATTCCCCACAATGGGGCGTCTGACTGATGGCCTAGTAAATTGTTAATTAGACAGAGCAGCAGCCGCTCTTAAATTAGCTGCTTGAATGGAGACGTTGTCAGCCTTATAAGTCAAAGCCTGCTCGGCCCACCCTTGTGTGGACCTGGGTGCCAGTCACAGAGATAAAGGGAGTGTAATTCCCTGATCAATGCCAAAACAAGTCATGGATGTGTTATGTGAAACAACTATTTGATTTTGAAGGTAACTTTATAATTACAGGGTGACTGTTGCTGTGGGGAGTCACCTTGGTGCAGCATGCGGGCACCATGGTAACAAGGATGTGGGTAAAAGGTAGAGATAAGAAGCCTGGTCAACCCTTCTCTTCTTGGTAAACTAAAAATAAATATGATATAGTAACGTATAGTGAATTTCTCATTAATTTGTCATGTGCTGGACTGAGACACACATACAGTGGCTGTTTGTTACGAATGAAGCATAATGAGTCTACTAATGACAAGAGAGTGGGCTAAAAAAAAAAAAAAAAAAAAAAAAACTTGGATGGGAGATCAGTGTTGTGTGTCCTTAGGCAAGACACTTCACCTATTTTGCCGAGTATTCCATTACTTAGCATGGATTACATGAATAATCCACACACTTACAGAGCAACTAGCATTATCATCTGTTTTCAATATGAGATTTGGAAATTGTAATCAAATATTTCATGACAATAAACCTGCTTTGAGTCATTCAGAAATTCTATCATTGTTATTAATGAGTTGTTTCCTAACTGGCATGACATAATCCTTCATTCAGTTCCTCTTCTTAGTTGTAAAAGTACACTTCTAGTATACTATACATGACTGGGGTGTACTATAGTATTTATGTGAATGCATACAATACTACATACTGATTTCTGATCTTTTTGACAAAGGACTGCACTTTAAGATTGAAATAAAACTGAAGTTGCAGAGAAGTCATTACCACCTGATGTTCTTATAAATAGCTCGAGAATGCAGAGGGTGTATTATCTGAGATAAGTCTGGATACTTTTATTATGGGTCTTAAAATCAAATGTGTTTTCCTGTGGCACTTCCTGGCACTGGGCATAGAGAATTTTACAGGTCAAGAGTGCTATTGATTTGTTTGTCTACATCATTGTTTAGCTGACTGGTTGGACAACGCCTTGTAATGTCAGATGTGTCTTTATGAACTAAGATGATGCACAAAGTATTGTCATGACATTCAAAAATTGTGATACAAACTTTGCATCAATACAATTTAATTAGAACCGTTTCTGTGATCTAGGTTGAACTTTGGCATAGTGGCAGTATGGACCCATCTCAAATACTAAACATTTTCTGTCAAGTAACCTACCTTAAAAGCTAACAGAATCTTTAAAGGTCCCATAGTATGCAAAAATGACTCTTTTGAGCTTTAAGCCTTGTTAGAATGTTGTTAAATCTTCAAACATACCAGAAGTTGTGTTTTGGTTGAGTAATTCTGCATTATTAGTCTATTAGTTAACAGGTACCTTTTTATTTTTTATGTATTTATTTATTTTTTTATGAAGCTGTGTAGAGTTTAAAAACACAGTGGAGCACTTCTTGCATTACTACAAGTGTTTTCTGTTCGAGACTAACCTAACCCTAAATATTCAGGATTTGTGTGTTAACCATGAAACAAAATACAATTATGGATATGTTTTAATGACATTATAATTATATGTACATTATAACATAGATCAGAAAATAGTGTAATATGGACCCTTTAACCCGGTCTTGTACTCATGCCCCACTTTTTGGTTGCTATCCTCGGTAGACTACGCACATAAAACTCATGAGTTATAACTTCTGAATTTCCCATTTGCTACACAGCCCATGCAGTTGTGTGCCTCACTGCTTAGTAGCTAGTCCACGTTGCAAGGGCCTGTATTGGAAACTCTTCAAAGGAAATAGGTCGTCAGTGGACTGCTCGAGGGAAACTGATCTGTTATACTGTAGATGTGAAGGCCCCTTGCTGAAACTGCTAACATAATATTTTATACATACCTGTTCTGCCCACTTTTTACAGAAATTCCTCAAATTTAAGATGGAGATAAGTGGCTTTCATACACAAATCAGTGTCCTCAGTGGCATGTGTGAATAAAAAGGATTTGTTGAGCACAGAATGGATAATCCCACAAGTGTGCTAAGAGCGGAGTAAGACTTTCCAAACATGCTCGCCAGCAGAAAAGTGGAATCAATACAGATCCCAGAAGTCTGTTACAATACAAATGCCCTGCAACCTTCATTGTGTATTAGAGCAGTGAGTTTCAATGACCTGTTGAAAAATATTGAAAAAGTGGTGAAGTAATCAGTCTGTTGGCTATTTCAGGTTTTATTCCCACAGTACAGGCATTGTCACTCATTGTCAGGATCAAGAGCTCTGTCTTGTCTGAGTATGTGAGAGCGAATATTTGCTGTAACAACCAGTACAGTTGCCATAGTTTCACAGCTTACAGACAGTTCATGTCATCAACATTCTTTTGTGAAGCTAACTGAAAGCACTGCTTAGTTAGATCTTCTAGCGCAATTCAATACAAATTTAGTTGAAACTACAAGTGAGAGGATTCGTGTGCTTAAACAAGTTTCTTTCACATCTAAAATTGCTGTCACTCAGTCACTCACCTTTCTTGTTGAAACAAAAACAGGATCAAGAAAATGTGTTATTTAAATCCATTTTGTATTTTTTCCTGAGTTTTGTGTGTTTGTGTGTATTCTAATCTGTGCATTCTGTCATCATTTATTCCTATCTGGTGTTTGAATGCATTTTTATTCCAAGCACTTTTACTGCACATCTGTCTTTACTTACACTATTCTTACTCCAACTTTCATTGTTTTTAACTAACTTTTTACTTAATCCACATTTCATTGTTTAACTGTGTATAATTTGACAAGCCTGTCCTTGCAAAAATGTCTTTAACAACTTCTTTTGTGTCAAGTCCAAGAGAATCAGGTCTCACTCATCCCAGGGACCCAAAAGTAGGCTATTCTTATTAAAATGCAAATATGACAAGTGCGCTTCATTGCTCCTTTGTCCCAGTGGGTAGTGCTCCGAATTCATATCTCGCCCATTCTTTGAAAAAACCCTTAATTCTGCTCCTCTTTTCCATTTCACATTGCGATGGTCATTCTTGCCATACGCTCTAATTCTATTACCCCATAGACCACACGCACAAACCTGGTGGCTCATCTCTCTGTCTTCACTCTCAGGTGTAAATGCAGATTATCTTGTGTAGATATCGGACCACAGCAAATTAAATGTGACCGCAGTTGGCCTGCCCGGATGTCCATTATAATGATATCAGTAATCTGCTGCTGGACTCAGGGGAAGGATGCATGGCTGGGGGAGGGAGGATGAGATAGGGCGTCCATGTTGGGGCAGAGAGGGAGTACAGTGCCAGTAGACAAGAGAGACAAGGATTTCCACCAGTGATGAGCCCTGGATTGAACATAACACCATATGGACACGGATTTAACTCCCACCAACCGGAAAGCTGTTAAACAATGGGGCAACGTCAGAGGCTGAGGTCATATATTTGTGTCATAAGCCAGTGAAAGCATTCGGATTCAGACAGTAATACATATTTTCCAACACTGACATAGATAAGGGTCTTTTTTGCATCATCATAAATTACAGAAATCAAAGCGTCACCATTTGCCATTTTGTGCTATTTGTCAGGACACAGAATACTGCACAGATTTGCAAAGTTAAACCCTATGAGCTACACGTCTGAGTACAATTTTTTGTCAGTCCCATGCCTGGTTAAATATAAATAAAGTATCAATCCTGGCTATAATCTATTTCTGTGAGAGGAAATTGAAAATGAGGACCACTGTAATGACCTACTTTATAAGACGTCTTCAAAGTGCATTGCAGAAGTCTTTTGAAAACTGTCCAAGTCGAACATGATATAACTGATCTACAGTATATGGTGGTAAGTGGTTAGTTCTAAAGTATGCATAGTAAAAGTACTGAATATGTGTCTTCAAAGTAAAGGCACAATTAATTCATGCATGTACAAGCATTTGAAAATCCAGCTGAAATATGAGCAAGTGCACGTGTAAACATAGTGAGTAACCATTAAATTGTCTCTTGTTATGACATGTTATTATGACTGTTACCTCTCCAAAAACATACCTGGCGTTGTGTTTTGTTTCCTTCACACGTGTTTGCGTAATCCTTTCAAAATGTCATGTAGTGGTAGTTTTCAAGTTAACAGCTACCTTTTACCTTTTGTTTAGTAGAGATTGACAACTGAATTAAATTGGCAAGTGAAAGTGTTTTGAAGGTATATCGAGTTTAAAAACACAGTGGAGCACTTCCTGTATTATCACAACATCACAAGTGCTTTCTGTTTGAGAGAAGAACTCAGCCTAAATATGCAGGATTTGTGTGTTAAATGTTAAATGTGTGAATGAATAAAAACTCCTGGTATGTTTTTGATGAGCAAACAACATTATAACATCAGATCAAAACATTGTTTATACAGGCTCTTTAATCATATGGTAGGTAGAATGGCAAATTAAAGTCTTATTAAACGTGTTAATATATTACAGAACATTTGCATGCAACTCTGGGCCATGTCGTTTTACCCTGTCCTTCTCTGACCAGTCAAAGGTCGAACAGTGTAAATTGTCCTCAGGGAATACATGTGATTAAAATAGGCCATCAGTTAATGCTCTCCTCTAAAGCAGCTAAACAGTATGTGGATGAGCAATGTCTCGTTTCCACCATAACGATATCTGAGATTGTCCTGGAACATCCTCTGGGAGTATCAAGTAATACTCCTCACACTTCCTCGGTACAGTCCTTTGCACTGTTTTGAGTTACTGCACAAACACAGTATCAGAATGCACATATTATATCAGCAATGTGAACACAAGGAAAACACCCCGCTCCCAATAACTTACTGCTGTATCATTTTTTTACACCAAAATTGTAATATTATGGCCTGGGATCAAGAAAACACTTCTTCGATATTTTAAGAAGATGGGAGTCTGGTCACCGGTGAATCTCCCTGTTTTCAGATGGGCGTGATTGACAGGTGGTTTTACCAATCAGGGACACACATTGGGAACAATAAAGGAAAAACATATCACAGAAGACTGAAAAACATGACTGATTTTTATTAACTTAATGCCCAAAGCACTAAACCTTGTGAATCTCAGGTGGGAGTAATTAGATTTTATTTGTAAATGATGGGTGATTAGTGAGCTTCTTCGTTTCACATGTCACTGAAACAAAGAAATCTGATTGTCACGTCAGACAGGGCTTGAGATGTGATAGAAGACATAGGGACCAGACTGATATCAATCTGTATAAAAAAAACCAAAGAGATCATTCTGGATTTGCCAGGCAAGTAATATCATTTAGAGGTGGCAAAAATTATAAAACTGCTAGTTCTTTTGGAGAAAGGAATCTATAATAAATATTTTAAAAGCCTGCAATCTGCAAATAGAGCTCATTAAAATAAAATGAACAGAAACAGGCAGTGTAATCTTCCAAATAAAGGTACCAAGTCTGCACTTTGATAAGAAACGCTTTATTTTACGGTTAAGTTATGTTTTGTGTAATACCGTAAATTCCAGACTATAAGTCACTACTTATTTCTCACACTATGAACCCTGCGGCTAATAAAATAATGCGGCTAATATATGGACAGATTATTTGTTCAGCACATTGTCCATTCATATACGGTCTATGATTTGGCGAAACAGTGGATACGGGCAGCCTGAGTGCAGAAAACACCGCTGTCTGTGCTGTTAATACATGGATCTAGAGAAATAGTTAAATAAAATAAGTTATGATGCTAAATTAACATAAGTGACGGGGATACGTCTTAACCATGTGTGTAAATGATTAGAAGAAACATCTCAAACTTCAGTAGCTAGACATCCACTCTTACCTGATTGATAGAACTAGCCAGGCCCCCGAGAGAGCCTGAAATCTGCTGAAATCCTACATGAAGACGGGACAGGACAGAGGCTCTTACAGGAGTCATGTGTCGTAGAGCACGGAAAGAGACGGGGGTAATGCACCGAGGAAGATGCTCGTTTAATTTTTGAAGGTTTGAACTGTTATTTTGAGCTTCATACAAAGACCCTCCTCATGAAAAACACACGAAGAAATGCAGATGATGCAGCTTTTAAGTTAACTGCAATCGGTGTGACTGTCAAAGAAGGAAACAGATCTGCTGCACGTGATCTCGACATCAGTCGATGGTGAGATTTTGGTGACGAACTGGCTCTATGCAAAAAGACAACAAAAGCTTTCAGAAGCAATAAAAGCAGACGGCCCGAACTTCTTGAAGACGTGGACACCTGTGACTTATATTCAGGTGTGGCCTATATATGTACAATTAAAAAAAAAATTGTTAAAATTTTGGTGATGCGTCTTATATTCAGGTGTGCTCAATAGTCCAGAAAATACAGTACTTGAACCCCAAAGTATTTTATACAGTTTTAGAACCTTTCTGTATAATGTCACCTGTCATATTGTCATGTGATTAGAAAAAGTAGGAATAGGAAAAAAGTATTGGAATAATGATTTTTGTCAATATCTCCCAGCCATAATACCACATAATTACCCCATATACTTGCCTGGCAAAACAGTGAGACATGTGAAATGAGCTCATTGGTTATTTGCAAAGTAAATCAAATTCCTCTCACCTCAGATTAACAGAGTTTAATGTTTCACTCATTGATTTTGAAGAAATCAGCAATGTTTTTCAGTACCTTGTGGTATTTTCTATTCCATTATTTTATCATCAAAGAAGCCTTATTTATTTTGATACAGCCATGTCCCTGATTGACTAATCCACCTGTAATTAATGCCCATCTGAAAACAGGGAGATAAAACAGTGACCGGAATCACATCTTTGTAAATTATTAAAGATGAAGATGTGTATTTTCTGGTTTTCCTGAATTAAATATCAAAAATGTATCTAAAATATCTATGTGATATTTGACAAACAACGAGACAGACAAACAACGAGTAATCAACTTTATGCAATCTGTAAACATCTGATGAGCTGTGATCATTGATGCTTTTCCTGCTGACGTGATCACATTATGTTTTGGCAAAGGGTGAAGTTTCCCTAATATCCACATTTTTCTTTAGCACTTAATTGTTGTCTTCCTCGTTGCAAATATAATTTTGGTCTGTGCACAGAGTGGTCTTTGAGTACTGAGCCATTTGGCAGCAGCTCGTGATCATAAAGCCATCTTTTATATTTATACCACCACGCCACCACCGCTACTGCTGTTATTGCAAAATAGATCACATCCTTTGTCCCAGAGGATTTCTCTTTGAAGATTCAGCCCCATGCCTATAAACAGCCAATAAAGGCACATGCTTACTCTTTTAATATGCTATCAGACAATGTTGCAGGCTAACAGTTGACACGCATTCATCTCAAAGTGTGATTGCATCTCAGGATCGTCATATCACTTCGAACAAGAAATTATCTACAACCTGCGGAGGCAGATTTTAACATTCACTGCTTCAGACCTGTGCGAAAAAGCGTCCATAAAATCCTTTTGACATTCCCTTTGACATTGCGGATCACAAAGCACAAAGAGGGAGAATTGATCTGATCAGTGGAGAGATTGTGGCTGCGTGTTGCTATCGCGCTTGTGTGTCAGTTTGGCTCTGATCAAAATAGTGTTTCGTTCGCATGCCTGTACATGTTCCCAGCTAAAGTCTATCATCACAGCAATTATTCCAGTGAGGGCCCGAGATGCACTGCCAACTCACCATCTCCGAGCTGTAAACAAATTAGGCTGAGGGGGTCTGGATGAGCAGTTGGGAAATTGGGGAAAGTTGTGCGGAGTGTCCCACAGAGATTTACTGGAGCGTGGAATGGGCCAGCAAAGGCTCATGGGTAAGGTCTGGGCAGAACTGGGCTGAGTGGAAAGAGGCTCTCTAGTACAGGTCTCCAGGGTGATGACTGTAGTAGAAATTCTGTTTGAAATGTCTTGCACAATTTTGGTTGTATTCAAAATAATTTCTAGATGGGAGATTTTTGGTTGCACTGGTGTCATGGTAAGTAGGGCAGATGCCCTCCCGGATGCAATACAATAGTTGGACAGGCATTGAGAGTAGACAGTTTATAAATGGAAAACAGGAAATCGTGAATGCAGTTATTGTTATGTAGTTGTAGTAATTTATGCCTAGGTTCAATACTAGGTTTAGTATCAATAAGAATGTTTTTTTTTTTTTTTTTTTGACAACCCTATCTACCCCTCACCCTATCTCTAAGGGAGCAGTCAGCCACCCTGCTGAGGACACTCATTTTGAACGCTTGTATCTGCAATCTTGTCCTTTTGGTCATTACCCAGAGCTCATGACCATAGCTCAGTCACTCGGGAGGAGCCGGTCCTCCTCCACGTTGAGAGGAGCCAGCTGAGGTGGCTCAAGCATCTGTTCCGGGTGCCTCCTGGACACCTCTCTCGGGAGGTGTTCCGGGCAAGTCCCACTGGAAGGAGTCCCTGGGGAAGACCCAGGACACGCTGGAGGGACTATTTCTCTTGGCCGGCCTGGGAACTGCTCGGGGTCCCCCTGGAGGAACTGGAGGAAGTGTCTAGGGTGAAGGGAGTCCCTGTTTAGACAGTTACCCCCGCAACCTTGGTCCCGGATAATCAGAAGAAAATGGATGGATGGACCCTATCTATGGGTTATCAAAATACAGGGATGTTGCCATAAAACAAAATATGAGGTATTTTGGGAAAAAAAAAAAAAAGTCAAGCCAATATTGTCACTATAGTTTCAGAGCAATAAATTATTACTCACATTAGCTCATTCTATGCTAATGTGGCTAATATGCTATTTCAAACATTGAAAGTAACTGTGGTTTGCTTGGATCTGTCAACAAGCAGAAAGAACAAAGGTGTGGACCAATCAGATTTCATTATGGTGGAAATCATTACAAAATACTGTCACAAACAAGCCACAATCTGTGCACTTCACTGGTTGTAAAATGACTGTGGACAGATCCTGCTTGTGCTTTAACGTGATTTAGAGGCCTGAAGTTCCACCTGGCACTCTCATGTTCAGCACTAAACAATGAAGACACAATCACACCATCTGTCGTCACTAACTTAAATTTAACGCCTTTCTACTGGCTGGCATTAACACAGTGGAGTTTGATTTTACCGGCGTGGTTCTGTAATTAGGCCAACTGCTGCTGCCTCTTTGTTTTGATCTATTGCACGCCTTAGTCTTTTTGTGTTGTGAAATATGACTCTAGCTTTTTAATCAATCATTCAACGCTTTTGCCCACAGGTAATTGACACGTTCTGTTTTCTACCCTTCCATCACTTCCTTGAGAAATAAATTACTACAGAATTCAGATTTTAAGGCAATTTAAAGCATTTAACACACATTGAGAGACTTGTCACATTCTATAATTTGTCTAGATTTGGGTATTACACAACAGTCAAGGTCTATTTACGTGTAAACTCTGGGAAATAGTGGCTCAGTGGTTAAAGCCCTCATCCATCAACTTAATCAGTACATCGATTCCCACTCGAACCAAATTTCTGTCATTGTGCGCGTGTTTGGTTGTGGTTGGAGTGTGCACCTCTCTCTCTAGATCTGACTTGTAACTTGTCTCCCTGGATGAACAAAAGTAGTAATTTTGGTAGTAGTATTTGTTTATTTTATTTATTTATTTATTTATTTTTTATTTGGTAATTTTGCAGTACTTCAAAACCAAAGAAAACATAACATAGACTACAACCCCATGGATCATGACCAAAAGGGTTTCAGCTGAAGTCAAAAGTGCTTATAATGCCTAACCTTTTAATCAATGAAAGAATTCCAAGAAATAAAGGCATTATATGAACAGCAATTTGCATTTACAATTTCACTTACTGTGTATATAAGAGACAAAATATAAATTAAAATAAACAAAACTGAATGCAGAATTCATTCAGTGTGATGGCCTACTGTGGAACATGGTTATATTTGGCGCAGATCAGTACGATCCTATGCCAAGTTGCATACTTTAAATTATATTGAACATTTTGACTGCCAATAATCAATAGGGCCATAACGACTCATAATAATGGCAGATAAACAGTGGCCAATCACTTTCTGTCTATAACTCCCTTTGGGGTTGGACTCAGGTTAGAATTAAACCCAATGCTTTAAGCCAGATTCATCAAACCGAAAATGGCTTCTGGATGGGAGCCGAAATGTCTTGATTGCAAAAACATTGTCCAGCTGACCACTGCTGAAACCATCTCTACATTTGACCAGTCATTTACAAATGAGGGATTACACCATAACATTTTAAGTAAGAGCCCTATAGCAAATGGCTTCATATCTTTATAGTTATGTATTTTTGCATGTTAAAAAAGTTTTACAACAATTAAAATTAAAGGTGCACTGTGTAACTTTTCTGCAGGGGGTGTGCAACCTGTTTGTCTCCATAGATATGTTAATGCTTTGGTTTAAAGTGTCCACAATATGGTACCAGCCTTGCATGTATTACATTTGCAGGTGTTATTTATTACCAAAATATCTTTAAAAAACATTCAATCTAACAGTGAGTGGAGTCGCCTTTCTACAAAATTTAACTTGTAATTTGGCTTGCAAGTCTCCAAGGAGATTCATATATTTATGGCCATACAGTGGAACATTTTAAGCACATCTCCACTGAGACAAGCACCTTGAAGGGTTCAGTTTGGACCAGAAACCTCAAGTCTATGTACCTACCTACCTCCATGCCGGTCCATACTCTTTTAGCATTAGCCCGGCCGTACCTGATCCCTCATGCTGTTTGCTGACTCACAGGCTCAGGTGGAACACAGTCCGCTGTAGTGTGCATGTGGGAACCAACAGCATTCCCATTTCCCACAGTCGTGCTCCCAAAATACAGCCGTGAAAAGTGGCGAGCAGGCTAAGTTAAATGCACCTGACCCCCCCTTCCACATTTAGCTGTTTATCGCTGCTTGCTCTTCCATGACGGTTGGATCCGACTGAGCATTTCAAATGACAAGAAGACACGGTGCTACGGGAGCGCTGACAAAACAAATCAAGCCACTAATGCAATTTTCTTCAGATGTCTGCAGCGCAAATGAATCTCGTCTGTCACTATTTTACATTACGTCGCTTATAATAGTTCTCGGGGTTTTTAATCAAGGCTACAGACTGCGGACTTCATCCCTTAAAGCATTTTTGCCCCATTAGGCATTCCTCAGTGAAAAATATGAGCATAAGTAGGTATATTAGATTACAGTGCATTTTACAACCTTGTTTTCCATATGTTCGGAAACAGCAGGGATATTTCTTGCACAGTCTTTAAGCTATTTCGTGTACTTATTTTGCCTGCCAGTCTGCAAATTAACTGTTATGTATTAGATCGGTAAACTAATGAGTTTTGTCGACTGATCTTATTGGTTAGCAAATTTAATGTATGCAAAGCTGTCAATGACTGTTGGTTCCTGTGGAGATTTGTTTTGAGTGAGAAAGTATCAAAATAGTGGCTCAGGTGGTAGAACATTGTGTTCTTGGGTGAGACACGTGCTGTTGATACTTTGGAGTAACATCATGCTTGTGGTGTTATACATGTATCTCATGCATGTTCAGAAATGACTATAGTGGCTTAACAAACTTAATAAAAATACAATATGGTTTTAAACAACTCATTTTCAGGAGCCTGTGATCAATACAAATGTTCATTGTCCTGTTCAGGTGTTTGATTTTCAACAAAAACATTGAGAGTGACTAACTGAAAAACTGTTGACTAATGCAAGCTAGCGCGTGTCTGTATTTTTATGTGTGAAAGACTTGTTCAACAGCACAAATCAGCTCGACTATTCTAGTTTCAACTAAGTTATCTCTTTCTGATCAGATTGTGTTCAGATAAAGATCAGAAGATTAAGTCTAACTTGAGTAACAGATCTTCTAACAGAGTACTGCTTTTAGATTATGAGGGGGCCACCATAGTCTCTTGTATTGGAAACACTGTGAAGGATTGCCATACTGCCACACTTATATGAGAAATATGTAAATCTAAGCATTAACCATATCATAATATGACATTTGACTGCAGAAAGGCTTTGTGGCTTGTTGATCACAGGATTTAACCACAATTAGAGCATTTGTATTCACATTATCGCTTGCCTGATGTGATATGTGCTTACACCACAGTTATACAGAGATGTGGAAAAAACATGTCTCTGCAGGGCTACCATAGAGTTTGCAGACTCTCACTTTTCTTCAGCCTCATGAATATATATATATATATAAATAAATATATATAATATATATATATATATATATATATATATATATATATATATATATATATATATCACTTTCTATAGACTTTCTATGAAGTACTTTTCAAGCACATTCTTACCTGGCAGATCTTACACAACGTGCTTTATACAGTATACAGCCCAGAGCTGTAGGAGGCCTTTAATGTCAGCTTTCCCTTTAATTAGTCAACCATCAGATGTCTGTGTATATGCCCACACATAGAATGATAATTAGTGTTATGGATCCATAGAGGCTTATTTCGCTTTGTAAATATAATTAGACAGTATACAGGTCAGGAGAGGAGCTTTCTATTGTGGTAAGCAGTAAATATGTATAGCCAAAGCTATCCCAGAATGCAGTGCGGCAGATATAATGGATTAACTAGAATCCCTATACAGTAATGTTTAACAGTCTGGATTATAGGGGATGGGGGTCAAAACCTGTTACCGCAAATGTGTCTTAAGTACATCCACATACAGCAAATAAATGATACATGAGCTTTAGGCAGATCTGAATATTTCATATCTGTTCCAGAAAGCCTCTGCAGCATTAGGAGAAACTGGATTGCCCATATAGCGAAACTCTTTCACTTGGTGTTTATGTTTGAAGCGCTTTTTATTACTTATTGAAGCGGACTTTCAAATAGGCCGATTCAAATGTTTACTGGCCAAGCACTGCATAATAAATGAAAAGAAAAGTGTATTTGAGTTAAATAGTGGCACCAATAGTGCCTCTGTCTGAGTGGGCCCCCGTGAAGAAAGATATTATAGTTTTATATAGTATAAGTAGTTAAAAGTTCAGTACTATAAAATTGCAGGATTTTAGTAGCTCAGTTGGTAGCATGCTTTTCCTCTGATTGGAGGGTTAGAGGTTCAAATCCTGCTCCTGACATAAACATTGTTGGTGGTCAGTCCTATGATCCACAGGTTGGCAATGTAACTCCCACAGATTATGAGCATTATAATTGTGTCCTTGGGCAAGACACTTAAGCCTCCTCACCCTCAGTGCCTGCGTGTGTGAATGCTTGAGTGGTTCCTTGGTGTAGAGCAATTTGAGTGCTATGTGAATCTGACCAGTTAACATTTAACCCGAAAATGGGCAAATCACTGTAATATGTGAAAGGATATGGTACATATTCCACAAGGGGTCAGTAGATGAACATACGTCGATTCTTTACCATTTTGAGGTCTATAAGGGTTTGTTTATTTGTTTATATGTTTTGTTTTTACTTTTTACCAATATGGACAATGGATTATTTTTATCTCAACCGTTATTTGTTAAAGGTCCTATATTACACCACAAATACTATTGTGAGTGTTAAGTCATGTTATAATGCTCTTACCTCCTTAAAAAACATACCTGGAGTTGTTTGAGTAACCCTTTATTATCAGTCTGTCTACATCTCCAAAGCTCAAAATGCTCTGTTTCACCTTGTGATGTTCTGTAGCAGTAGTTTTAAAGTTAATGGCTGTCTTTTACCTTTTGTTCAGTAGAGTTTGGCAGTTCCAAAGCCAAAATCATCCAAATGATTTTAGTGAAGTTGTATGGAGTTTAAAAACATAGTGGAGCATTTCCTGTATTACCACATACATCACAAGGTGGAAGGTAGTGTTTTCTGTTCAACCTAAATATGTAGATTGTGTTAAACATGTGCTAATGAAACAAAACACAACTCCAGATATGTTTTTGCTGTGGAATCAACATTAGAAGATTGATCAGAAAATTGTGTAATATGGACCCTTTACTTATTTTAGTGCAAATATCAGCATAGATTCCCACTTCCATTGTTTTCTCTTTTTCTTTTCTATGGCTACATGTGTGCATATTTAACAGTGATCTATAAAAGCACTTCTCTAAACGCTTGGATACGTTTTGATATTCCAGGTGCTCTCCCTATGCATTTCCCATCACTGTCTCATGCGACGTAATAGAGACCTGCTATTCCAAACGGGTAGGCCTTGTGCATTAGCAACCCATAAACAGCCATTAGCTCTGTTCTCATCGCATTGTCCGGATTGTGTATTACTCAGCAAATGGAGCAGTGGAAAGTTACGGCAATGAAAAGAGATACGCTCCATTGACACAATAGGTTTCCCTCCTTCATAACAGGCTCATTGTGCCTCATTTTAGGGTTTATTAGGTAAATATTGTTGGCCAGGTGCAGAACAGCCTTGATTTGTTTTGCTGTATTTCTTCTTAGCTTTTATTTTACTCTCCAAAGATTCCCTATTATGACACAGGGCTTACTTTGTGCCTTGAGCTGACAATATGCCCCTTTGATAATTCATCTGCTCCAGTCAAAACTTTTTCCTGTGTAGTCGACTTGACATTGACGTCTGCACCTCAAGGATCCTTTTGTTAAAATAACAAACTTCTCTAATTATATTTCTCTTCCATTTTGTACTCAGGGCTGCCTGATATGTGCAGGCTTCGAGACTGCTGTATTCCAGATAGATAGGCATCCTGACTTGTCCTCTGTGTATATTTTGTGATTTGGCTCAGTTGCCATAGTTTAGTTTTCAGTTTTTTAGTTTTGTTTTTGTCACAGCTCATATTTTTTAACAGTGGCATTCGTTGTGTGGAGAAATATACTGTTGGATGAGTCATTATCACTTTGTACATTGACTATAAGTGTTAAAACTAAGTGTTAGCCTGCTGTTGCTCCTGAAACCTTTACACCACTCTTTGTCAGACAGAATATTTTTAAAACTGGTATTAGTATTTAGTGTTGTTCATATAATAATGTTACTTTATGGCAATTAAACTACTGTTATGACATTTTTCACCTGGAATAGTCCACAGAATGGTGTGAAACCTGTCTGTATGGAAACAAGCCAGTGACACCATAAAAACACCTGTAAATTAATAAATGCAACTTAAAGTAACATTACAGAACATTCAAATCAGTAACAGCTCTCTGAGAGCTACAAATATTTGCCATTATATTTTAATAAATAAAAATACAAATGTATTACTATATTTATTATTTATTTATTATTTATTATTAATTAATTTATTATTTTATTTATTAGATGTCCTGAGACACCAATGAGTATTCAGTCATATGATGACAGGGCTTCCTATGCCACTGTTTCATTGGCTGTAACAGAGTGATGGCAATAGTAGTGCCAGGAGCCTAAACTGCAGGACAGTGCCAGTACCTGAAGATGGCGACTTGAGCAGGCGTGAGTGAAGACGCTGTGCACCAAACTTTGAAAAACTTTTCAAAAGGAACTTACTTGGCTTCATCTTCAATTAAACTTGCCTTATAACCGTGGAAAAAGAGCGACTATCACCACAAGTGTACCTCCCTAACGGAGCCCTACTCGTGCGCTGCTAGCAGTGGGACTTTGTTGACAATATTCCATGGAAAAATGTATGGACATTACCTCACGGATATCTCATCACCAACAAGCAAAGGGAAATCTGCTACAAACTTCTACATCACTGTTATCCGGTAAAGGATAATCTTAGAAGGGCAATGGACACAAGCTGTACATTTTGTGAACTGAAAAATGAAACCACATCTCACTTATTTTGGACCTGCTCAGGCTCTGTGTGTTTTTGTAAAGAATTCATACATACACCCATAAACATATACAACTTCTTATCCCATTTTACCCTTTCTTAAAAAGATGTGCTGTTTGGATTTTGCAGTGTCCATCATACAAAAAGTAAACAATATTATATAATGAATCTGTTAATCAAGTAACCTAGTAGTTGGTTTCAAGGGAAGGGGTTAGCTGATAATGTCCCCACTAAAGCTGAGACCAAACCTACGCCCTTGTCTTGAGGACCAGTTCTGTCATGCCAAACCAATATTCTTCACATCTGAATAAAAATCATTGTCAGGATGTATGAGGGAAAACTAAGTGTGATGCCCACATGTCATGCCCAGTGACACAAGAAAAGTATGCAGCAAAGATCAAACCAGCAACCTGTTGATTAAAACATCTCTGCCAACTGAACCTCTGTATCAGCATGACACTTAACGTTTAAATCACGTTGCTTGGAGATTCAGCGCTGAGGCTCTTCTTGATCAGTATAATTCTCATGTACAATTCATGAGGCTCTACCAAGGCCATACTCTATTCTTATCCCATCGGACAATATGCACTGCAACAATCACTTATGCACTGTTTCCTTACGTGCCCTCCAAACCCACCTCCACAGTGTCCCTGATGGAGCCGGGACCACCGCACCGAGACTGTATTACGATATCGACTCCTCATCCACTTAGCGGGAGAATCAGCTCTGTTTCCAACTAATTAAAGCCATTAAAGAGGGGAACACACTAATGCATTTGGGTACAGATAAGAGAAAGAAGGGGCGGCTGGTGTTGCTTTCTGCGGCAGGTCAAGATGAGAGTAATTAAGTGGGTATTAACGACGCAGCGTGACATGTAAAAGAGCCTCCAGACGAAACACAAGGGTTATGGTGCTGATATGCCTGTCATTTAGACTTAATATAAGAGATGATTTCCCTGAAATACATCCTCTATAATTATGTTTGGTGTATACGTGTAAATAGGTGGCTTTCACAGGATAGAATGGGATAATGTCATACTTGCAGATGGAAGGCAAGAGTTGATTAGTGTTTCTTGTGTTGGATATGTCTTCTATAGTGACTGGGCCCAAGAAGTTGGAAAAAAAAACAAAAAAAAACACCCACATAAAATAGGAAAATTATACTATTTTACAGCTTTAAAGTAAAATGATCTGATGTAGGCAACAATGGTGAAACGTGATCTAATAAAAAACATTTTGACATCTGCAATCTGAGAGTATTTTGCCTCTGACTTTAGTTGCAACTCAAGAAAGACTTTAGTTTTTTATTATTATTATGATTATTTTAAACTTTTTACCTTGGCATGTTAACAATTGTAATTTTAAAAATGAAAAAAACAAAACAAAAACATAATGCATAGCACAGTCAGATGGCCATTTTGAGATTATGTTTCAGATCATTTCTTTCTTCTTGCTTTGGGCCAGAAAAAATAAATGATCTGATGATTTCCACTTTTGGATGAAACATAATCTCAAAATAAGTGTTGGACATCTGCCATCTGAGTGTGATATGCATTTTTTTTTCATCTCATTTTTGAAATTGCTGCTCCTTCCATTTTCACCTCTATAAAGACACTGGTGTCCATTTTCTGTTTAATTTTCACAACTGTAATTTTATCTGCTCCGAGTCTCCAGTATTATTCATCTTTATAATGGCGTGATGTCACCTTAAACAATTTAAATAAAGGAGCATGCATGCCCAAAGAAATGTGTAGGTTAGTGGATTGAGTGAAGTATAAACTCTTCCCATATAGTGCACTTGTAAATTCACAAAAATGAACTTTCTCTCTATCATCTTGTTTTGCACATCTTTAAACCCACCATCACCATGTGCTCTCTACAGTGACTGCTGAATATTTGCCTCCAGTGTGTCTTTGACTTTGATGCCCTTTGTTCTATCATCACTAAGAGAAAAAGAAGAATAGTTACCGGGAGAAAAATCTCTCTTAGGAAACAAAGCCTGTCTCTAAGACTGCAGCTGTAATCATGTCTCGTCTTATATGTCTGATCACGGTTACATGTCGGAGAAGAAGCAGCAGGGACAGTGACAATGGAAGGTGCTGTTTAGGGAGGAAAATTAGGGTGCATTAAGGATTTGAAGTTCACATTTGCACACACACACGTTGGGTATTTCTGGTGGAAATTACACTGACTTATACTGGAGACTGATCCTAAAATTAACCATAGTTGCTACTTGCCTAATCTTAACCTAAACGTATTATTTTAATCCATATCTTAACTTTTACCCACTTTGTTAATCCAAAAATATAGGATTTACATCACAGGGATCCAATTTTCGTCCCCATAAAAGAGGCAGGTTCCCTAATAGAGTACAAAACATGACAGACACATGCAGAGATCACATGAAAAGAGGGACTCTAAGATGAAACTCAGAACTAAACCCGAAAAAAAAAAAAAAAAAAGGCTAGGACATGTCTGAAGACACGCTATATTCCATATCCACAGGCAACAGGACAAGACTTTATAAAATTATGCAAATCTTTCATATTAGCATTATTTATTGGCCTCTCACACAATAATAATAATGTCTAAATTAATCAATAACTTAATTAGATATAGATACTTTATTGATCCCAAAGTATATATGTATTACAAAGCTGTTACTTTTTTTCTTATTTTCCATTTTTGTTTCTATTGTGTGCCTCTGTACAGGTGCAGTTTTCTTGTAGAAGTCTTAGGTGATGGAATCATTTTAAAGCAGCCGATTGGTATTGGCTTTCAGGATGTTTGCTGTTTAAGTTAATGCAGTTATTAGATTGGGTAAATGCGGTGGTTCTGGTTACTCAACATGAATTATTTGTGTCTACGCAGTGGACCTGTGTGTTCCAGCCTAAACCACTTCCCTCATTGATCGTCTGAACTGTTAACAGCCCCAGCGCAATGTCTATTATATGGTGTTTTGTGTCTGCTCAATACTAGACATTTAAATGGAGTTTAGTAAATCAGGCTGCTGACTTTATTAACAATTAAAATTTTTGTTTTAGGCTTTAAAAGGTGCTCTTTGTAACTTTCCTGGTAGAGGGTATGCCACCTGCTTGCCGCCATGGAGATGTCATTGCTTTGTTTGAAGAGTATAGCTTTTATTTTATTAGTTATCTTAGACTTATTCAATTACACGCTATATTTTTGCTCGGAAAATGAACCTTACTGCATGAGGGGGCTTGCCTCTGCACAGATCTGACCTGCTCCTAGGTCTGAGGTATTTCCTGCTTGTCTCCATGGAGATAGATAAATGCTATAATGGGGAACAATGCAAGAAAAGCAAAGCACATGTTCATGAAGACACAGATCCTCTACCAGAAAGTTATAGTGCATCTTTAAAAACATAGCAAAGGAGAAATTCAGTTCTGTCAACTGGACAAAGTTTTAGTTGAATACATTTTGCAGCTCATCCAAGCCGCTACTTCAGTCCTGGTCAGATTGCTAGTGGACACTTCCTTATGTCTGCCCGAAGGGAGGAGCTAACTACACCGAAACTACTCTGAAACTAATCCTGAACTATAACTGGACGACTGAGAGATTTCAGAGACATCTTAAAAAAAAAAAAAAAAAAAAAAAAATGCAAGAAATGTTTTACCTTATTTGACTCCAGATCCTGTCACTGAAAGGAAACTTAAACAGGCACACGGATGTATCGTTGTTTTGTTCAGGGAAATAGCTCTTTGGTTTGCATCAGGCACTAAACCTATTAACACACTTATAACACAGAATTTCAATATTTACTGAGGCTGAGTTCATTGCATTCCCAGGTGACAATGTTGATTCATTGGTACGCAAACCAGGCTTCACAACCCTCCAAGTATCCACCCTAATGACTGCGTTCTGTGGCGGAAACAAAGGATGCAGACCTGCAGCTGTTCCCACTCGCTCACAGGATAAAATGAGTTACTGATGAGGCAATGCTCATATCCAAATCTACTCTGGAAATTAAACAGAATTACACCAACTCGCTGTGAATACAAAGCGTGATTTCTCACTCTTACTAAACAAGCTTTAGGCCAGATGTGAGTGAAAACTAGTGTGGGCCACTTCTCTGTTGCCAAATCACTGATCTGAAGTGTAATAGCTACTCCTTTATTATTATATTATTTTAAAGGTGCATTGTGTAACTTCTGTGGTGGTGGGTAGTGGTCTATCAAATGCTTTTCGACATGTAGATGTTTTTGCTTTGTGTGGATTGTTACATGTATTAAAGCTTTATATCTACATTGAGACCAAACTGGACCAAGTTTCAGGTCAGATGTGTGGAGATTCAACCCCAGTCACAGTCAAAATGCATGTTTTCTAGGTATTTTTGAGTAATAAAAAAAGATCTGTAATTGAGTAAATGTTAGGTAGAGCTGTTTAATGTCATACTGTGGAACATATCCATAGAAACCACCAGTATATTTTGTTAGGATGCACTTGACTAACTGAGCAATGAAAAAAATGCTTAATTGTTAACAGGAATGAATCATATTTATGAAGTGAATGACTGTGTCCTGTTTTCATGATGTAATTATAATTATTACATGTTTTAATTAATTATACACGCAAAGCAATTAAAGCAAATAATAGAAGTGTGATTATTATGTGCAGGGGATTACAGATTTGCTTGTACGGTCCACAAGAGTTTTCTCAGATTATTTGCCATTTCAGAGCATGTCATGGAGTCTCGAACATGGACAACTGGTAGAATCAAGATTTAGAGATGGGCCCCCAGACTCCCCCACAGGTCCTGACAGGTTGCCCAGCGGTATTGAAAGATGGGTCAAATGCAGAAGGCACATTTGCCTACAGGGACAACTAAGTAAACCTTACCTTAAATTAGGTCATTTAAACCAACTTGATTTTCTTTCACTAGTTTAAAGGTTGGTGAAAATCTTTAAGTAGTAGTTTTATTCCATTGTTTTGTATTGATTTTTTTAAGTTTTAAGACACAACATAGCGACAAAAACACGCATTGACAAAGAACATGAGTAAATAAGTATAGACAGACACATACATATGATCTATAGGGCTGCCAGTAAATTGATACCCACTTAAATCAAGAATGACATTTTTGTTAGATAGTAAGTAGAACACACTGTCTGCCTTATCATTTCACTCTAAAAGATTTGTCCATTTGACAGAAATGAATGTTCTTTTGCTATTGAAACTATCTGGATGAGTGAGGAATTACACAGACATCCTCCATGAAAAAATACTTGGACACACAACTCCAAAGATGTCAGTCAAAACAACTATTAAAAGTCTAGCCACATACTTTACTTTACTTTGCAATCCACTTTTCTTTTTTGAGTTGAGTTTACATCTCCCTCTAGCCCCATCTGCATGTTCTCACTGCAAGAGCACAACTTTTTCTTCTTCCCCAAGTCATCCATAAAATAACGCTAGAGATCAAATGTTCCCAAATAAAAGACAGGAGCTCCTCTGCTGTTACCATGCCGACATGGCGTGTTTAAAATGAAACAGGAGTAAAGGCTTTGGGAAGCTGATGCTGCTCTGGCTCGTGATAGTATTGAACACACTACAGCAGAGGAGTGTGCGCTGAGAGACACTGGGGAGTGAATGGAAGTTTGCATACTAATGTGAGCAAGTCTCCAAGAATTTTAATTTGTTTCCTCCAAACCAGAATGCATATAATTAATGTTCCTGGACCAAAATTACACCATCAGTTCTTCATTAGAAAAATCACTTCAGGGGCCAATTTTGTTTGACTCAATAAATAGACAGGAATGTCAGATGCGTGTGAAGAAACAATGCTACTTTTATTGACTAGGAAATGTGAGGAAAGAGGTATTACTCTTAAAGGTGATCTTTTAAGAGGTGAACTTTACTAAGACAAGTAGATCTGGAGCCGTATCATGTCTCCGTAACAGACTGACAGGTGGATTAACGAATCATAGGCAGGCATGGTCCATTTGCCTCAAAAACAAACATGGTGGTTTGCATGTTAAAAAGGGGGAGACTGAGAAACAGTGTGGATTTTTACAAAAGCAACAATCGAAGCATCAAATTATCATTTATCATCGTCAGTCTGCCCCAGGGCAGCTGTGGCTACAATAGTAGCTTGCCACCACTGAGTATGGAGTGAATGAACAATGAACTGTAAAGTGCTCTGGGTGTCTTGAAAATCACTATATCAATGGGATGACTAATTAATGAATTAATCACAGCTAAAATAAATATATTATATATTTTGTTGTTTTGTCTTCCACATTTCAGAGACATGTGCTACAAATAAGTAGCTGTTGCAATTCCAGATCTTTCTTGATTTGACCAGAATGTAAAAGGGATTGGCTGGTCAATCATCATTAGCTAATCAGTATTGTATTTTGAGCCATACAAGTGTGAGTAATCCTGCATTGTACTGAATGCATCTATCTCATTTCTCCTCCTAGAGCCACCTACTAAAAAAAAGAACATACATGAAAATAATTTTTTGCTACTGCAAAATGCCACTATGAAAAGGCGTAACTGGCAACATAGTCAGGCATCAAACATTATTTATCCACAAGGGAAATTACTTGGACACAGTTGCTCACAAATTGCAATAACAGTTACAAGAAGAGCGAGTAGAATGGTAATAAAATATAAAAATAAATAAATAAGAATACAAAATGAATTCTGTGTTGTGATTATATGATGTTTAGGAAGCAGGTAAAAGTCAATACTCCTGTTTCAGTAGAGTTTAGAACAATATTACAAAATGAAATAATGACCTGCGTGAAAGATTACTACTTTATGGCAGACAAAATCATAATATGTCTTAATTAATATGGATCAAAATCTTAAATATCTCCATCAGTGTTAGAGAACTCAAGAAGTTAGTTAGGCACCAGAAAGTCCCGTATTTCACTTTTATAGGGACTGCCAATCTTAATCCCTTTGCGCTGTAGCGCTTATAGCTATAGCATGAGCAGAGCACAATAAATCCTCATAAAAGAAGACAGTCCAACTTGGATCCCCTATCTCATTATCTCAGCTTCCTAACTCCACACTTTGAACGAACGATGCCATATTTCCATTTAGACACGAGCTCTTGAACATTACATCACATTGGTTATCTGAAATGTAAATATGATACTTTTTCTAATGCCTTTAGACCTGTCATTACTGTCATCTTCCAATAGAACTTATTAGAATTTATTATGTATATAAAAATGTTACTTTTCCATGCTGGAGCAGAGGCAGAGCATTTTGAGATTTGGAGATATAGACAGACTAATAATAAAGGATTGCTCAAACATGTGTGAATGAGACAAAACACACCTTGGTTATGTTTTTGATGAGGTAACAATATTGTAACATGGTTTAAAGTTCACAAGAATCAATTTTGTGTAATATAGAACCTTTAAAATTTACATTGCACTTATCTCATATCTCCTCCCATGGTCCTCCTAGTGTTGTACTTCTTTAAAAAATAAATAACTAAATAAATGTTATAATATGATGTATACTAGAGTTTAGAACAAAAATGTGGTTTACAACTATTACCACTATAGCAGACAAAATCATAATCTTCAAGAAAGTTGGATTTGGCATCAGAAACTCACCTATTTCACTTTTATTGAGCCTGCCAATCTTAATCTCTTAGTGCTGTAGTGCTTGTAGCTATAGCGTGAGAAGAGCACAATAAATCCTCATAAAAGAAGACAGACCAACTGACATCCCTATCTCATTATCTCAACTTTCCAACTCCACACTTTGAAGGAATGATGCCCCCTGCCATATTCCCATTTAGACACGAGCTCTTGAACATTGGATTACATCTATTAATCCACCCCTTCCTTTCCCCTCATAAGTGCATTAGCGTACTGTCGACCTGTGGAGGCTCCATAGAAGTCATTTACCTATGGCATAATGTGGTAATAACTCGGAGCTGTACATTGACTGGGCTAATTGACTTAGGGATGATGGAAGCAAAGATGTTAGTGGGGAGATAGATGGCGGGATGAACGCGGTATATGACTTTAAATGGCTTATCTATCACAGGGGAGGTGATGAAACTGTGTGAAAGTGACTAATATAGTGGCCCGATCACACCCAGAGATTTAAAGGGCGCGATTCAGGCTCCCATATGTCCATACAGCACACTTCATATTGAGGCAGGCTTTAGACAGAAATAATTGAAAGAGTTGGAGCCAGATGGCATGCTGGGAAATGTCGTAAGTATGGTAATAAAAAAGGTAATGAAGTGGGGATGAGGATGATGTTGTGCTAGTGCAATTTTAGGACACCTGATACATAAAGCCAGATAAACTTTTTGAAAAATATGTTTCAAATTTTTTCCTTAAAGATCTAGTATGGTTTCCCAGGAGATTTCAGTTCTTTTCCTGGAATGTTTTAGCCTGATTCATCATCTGGAAACTGTCTGACCTTGCAGCATTAGGATTCATTCGCTCGACGGTACGCAGGTACTTTTTAAAAATTTAATTATCACTGCTATTTGGTTGTGACGTATGTAATGCGCCGGAATGCCTAGTGATGTCCAAGTAATTGCCGGCACAACAGCAAACAAAGCAGAGAGTGAAGATTCTCGATCTCGGGAATTGTCGCCAACACAGAATGTATGGCTTCATCTACATCCATCTAGACTCCTTTGTTTACTGTTATGCTGTACCACAAAAGGGACCCAGACAGACACTTCAGTTTGATGTCATGGTTTCACAGCTCTTCGCTGATTGGCCGGTCTACAACTTCCGGGGTTCTTGCAAACCGTCTAGTGTATTCTGATTCCTGACCTAGTCACTGGAGAGAAATTGAGTGGAGGCACTAGGTGGGGCGCGCCTGGCTAAGACTGTTTCAAAGTAATTACTGGTTAGATCTGTGGAGAGTCATTGCTCCCATAAGAAAGCATATTTCTCACCATATCTTTGACCAAGAAAACACACAAAATCAAATAAATGTAAGATAGATGTTTAATGTCATACTATAGAACATTCTTAGCAAAGCAATAATAAGATAAACTGGTGGCGTACACCTCACTAGAAGAAGTCACACAGGGCATCTTTAGACCTAGCATGGAAGCAAATTCAGTGTATCACTATCACCTACTTTGCAGTCCTGAGATAAGTTTTCTGAACTATCTAGGACCATGATCACATCGAACCTTAAATATTTAAAATGTCTTCTGGCAAGGTTTTCATGTCTGAGAACTTAACTCAATGTCTGCAGTGGACATTGAAATATAGATCAGATACACTGTTACCGCTTGGGTCCATTTTTGTATGTGTCTCCCAGTAGGCCAGCATCATTGAACGACAGCATAGGGACGGATTCCTGCTCCACGCCAAAGACCTCGAAAGCCCATTACTGCACATAAAATCATGATAACAAGTCGTTACTAGTGAACACATTTGATGGACAGAACAGCATACTCAAGCTTGTTGTTGTTTATGTCAGTGTTTCCAACTGTACTGTTTGTATCCTTGATTAATGTGCTGCTTTGCACTCCAGAAAGCCTTAAGAGTCATGCACACTGATTTAATTGGCAGCTTTCTCACCGGCATCATTCACTTTTGAACTCTGCATTCATTAGGCTCCTCTCACTTCAGTACATCTTCTCTTATTTTTCTAACATAGTTCATTTTGCACTCGCTGGATTACTGGTAAATGCTCAAGATATGCAAGAATAAGCAGCAATCTACATTTGAAAAGTTCATTTGTAGAAACAGATGTAGCTCTGTTTTTTTGTTGGTTTTTTTTAGTTTTTTTTTTAGCTACAATTTTAAACACACATTAATTACAATGTAGTTAAGCAGATTTTCTCAAGAAAAGATGTAAAAAAAAAATAAATAAATCTGTATTTCATTAAAACTGATCTGGCTTTTGAAAGCACTGCTAGACAATGAGTTAAAAAGAAGCCTTCAACCTTTTGTGTGCAATTCAGAATTTTGCTACAGTGTTTATGAAAAAATAGATGGAAATAAATAGAGAAGAAATATTGGCCTATTTAACCTCTGTCCTTGGTACTTTGTTGATGCCAACCATGAAAGCAACAATTCAGAGACATTTTTCCCATTGTAAAAATGTTGTGACAGCTCACCTCTGCAGCCTTTGAAAACTCCAGGACACAATGGTGCAAAGAACAGATGTGACCTGACTTTTGTCAAATGCCAAATGGCAATGTTTAACTGCAGGCTTCTATGTCGCACAGAAAATGTCAAAATACGACTTGGAGAGAAGGATGAACCCGAGCTGACACTAGGCCTGTCTGAGCACATTCTACCACCAATGCTGAACTTCAAAGCAAAATATAAGCTTAAAACCCCCAAAGTAGTTCACCCACTGAAGTGACATAGACCTCAACAGGTGCCAGACGCCAACAGCTGTGGTGCTCTGACTCGATGCTCTCATGTCACCCATGGGAGACAATTCGCTGCATATTTTTCTTAGCTAAAACTGGCATAACATGAGGTTGAACCAAAACTCTCGTGGTTGAACATTCGAACTGCACAGTATGATATTTTAACAATGTTTATCTCACAAGATGATATTTATTGTATTATTTTAGGGGTGCTATCTGAATTGCAGAAATGCTAGGTTTTCCAGTTGTTTTGGGGCTCTCATTACTGTCATCTTACAATAGAAATCAATGTGTTAAGAATACACTACCAGTCAAAAGTTTTAGAACACCCTAAATGTTGCAGCTATTTATTGCAATTCAAGTCGTGAAGAGCTTGAAATGGTACAAAGTTAAGTACTGAACAGACAGAGATTAAAACAAAGATTAAAGATAACAAAGCACAAGTACAAGCTCTGCCAAAACTACATCAGGAGAAAAGGACAAGATGGTAAACTTGAAAACATGGAGTGTCCAGCACAGTCTCCAGACGTAAACCCCATCGAGTTGATTTGGGATGAACGGGACAGAAGAATAAAAAGCCAAGCAACCTACAAGTGCCACACATTTATGGGAGCTTCTGCAACACACTTGGGAAGAACTTTTTTAAGAATATTTGATTTCTTTGAGCCATGAGTGTGTTCAGCTTTTATATCTGTCAAAGGTGGACACAGGTTAGAATATGTTTTGGTCAACAGTAAACAGTAAATAGTAAAAAAAAAAAAAAGCTTTTGACTGATAGTGTATATATTAAAACAAATAATAAATCATGCTGTGCGCACTGAAGCAGAGCACAGAATCATTGGCCCCCTTTTTTTTTCTTACCTCTTTCTGCAACACAGCACAAGGAGTGATCAACTGTGACAACCCACAATGCTAATGAGAGACTTTTCACCATACATTATTATCCATACCTAGTGAATGAAGACTTTGCAAGAGTCTGCTATTTGTATTTGCACTGAATGCTCAATTTAACATTCAACTCACCAATAATCTCTCTGAATGTTCAGGACTTATCAAGTCACATTTTTACATAAAAGGGCTTTCTAAGCATTTTAAATATATAAGTCATCTTAATTGGGTCTGGAATGAACAAACACACACACAAAGACATTTCAAAATGTTTTGTTACATTGTTTGTCAAGACAGTGGAATAGTCATAAAAATGTGGTTTGCACAAAAGAACAATACTATCTCAATACCGAGACGTGAGTACAAGGTTACGTGGGGCCCAAACATTGTAAGAATCAAAATCAGCACAAATAAAAACTTATCAATTGTCTCTCACCCTTTGCCAAACATTTCTGTTATTATTTGTGCTCTTTTGTCTCCATCATCTTTTACACACGTGAGTCTGTTCATTCTTTCATACTTTTCATTTACTAGCGTAGAAGCACTGTTATAAAAATCCTTTATTTCAAACACTCAAATGACAATGTTTATATTTGAGGGCTGACAAAGAATTAAACAGATCTTTGTATTTCCGTGATACAGTGTCATTCACCTTGACACACAAAGAAACACCCTCAAAAGAGTAGACCAATTTTGTACCCAGAATGCAACATGTCTGGTTCTCCCCCATCACTTGAGCGAAATCCCCTCTATCAGTGAAGCGTTTAACGACCTCTTGACCTCTGTCCAGATAAGTGTGATGGAGAGGGTCCCTGGTTGACTCCTTTGGGTGCCTATTTAAGGAGCTGCCAGTCTGAGCGCCCTGTTCCATCCGAGGCAGAAAATGGCTGGTGGAGAGGGCATGATTGATGCTTCCTCATCTCTCAGGCTGTCATGCTCTTGTGATGGGCACGCACTTTATTGACTCTTTTTTTGGAGTGTGACTTGTCTCTTGGCTCGTGAGTCTGTGAGGGACTGCAGTCCAAATGGTGTTGTTCAGACTGTCAGAGGAAGAGGAAGGCCCATCAGATAAGGCGTCCAGGTGGGATTGGAGAGGGCTGTGTATATGTCACAGAGGATGGACGGATGGATCTGAATCTACATGCACAGGCTATAAGGCTCTAGTTGACAAAAAAAAAAAAAAAGGACAGACTATTGGTGGCCTTCAGAGTTTAGAACGTGTTCATGTCATACTTGATGGAGGGCAAGATAATAACATTGTATCAAGGGTGTAGGTTTGCATAGGGACCATTGGGACATGTCACAACCAATATTTGGGGAAAACAAAATAGTCCCTACCGTATATTTTTTCCAAACTCAGTAGTATTAATTTCACACCTTTTAGTTTACATTTTGTTTATTAGACATTCTGAGATGTATTCAGTGATATGACAACAGGGTTACCCATGCTGCTATTTCACTGGCTGTAAGAGAGTGATGTCATTAGTGCTGCCAGAAGCCTAAACTGGGGAAGCGGCAGGACAGGGCCAGCACTCGAAGATGGCGGCTTGAGCAGGCGTGAGTGAAGACACTGTGCACCAAACTTTGAAAAACTTTTCAAAAGGAACTTACTTGGCTTCATCTTCATTTAAACTTGTCTTATAAGGAGTCACCATAGAAAAAGAGTGACTATCGCCACAAGTGCACCTCCCAAACGGAGCCCTACTCGTGCGCTGTTAGCAGCCGCACTCTGTTGACAATATTCCATGAAAAAACGTACGGACGTTACCTCACGAATATCTCATCATCAACACGCAAAGGGAAATCTGCTACAAACTTCTATATCACTGTTATCCAGTAAAGGATAATCTTAGAAGGGCAATGGACACAAACTGTACATTTTGCAAACTGAAAAATGAAACCAGCTCTCACTTATTGTGGACCTGCCCAGATTCTGTGTTTTTGAAAAGAATTCATAAAACATATAAGCGACTTCTTATCCCATTTTACCCTTTCTTATAAAGATGTGCTGTTTGGTTTTTGCAGTATGCATCAAACAAAAAGTAAACAATATTATATAATTAATCTGTTAATCTACAAACCTATCAGTTGGTTTCATGGGGGGGATAGTTTATAATGCCCCCACTAAAGCTGAGACCAAACCTACGCCCTTGCATTGTATTTGCCATGAGTTATCCAAAAGGTAAATTCACAAATGTTGAAGCTGATCATTTCCATTAGTGACTACATCCAAGAACTCACTGTATTACAGCAAAAATCTGCATTTCAACATTCATATTACCTATCGCCCATCAGTGTTAAACATTATGGGTCTATAGATTGCTGTGTTTTAGTCTTCTTCAACACTGCAACTGAAAGGATTTCTAAAACAATGTACTGACAAAAAGCGAGTGCAGTATTATTCCTAACTCTAACCCCTTAATTAAGCAGTTTCATTCTTAAGCAGAATCATTCTCAATAAACTCTCTGTTCATTCATATTAAGGTGTAAGTATTTATAGTATTAAGTGGTATCAATATTTCTATAATCTGATGCCAATCACAAAACCTTAAACTCAGAACTTCAAATCAGCTTTTTCTGGTCAGATTGTGTTCAAATATAGCTCAGATTAAACTTTAACTTGAGTAACAGAGCTTCAGACAGAGCGATGCTTTCAGTTAGCTTCAGGAAATATTGATGACATCAGCTGCAAAATGTCAAGACCAAATTCAAAAATAGTAACATTTAAAGAGATAATATATTCACAAATGTAATACTTCAACACCCAAATGCATGTGTCCTTGTGGTGTGTATATGTTTCTACCAGTGTTAATGAAATTATTAGGAGGTTTTTCACCATTATTATTCTTTTTAGTCACATATTAACAGTGCTCATGACATTTCTTTTTACTTTGGCTTTACCATCATCTAGATCAGCAGGCATATTGGTATCTGTTCCTTTTATATTTCTATTTCTATTCCCACATAAGTAAATGCCAGGTATGAGCCGATTTCAAACATACGCAACGCCTCACAGTACTTTTCAAAGTACAAGCGGATTTGTCCTGTTGTTTTCTAATCCTCTCACTTTGTCTGTGATATTCATTTTAGAAAAGAAATATTATTAAAATTGTAATCCACAAGACTCTTCTGTGCTACAAATAAGGTGATGGCTTAGCATTTTCTTGCTAAGCCCTGCTAACTGAATGAGAGTGCAAGCTTCCACATAAGAACCAATCCTGCGTAATGGGCTTCTTCAGCTCCATCAGCCAGGTGGTTATCTTGTCCATATTGGATCTTTGGACCAGCCCGCCTCGCTTCACAGTCGTTGGGTCATAACCTACATGTCCCCTTCTATGTCCAGTGAATATGGCTTTGCAGTAGAACAAGCCCCAGAGTCTTTAAGCTTCAGAAAACACGCTGAAAGAAACCAATAAAAGCCTTGTCGTTCTATCAGAAACCTGGCGATTTCTTTTCCGGCACCTTTCCCCTCTTGTATCTCGCACAGTGTAAGTAAAGTTGTGCCTCCAATTTGTTCCGCCAAGACTAGCTGTAAGGCCTAGATAATAGAACCAGGCACTTGTGTTCTCTTTGCCACGTTGAAAGTACTGGACCTGATTTATACTGTCTTAACAGCGTAAAAACAGAGAATAGTCCATTTTTAACTATTTGTAGTGGTCCAAATGTATCCAAATGATTCACCACAAGCCCGTTTCACAACAGAAAAGAGTGGACTTTTAATGTATCAGTAAAGCTAACTATAACTAGCATGCCAACAGCTCATTTCCTGGTTGTAGGACATTAAAAAGCTTTATGATTAGATGTAGACAGCACCTAGTTCTCTCGTTCTCACTTTAAGAGCTGCATTTACGTCTGTCTCGGGTAAGAAAAAAAAAAATCCTCTAGTACTGTGGTTCTCTTGCTTGGGATACAGAATCCACACTTCTTCAATACTTTACCAAGACATGAGTTTGGTCCCCTGTGAAAACTAGGTGTGACTGAGCGGTGGATTAGCTGATCAGTGACACGTATGATTCATCCATATCAGATTTCTGAAGAATTATTGAGCAAAGCACTAAACTCTGTCCATTTGAGGTGAGAGAATTTTCATTTTATTTGTAAATAATAGGTGTCCGATGAGCTCCTTCGTTTCAAATTTGTCACTGAAAATCTCATAGCTTGATCACATTTGACTCTGTATACAAAGGCAAGAGGTTCTCAAATTTTCACACCAACCAAGTACCACTTAAAGTAATATTTGGCATTTTGAGTACCACTAGGTCTAAACTCTGACTTTCTGAGATCTAAATAAGGGGTAATCAAGGTCTGGAATCATTAAAACAAGTCTAAAATTATACAAAATCATTAATAAAGTATAGTTCAAAATTAGCATAACATTAGATTTGTCTTTAAACAAAATAAATACTCAAATTGCAGAGGGCCCTGAGCCCATGTACCACAGTTTGAGAAACCGCACTCCATGTGGGCAGAAATTGGGCCTTCTTAAGACGTAATGACTGTAAAGGTTGGCAGTGTGGATCATTTATCAAACCCTAAATTGACGTTAGAAGAAGAGGATGAACGCTTTGAAGCTTTTTGCATGACACTCATGCCTTACATTTTCTTTCATTTCAATGGGATTTTAACTATACACCAAAAAAAAAAAAAACACATTTGGGGAATTGTGTGGAACCGACAAGAGACCGACATACGAAAGAAAGAAATGGCTTTGCTTATAGAAATGCTTGATTGATAAAATAATGAGAGCAGGCTGGTGCAGTGATTTTTTTAGTAGGACGTCTTCGCTTGAGGGTTCTGGGATATGAGCTGTCAGAATGCAATGCTTTACTTCCCATATAAACAGATGGAAGAGACAAAACAGTGGAGCACATCCCTCCATTACCAGATATGAACACATGGGCATCACTTGACTTGGCCTGACATAAATCTCCTCTTTTCACTTAGACACAAACACAGATGTTGCCTCGACAGACGACAACAAGGAAGGAGTTTGAATAAAAACAAAAAGCGGAGGGGAGAATTTGTTATGTGGTGACACGTTCGGGGAAGGTGTCAGAATTAGTTTTATAAAGGGTGGATTTAGCAACACCTGACTTTAGAATTGTCGCCAGAGCTTCAGAAAACTACTAAATAAACAACTTTTGACAACATGAGATCTTAGACATCTTCTGTAAACTATAGTTTGCTGGAAGTAATTTCATGGTTGGTTACACTTTAAGACATTTGCACAACTGGAGAACTGATAGAATTACTTATGCACTGGTATGGAATATGCTAGATTGCTTAGATGTTCCACAGTATGACATTTAACTTTTCTCTTTCCTTGGAAACAGCAGGCAGTGTCACCAGGTAAAGTTATAGGTCAGATCTGCGGAGAGGCTATCCTGATCACAGCAAGAATGTATGTTTTAACCCTCTCAGGCTCAAATTAATTTTTAGTATCAGGAAAAATCTGATATTTGGGGAAAATTATAATGTGGGGTAGTAATATACAATCCTGACTTTTTTAACCTTTGTGAACAAAAAAAGTATTTTGCACTTCTGGCAGGCCGTTTGCGTGGAGCCATTCTTGCACAGTCTGCATCGTCCATGTTTATCAGCATGGATGGGAGAAAAGGCTCCTGAGTAAAAAAAAGCTAATAAAATATGGATGTGGAGTAAGTAGGTAATTGAAATTTAGCTGTTGCAAATCTGCAACGCCTGCCTGGAGAGGGTTAAAGGTCTTTATGAGTAATAAAAATGCCTATAATGAGATCCATGCATTTAAACTTACCTTACTGTGATGCATTTCAGGCAAAGCTGTAACATCTCCATTGAGACAAGAAGGTGGCAGACTCTCGACTAGTAAAAAGGTGTAACTTTTTGGTTGGGGGTCATCAGCTTGTTTCTATAGAGTTCCACAGTTTGAGATTATACAGCCAGTGGTGTAGTAGGGATTTTTTAAGTGGGGGTACACAATTCGTGCCATAAAAATCTGTAATATTTTATGTTTTTTTTTTGTTTTGTTTTGTTTGTTTGTTTGTTTGTTTTTAACTCAGAATGATGCAGAATCATGATATTAACATTAACGGCGTTTATAATCACCTACAGAACATAAATCATAGGCTACAACACATGTGCCCAGGACCTGAACCAGGACTGAACCAGGTCTAAACCAGGTCTAAACTAGGACTAAACCAGGACTAATTTTTGACTTGAGAGCAAGAGAGAGAACCCCAAGCCCGTGGAGCAGGGTGTCCACAAAGCATGATGAGGTGACGGCTGTGCTTAGCCCCTGTGGGTCCTGACATGCAGTCCTGGTTTAGACTTGGTTTAGTCCTGCTTTAGTCCTGTTTTAGTCCTGGTTCAGTCCTGGTTCAGTACTGCAGATAATATCATGAGCCTATGCAGGTTGTTTTCACCATTGGCAATAGCATCCGGTTTGACATTTAAGTTGTAGCTATTTTATATATATATTTTTTTTTATATCTCATGTCGGGAGAAGTGGGAGGATGGCAAACCCCATGTACCATGCCCACTACACCCCTGTATACAGCTCTGCCTTAGGTTTATTCAATTACAAGTGGTATACAAACTTAAAAATACCTACAACACATGCATTCTGACTGTAAGCAGGGGTCACCTCTCCACAGATCTGACCAGTAACTTGGTCTGCATGAAAATAAAAATGTTTAACGCCACAAATAACATCTCCATGAAGAAAAGCATTTGACAGACCCGCTACATGAAAAGTTACATAATGCACCTGTTAGCCCAGCTTGATAATTAAATTAAGAGTTAAATATCTATTTGTTTTTTCCCATTTGGTCCATGTACTATCCCTGCCCTTCTGTTACTGCATGTGGAAATTACAGTAATCCCATGAGCATAATTAACTGAGACACAATCTTACGTCTCAATCCAATTTCTCTCTCATGAAACAACTTCCTGAGCACGTAGGATGTACATTTATAAATAATTTTCCCTTTTTTCACCAACTGCAATTTCCCTGTCAAATCATTGCACATTATTAAATCACACCTGCTGCTGGCGATACAAAATGGAGAATTTCCTGCGTTGAGCTACAGAAGGTCCCATTAATGCCCCACGTAGGTTTTTCTATCTCCCCAATAATGAATCCTTCCTTGAGTGTAGGGCGCACTTTGATGTGGTGATCCGCGGGCGTCGCCAACATTAGTCAGAAAGCTGTCTCCTCCTTTACCATGGCGGGGCTTTGTTCACACTGTGGCATGCACGTGTAGCCCTCCGTTTGATGCTAGACAGATCTCTGCTTCATTATACAGTGCACTCCCACTGCCTTTCAAATGGAATATCCTTTTGAACGTATAGAACACATATAGAAAACTGGGTGCTGTCTCTGTGCCGTGGAATTAATAATACCTCTGCTGTAATGTAATTATGTGATGACGAAGTGATGAAAACAATGAAATGCGGTGTACATGAGAGACCAGTGCAATTTATTATTTAATCAGCCTCAAGCTACTGTTTAGATCTGTCAACAACTTCTCACACACACACACAACATACCAATACCATAACATGCATAAGAAGAGCTGGAACTTCATGAAGCATAATTATAGAACTGTTCAATTGAAATTATTGAAAGAAGTGATTTACTATTACCTGAAAAATACACAAAATATGCCATGTGCTAAGAGAAGCAATTTTATGATTCACATTGACGCAAGAAATCTCCAAAGCAGTGCTTAAAGGTGCATTGTGCAACTTTTCTGGTGGAGGGTCGATCAGCTGCTTGTCTTCATGGAGATGTTATTGCTTTGTCTAGAATGTTCCACAGTAAAGATTAAATGTATCTAACACAAGAGAAAAAACTATAGGCTGCATTACAGGTCACATCTGTGGAGAGTCACACTTATTCACAAAATGAATTATTGTATTTTAATAAAACCACCCATAATGAATAAATGCTAGATCTGTTCAATGTCATACCATGGAACATCCTAGACAAAGCAATCAAATCTTTCAGGTTTTTGACTGACAAAAATAAATAAATAAATGAAATAATAATAATAATAATAATAATAATAATAATAATAATAATAATAGCTGACAAAGTGTGTGTATTGTTGTGAAAATACAGATGTATATTATTGGAGAGCAGTGTTGTCACACAATAATACTCAGATAATAATCAGGAATAAAATTGATATCAACACTAGATACTGATTTGTCTAAGTACTGATGTATGACAAAAAAATCAGATAAAGTCATAATAGTGAATAGTTTTACATTGGTTTAGATTGACATACTATTGTTTAAGTTTTTTTTTTTTTTTTTTTTTTTTTCTTTTTCTTTCTTGGGCCCCTGGTATAATCATAGTGGTATAAAGTTTTGAGCCATATATTTTCTCCTTTTATGTGGCTGAATTGATGCTATCTCATACTTCAATTCTATTCTGTCTAGCTCTCAGATTCAGAAAACAATGAAAGCTTTGTCTTTGTCTTTTGCTGTTGGAGATCTTTTCAGAGACTCTGTTAACCACTAGGGGGCAAGCTTATCCCTTTGTCACTTGTCTTGAGCATATTTAGGCAATTACAGGCTGTGTGCACTGGTGTGTGGTGTGACAGACTGAACCCACACGACTGATAGTTTTGTATTTGGGGGGTGGCCATGTCAGAACCAGGCTGCGTGCTTGCATCCTAATCCACTCGGTACACTCTTCAGGCCTGTTCTTTCACCATTCTGATTGAAGCAAGTTGTTAAACCTCTGGCGTTCCTGATTAAAAATGTATGTATTTGCCCAAGTATTCCCGCCTCTCTTCTCCTCCTCTGCCTGTGCACCAGTGCTGCCTGTTGGCGTTCATGTTGTTATAGTAGCTGTCTCTTCGGATACACAGTCCTTACATTCACTCTCTATTCACTTTCACTCTTCCCTCTCTCAATGAGCAGAGGCTAAATTCTTGTGCCTCCTCTCCCTCTCCTCTGCCTCTGCTCGCTCATTACCAACAGTCTGGGCTTCTTTGCTGCGTCAAGTTCAATTTGCATCATTCTCCGGGTTGCAGCGTGTCAGCTAGGGGCTCCTGATCAAATCCTAGGAGCTGATGACGCTTTCATCCTACATTTAGCAAGCTGGTGTCCCCTGTAGCTGCCTCGCCATTACCCACAAGGCTTTGCTGGTGCCTGTGCGTGCTTCAGTCGGGCTCTCTGTAGCTCTGTGTACATTGGGATCTTGTTGGGTTGCCGATGATCCAGGAACAGATGGCGTGCTACGGTTCCCCCTGCCGAGAGTTAGGGCTGCTCAGTGAAGGATCGTGCAAGATTGCTTTTTTCTGCATAAACAAGCGCAGCAGCAAAGGCCGATATACAGTGTGCAATTCATAAATATTGAAAGTGCACTAAGGTGGTTATACATGGATTTTTATATTGAGCTAGTAATTAAAATATAGTATGGGAAACATGGGCTGGTTTATCCATGCATGATTTCCAATTTGGAATTTCCGTAAACCTTCCGTAAAGATTTTTTATTTTTTTTTTTTTTTTTTTTCCAGTCTGTTAATCTGTTATGGTTAAAAGTGCACTTTTCTGATGGAGCATTGTTGATCCCTATGGTGAGATTATTGCTTTAAGGACTGTTCCACAATATGGCATTAAATGTATCTATGTTTTGATGATTAAATTATTGGTGTTTTTACTGTCTTGAAAACCAGCCACTCTTACTGTGAGAGACTCTCCACAGATTTGACCTGTAACTTGGCCTAATGGTGTCACCTGCGTGTTACCACAAATATATGCTTAAAGACATCATGTGGGACATTCCACACAAAGCATTAACATCTCTGCAAAACTACACAATTTCACTTCTGTTCACAAATCTGTAGTAAATCAGATAAATATATAGTAATTCAGCTACTCAAATTGCAAAAACTGACCTTATTGCTGAGTTAAAATCAAACATAATAATCCTTTTAAATATTTTTCAAATTCCAAACATGGTTCACCTAGCACTTGACTGGCAAATTTTAGGTGTTGGATTATTAAGAGCCTCTTTTCTGGGTACTCACTCCAAAAGACGCTTGTTGAGTCGTGCTTAGAAAAACAATTTGGACAAAGTCTGCCAAGATCTCTACAAGATCACGATAAAGCTCAAGAGGAACCACCAGTCAAAGCAAACGGTGCCACAATTCACTCTATGTGGAGTGCAATCAATTCCTTGTCAATGAGAAGTGACAGTAATATTACAGAAGCATGCACATGGCTCTGACTGGCTGGTGGTGTTGATGGAACAGTCATAACAGGGCTGTATCTTGCAGTGGTAAATGGTGGCACTTGTAGATGAAGTGCATTTTAACTGCTAATGAACCAGTTGTGCTTGGGCTGATGCCAGACTCTCAGAAGCCAGAAGAAGATTAAATTCTTCTCTTTGGCTAATCATAACAAAAGCTGCAGGATTAGTCATTGGAGATAGAGTCAAGGTCCTTGCCCACACAGCTAATTGAGCTCTTATCTTGGCCCAGCCAGTAATGCCATTAATCATAAATGGTGAGGCATGTATGCAGAGAAGTATGGAGGCACTCTGAGCTTTCATTAGCTACAGAAATTGCAGAGTTTCTGTTTTGAAAGTCGGATCTCTAAAGGCTAGAGATAAACAGCATTGAGATGTGCATATTAGTTAATAATGAAAGCCTATGAAGGATGGATTAATTTGACAAGAATATGAAATACAATGTACAACTAAATGTGTGCTACTTGAACTTTTTAGTAAGTGGGTTTTTTGGGTGGGTTGGGTTGAAGTCAGCTGTCTAGCCCAATTGCCATTTTTGCTTAAAAATTAAATATTGAAATTATAGAATCTGTAAAGCAACATGTATCCCAGAGTGTCTTTTGTCCCACTGTACTGTTGATATTTAGTTGAAGAGGGACATTGTTATGACCGATCTTCTTTCCCTCTTCACCAGCAGAGCCCCTGTCTGCAGAGGCTAATGATAATCCATGGGAGTGAGATTTGTTGCTTTGGCTCCATTTTGCTGTTTACTCAGTGGATGTGTGGGCGATTTGCCATAGATATGAGCAAAGACAACACATGGTCTATTGTTAAGCTCTGCAGCTGGTCTGTGTCTGCGCCTGTAGTCATATGGTGTTACCTGTGAAGCTTCTGCCTGTGGGACATTAGCCTCACTAGAACTCCCACAGTCATCACAGTGACCTTGCTCTGTCGTTCTGTATGACCTCTGACAGAGATGATTCGATCCCTGGGGAGGACACAAGAGCATCCTCCACTACATTCACATCACATGTGGCTACAGAGGGGTCTGTGATCTGAGATGGACGAGTTCATGTAAAACTATGGCTACTTTCAAACCCTATGCAAGTGGTATTACAGTAGAAATAAGAATATTAAACATTAAAATTTTGCCCCCAGTGTTGAAAGTAATGCATTCACTGATCTCTGAAAATATGACTTTAATAACTTAACTGCAGCTGCTGTATCAAGTTAATAGATACATTCAGGTACAATATACCATTATTTAAATTTAGAGATAGTGTCCAGTAAAAATAAGTTTGACTTTGGCATTTTTATCCTTCAACCAGTGCCTCAGGGCAACCTGTCAGGAGCAGTGGGTGACAGCAGTGCAGCACCCGTCTCCAGATCCTGAGACAGGATCTCGGTCATGATACAATGAGTTACTGATGTAAGTAACCCATTTCATCACCATGACTATAGTCCGGCATGGGCATTTGCTGAGACTCAACAACATGTAAGAAGTATCAGTGGAAAGGGCTGCCACTATAACAAATTTTGAAGATATAGATATAGATATAGATATATAGATTAAATGCAAAATGAAACACTTTAGTACACAGAAATAGTAGTCAGTGTAGTAATTATCATGACAGTCCCCAACTTCTGTGTGAAAAAATCCATCAACAGTATGTAAATATGTATTCATTTATTTATTGAATACATTTATTGACATGGACCAAATATATAAAATAATTAAATTTGTTCATTCCACAAAGTAATTTGTATGCCAACAAGTGGTGTCTGAAGGAACAGAACATTCTTTATGGTAATGTGCATGTAATGAAAACTCATGACTGTTAACCACTTTGGCCTTTTTCTCATGGGTTTAAGCAGTTTAGAAATCACTGTGAACTTGGCATCGATACATCCTCACATAAGAAACCATCAAATCCATAGCACTAATCCTCTTTTAGACTCATCCTTGTGCATTGATTGACTGTGGTAACATATAGGGCTGAGGTGGTGCTGTATCCGTGCCCCGCATTCATATTAGCTGCTGATGTGTGCGTGCCACTTCACATTATGCACATGTTTGCTGGCTCCGCTTGACACAGAGCCCCGGTGCAAAACAACAAAAAGAAGAGAGCAATAGGCCGTAATCCCACCTGATCCGTTCTCACAGGAAATCCACCTCCCCCTGGCTGAAGAGCAGCGATAGTGTTCAGTGTATCACCTGACAGCGATGGAGCCAAATGTGCTGAGCTTAGACTGTTCCCCCTGTTCCCCAGCACCAGCACCCTTCTGTCACGAGCACCGACTGGAACAGAACCATGGGGGCTCCACTTACATACACTATAGTATCTAAAGTTGGTCAGAGTAGAAGTTTCTGTAGTATAGTGAAAGTTGTTGAGGCAGCAAATTATTGTGTGCAATATTTTAATACTGTAGTAAAAATGACCTGATTTTTGGGTATTTTTTCATGTTCTAGTAAAAGTAGTTTAGTAGTAGGTGAAGAAGTATTATTATAATAGTTTATATTGCAGACATATTGCATATTGATGTACTTATAAGGCAAGTATTAAAGAAGTATTGTACAGTATTGTAGTTGTATGTATAGTTGTATGTATAATTAAAGTAGTTTATATTCCATACATCTTCCATAATGATGTAAGGCAATTTCCGGACTCTCTTGGTACTTTGTTCCTGATTTCCAAACCCACTCTCTACCCTCTCATTTCCTATTATTACTTTTAAGACTCTTGATTATATGAAAATTGTTGTTCAAAATGCTGTACTTCTCCTTACGGTAGAGTCTGTACTGTACTGTTACCATGGTACTAGCAAATATATAACAATACATTCATAAATCATAATCTGTAGATAAACAATTACAGCTGTATACATTTTACTGAATGTAACAACTCCAAACGACAATAACCTCTTTATAAATAGATAGATACTTTATTATTTTATTATATTTATTATTTTGCATTAGAACAAAGAACAACTACATGACCATGAGTCCCCTTCTCTTCCTTTTTATCTGCAATTTAACCTGAACTCAAGTGTCTGTAGTTTGTAGTTAGCCTGACACATTTTTGGTGTTTGGTTACAGTGCACAGAGCATTTATAAGCACCAATCAGTTTTGCCCCAAATGATCAGCGCTCATTTAAACACCCCTCTAATGTCTTTATTATCCCCCCTTACTGTCTCAGGCCCATTAGCAGACTTGCAGCAGAAATGGCATCCATATTACCAGGCACCAGGATCTGTACAAGCTCAGAGCTCCAGGGAGAAAGGAAAAGCTGAAGGATGCAGTTTAAAAATACCAGATTGTTTTTCTCCAGGGCTGGGATGACTCATTACCCAGGCAGCAAAGCAGGAAGTCTTGTCAGTTGGGTCGCCCCATAGTACAGTGACACGCAGATTGTGCCAGCACATCAGTTACTACGGCTACAGCAGTACACGGAACAGCAGCGATAGATGAGATAAAAGTCAATTTTATTAGCAAATAATGTAAGTGGTTTAAGTGGTAATTTATATTAAAGGTCCACAAGGTAATTTCTTCTGGTGCTTTTACTTGCGTGTTTCAGTGTTATTGCCTTAAAGGACCCATTTTATGCTGTTTTCTGATCTATGTTATAATGTTGTTTCCTGAGCTAAGATGCCTGGAGTTGTGTTTTGTTTCATTCACACATGCTTAACACACAAGCCCTGCATATTTAGGCTGAGCTCTTTTCTCAAACAGCAAACAATCTACTCCTCCTTGTGATGTCATGTGGTAAAACAGGAAGTGCTCCACTGTGTTTTTAAACTCCATATACGTTTCCTAAAATAATGTGGAGAATTTCAGATTTGCGATATCCAAACTTTACTGAACAAAAGATAAAAGGTAGCTGTTAATTTGAAAACTACTGCTTCATGACATCACAGGGTGGAACAGAGCATTTTGAGCTTAGGAGATGTAGAGAGACAAACTGAGGATTACTCAGACATGTGTGAATGAAAGAAAACATAACTCCGGGTATATTTTTGATGATGTAACAACATTATAACATGTTTTGAAGCTCACAAGAGGCAGTTGCATGCACCCTCTAACTGTATGGCATTAAACTGCAAATCTGTAATGGAATCATATTTATTCAGTTACACATATCTGCTATATGGTTAAACTACTTTTAAAAAGCAAAATTTTTTTCTTTTCCTGCAGATCGGACCTACAACTAGGAATGGTTGTATCACCTGATTGTTCCCCTGGAGAAAGATAAGTTTAATGCCATAGTGCAGAACATTTGAGATCTCCATGGAGACAAGCAGGTGACAGACTTTCTACTCGAAAAGTTACTTAGTGTACGTTAAGATGAAGAAAAATAATGATGTGATATGACAATGCAGATAAATAGTTAACTGTTTCATGGCTAATAATAATTCTAAATATGAAATCGCCATGACACTTTCCTGGTTAAATTCCCATAAGAGGACATATATGTCATTTGATTTTTATACAAAATTGCAAGGCTATTAAAAACAAGCAACGGATCAAATCAAATCAGCCAAAGTATAAACCAGTGGCATTTTAAGTCATTAAATTGTATGCATTTAAACATGTAAGCATTTGCTTTAATTATCAGATTTATTTGTACATTCTTAGTTACAGTTAATTGCATCTTTGAATAACATCTCATGCACCATAAATCACTTCTTTCCTAATAAGACAGGCAGTACCAGACTAAAATCTACCCCCTTCTTTTGTTCTTACCAGGGAACACTCTGCACTAGCTGTAAGATTTATCACTGCGACTGCTCCATGGACAGTGGCTCTATTGTGTTCCCAAAATGACAATATAGAAAAGTTACGAGAGCAGATTTCTCAGGGAGATACAGTATTTTACTGAAGTGTCAAACAGCCCCTGTCGATGACAAATATATCCTTTCGTCTGATAACTGGTTTGGTCAAGAATCAAATGCATTCCAAAATAACCAAGCTTCTCGAATACCTCCTCGTAGTAGATCTGCTGTTATCTGATCACTCTTAAGTCAAAAGTGCCACATCGACATTCTGGATGATGCCAGGGGTCAGAGGTGGCGCGGGGCCGTGCTGTTGTGACACTTGGATCATTTTTCGCAGGGGAGATAAAGTGCAAGAATGATTGGTTCCCACATGAGGTGAACTTTGGGCAGTGCGAGACCTTTCCAGTGAGGGAGGTGAGTGATCCGTGGAGGCCGCTGCTGTAGAGGGGTGCCCTTATCAGGCGGACAGTGAGAAAGAGCAGGAGATAGGGGAAGAAAAGGCCCCAGCGTGACTGCATGTAACTGATGGTGAGCAGATACGTGTGGATGTTTCTAATGGGTTTGATTCAACTAGCTGGTTCACTATAGTTCAGACACTGTGTTATTTCAGATGGTTGGGTTTCCGTGTCTCCTTCTCTTGGAAAGCTGCATTTAAAGACATATTATGTTATTTTCTGATTTATGTTATTTTTCTGATCTATGTGCTTCCCCATCACAAACATACCTGGAGTTGTGTTTAGTTTAATTTACACACGTTCACACACTTCTGATGTTATGTGGTAATACAGGAAGTTCTCCACTGTGTTTTAAAACTCCATACACTTTCACTAGACTTATTTGGATAATTTCAGCCCTGGAATTTTTTCACTCTACTGATCTCTTTCACCTCTCTACTAAGGCAAAAGGTAGCTGTTGACTTGAAAACTAACATATAATGACATCATACGGTGAAAGAAGTAAACAGACTAATAACTAAGGATTGCTCAAACATGTGTGGATGAAACAAAATACATGCATGCATGTTTTTGAGGAGGTAACAATATTCTAACATGACTTAAAGCACACAAGAGTAATTGTTGTTTTAATCAGCACCAAAGATAGAAGTATTGTGTAATCTGCAGTCTCCATAAAGATAGATATATTTTATGGCATACTTTGGAACATTCCAGGCAAAGCAAAAATCTTCTACTAGAAAAGTTACATGACTCCATGTTCAAATGAGTTTTTTCATAGTATTGCTTGTACACAGTGGTCTGTGTCTGAACCGACTATACTGATGCTTCTAATGCTTCTAGTTGTATTGTTTAAGTGCATCCTTGGGGATAATAATAATTTAAAATCATGCAAAAGGCAACATTGTGGTAAACAATGATTTCAGTTGCATTCATGTAGTACATCTCTTTGCATAACAAACCACTCTTTTGTAGTATAGAGCAATGTAACCTTTTAAAATATCAAAACATCGTGCATAAATAACTTACAAAAGAGCTTACAATTTACTGCTGTTTTTCTCACTGGACTCTTAGCTAACATCCAGTCCTTTCCAGTTGCCCTCTTCAGCAGTGATTCATCAAATGGCCTGGCCCCCAAAGTGGAGCAGTTTCTAAAGTTTACAGATGCAAATAAAAACGTGATGTTCCATTCTGAACTCTACCCCGGGATGGGAACATTGCCTCTGTCTGTTTTTAGACTCTCCTCCTCTCCTCCACTCTCCCTCCATCCTCTTTTTATTCCTCCACTCCGAGTCCTCTGCAGAAAAATCCATTCTCTTGCAGCAGGCCGCAGTGGCACCGAGGCATCTGGTAAATAATTCAAGTCTTCCTGCGTTCATTCTTTTAACAGAGGAGGCATTCCCTATAAGGCCCACTCAGAAGTGGCCTTATTAAAGCTACTAGTCTAGAGCTGTATCTCTGCCTCCCTTTAGGGCCAAAATTTAAGATGTCCTTAAAATACACCCACAGCAAGCCGCCTCAGCTCCCCGGCCCGTACAGTCAAACTAAAAGAATCCAATTTGACGACGTAGAGCCCCCGAGGTGCTAACTGCACCGTTAGCGAGGTGAACAGCACGGATCTTGCACACCTGAGCTCTGGGTCTCACACAAAATGGCTGACAACAAGACACTTACTACCAGTTCTACCAGTTCTACTTAAGAGCATAGTATGGTACTTGCATACTTTAAAGGTTCTGTATTCTGCAAAATTGACTCTTGAGAGTCTTGATGTCATGAAGAGGTAGTTTTCAGTTTAATAGCTGTCTTTTGTTTAGAGATTGGCAATTCTATGTCTGAAATTAACCAAATGATTCTAGTGAAAGTGTATCGACTTTAACACAGTGGAGCACTTTTCCTGTTTGAGAGAATAAATCTAAATATCCAGGGTTTATGTGCCAGTGTGAATGAAACAAAACAAAACCCCAAGTTCTTGTTGAGGAAACAACATTATAACATAGATCATAATATATGCCATTTAATGAACTTCATTCTGTATACATTGTGCTTTATAGTATAGAAAAAGTGTAATTATAATTTCACTTAAATATATATAGTTACAAAAACTTTCACAAAACCCCTGGGGAATTGATCAAATTGCAAATCCTTATTAACAAGTACCTCTCTCTCTCTCTCTTTTTTTTTTTTTTTTTTCATATTCACTCACAGTTAAAACTATCCAGTTACATAATTTAGTTTTGCATATTTTATCACAATATTTGGAGACAAAAAATAACTAAGCGGATTATGCTTAAGCATTTCAGCACCATGGACAGCTCTCAGTGCTAGTTCTAGCCAACAGCCATCCATTCGTCCAAAATTCAGGAAAATAACTACTCAAAAATGAATTTGTATTGCATGAGTTTGGTTTATGGTCTTGAATTAATTTATTTTGAGATGAATGGTAGAAAAGAGTCTGCAATAGCCAAAAGAGTGATGATTCAGTCATATACTTCACTATGACTATACAGGGGGATATTTCCGGTCCCTTCTGAGCCACTTCACACAAACGTTTGTTGAAGTATCATCTTTATCATAAACATGTTTTTTTCAGTGTTATATTAGCATTCCTTTTGTCACTCAAGTAACATCGCTATACTCTTTTTACGCTTTCTTTACAGTCCTGAACAGACGCTGCATCTTGATATTGCTCTATACAGCGTTATACTGTCTTCCTTTACAGACCAGAACAAAATGGTGCTCTCCAAGGTTTTTCATCCTTCACTAAACACAGAAAAAAACTAATAGCATTTAAGTGAACATGGATCAGATTGCAGGCCTGTGGAATGAGAATGAAGCAGTTTATAGCAATGTGGAGGCAGATACAGTAAGATCCTAAATCCCACCAATGTCAGATATCCTCCTACACAAAACTAAAAAGTCAGCCTCTGCAACTACTGTTTACATGTTTTCGATCACACCTTTCACCTTTTATTATACAGTATTATTTTAGATGTTGTCTTTGGACGAAGTTTATTTGAACACCTGACCTTAAAAAAATAAAATAAAAAAAATGGGGAAAATGAACTAGATCATTCTGAACAGTTTGCAGTGGTATTCCTCATTTATCTTGTGCATTTGGAGCTATCTAATTATTCATCGTAATTAGTCTTTTCAGCATTTGTCACAACTTTCAGAGCCTCTTTTGCTGTCATAATGCTAACAACTACCATGCTAACCGTGCACTTCCTGATTATGGGACAATCTGTACTGGGGAGATACATTTTGTTCAGATACATGGACAAAAATGACAACAGGATCTTTAAGGAAATTGCAGTTAAAATTAAAATTGGTTTTGCCCCAGTGCAGTACAGGGGCAGTTAGGGTCAAAATAAGACCATTGTGCGCTGTCTGTTGTTAGCATTAATTTACCCTGACAGCAGCTCTACACTCTGGCCTCTGAACTTTGTGAAAAGCTCTCATGAACTAATAACAGAGAATAATTAGGATGGTAGGGATGTGTTGGGAAAGTGAGGAATAACTTTTGACCACTGTAAACCAATTCCAATTAACTAGTTTTCTCCTTTTTCAGCAACTAAAAATCAGAGTCTTTAATTTGGTTTGCTAACTTCCTGCTTTTTAATAATAGACTTAATGATACACTGGAACTAGACAAGCCTATATTGCACTATTTTATTTTATTTTTTTTATGTGCTCTAATGTTCTTTCCTTATCACAAATATACCTAGACTTGTGTTTCGTTTCATTCACACATGGTTAACAAACACAAACCCTGCATATTTGAGTTCCTCTCAAACAGAAAACACTTTGTTCCACATTGTGATGTCATGTGGTAAAGCAAGAAATGCATGATTTCAACCCTGGAATTTCCAATCTCTACTAAACTAGAGCAAAAATTATCTTGTTAACTTGAAAACTACTGCATCAAGACAACCCAAGGTGGAACAATACATTTTGAGCTTTGGAGCTGTAGACAGATGCATAAAAAAGGGTTACTTAAACATGTCTGAATGCAACAAAACACAACTCCAGGTTTGTGAGGAGGTAACAACACTCTAACATGGCTTAAAGCTCATAAGAGTCAATTTTGTATGATATAGGACCTTTTTTCTATCCAAGCAATTGTATCAAAAGTATCTCATTTCTCCCCAGTACTCGATCTAATTTTTGTGCTCCCTCTTATCTGCCTTAATACTTGCGAAAACTGGCTTAAAAGATGAAAGGAATGGAGCGGTTTGCCTTATCCAGGTCAACATGTCTCCAGGACTCCTTTTCTCCTATCCAAAACAGACACAGATCTACAAGCCAATATCACCCAAATTATTGAGTGCCACAGATCAGTTTAATCTCCCTGATAAATGTATTTATTTTATCACCTTCATCGGGCTAGTCTCAGGGTAAAATATTCCTTTGCAGATCTCTTCCACCTGCTCAAAGCCACAGAGAGAGGCTGTTCCCACCGCAGCTGATGAGTCATGCACCAAAACTACACCGGGAATTAAACAGCCACTGTAGGAGATAATAGATAACTAATGACGAGCAGATAGAGCGTGAGAGCGTGTGTCAATTTTGGCTGCAGTAATTGAATCATAGAAGGTGTGGCAATGGAAATTCACAGGATCTCACGTCTGTGTAGTGTGTGAAGTCTTGAATATGGGGAAGATGATATAAATGATTCATAATAGTCTATATAAGAAAGTCTATATGAGGCCTGTGGTGACCAGGACTACTATAAACTAATATGAAGCTCTACATTGCATTATTCATTCACTCCACAGACTGGGTGGTCATAAGCAACAACTGCCCTGGGGCATATTGTTGGAGGTGTGCCCCCCCCCCTTCGGGTATACAGAGCATCACAACTACTACTATTTCTATTTTGTGTTGATGGATTGTGCTGAAGATTGCAGAGAAATTCACATTTAAAGACTGGAATGAGTACACTATATTAAACCTAAAAGCATACACAGATTACCGCTATCAACAGAAACACATAAAAATGAGGTCTTATGTTTCAAGCATAACTCACTCGTTTACTTTACACAACTTGGATTATAATGATAAGAAGCACAACATGAGAGATGGAGGAAAAAAAGAGAGAGCGAGAGAGACACATGGATGCAGACTCGTCTTTCAGTCAAGTTGTGCAGATTTAAGTCAAAACATGTGAGGAGACAAAGAAACACTTTGGCTCAGGCTGCTTTTTCCTAAACAAGACCATAAATAATCATCAGCACCACACACTGTTACTGCCACATGATTGGCTGTTGACCTGTTGATTAGAATGCGCATGCTTTATCATCAAGATCGATCAAAGTAGGGATCACATCTAACAATCTTTCAAACTTTGGCACAGCTCTTCTTACAGGTGGTTTTATTGCTCAAAAACAGCCACTAACATTCTGACTGTTAGCGGCGTCGCCTCTCCACAGATTTGATCCGTAACTTCTCCATGCAGATAGAAAAGTTTAATGCCATACTGTGAAGCATTTCAGACAAAGCAATAACATCCCCATGGAGAAAAGCATTTGAAGAACCCTCCACCAGAAAAGTAACACCCCTTTAAAGAAGACATTTTAATTGTAATCCTCAATATTGATCTAAAAGTTCTGAGTAATAGAAACAGGTCCATTGGATTCCTGTCCAAAATAGCAGAACTGACAGGCCCAGCATCTTCCCTGTGGTATTTCATCATAACAAGAAGTAGATATGTATGTACTTTTTATTGTTTAAAAATATCTCCATGACATTTTTAAAGCCTACAAAGTATAGAGAAGTGGGTGGAGATAGGGTCTGTGTGAAAACAGATGTTTCCTGAGCCCTCGTGCCTTAAATGCAGGACACCGCAGGATTAGACAAACATGCATGAATCAATCTAAATAACACTCTGAGAAGGCATATGATGAGAGAGCACCATTATAACATGAATAAAAGTTTGTTTTACGTACATTACCTTGGAAGAAGCTGAAACTCCAAGAGATAGAGATCATGTCTGAAAAAAATAACTTTGATCATAATTATAAAGAAAGTAAACCCAAGGCTGCAGACAGACACGCTGAAAGGAAATAGATGCTTTTGATCAAGTTTGATCAAGTGAGATGATTTTCTAAAGTTAACAGACACATAGCTGCAAGTAAACTTTGAAAATAAATAAATAAATAAATAAATAAATAAATGCAAACTTGAAGAAGATAATTATAGAAAATGCTGTTTCTATGAAGGTTTCTAATAAGATTTTCTTCTTGGACTCATCCTTATGCCACAGCGGTAACCTGATTAGTGAGCTCTTGAATCTTGACCTAGCTACAGGATTAATGTAATGTGCATGTTTTAGGTGATGAAGGAATTTAGAACAGAACAGCACCCTCATTATGTGAGGACACTATGGGTTGTTGTGTGTTTACAATTATAGTTTAGTTAAAACATAAATGTAAGAGTACTGGTGAAAACATCTGCCTCAGAAAACTCATAGTGAAGTTCCTCTCTGTCAGTCACATCTAATTATAGCATTTCTATAGGCTTACTCCATATTATCCATGTGATTTTTTTCATCTGTTTCTCCATATGTCATGTGTAGCTTAGCTTTACTTTGCATTGCATATTACAGTTTGGTGAGCACAGCATTGCACCATGGGATACTGCGGTGGGCTGTGACACAGTCTGTCTGCATTCTGAGTGTGAGAAATGATCCCTCCACTCAAAACGACTTGGAGCATGTGCATTTTATCAGCTGCACTGTTTTGACATGTGGTGTTTAAGGGGAAGGGGAAATAGCAGACTCTGCAGTTTACAATATATACACACTTACAGCAAGTATTAATTCAACTAAGAGTGACTTAAAAGTGTGCTAACTTTTCTGAAGGAGGATATCCACCTCTGTGCTTATCTCCATGGAGATGTTATTGCTTTGCCTAGAATGTACTACAGTATGGCATTAAACGTTTCTGTCTCCCTGGAGACCAGTTGCAGGCCAAATATATGGAGAGGAAACCACACTCACAATTAGAATGCATGCATTTTATAGCCATAAAAAAACAAATGTAACATAAATTTAATGCCGCACCGTGGAACATTACAGTTAAAGGAAAACCTCTCCAAGGAGTGAAGCAGATTGTGAAGTGTGATGAATTATTGAATAATTTGATTGTGGCAGGTATCATAAACATACATATCAATGGGGGAATTTACTGCATTTGTAAGAGGCAAGGCCACTTCATTTGTATAGCACAATGCGTAATTCAAAGTGCAGAATAAGAGAGACATTAAAATCACAATACAAACAAATCAAAAAGTAAATAATCATCATCAGATTAACATAAATGTGCCCTCATGGGGTGTAGACAGTAGTGGTGAAGAGGACAGAAGTATAAGCTGTCTGGTGGTTCTATTGCTGCGGTGGATGGGTTGTCAATGGGTTGTATGCAGCTAGAGATATCAGGAGGATGACAGAAAGTGCTTTAAATCAAACCCTTGAGTTGTGATTGACTGAAAGGCAAAAAAAAAGGTAAGAAATACTGTGTGCAAGGTTTGAGTTAACATTTTACATGATTCATGATTGCTGATAATATTATATGGACAAACATTTAGTTTAGGGTTTTGTTCATGCTGGATGCCCTCTCTTATCCCCCATCCATTCTAGGATTAGCATAAATAATATTTCAACACCACCAATCAGGAGGACAGCACCTAGTAACAAATACATTTTTTACTATATAACTGCTCATTTAGTATTTACACATTTGCATAATGTCCAGTGTGTTTTCATAGAAGTTGTATTTTTTATGATATGTCAACTGGATATGTGCATTTCTGATAATTAAGCATGTATTTGTGTACAAATGCATAATGTCATTCTGTAAGCACACTATATTGAAATCAAGTTCCATTGTACTGAAGGCAGCTCCCTGGCAGCATGCAGCTCTCTGACTACATATGGGAATGCCTAAACCCATTTGTGACAGCAGCATGACTGAGGGCTTACGCACTTTGCCAATTACAAAAAAAAAAAAAAGGAAAGTAATATATGTAGGGGCACAAAAAGGATTTACTTGATTTAATTTTCACATTTTTGTCTTTGATGGTGAGGACTGTAAGTTGTAAGTAAGTAAGTTGTAAGCCTATGCATTTTTGAATGACAATGCATATATTTGATATGCCCTATTTGATATAGGGATTATTTCACACTTACAATTGAAATTACACTCCATACCTCAAACAGTTGTTCTTAGGCAAGGCATGTGTGAGTGGTGGTTATTATCTCACCATCAAAAACACCAGACAATACCACAAATCTCATATCACACATCATCTCCTCCTCTTTATGATCTCTAGTTCATCATTTATAAGTGTCACAAATACAATTGTACAATTCCTCATAAGTATTGTTCTTACACATAAATGCCCTGTACCATATTCCAGAGTACATGAGCTGTACTCAGAGAGTAGGATGGTGAGTCTGGCTGGTACTTTCCTCAAACAGCTGCAGTGGGGATGACAGAGATGCACTAGTCATTTTTCTTGCAGTTTTAACAAGACTGGAGATTTGTATTTTAGACTTCGTAAAATGGACTCTATTGGAAAGAGTGCTGTGATCTTCTTGTACATAAAAAGTGGAGTTGTCAGCTATAGACACTGGCACACATGCATATGCATTTTTTATTATTTTATTTTTATTTTATTAATTTAAAGTCAATACGCCTTCACCAGATTCCTCATTATACCAAACACAATTAAAGTAATGTTTTTTCTGCAGGAATATTTTAAACATTGGATTCTGAGGCGATGCATTGTTGTCAGTAGGCATGTGGTGTTTGAATTGGCAGGTTGCACAAATCCTCTATCCAGGCTTTAGTGCTCTGGACCTTGCAAAAAGAAGATGGGCTGAATCACTAACATAATACCAAGTGTGGGAATTCACATTGGTATTATCCTACTCCTACCACAGACAACATGAATCACAATGATCAAGAGTGACTCATGATTGAATGTGGGGTCAACAGATGGAAATGTTAAAAGACTTTAGATGAAAGAGCATACAGCAGCATAGGTCCACTCTCCTCCACTGTTAAAGTCAGCCATCCTTAGTGAAAAGCAATAGTTTCATTGTCATCAGCTTTGAGGACTGCAGTGTTGAGGACTGAGGATGAGTAAAACAAGAGGACCACGCACAAACAGCTTGTAATGAAGGACTAGACGTGTGGATGGTGTTGTACTCTGTTTCTCCTGAAGGCATGTTTTAACTCTCAAAGAATGGCCTGTTCGGCTGTACACTGCTCAGTGTTCTGACAGCTTCATTACCAGAATACTGTGGTTGGCAGTGCCCTCTTGCACTGGAAATCGTGTTAGAGAAATGTGAAGTGGATTAAGTTTTGTTCAGAGCAGTAACAACTGAAGAAAAGGAAATCAATCAAAATCAAACAAAAACATTTTGACATGTTGGCAAAAGCTGTGAAAAAAGTTTACCAAAGGAATGTTGGGACTTTTGTGAGTTTCACTCTTTTCGTACGGCTCTTTTAAGCACCACTAACCACTGTGGTCAGTGATGATATAAATGAATACATCTGAATGAGGACTTGGTGGCTTTTAATTTATTCTTTAAAACTGCAAAGTAGAGTGCTGTGGTTGAGTAAAGTATTTGTCCATGAACTTTAATAGCCAAAATTAAATAATATATTAACAGATTTTAAAATAAAATAAAAATTCAAAAAGAGAGAAGAACGTGGTTACAGGTACAGTATGGGGCAGTGAAGGACAGCTTAGTTATCAATGTACAATCAATGAACATTTATTGGATTTAAAGGTGTACAATAGTGCTGTAGGGCACAGTATCTGCTCATCTTCTTGGACGCTGCCGGGCCATGTTACAATTTTTAATTTTATTGTCGTTTATTTATGTATTGTAATCAAATGTAAGTAATTGAATGAATGCAAGATAGATGAGTTGTCAAGTTTAACGTCATGATGTGTAAGATTCCAATCAGAGCAACAAGATATCCATAGAGACAAGGTGAGGCGTACCCCCCACCAGAAAAGTTACATAGCACCCCTTTAAGTCCAGTAACTGTTCTAACATTAACCCAACTACCCTGGATTTTCTACTCACAATTTATCACTAAAAGTTGATATCACATGTAAGCCAAAGTTTATGTAGTATTCCATCAACTTAACACAGTCCAAACTAACCCGGTCAACCTTGATTAATAGCTGTTGTGGTAAAAACAATGTCAGAAAGTTTTTAAAAGATGAGTGGCCCTCTTGTACTCATGATATGGAAACTGGGCCTAACCTTGTGAAGCCCTTGTACATGGATAGCTACATCTAAGTGCGTACACATTAGCCATTCCAGGTGGAGCTCAGGTGAATGTACAGTGGTATTTTGAGTCCAGCTATTCGCCATTCATGTTCAAAGCACAGGGGATGACAGCCTCTGGATCTATAGTGCCGGAGGGGGCCTATCGGAGCACTGAAATTGTAACCTTGGAATCCTTCACAAGACAAAATCATCATTGACACCCTTTTTACTGCCATAATGTGTCATCTAACCCTTCTTAGACATCTCCACTTTCAGCAATATTGCACTCTGCTAGAATGACCAGCTGACTGTGCAGAGCTGAGAATATGTCTCGTACAATCTAAGTTACAAGGTAGACTGAGGTAGCCATTGGAGATATGTAACAGTAGCCCTGTCACGATAATTACTATATCGATTTACCGTTCAATATATGAAAGCTGCATCAATAGATTTTTGGGGTCAATATGCTTTATGTGTACAATTTCCTTGCAATAATGGGAACATTTTTGTTATTTTTGTTGCAACACAATAAGATTTGAGCTGCAAAACACTTTTATGGCTAATAATTAGTTCATTCTGGTATTTATTTGTTGGAGCTAAGGCCTTTTGATTATACAGTATATTTAAAAGTCCTTTTTTTTTTTAAATATACTGAGCTTTTAGTCAATGACTTTCATTCACACTGTTCATTTGAGCAATCCTTTGTTATTAGTCTGTTACATTTTCAAGGACCAGTATGCTCTGTTCCATTTTAGGATGACACAAAGCAGTAGTTTTTAAGTTAACAGCTACCATTTACCTTTAGTTCAGTAGAGATTGCCAATTCCTGAGCTGAAATCATCCAAACGATTCTAGCACCAGTGTACAGAGTTTAAAAACACAGTAGAGCACTTACAGTATTACTACATGACCTCACAAGGCAGAACAGAGTGTTTGTGATGAGGAAACAACATTATAGGCAAGAAAATAGCGTAATATGGTCGCTTTAAAAATATATATATTGGGATTATCCTGCTTTCTTGTTCTTGTAAAGTAATTTTTTCAGTATTATTTTTTACCTTTATATTTCTCTGTAGCAATATATCGTGCTTCAAAATGTCTTATTGTGACAGGCCTATGTACCAGGAATATGACTTTAAATGACCGCAAAACATCATCTGACTCATCTTCACCAAGAGTGGAAAGGCATAGGATGTCCATATGTCATGATACACACAAACAAACATAAACAAATCCATATGGGTTGGGATTTGATTCGTCCATGAGATAGAAATCCATTATTCTCCAAGGACTTATCTAGCAAAGTCACATGCATGGCAATTAGCACAGCTTTTCCCAAATGCACCATGGTCAATCACCTCAGGCAGATCTCCGTAAGGGTCAAAATATGTAACATGGCTGTGCAAAAAGGCAAATATTAAAATCCTATTCAATTAAATGTTTATTGAAAGCACTGGTTTGGTGATTTATTTAATGTGACCAAAAGTCAGTGGAATATATGAAGTAGTGTAGTCACAATGTTTATTTAATTTTATTTAATTTATTTAATTTTGACTGCCACTAAACATCTACATAAAAGAATTAATACAGTGAAAGAGATATTGTACTAAAACATGTTCATGAAAAACAACTGAATAGTTTTTAAAGCAGACATACTGTGCATGTGTTTTCTATATAGTTAAATTCTACATCCATGGATCATTATGTTATAATTTGGACATTTTAAATCACAATATTCATCTAAAACAACTTACATGTCTTCTAACTTAGAAAACTGTGATGCCCAGTGGGAGCAGACATTGTTGTAAACGGCATCAAAGCAAAGAGCCTTGAAGTTATTGGCACCTCCGATGGATCGCTACAGATCATATTAGTGAGTTGCTGATTTTTTATTATTATTTTTTTCATACCAAAATGACTATGCAAGACTGACAAACCCTACGCTTATCACCAAGTAGGAAAATAAAACTGAAGTAAGTACAGAACAGTGGGTGTATTATGGCATCTTGAAAATAAGCGATTAAAGATTGTTCAGACACGCATGAGTAACTCCAAATAAAACTTTGAGAGGGTAAATGAGAAAAGGAAACTATAACATGGTTAGCTCTGAAAAGTATATTTGCATAATATGTCTACTTTAAGACAAAATAAATGATCATAACAGGTAAGGGAAACATAGCAGCCATTACTCAAGCCAGCCAGGTACAAGTCTCACCCATTAACCCCTTTAACTTCTGAATTATTAATAGCGCTTATTTATTTAGGAGATTTTAATATTTAGCTGGTCTTCAGACATCTTGAGTAGTTTGTGCGTGACTTTAATCTCCCCCAAATCCCTTCACTACATTTTTCCTGTTATTTTCTGTCTGTAATTCCTACTTAGTGCTTGAAAAGGGATGACACTCTCTGTTTTAGACAAGAGAAGAATGGCTCCTCAAATGTTAACACCTGTGCTGAAGTCTGCCTGGAAGCGACTCATCACCGCGACAACGGCCTCCTCATGTGCTCCCAATGCAGCCATGTGGAGATAAGATAAGGCCTCGCGCACTTGGTTAGGCAAAAGCTACCGCCAGTGAATGTGAAATACAAAGTAGCCCTTTCCAAAATTGTTTTTTATTTTTATTTTTTTCCTCTCTGTGGCTTTAGGAACGCATCCGGACATGTCCTCTGAAGGCTTGCATTATTTCCAGCTTACACTACATGAATTATACATTTGACACGGCCTCAGTTCACACACATGCACAAATTGTCCATGTCTGAGAGGCGTGGAGGCGGGACAGGGCCGGGCAGCGAAGGCTCATGGGTAGATTTGACTCTCAACACCCCTTTTGGATGGGAGCCTCGGCAGCACCACTTGGCATGCTGCCCGCTGTACAATAGACGAGAGAGGAAGGAGACATTTCTGCCCCCGATCCAATGGCACTGAGCCACCATGATACAAGTCATCCATGCAGTGCTATTTCACCACCGCCAACTCTATTAGGGTTATGCTTAAAGAGGGAATAATACACCACAAATCTTTGCTATTCTAAGCCTCGATTTTTGAGTTTGAAAAGAAATAGTAATTGTTTCTCATGTGTTGCCTGTATGTGAGCTGTGGCTTCCGAGGCATATGACTTTTATAATTGGATTTCACATGAATGGTTGTCTGTTATGTGCAATTAGCTACAAGACGTATGGAACAGAGAAGTGATTTAATGTGAATGAATAATGATTGAATTGAAAGGACTGAAATAACAAACTGACGTGCACAGATACAAAATGTTCCAGCAAGAGAAAAAGAAGCTATATTTATCAGAATGACTCCAGTTGATGCACAGAAGAGCAAATGACTTTCTTCATCTGCGTAATTGTGATGTTTAAGTGTGGAGTGAGGGGCTGAATGATCTTGCAGTTCAGAAGCTGGACTTGAGGCACTCTTGAGGTCGATGGTAATCCAATGGCAGCTGAAAAAAAAGATATCCTCTCTTCCTCCCACTCTCTCTCCCTCTCTCTGCATTGATCGAAGGGAGTCGATCTGACAACCCTGCGATTCCGAGCTCATTCACCCACTGTCAAGAGCCGTTACTACGGAATTTTCCTATCTTTGAAGTATCACTGCTAATAGCATACTTTGCCCAATACTCAATAACTATCCTGCCATTTCCAAGTAGTGTCTTATTGATTGCTGTATTTTTGTCTATGCTTAAAGGTGCATTATGTAACATTTCTGTTGGATGGTCCAGCACTTGCTTATCTCCTTGGAGATGTTATTGCTTTGTTATTGCTGTTCCGCATTATGGAATTAAACGTTTAAACGTATCTGTCACCATGGAGACAAACAAGCGGTGCCAATTTACAAGTCTTATCTGTGGAACCACATGTTTGTTTGTTGTTGTTTTTTTAAGGTGAAGTATATTACAGGCAAAGCAATAACAGCTTCACCATAAAAAACATTAAAGTGCATGATAGCATAGTCTTATTTTTTTATGTTTACGGTATTGGTGACTTGAAGTTCCAAGCCATAGATCTTAAAAACCATAGATCTTACAAAATTACAGCTAATTTAACTTGTGTACCCATAGCACGCATACTTTGGAGCTGCTGCCCATCGACCTCTGCTCCCTGAGTTATTCATGAGCCATCTGTCGGGGCGGGTGCTGTGTCAGATGTATGAGAGACAGGACCTCACGTACCCCCAAATCGCCTCCTTACTGCCCCCTAGTGTCCCAAAAACCACCATGACTCCATGGGACAGATGACAGCTCACTGGTCCATCATGTCCTAAAAATCCTGTTTGATCTGAGGCGTGCATCTTTATTTAAGATCACAGCAGCTGCCTCATAAAAGTTGTAGTGATGTGTCTGTCTGCTGGTTTGTTCTCAGCTTGTCTGAACTCTCCTCGGCAGAGGCTTGAAAGAGACGCAACAGGACCAAGATAAACTTCACTGGATTTTGTTGCAGCACAGGATGTCTTTGGCAATACTTCAGTGTGCGCGCTGATTCAAACTCTGCAGTCTGTCTGGGTCGGGTCAAGGCTCCACTGATGGAAAATTACAGCAGTTTCAGTGGATCAGAAACACATTTGCATGGCTGCTAAAAAAAAAAAAATATATATATATATATATATATATATATATATATATATATATATATATATATATATATATATATATATATTAAAATTAATTTAGAATTGAATGTTTTCTCTTTCAGTTTTGTCATATTAGTTTGCCCTTTGTTGCAAATTCTCATGTTCAAAACCAGTTGAACGATAAAAAAATAAATCCAATCACTCCATAAATCCGACCAGATTTTTGGTGTGAATGTAAACATGGCCCCTGTTTGATGGATCAATGATGCATTAATACCAATATTTTAACAGGCTATTACAGTCACTTAAGTGCTTTTGCTCTACTTGAATGGTTAGAAAAGAGACAGCAAAATTGCAAGCAACTTTCTACAATATTTGCCCAAAGCTGCTATTAAGAGGCAGACTTGGCAACTATGGTTATATTCTATAACTAGAAGATCCATACAATATAGCAATATGGTGTCTGTGTAATCCCTCAGTAGTCCACCTGTAGGAATAGGACGCTGTACTTTTCACTTTCCTGACAATTTTTTTTATTTATTTATTTTTTGGGGGGGATTTGTTCTCAGTAATATAATATTATATTTCACATTTACTTATCACGTGTAAGTAGTACTTACACCAAGTACTAATAATTACAAAGGACAAACAATTCATAAATGTAACAATGAACTGTGTCAGTCTAGCACAGATTCATTATTCTAAATATGGATTTGTAGTTGCACAGAGGTTTTAATACATTTTATTGGGGAGGTTGAAGGAAATAGTTCTCATGAGCATCCCTCTCATCAACACAAAAATGGCTGCTGTGGAGTGTCCTTGTGACCAGAGCCTTTTCCATGAAAGTATCTGCCACCAGCCAATCGTATGCAATTCACAGGAGCTCTCACAAGTCAAGAACATGTTTCCCTTATAATGAAACTTTTTACTGAGCAAGAGGAGCTTCAAAGCAAACTTATGAAAGAAAATGTTGCATGACAGTGTAACCGCAGGGACTCTCTACTGTAATTTAACCTCTCCAAAAGCAGCACTTTACCCAAGAAACATCTATAAGGGTGAACTTGTGAAAAGACTAGGTCTAGATGTCTTTTAAAAGTATGTATTTGTCATAAGAATTATTTTATCTATCAGGAAAACAATGGAAAATACCCTGACCATTGTAAAATAAATTAAATAATAATCGTAACTGTATACATGAAATACATGAAGGATTACTGTGAAAAAGGCTTATTAAAAATAAATATATTTTAGCAAATGATCCACTTGGCTACATATTTTCTTTCTAATCCACAATCAAAATAACTTTTCTGCACACTGTTCAAAATATTCTGGCTCTTAAACAAAGCATGCTGTATTGATTGTAATTAGAGGTGTAATTAGCGGTGTTTTCTCTTAACATTACTCGGAAACATATTTCTAAAATAAACATGAGAAGTAGGTCTTGCATTTTCTTAAAAAGAAAAAAACAGAACAAAACAAAACAAAAAAAAACATAAAAAATAAACCTTTCCTGTATTATTTTAAGTCTAGAAGTCAAATTGGTTAGTCTGAACTGGTGGACATAAACGAACAGCTCTTCATCATTCAAACATTGTGACGGTAAAATAGGCTAAAGCAGTACTCAAGTAAATGTAACTAAGTACCACAACCTCAGCTGTCTGCCACACTACCTCCTACTTACTTATACTCACCTACTACATTACATGCATGGCTTCTTTCATTCAGGATACATGCCCTGACAGGGAAAGATCATGACTAGCCTTAAGCAACATGATGTCTGCTTTGAGAAGGAGGCTAGGAGGTCCCCATGGAGAGGGGCTGATTCATATTTGACAGAGACATCACTTCCACTGAGGGCCGATGGGATCACACTGTCATGTCCGCCGCCCCATCCCAATCCTCCGCCCTTCAGAGTAAAGCCACCATGATAAATCAGGGCCTGGGCTACCAGATGTCCCTGTGTGCCCTCTGTAGCGGCGTGTATCAGCAGCAAAAAACTGTAAAAAACCATGCCCACCAAGATGGAGGATTTGGGTCTTAATCTGCCCAAGATCCAAACAAATCATTCAAAGCTTTTCTTTTAACACCCCACTGCATTACTTTTTTTTTTTCCTTGATGTCACGTACAAGGCCATCTATTCTTACTGTGAGAAACAAAAGTGACAGCATAAGCTAATTGTTCTACACTGCAGTGAACACGATATAATAAGTTTATCTACTAGCGTTTATTAATACTTTACCACTCAGTATTGTTCAGCTGATTCCGACGCGGTGCTTGTGCTTCATGCATCTCAAAGTCCTCTTCCGATTCCAAGTCCAACACATAAGGCTGAACACGCTGTATAGCCATGATGAATAAATGTTTATTCCTACCACTATCAGACTGCCTGTCTTCCCCTAACTCCCTGAGATGGGCGGAGGAAGGGCGGCTCACTCAGAGCCTACGTCACGTTTCTAGGGCCAAGCCTGTGCTTTCTCAGAATGGGCGGAGGGATGAGGAATAGCCAGCCTTTCATAGTACCTGGTCTGTGACTGCCTCCAAGAAATCAATAAGATTTCATAACTATTGTGTAATGGATGTTCCAAAACCCAAATTGTGCTTGTATGTGTGCATAAGATACAATGTGAAAAGAGTTTTTTTTTTTTGCATGAGATGGGCCCTTTAAGTAAAAAAAAAAAAAAAAAAAAAAAAAAAAAAAAGCATCACTCGTCACTCAGATACTAAACACCCTCGGTGGCATTTGATGAAGTGATGACTGGATGAACAGGACAAGCTACATGCATGATAAAAGATAAGAGAGCAGTTTTGTCATGTTTTCAAGTGAATTATTGGTGTGAACACAGATTTAGCATTAGCTGAGAATAGACTATAGTCTCAAGTGTGGAAGGTGAGAAGTCTGGCAATGAGTCATGCAAAGGTTAGAGAGAAAGAGTGTGTGAAAGAGCACAGCAGAAGACAACACTCAAATGTACCTGTTTGCCACATATGGTTAGTAATTACTGCAGTGAAGATGTGGAGATGTTAGTAAGATAATCTAATGGCATGAGTATGGTTCTGTTGTTGGTTTTATACTGCCAATCTCCAGATGACAGAGACTTATTATGGTATATACTGGCAGTTTTCAAACTTTTTACACTACCACTTAAGACACAATTTGACCTTCTAAGTATTACATCATCTAGTATTATAGATGTAAACTAAGACAAAACAAAAGAAGAATCTGGATTAAACTGACTTCACATTTTGATTGATACCAGTTTGAGTACCAGTGGCATATACAATAGTTGAGGAACCCATCCCTGACATGCAATACGTGGAAGGAAATAGCCCGTTAATGAACAGAGCAAAAAGGATGGGGGGGTAGCGGTGATAGCGGTGGAGATACATGAAGCGTGGTATGCTATAAAATATTGCTATTGTTAGGCAGGGCTGAGGGAAAAGTGCTACGGTGCAGAAAGAGCTGGGAGCCCTGACAGCTTTCCGGTGGCAGTCTGACGGCTCCGCTCCCAGATTGGACTGAAAGTGCAGCAGAGGGCCCCTGTCAGGCCACACCACAGCCCCGTTTAACAAGGCCCACGATGAGGAGCTCCACAACACACTGCAGCGAATGAGCAGGGAATGGGGAAACGGAGGGAGAGGAGAGGGGAGGAGTGAGGCGCATGCATTTTACTCAAGAGCTGCTACACCTGTCATCCCGGTAAGCTCGGAATTCCTCACCTGTGCATGGAAGATTGGAAATCCTTGGCAATCATAGAGGCTGACGACATTTCAGAAATTTGAAGTAGTGCCTCGGATTAAATTCTCATACAAGATGTGCGGGTGACAGTTTGACACGTTGATTTATGTATGGAGCAAGGTCAAGCCCCAATAGGCACATGTTCTGCATCACAACTTTAGGGAATTTATTTATTAAATAAGAGCGATATTTATAGAGGGAACCAATGTGGCAGAAGACTTTGAGTTAGCACTTAGCAAGTTGCTGGACTAAGTTCTTTAATGAATTTATAGGCCATTCTGTATTGTGGTTTACTGGCTACTGGTAAACCATCATACATAAAGCACATAGTTATTCCAGTCACCCATGACCCCTAATCTGTATGTGAATATATGAAAGTGAAGGAGATGAAAGGCTATTCTTAGTCAGCGGGTCATAAATTCATGGCCATAACCAATAAGAGAAGCTGAGATTTTTTTTATTTTAATTTTTTTATTTATTTTATATCTAACATCAGTAGCTGCTTTCATAATGACTTGCCTTTTTAAATCAACCCATTCATAGTGAAATGACTGTCACTGAATATGTCAAGTGGATACACTGATTCACACTGAATTTCACATTGAAAGCATCACACCAAATAATAGCAAATGGTTTAATTTGCGGGACATATTTTGAACAAACTATTTCAATAAACAATTCAGAAATTCAGAAATCACTATGGTAACCTCAGTAAAGCTTTTGTTTGTGTCCTGTTTACACCGGCCATCTGTATGTTATCCCACACCAATATAAATGCGATAATCTCACAGAGCATGGTTTATTTGTAGATGGAAAATACTTTAAATATGAATGGCCCAGGGCTAACACATAAGAATGTTTTTAAGACTAACAGCAGCACACCTCTCGATATAGCCTATCTCATCTTTGTTTAAAAACCTGCTCAGTGGAGACCCAGTGGTGCATTACAGTCACCTCTCCACCTCAGCCCGTAGGCATCAATCTCTTAGCCTGGCATGAAGTCTTATCTCCCAGCGTCAGGCTAAATGTCAACCTCAGGAATGCTGCAACACCATTAGTTATGTCTGGCCTCTTAGAGTATAAGCTAATTCCTCAGAAAAGCCACATACCCCATTTGTAATGACTTCAGCATCACATGGCTTCTCAGCTTTTTTGGGCTCTCACATCTGGTAAAGCAGCATGGAAGAAATGTGTGGCAGTTACATCCAGTGCAACATCACTGCAATCAGCCATAATCCTATCTGTGGTATGTGTGAATGGTGTTGTGGAGATACTGTGGCTTTGTTGTTGTGATGATGTTTGAATGATGAACGGGAATTATAGCATGGATAATGTTTTTCTGTTCAGGACAATGCATGTGAATGAACATAATATGAATGATGCAAACACTCCAAATTGTTCTGCATTCACTCTCATAAGCATACCCATGTTCATACACCAGCATACACTTGAAGCATGGACGGGGGAGTATCTTGCCCAATGACACAATGACAACATGCGCTAGAGCCTTTGCCACCCCACTACAGCACGTGGTATTCTCTGTGGTTTACCATTTAGTGCTAACCAAGGCTTAGTTAAGTTTCTGAGATTAGATGAGATTGGGCATTCTCATGATGGTTTGGAAATAATTCCATATGTGGCCACTCTGAACACATTAAAGACAATTTATTTAGAATTTAGATGGTTGTCAACTGTTAATGGCAATTAATAATACATTTACTTGCAGGCGTCATTTATCAAAGAAAATAAAGTTGCTAAACAAAAGTGGGGGAAACAGTGACATATGGCACAATTTCAAGTCTATTATTTAGAGGCATATTTATTATCATAAGATAATCAATTTATATATCTAAATCTACTCACAAACCTAGTTATTTTCTTGAGCAATATACTGACAAAACTGCAAATAAATCTGTCATCTGTTGTCTGTTGTTGTTTTTCTCCTCCTTTGTTAACGCTGTATTTCGATATCCTCTAATATTTTTCTCTCTCTCTTTTCTGTGTGTGCAGGGGGGCGCCTCCTGATCCTGGTGATGTGGCTGAACCTCGTGCCTCAGACAGACAGCTGCCCTGCCAAGTGTGTGTGCTACAGTGAGCCCAAGCCCACCGTGGCCTGCCAACAACAAGGACTGTTCTACATCCCCACTGAGATCCCTGTGCGTAGCCAGCGGATATTCCTCCAGAGCAACAAGCTGACGGAGGTCCGATCCACCAGCTTCAGCTCCTGCCATAATCTCACCGTCCTCTGGCTCTACTCTAATAACATAAGCTACATCGACGCCGGGGCCTTTTACGGCTTGGAAAAACTGGAGGAGCTGGACATTGGGGACAATAGCAACCTCCGCACAATCAGCACCACGGCGTTTCGAGGTCTGACCAAACTGCACACGCTTCACTTGCATAGGTGTGGTTTGTCCGAGCTCCCCGTTGGAGTTTTCCGTGGAATGTTTTCCCTACAATACCTTTACCTGCAGGATAACAACATCCTCACGCTGCATGATGATACCTTTCTGGACCTTGCCAATCTTACGTACCTCTACCTTCACAATAACAAGATAAAGATAGTCACAGATAATATGTTCCGCGGGTTAATTAATCTAGATCGACTGCTGCTACACCAGAATCGTGTTATTTATGTTGAACCAAGGGCTTTTAGTGATCTTGGTAAGCTGCAAACCCTCTATTTGTTCTTCAACAACCTTACCGTCTTAACAGGAGAGACTATGGAGCCACTTGTTTCGCTACAATATCTAAGACTTAACGGAAACCAGTGGATTTGTGATTGCCGTGCAAGGACCTTGTGGGAATGGTTCAAGCGGTTCAAAGGCTCCAGCTCAGAATTGGAATGTTATGTACCGGAATATTTGGCACAAGAGGACCTGAAAACTTTAAAGAGTGAAGACTTGGAGGGTTGTGTGAAGAAGTTTCAAATCCAGACCGATCTCTTCAGCACCAAAGTCCAGTCGGGAAAATTCCCAAGCGAAATTCCTATTGGGGACACTATTCCGAGGTGTTGTCTTGGAGATAATGACAAGTCCTCCATCTTGTCTGGAAAATCCCACCATAATAACCCAGTGAAGGATAAGGGGAACATGTCTAAACCGAAAGCAGGAGAGACGGAGCGAACAAAAAATGAATCCCAGCACAAACAAAATGACGGACCACTGGGAACGTTGTCCAACACGCTGGAAAACTCCTCCAACCTCAACCCGGAGTTTATAGACAATCCAGAATCCTCAACAGCATCAAATAAAAAGAAAAAGAAGTGTTTGAAAAAGCCCAAATCAGACGCCCAGTGCATCAAAGGCCAGGGATCGTCTTTGAAAGTTCTGCGGTTTCTTCTCATTCCTACCATCTGGATATCTCTAGCCATGTCTTAGGACTTTCTGATCTCATTGTGGATTCTGGACTAAAATTGTTGATGCTCACGACAATGACACAGAAGACGCAGTGACATCTCCAGCAGACAGAGACTGAGAAATATCTGGAGTCCCACTGACCCAACATGGCCAATGAAGACAACAATAACAAGATAGTTTATTAAATGGATGCCTTTACAGAACACTACAGAACTAATGTATATAATGATCGGTGCCCAAATTGTTTGTTCTCTATGTACTTTATTGTACTGTGTCTAAGCTACACTTCGGAGACTCCACCCTTTTTCCTTCTCAAAAGCTTTTACTGCTTAGACAGACCACTGGATGAGTGAAACAAAAAATGAATAAAAAATAATGGCAAAATTTCAGGAAATCCAAGAGAGAAAGCACACAAATAATGCAGAAAGCACACAAAGAATGTTGGCTTTGTTTGATGATTCTAAATGATCTCCTTCCCATTATTTAATCAAAGTGATGCATTTGTTGGGTAATGTTATGTTTTTTTTATGTTTTTGAAAGCAAATGTTTTACCTCCCCAGTTTTAGTTCTATTTTCATGACAGAGAGGGTTCAAGGGTAGCATTTCCGGAAAATAAATGCTGTCAGTTTGTTTATGGAGATTGCAATGGAACCATAGATATGCATTTTATTTTACTTGTGTACAAGTATGAATATATTATGAATAAAAGTTCTTTTTTCGTACACCGTGTGTGTTTCCTGAAAATACATAAATCTCTTGAAATGCTTCATTAGCTAAAACACATTCAGATCTGCCAATGTAAATGTTGACGCAAATAACACATGGAGCCAAATGGAGAACAGAACATACTGAAAGTTCATTCTCAATATATAACGTATTGGACATATTTCAGAGCTCTGGTGGAGGTTGGACAGCTTATTCATCTGTTGCAGCTTCCTGTTTCTTGCCGCCATTTTGAGTATTTCTCACTATTCAAAGGATAGTATATTTTGTTTTGCATCATTAATCGCTATGGCAGCAGTACTAATTTCAATCATTCTGAAACCCATGGATAATTAATCAATTGAATTTATATAGTACCTTTCATGATACCAAAAGCATTTTTCTTCATTCACTCCACACTCTGTGGTGGTAAGCTACTTTTGTAGCCACAGCTGCCCCAGACCAAAAGACCTAAGCAAGGCTGCCAATCTGCACCATTGGCCCCTCTGACCACTCATGCACACACCATCACTTACTAAAATAGGCCTAGGGAAAATAAAAATGCCTCCCTTTCTTTTTATCTGAACATTCAGACTAGAGTAACTGCCGTGGCCACTTTGATGGCAGTAATACCATCAAAAGAAAATATGTTACAATTCCCCAACTTCATGTAGAACACCACACTAACAGCTGCGTGGTTCGGGAACATTTTGCTGACACAAAAACGTTACACTTTTCACCCCTGACGTAATTACCGTATCATGCACTGGTCAACAAACTCTGAACTCCACATAACCTATTTCTCTGTAATTATATTATGGAGGCCTCTTTTTGATCTTGCGTAATTACAGTGTTTGAGATAGCATTTCCTACGGCATTCTAGATGATCAAACAAATCAATGAATGCGCCCAAACAGCCTGTAAAAACAAGGCCGCCATCACTGTCAACATGCATTTGATGTTGAATTTTTATTGGTCGAAAATGATGACTGCACTCCATAATGGCGCTTGAGGCGATAAAGAACTTGGCATGCAAAGTTACAAACGCACATATGAGTAAATTATTAAGCAGGGGGCCAAAAATCCTTGGGGAATTTTGAAAAACCAGCTCCTCGCATCGTAACCTTGGCTTTGCGTGCAAAACAATCCCTCAAGGCCGCATAATAAGTACTGTTTGGCTTTCTTGATATGCCATATATACACTATCAAATTTGAATACAAAGTGGTGTTCGCTCGCAGATGTCACCTTGTCATGCGACATAGCCAGAGGAGCGGTGGATCCAGTGATGGCCTGAAGATAATGGAGACACATCTACTCCGAATGAAGAGCCCTCACAAAAAAACTCTGGCTTTTGTAGCTCACACAGCTGAAGGGATTAGAAGGACTGGTGTCAAATCCACAAGAGATTTTCATTGTGGCTGTTGGAAGTGCCCAAGCTGAAGGGGAGAGAACGAGATATTGATCTGGGGAAGAAATCAACACTCACCACTACCTACCCCCCACTGCCACATGAGAGCTTGCATTCACATGTCCCTGTTATACAACCAAAATACACGGAGGATGCTCATATTAAAGGGATAGTTCGGATTTTTTGACATAAATCTGTATGGCATTCCCATCATCAGTGTTGTGCATTCACACCGACTTACCCCCGAAAGCGTCCGGTGAGCCGAGATACTGGCCCGTTTTGGTGCTGAGGAAAGTAGTTCGGCAAGTTGTGTGGGGACTGTATACTAAAGCGTTTTTCTTCTCAAAGCAATATGTGTTCAAAAGAGTGATACATTTGCATCACAAAACCATCGTCGCCAAAAAAGTCAGACCTCATAATCGCTTGGCGCTATTTTCTCTCCGCACGTACCACTGCGCGCGGCCGCCAGGTGACAGCCGCGCACGGATCCATCACTTTCTTCAGTTGTTCGGCAGAGTTTACAAGTGCAGAACGCCGCCACGCGAGAGAGCTAACGAGAGAGCTAGAGCCATAAGTATATGAGCTTGTATAAGATACATATGAATATATCTAAAAAATGGTGCGAACTCTTGATTATCCAGGCTGTAACAACAAAAATCTGGCTGAATCTCCACGCACATTTCACTGTTTTCCTGTCACGGACTTTGCGCTGAGGAAACTTTGGCTTCTTGCCTTTGGCTTCAATGTGGAAACCAAACCAGGTAAGAACGAAGAAGTGCCGCTACGTTTACAAGAGAACAGGTTCAAGAATCAGCTGTAACTCTGTGTGCAGTAAATCACTCAGTGTCATATCACCAGTGAAGCTTCTACAAAACGTAACTTTATAAGTCGACTGTTATTACTATTGTAAATGTCACGTACACTATTGGCAGCAGCTACGTGGACGTGTGAATGATTCTATGTTTCTGTTAGTAGTCCATACTTCAGTCACAGTATAGGCTCTATGTTCGCTGTATACGAGTTCATAAATGACGTGATGGTGATTGTCGCTCACTCGGTCTCTCACGGCTCCAGCGTCAACTTGTACCACTTCTCTGTCTTTTCTCTCTCTCTCTGCTCGTTCTAACTCCATCTGGTGAAATTCGGCATCAGTATATTCGGGTTCACAAAGATCTCCCCTTGGGTTTGTGGTAAAGGCAAAGTCTTTATTGTCGGTGTCATAATCAGACATGTTGTCGCTAACATTCCGAGCAGTAAACAAAGTGAACCAGGCTCATATACTTATGGCTCTAGCTCTCTCGTTAGCTCTCTCACGTGGCGGCGGTCTGCGCATGTAAACACTGCCGAACAACTGAAGAAAGTGATGGATCCGTGCGCGGCTGTCACCTGGCGGCCGCGTGCAGTGGTACGTACGGAGAGAAAATAGCGCCAAGCGATTATGAGATCTGACTTTTTTGGCGACGATGGTTTTGTGATGCAAATGTATCACTCTTTTGAACAAATATTGCTTTGAGAAGAAAAACACTTTAGTATACAGTCCCCACACACAACTTGCCGAACTACTTTCCTCAGCACCAAAACAGGCCAGTATCTCGGCTCACCGGACGCTTTCGGGGGGTAAGTCGGTGTGGATGCACAACACTGATGACGGGGATGCCATACAGATTTATGTCAAAAAATCCGAACTATCCCTTTAATAATAATAATAATAATAATATATATATATATATATATATATATATATATATATATATTATTTTTTTTTTTTTTTTTTTTTTTTTTTTTTTTTTAAAGTCTCTACTATAAATTATATTTTCAATTAGGCTGGGAGCCATGCCCTTCATCACAAATCAAGATGTGCCTTTGTTTTGGATTTATTGGGTCATGTCTCCATGGGGAATATCTATGATAATAAATTACTGGAATGTTCCACAATATGGCATTAAACTTCATCTATCTTCATGGGGTCAGTTTGGTTATTGTTATTGGTTAGATTTCACCTTGAGCATGAAACTTCTGTATTTTAAGGAAGCCCTGAGCAGCAAGAGAAAAAAAAAAAAGAGGCAGGTCATTTGTGTTCTATTTTTAGGGGTTTTTTTGTTTTGTTTTTTTTCCACCAACAACTTTTTTTTTTTCTTTTCCTAAAAAAAGAAGAAGAAGAAAAAAAAAAAAAACTCTTAGAAAATAGTGCCCAAATGTTGTGCCTCTTTTATTTTTGTCCTCTTGCCGCTCAGGGCTTCCGTATATTTGAATAAATGCTATATATTTAATTCATATGTGTTTAATGCCATACTGTGGAGCATTCCAGGCAAAGCACTAACATATTCATATTCATGGAGACGTGGCACACCATTCTTACCCCAAAAGTTACATAGTGCACCTTTAAGTTTGAAACACTCATAAAGAACAAACCATACTGAGATTGCTTCACTGTTACACTGCCACATTTTTGGACTTTTTTCTTTGTTGCTATGAAATGTCCCAAAATGACTAGTGGAACAGCAACAAGCCCAGAGGATATGAGGGAATCTCCATATTAGTCTGAAATAATTTGCCTGGATGAAATCATGACTTAAAAACCCGTAATAAAAGTATGATGACTAGACTTCAAGGCCGACAAGTTTAAATTAGTTTGATTATCATTTCAGAGGCAAAAACAAAGCCGGTGGATGTAAGACTCACACTGAGAGGAAACCACAGAGCCTTGTAGCTTGAATAACATCTGAACATTTGGAGAGATACAAAGATCCACCCTCTCAACACATTCATTCACACATTATAGATCCCAAAACTTCACACATACATTTTCAAGTGTTACCTTTTATTGTCCAATCACTTGTTTTAATAAGACTCTCACCACATTTTAACACAAGTTAAGCTCCTATTTTGCATAATTGTTTGATGCAAATTCAAGAACTAATTAAAATGGTATGCAAACAAAATAGGAGATAAAACTGTTTGTGTCTGCAAGTGTTTACTTTAAATATATCTTTTTTTGTTTTTTTCAGTGTAATCAAACTTTTGTTATTATGCATGCTGGGATAAATATTTAGTCATTACAGTAACTCATCAAATTCATCAATGATTTCAAAAAACGGTGTACATATAGTTAGGGAATCTTATCAAATAACATTACACTCTCCCATAAAATCAAACAGAGAAAGAATGTGGCTATAGTGAAAAGCTAGCTTTAGCAACTCATGCTGTGAATGACAGCTCTTACTTTGTTCGCCCCTTGGAGGCCAATTAGGCTGGGGTACTGCTAAACACTATGTGAACTATAAGACAACTTGTTTTTTTTTTAGTTTTAGACACATTTTTAATGTCTAAAACAGGGTTTGAAATCTCCAATGTACAAAGTTAAAAGTAGTATGGACTGTAGAGCTAATAGGTTTTTACCAGGGACAAATGAACACTTGACCAGTCATCTTGCAATCATTATCAAAGCTTTTCACTTGTAAATCAGTACATTTTCTCTCAATCTCACTGAAATTCAATGCTTTATTATTAACTGCAAAGGCATAGTGCATCAAAGGTGAAGTGCATCACTTTTCTGGTCTGCCACTGACATTAGGTGAAATATCTAAGCAGCAGGTGGTACCATCAGGTCAAGTTATCTGTGTAGAGATGACCCCGCTCACAGTAAAATTGCATGTTCTTCAAAGGATTTTGGATCTGTACAAATAAATATAATACAATAAATGCTATAGCTATGTTAATGCCACATACCCTGTAACACTGCAGGCAAAGCAGTAGCATTGCCATGGAGACAAACAGGTGGCAAACAGTCCTCCAGAAAGATACAAGATGCACCTTTAACAGCAAAAACAACACTTAAATCCAACAAAACTAACCCACTTTCAATCATCTACTTTGCTACTAATCATCTACTTTCATCTAATGCCTGATATACATATACATTGTATCTGCATATTGATGTATGTTTGTATATTGTATATTGTTGTATATGTTTTTTGTTTTTTTTTTCAAAATGGCTCACTGCTCTTCCATCAAGTGGTTCCCCAATGGGACCACCTCTGGCCATCTGCTAGCCTCTTTTCTCTCCAAATATCACATTCATCTTCATTTAGTGGTCTCAACAAGCCTGACCTGCAGCCCTGGCCTTCTGCTGGACATCCACTCCAGTCTCCTCAGCCTGACAGCGCCAACCTTACCCCCACCGAGGGAGCGTTTAACACCTCTCCCACTCCCCCAAACACCACCGAAAAGTGAGGCTAATTATACCGCCTCCATCTGCACTGAGGGTCCACATGAAGAACGGATTAGCATCTTGGCAGGGATTCAAATATCTTCGGGCGATGGGAAAGATAAGGGCGGTAAAAAGCAACACTTTCACTAAACTCCAAAACGGTGCACTTTGTTGTGTTTCTCAAATTGTCATTTTCTGTCAAAAGCAATTCTAGCAGACTCTATGTACCCAACCAAATGTGCCTTATGCAATAATAGCTGCCATTTTGGTGCAAGAGTATTTTAAGCGATGAAGACATAGTGAGAAATACCAAATGGAAAATATTTAAAACATGAATAAAACATCAGAATTGTTATCTAATTAATTCATAAACATGTTTAAAAATTAAACTCTGCTGTCTAAAATAATTGCATAAATTATTAACCCCAAGTTAAAAGTACTTCTTTGTTATAAAGGAGGATATAAGAAAGGCAAGGACACTCTGCTAATGTAAATTAGCTGTTAATTGCTGCTGGGTATGGTGTAAAAATAGTTTCAGATAAAACATTGGTATTGCGTGACACTTTAAATTGCTTTAATATTAACGTATTACTTTTAAATGTTTACTCAGAGCTGCATGCAAAAAACATGCAGGGATTTAATGATGACAAGAAAAGGGTCGTGGCCTATAATTTTTCTCATAATTGTAAAATGTGTTTTGCCTGGTAATGAAGATATTAAGCGAGGAAACAGATTGGGGCAGATGTTATGTGTGGACTTATTCATGGGTTACAACTTTCTGTTTTGAATTGCTAATCGCTATCCTCAAGTTATCTAATACTCTAAACTGTAATCTACACAAAGTGAATTGAAGATGTTATGATTGGGTATTATGGGTGACCACCAGAGACTGTATTTATTTATTTATTTATTTATTATTTAACATGGACAATCAACATTTCTGTAAATGTACCAGAATTTGCCAGAGAGACAATTTTTTCATCTGTAGTCCCTGGACAGATGTACATCCATCCATCCATCCATTTTTGTCTGCTTATCCGGGGCCAGGTCGCGGGCGCAGCAGCCTAAGCAGGGACTCCCAGATTTCCTTCACTCCAGACACATCCTCCAGAGAAGCTGGAGGAGATGGTAAACATGGTCACCCTAAATACACAACAATAAGAATTATACAAAAAAAAAAAGCGCAATTGTGCATAACAGTTCAATTAAAAGGCAGTGAGAATACAAACAGACACTAACAACCATAATCACAACGTACACAATGAGAAAAAACACATACAGACAGAAAGCCAAACGCTCGGGTAAAGAGGGCGGCACACTAATAATCGTAGATTTGATGAGTTATTAGCCAATTCTTTTTGAAAAGATTGTATGATGTTAGGTCTCTAATGCTGCAAGGGACTGAGTTCCACTCCTGAGAAGCTGTGATGGAACAGGTACTGAGGCTGAATGCACTATTCCTCAAGGGAACAATGCAGTCTCCATGGGCTGCCCCTCGAATGAGTCGCTGCGTGGTGCTTCTGATCCTGATAAACTGACACAGTGGAGATCACTGGCCATGGATGAGTTTGTAAATGAGACAGAGGTTTGAATACTTGATAAGGTTTTCCCAGCTTAACAGGTTGGACTTGTGTAAAATATTGCACTGGTGATAAATCATGGGCTTTTTGTCCAGGGAGTATGACATCACTGTAGAGTTTGGCTCCAGTCAAATGAACCTCACAAGGCTAGAGGTTATAGGAGCGAATTTTTAGCTGAGTTCGATATTAAGAATAGGAATAGCAAGATAAAAACACCAGAATCACGTAGACAGGGTTAATAACATTTTAAGACCAAAATGATACAGCTCACAACAACAGTTACAAATAGATGGACAACATTTTTTCAATGCAAAAGCAACTGGAAACTGAGTTGATGGAGCCAGAAGCACAGTCATGTTCACTTCCTGTTTTGAAAAGTAGCTAGCAGATTAGCTATGTCCAGTTTATACAGTAGGGTGACCATATTTCCGTTTGTGAAAACCCGGACGAAATCCGTTTCACTGATTTTTTTATTTATTTTTTTAACAGGGTATGAACGCGTATTGTGTATTACAGGTGGGTAGTAATTACACACGTGTGAGTCAGGACTAAACCAGGTCTAAACCAGGACTAATCTTGGATTTAAGAGAGAGAATGCCGAGCAGTTTGTCCACAAAGAGCAATCAAGCAATTGCCGCGTTTACCTCCGTGAGGTACGGAGCTGAGTCAGTCCTTTCTCCTGCAGTCACCTCCGAGCCCGTCCTGACAGTGAGTCCTGTTTCAGTTCTGGTTTAGTCCTGTTTTAGTCCTGTTTTAGTCCTACTTCAGTCGTGGATTAGTCCTCCTCTTCAATCGTGGAATCAGTCCTGGGTTAGTCCTGGTTTAGTCTTAGTTCAGTCTGTGGCGTAGGCAGCACAAAAGTTTGATATAATCTCGGGTTAAAGGACAGGTGCGGTCCTGTCCTGGCGGGTGTGGTGTTGTACTGGGGGTCTCCAAAAATAGACCCGTGCAGGACTCTGCGCTGTTGGGCTCCATTACGGAATACATGAATCTTCAGTTTGTTACATAAAGAAGGAGGAAAACAACAAAAGGACGACAGCAGCAACAAGTTTTAAGAAGGAAGTAAAAAGGGTTGTAAGTGTCCTGTCTGAGAAAAGTGTATAAAGTGTGTGGTGAGGGGTTTTACAGCCTTAACACAGATAGAATAATTGTAAAATATAAAGTTGACAACTTTGTGGATTTCACCTATCGTGGGTTATTTTTAGAATGGAACCCCTGCAATAATCCAGGGAACACTGCACTCTCACCTCACAACCTGTGCACATGGCCTCACACTTGTCCCGACCGGGATGGAAAACGGAGAATTTCTTGTACAAGTCATTGTTAAATGCGCATTTATGCTTTGGTATGTTGCAGGTTGACCGACTGTTTGTGTCTCGCTCACTTCATAAAAAAAAACCCGGACGCCCCGGACAGGACGCAAAATACGGACATGTCCGGGGAGAAAAACGGACGTTTGGTCACCCTGTTATACAGTCTATGGTGACCTTTTTGCTCTTATCTAAATGTACAGTTACACACTCCAGTTACCCCCTCAGCTAGCTAATGCTAATTCAGTTAGACACTCCATGTCTCCTGTAGAAAACACCCACCTTTGATCGTCAGTAATACGGCATTTTCCTGAGCGCGGGTGAATGTGACTGAAATATTTGACTTGGTGGCTGGGGGCAGAAGCTTATATGAGAGAGCTGAGAGTGGTGTGGTACACAGCAGTCCCAGACTAAAAGTGTTTGCCTTTCCTTCTGCATACTAAACACCACTGCTGATGATCACGCCCAGCTCTTCTGTCTATTTATTTTTGTCATTTGCTTCATATCCCACTCGCGCTCACCTTTTTCACCAGGCAAATGCTTGAGAGATAATTTATGCCTCAACAATCTTCAAACAGCAGCCTCTCAAATACAAGTGTTTGAGCCAGTTAAACATACAGTGTTAGCAATGAGCACATGAATGAGAATGAACCAGCAATGGATGAAATCTATATTTTCTCCACGTATAAGAACTCAGTTGATTTGTTAGGTAGTTAGTTCTTTTTTTTTTTTTTTTTTTTTTTTTTTTTTTTTTTTGAAGGTACAATTTATAGAGATATTAGATCACGGAGAAAGAAGAAGTATTACAGTATTAAGCAGGCAAAAGTTCAACAAAAAAGTGCACAGTACTGGCAATGGCAAATACCAACAAACCAAAAGTCTCTCTCTTACTCATATGATCAACTATGCAAAACACACTTAAGAATGTTGATGATATGGGAAAGAAACATAACTTTAACCAATCTCACAATCAGCACCAAATAGCACAACCTAATAGTGAGGTGAAGTATAATAAATACAAGTCAAAAATACTTTAAATATACCATATTTTCCACACTATAGGGCACTCTGGATTATAAGGCGCACTGTCATTGAATGGTCTATTTTCGAACTTTTTTCACATATAAACCGCACCGGACTATACGGCGCATTAAATGAAACACAACAGCTAGATGGGTCAGTCGGACTTTGTTTGGGGCATTCATGGTGACTCTCAGCTTTGTTCAGTTGTGGCGCGTAGGGAGGGTGCTCTCTGGGACCACTGGATTGTTGGCGTGTTCGCAGTGCCTCAGTTGTTCAGTTGTGGCTAGAAGTGGCACATTGCACTCACTTTTTTGGTTTGTTCCTCTGTTCCATTGAGTGTGGCTGCGGGTGTTTTTCGCTGCACGGTCGCCGTCTACTCCATGCATGTTTGCATGTGCTGCAGCTTTGTAGTTTACTGAAGTCGTGCTGGGACACCCGAGCGGATTCATGTATAAGGCGCTCTGGATTGTGGGGCGCGCAATCATTTTTTGATGGGGTTGGAGGCTTATGAGCGTGCCCTATAGTACGGAAAATACGGTAAGTTACAATATTTTTTAAAAAATACAACAAAAGAAAATAACTCGATCACACTGCAAAGTCAACATGCAGAATGCACCTCTAGTATTACAGTTAAGAGATTATTCTGAATACTTCACTCCTTTAAAAGTATCCAACCAAATGTTTTCAAGTTTGGAAGCACAAAGGTTTGGTCCAAAAGTGTGTGTTATCCATCAGCTGGTGTTGATGAGATCTGGGATGGCTCCAGTGCACACACCACTGCACCCTCTCCATCATGTCGGACCATCCTTCACACTGTACAGGTGCTGCCTCTGGACATTTCCTCCCTGTCAGAGCCCAAAATGGACCCAACTGTCATGGTTTGTGTGGAGGACTGTCAGCTTGGGAGCTACTGTTGCAAATTTGACCCTAGTCATAGTTTTAGAGAAGCAAAGCAAAACATGAACAACAATGGACCATTCTATGCCCTCAAGTTACTGTATGCCAAATTCCATTGTTGGAATGGTGTAAGCATTTTCAGGGATCCAGAATACACACTTCTCCAGTTCTCCAAGTACATGACGTGAGGTGAAGTTTAATCTCCCCAAATTCAGATGGACATGGCTGACAGGTGGACATGCATGAGCCATCCATATCAAAACAAATATGACTGCTTACAGGGAAAAAAAGGAAAAAATATGACAATAAAACATCGAGTAAAGCAGAGCTGATTTCTGTAGAATCATTGCGCCAAGCATTAAACTGTGTTCATCTGAGGTGAGAGACTGATATTTAAATAAAAATATGTTCTTCTTGGTTTGTCAATAAATGTATCTGTGTTAACCCCACTAAAGGAACTATGTACCCCTTATATGATTATTGCACCGATGCGACTTCACAATTTCTCAAATCCATTCTGTTTTTTTTAAGCTTGATTACTTTTATAAATATGTATTCACTTGTAACTATTGTCAAAGTTTTACTCTTCTAACATCCACAATTAACGACCTGTTAGCCCCCAAGTAATTGAATGCAATTTATACATAAATCCTTTCACAGATCTATATTGGAAACATGTCAGTGCAGCATGAGCAAGTATAAAGTTAGTAATCAGTAGTGTCTCATGGTGTTATCTATGAAAGACTACGGCAGAAGACTTGCAAATGTGAAGGACTGAAAGCTTAGTAATTAAACTGTGTAACTTTTTGATTGGGGGTCTGTCATCTGCTTGTTTCTGTGGATATGTCATTGCTCTGCCTGGAATGTTCCACAGTATGACATCAGCCAGCTCTCCTTCACATTTATTCAATCACAAGTGGTTTTATATCTGACTGAGAGCGGGGTTGCCTCTCCACAGATCTGACCAGGAAGCAGAAAAGTTACACTATTAAAAAAACAAAACACAACACAGCACAACTATGCTTCAAGCTTGTTTGTTTAGTTGTAAAAGGTTTTTGAGTGATCAGGGCTGACACTGAAATCAAACTACACAAACCATCACCGGGATCAGACTGCAGCTGTATTGGCTGGAGCTCCTGGGAGCCCTGCGCTAGCATATCAACAACATCTTTTCCCTGATCCTCTTTTAACAGACGAGGATCATAGCTACATTGAAACTAGTGCAGGCGATGCTTCTAACAGATAATCTTTGCGCGTTTTAGATGGAAGTGGGTATGAGTAGAAGCTTTTACTCAGTGGAAAGGGGTTATCAGGCTCTGTTAGTATCATAATATTTACTGGTATTAAAATGAATGAAGCGTGGGCGTGAAATCAATAGCCAGTGATAGTGTTTCAGAGCTGCCTTAGTTTTCCCCTTGTTATGTTCTGTAATAATGCCGAGCAGAGTGATGGCTGGCAGGGAGGTGGGCTGTATAATTCACCAGTGGATAATCTCATGAACCATTTATGTGGGTTGAACAGCACATTATTTCTCAGTCATGCCTGGATTTAGGAATGTAGACTGGCAATTTGAGTTCAATCCTAATTCAGCCAAATGAATGCATTGCGTATGCTCATTTCCGGGGCTGGCCAGGACACACTGTGAGCTGCAGCGCTTGTGCTGTAGATTAGGCCGATAGCCAATAGGATTTGGATGTATACACCTCATGAAAGCCTGTATAAATGAGTCTACATTATAATCCAGCCTAATATGATTTAAAAACTCTAAAGCTTTTTATATACCCCTGACACTGGCTTTTCACTTAAAGCCATCTTATTTTTTTGTATAATCTGGACTGAACCAAATGTTGCATAAAAATAGCTATAATAGACACCAAAACAGCCCTATTAAAAAAAATAATAATAATAATAATATTATTGTGATCTAATACAAGTGTTGTTTTGTTTACAATGATAAACTTGCAAACAGTACATTTAAATCTCAAGTGTATTTTCAGTGTATTTTCCCAGGATCAAGCATTAAATCTGTTTCCTGGTAGTGGCACAACTCTGTCCATCACAAATTAAAGTCTACTAGAGGTGATGAGCATAATCTTATCTGCTGCAAGTGGAAGCTTACAGGCCCAACCGCATGACCACACCAGACACCCATATGGTCAATATTAGTGCTGGTCAATATATCTCTCATTATTTCTAATTTAGTTTTATATTTTCAAAGCATGCACGCATTTTTGTAAAACTGTGAATTAATACTATAACAGACGATAAATCTTTACTAAATACTGAACAGAGAATTCTGAATTAATAATCATACACATATTAATCATTAAAAATACATGAATTCAAGTGAGTGGTTGGAAGACATGCTGATGTTAATGAAGTTAACATTACAGAACAGTTGTGTATATAATGTATTTTCATTTAGACTTAGACCAACTTTAAAGATCCACAAGGAAATTATCTGGACACAGTAAGTAGTTCCAACAGAATGAGTTCTATTTAGTTCCAATTGACGACACTATAGTCTAGACTCTATACCATTTGCTAAATTGAACTGATCCAGATTTCATTTCCCTCACATGTGCTGGATTATCTGTGGAGATGAGTCTGGGCCATTGGAACATGAGGAGGTCTTTGTCTCAACCAGTGCACTTCCAGAGCCCTGCTGATTTAGCCCCAGGACCATAAGCTGCTGTGAAACATGTAGCATTAATGCTGGCCATCTTTAACAAGCCGATCACGCTCTTAACAGGAGAAACCTGGCAGACTGACGCTTCCTGATGTACCTCGGGGGGCTGCGGGCGACTGATGTCCAATTCTTTACACTTCCATGCCTCCAATTTTCACTTTCTAATGGAGTGCAACATGTTTCTGTGCTAAGAGCTGGAAGCATCTGTTCCCCACAGCTCTGTCGGCTCAGGTTCCCTGCTGCAGCCCAGGCACTAGGATCCAACTTCCCATATAGCTGCTTTACTGTGAATTATTTTATAGGTGAATAGAAATATGTTTTTTTTAGGGAAGGCGAAAAAGGAGTCCGGGGGAGTAGCCATAATAGCGACAAAAGGCTATAAAGGGACACTGTGGACCAGATGGAACTAGCACTGGTTTAACGCCCGAGTAGGTTCTTGTTAGCATAAAATATGTCAATCCCCCAGGCATATTAAAGCCTATTAAAATACAGCAGTACATCAAAAAGCATTTATTATTTATTTAAGAATGTCTTTATTTCTTGGCAGCTTGATTTCTTGGACAATGATGGGAAATAGATTTCCAACACCACAGGGGGAAAAGAGGCATTAGAATAAAGTAAAATGTTTGGTCTATGCTGAAAAAATGATAGACTACTATAGAGAATAGATAGACACCACAAACTCAAGTATTTTACACATTCAGTTCGAACAGCTGGGTAGTCTTCACACTCTTCTTGGTGGATATAGAAAATGATTTAAATACATTTCAAACAACACAGGAAATGTGTACAGGTTAAAGGTGGATTTGGGAGATTTTATTTTATTTTTTTTTTACTTTGAACCTGGAATGGCCTCTGCTGGCGGCAGGCACCTCCTGCTGCCTCTCCACAGGAACAGTCTCCTGCAGTTCAGGGTAAATATGAATGAGTTCCTCTAATCCATCTGCGTCTGTTCTGATTTGTCACCAAGGTTCACCTAAATTTGTGCATCAGTCTGCAGTAAGAGGAACAGGAATACAGGGACAGGGTCAGAACAACAGAGGAGATGACACAATGATTAGATTTGAACACTGCCTAACTGCAGAATAATGGGCTGTTCTGCCTAATGCTTCAAGGTGTATGGTGTAATTTTTCTGGTAGGCGCTCAAAGTTGTATTTACTCCGTTCTCATGGTGGTAAATTAGTAATGTAGCCACAGTTGCCCAGGAGTAGACAGACAAAAGCAAGTCTGATAATCTGCACTGTGAGTCACTCGGACATTCATTCACATTCATTCTAGGCAAGGCTGGTGATTTGTCTTGTTTAAAGACGCAACAACAGTATGGATCGATGCTTCCCAGATCACAAGATCAGTCATTGACAAGGTGATATGGCTACTAGGGTAAAATCATCTTCCTGTAAAGTTAAATGTGGTGTAGTGCCCATTTTGTCAACTTGTGATAGTGTTTACTGCTGCAGTAAGTCTAGTCCAACGCATTAGTTTGTGATTAAAAACTCCTCTCAAAGTGATGCCATTAACCTGCCTACACAAGCATACTGTCTCAATGGGGCATCACAAACTCTCTAAGAGCAATGAGCTTACTTTAAACACAGAGGCACTGATGTAATCAGGAAGTACACATGTGGTAAGGAATACACAAAAAAAAAAAAAAACTCAGAGTAGTGCAACTTGTTTGTAGACAATGCGCACAGTCAAAATGCAGTAATACAGCTTTTGCAATCCTGATATTGTTAATTGCCATGGGTAGTACTGACTTATATTTATTTGAGTATTTTAAAATTGTTCTTCTCTGAGTAGTTTTCCAGCACTATATTTTTATTCCTGTTTGAGTAAAAAAAAAAAAAAACGTTACGTGAGCAAACATTTTTATTTGTTTGTAACTTATTTGAATAACTTCTTGGACCACTATCCCACTTATTATTTACTAGAAAAATGTGGCTGCCAATCACAAACTAGAAGTACCCAAGCAATCACTGAGCAGCAATGCCTTCCCCTCCCATCAACTGAGTGCTTGACTCAAATAAGCTTGTACTTTTCTCATAACGGAAATGACATAATCAGGAATTTCAGTGAACGCACTGAAATATAATACACATAACATTAGCAGCTAGGGTTATCGGAGGATATTTGGACTTCTATCTGCCATTATGGGTGGAACTTATGGCCTTTTCCCCACTGTCACCATTTATAATCCCTTCCTATGTCCCTTATCTGATTGCGCCCTGGTCCCAAGCTCCTCGGCGTGAGATTACTAACATCTGGCGGGTCATCTCCCTTCAAGCTGTTACGTGGCGTGTGGGGGCAGCTACTGTATGGTCTATGGAAAATCCCAATGTGAAATCTACACAGCCTACAGGAACGCTGGGTCACTGCAATGAGATCCAGTTCCTGATTCCCCTGTGGAGTGAATATGTGATTAAAAAGTGTAATATGAGAGCTGAGTATGGAGTGATATGCAGTGTCACTTCACAGCCAGTCCCTGTCCTGCTGTCTCTCTGTACTGTGTTATCTGCCCTCTGCTAATGTGTCAAAGCTGCTACTGGAGAACACCTTTGCTTACAGCCAAATCAGGTCATTTGTAGGTAAATTATAGACTAGTAATTATAGTTCATTGTGTGTATGAAAATTAAATAAAGGTTAAGATGTAATTAAGGGTTTGATTATTACTTTTGGGGGGAATGTGTATCAAATGAAAGCTTATAATGCATGCTAACCACTGTCAACGTCAACATAGTACAGAAACTATCAGAAAACAATTCAAAATGTGTTTAAGTTTATTTATTTTATTATTTAAATACATAACAGTCTGCACTGAGAATGATACATGACTATGCAATTGTATAAAAGGAAATTAGTACTTTTAGTACTACTCTTTTTTTTTTTTTTTTTTTTTTTTTGCCTCTTGCATTAATCTAGTTGAACATCACTTTTGTCTCTTTTCTGAGCACACAAGCCAAGTCTAAAACTTGGTTAAAAAGGAATTAGATAAACAAAGAAAAAGGTCAGTTCCACTGACCACTTTGACACGGCATGAGCTCTTGGTGTTTGATTACTCACCACACATTCTGTAAATAACAAAGAACAGGCGTTTCATAGAAATAGTGCACAGGTCTCCAATAAACCCATCACCAACATTCACTATTTGTGTTTTTAATTAGACACTATCACACTGGAGCAGATGTCTGGCTTTGAACTTTTAATCATTGAACAAAAGCTAACTGTGACCTCTCTGAATCAGTTTCACATCTCGCTGTGCCGATGCTTCTAAGGGCACAGTGTCCATAAACTGGTCTTTTAAACCATGACTGCTTCAGTGTGGTAATATGTTTGTGTGAGAGGTACAAATGATGGATTCTGCTTTGAGCCCACACTCTTCGTCACCTGGCGCACCTGCACCCTCTCAGAGGCACATTTCACTGGAGCTGAATGTGGCGAGAAGGAGAAAACTTTGAAATGAACCCACTTCCACCTGCTTCAGCTCCCCGCGAGCTCTCCATCACATTTCACTGTTCCCACACAGATCATGAGTGCTGCAGTGCAGATGCAAAGAGTTGTATCCAGAGGCGGGGGTGAGAGGGAGAGACGTTAATAAACAAATACCTAAATCTCCACATCTCTATCTACCTGTGCCTTTCTCCTCACCCAAACAGCTGGTGGCACAAAAGCCTGCGCTTGTTTTGATGTGTGTGCAGAGTGCAGGCAATTTATTGGACAGGGATTTAGCAAATCTGAATTCATTGCAGAAACTTTCTGATCCGGGAGGTTCAAGGGCTCCGAATAAACAAGACTGATTGTTTCAGAGGCATGCATATATTAGCTCTTTGAGATAGAGCTATTACACACACGGCTATGGGGATAGAAGCCTGACTCATATCTGAGGATTCTGCTCAAAATATGAAAAGATCAATGCATTTCTTTATGAAAGTGAAGCAGATGAGATGTTTCTTTACAAAAAGGATGTTTGACGGACAAGGTGGTAAATGTCTGGATGCTTGCTCTGTACAATGTGTCAGGGGCCAAGGCAAAAAGTAGAGCTGTCATGTTCACACTTCACTCTCACAAAAGACAACATCAAACAGAACAAACATAAGGAAGACGCTCAAAATATCACCCAATATGTCTAATAATACCTTAAAAACAGTGTCAGGCCACAGGTTAGCATATTTACCAGATGTTCAACAAAGAAGCTATTTGTTTTCATTTGTAAATCAACTTCAGTGGGTTTATCTGAGCGTGAATTATGACTGCTGACACAAATGTAATTTTCTATTGCCATGTTACAAAATAATACAGTTTTTTGTCAGCTAGATTGTTTAAGCTAGTTAGCATAAGCAGGAGATGGATTTGGTCATCACGTCGAAAATTATTGGGAAAGTGATGGGAGATTTCCTCTTTCTGTGCTGGAACGGACGCCCACCACAATGCCATTTTCACCTGTTGTCCTATAGCCAGAGGTACATGTTACTCCCACCAGAAGCTCCAGTCTGACAGCCTCCACCCACAGGCATTCAGACTCCTAAATGAGCACCGCCCCCTCTGCCCCCTCCATACACCTAGGACCCCATCATGCTCCACTCCCCCACACCTGCCTGTGAACTGGACATGACTGCAGCTTGGTTACTGCCTCATATGGCCAATGGGAAACTCTTGCTTCTTAACCATGTTGTTATGTGTACATTACTTTATATGTGTATATTTTGAGTATGTGCACTGATACTAGCATTATATTGACTCTCTGAAGTAATTTTGGGTATGCACTCATATTGCTAAATGGAGATGCAATAATAACATTAAGTTTGAGAGTTATCTTGTCAGCAGGTTCATTGAAGAAAGCGTTTTTGCCTCAAACAAAAGAAGAAACATTCACAGTAAAATGAAATAAAAAAAAATAAAACAAAAATTCTCTTCTGCTCTGCTTTGTCGTTTTGTGTTCTGGTGAGTCTCCATGATGTTTCTTTCTCACATTTGTTTTGGTGTTACTTTTTTCAAATGTGGAATGCCTGTCCTGTTTCCCCTACGCATTATTTATTTACTTTGGATCTCGTAGCTTGCGTTACATTTTTGTTCTTGTGGGATGTTGTGTTTAGGGTGTACTAAAAGTTAATGTACAAAAGAAAACTAAATTAACGTTTCTGGAGCTGTACAATGTTCTTGTATATGTGCTATACGTGCCTAGCCAGGCTGGCGCCACCTAGTGCCTCCGCTTAATTACATTTTTCTCCAGTGACTAGGTCAGGAATTGGAATACACTAGACGGTTCACAAAAACCCTGGAGGTGCGAGTTCAGGCACCAGCCAATCAGCGAAGAGCCATACATTCTGTGTTGGCAACAATTCCGAGGATTTAAAGCCAGAAGGAAGAGAATATTTGGTGAATTTTATCAAGGGGAAAGAAGTTATTGCCCTTTTTCCTACAACATTTGGGAAAAGCTTAATATACGACACATTACATACATCACAACCAAATAGCAGTGATTGGTTAAATGAAAAAAAGTACTCGCCTACCATCGAGTGGACAAATTCTAATGCTGCAAGGTCAGACTGTTTCTACTAAGTGAAACCAGCTGATTAATCAGGCTAATATGTGCCATCAGCTGAGAGACAACTGAGGTCATCTGTAACCTACCATGTGAATCCAATGCAATCACTGCTGAGTCATGAACCTCTCAGTGAGTTATTTAATTTGTAGAATGTTTTAAAAGAACAACTCTCCTTTTGGAAACTGTTTTTGTTAAGTATGATTTTACTGCCCCATTGCTCCAGATGCTAAGTAATATATCCAGAAGGGGACATAGATAATAGGGTTGCAGATCAATAACAATGGCGCCAAGATTACCAAGTGTGAAGATTTAATAACTGACACCAAAGTCTGAGCCAAGTGGGATTTAAAGTAGTTACTTTTGCTAGGAATTTGCGTTTATTGTGAGACAGTGGATCACAGGTTTGATTTTAACATAGTTGGATAAAACCTTAAAGATGCACTTACTACACAATCCCTTTTCTACTAATCTGGCATTAAATACTTTGTAAACTAGATGAAACAGGATAAGAGCTAAACAGCAGTGGTACACAAATAAGTAAATAACTGCAATTGCCATCAACCTACGTACACTGACTGCCCATATTGTGCATTTTGTATTTCTATGTGAAAGTCTATTTATTATTTACCTTGTTTTATTGCATGGCCTTATTTTTATTTTATCAAACAGTTTATATAATTATTATTTGTTTTATGTTGCACCATAATGCTGAAGCAAGTTTCTTGTTTAAGTTTTGTTCACTGACAGTGGCAATAAAACTTTTGATTCTGAAGTCAATAAACAATAAAACAAGTATAAGTTAGTCATTATTACTTTGAAACTACAGCATATCAGTCACTTCCCTCAGGCAGCTGATCTCCCCAAACTCCCTCTGACTCTATCGCTTGCGCTGAGAACAAATCTCACTATTAATCATTGTAATGTGCAGTATTGTTTCCAAGCCCCCAACCTGTTTATGGCTAAAACATTTTCTTAATATTTATGGAAATGATAGTGTGTACTTCAGCAGAACTCTTTTGTACCGTGGGGTTGACATACTTCTCAAACCTTCCTATACATAAGAAGTTGCTTCTTCACTTTGTCTGCTTCCCACTTAACCTCTCACCCCTGACATCACACATCACTGGAGCTGCCACACTCCAGTCCCACTCCAGGAGCACAATTAGGCTAAAGGTGCCAAGCCCAATGATCATGGTTAGAGCTGCACTCAGTGGAGTGGCCCATGTGGGGTTCTGCGCTGGACCACTGCTGTTTATCTCTAGCTGGTGGTGAGACTCCCCCTTTACTGCTGTGCCATTTCCACCTGTCTCCTCCTCACTTCTTGTGTCATAGCAGCCAGTGCTCTCATTGGCTGTAGTTTCAGTAGTTGAACAGTTTCTTAGACTGCTTGCTTGAAGAAATTAAAAGCAGCCACAAGTGCACAATTAGTGTGAATCTATAGATCTGTGTGCCTACTGGGTCTCTAACTTTTGAACTCCAACATCAAACCAAAATTACTAATAAATAGTTGTAAACCTGCTGATGTCTCTGTCATTCAGGTATATGAATCTGTGTTAGAGTGGGATAAAACTGAATATTTTGCATATTTCCATAACAGTTCTCAAACAGTTGCACCAAGTACCATCTTCATACACATTATTGCTTTGCCAAGAATGTTCCGCAGTAATTTTATGTTACATTTATGAGCCAGAGCCTTCCTTCTCTTACTCCTTGTTTTTAGGGTTATTCTGAGTTATAATATAGGAAATAGCATTGCTGGTGTTTCCAAAAGTTGTTTTAAAATGTTGAATAATGCATCACACACGACAAAAACAAAACCAAGTACCACAAAAACATCCTTGAGACGCTGACCTTGACTTTTGGTAGACTGCAGCCCCTTGACACAAACTCATTACGTTCCTTTTTGTGATGTAAACAAGAAAACAGGATATAGAAAGCTATATTTCTATTGCCAGGTAAATCTAATACTACAAGAATAGCTCCTAACTCTTTGTATACTGTTATGTAAGCTGTGACACCTCCACACACCATAATGCCTTTCCTTGTTGGGTTGTATATTTAAGCTGGCCTGATTGTACGCTCTCCAACAATAGTGCCGTGGGATTTCTCCAGCCTCCTCTCATCTCCTACTCATGTGGACAATGAGTTCCGTTTTGAATTCAATGCATTGTGCTACACACTGTACTCATCTCTGCTCCTCCTCTGCTCCACTGAAGAACATCTATTTTCAGTTGCAGCTGTTGATTAATTGGCTTGAGAGCACAATGTCATTATTAACAGAAGGGGACGACAGTGACCCGCTGGGACCAGGGCTACAGTGGGACTCCCATTACACTCTGCCAGGCTTCAAACACAACCTTGGTGCAGAACAGGAACAAGCCATCTGGATGCACTGGCCACTAAGCCCCATGTACGCCATAAGAGCTGTCTCTGTACATGAATAACCTACATACATACAGCACGCATGCTCAGTAAGTAATAATGATGAGTTTGTGGTAGTCAGATCATCATTTAAGTAGATCAAATTAAATGAGCCTAAACATGAGAAGTGTCTCTAAGATTAGTTTAGAATGGATGGAGATTAAAGTTTTATTATTGCAGTTGTTTTGACTTAATAATAACCACCATGGATTGGTCAGTACTGTGACAATGAACATGTAGTCAGACTAGAGGTTAGAATATTTATTGTGGTCACATGTGTTTGCACGATGCTAACAGTGCTGTGCATGTTTACTATGCCTAGTATACTATGCATTGTTTGTGTGGGCCTCACTTTCTAATTCAGAAGCCCAAGCTTTCCGAGTAGGACTATAAATATATATTTTTTATATACATTATATACACCTACTACTGAATAGAATCATAGAATTTTTTAATTTTTTTTGCAAAGTTGCAGCAGATAATCCCTGGCCTCTATTTTGCTTAAACTAGAAGTAAACTAGAAATATCTTAATGACCTCTTATTGCAAATTTTGGATTGCGTTTATTCATTTATCTGAAATGATTTATTTTATAATTGTATCAGCCTTAAGTATAGTAAAAAAAAAAAAAAAAAAAAAAAAAGTGAAGATTGCTTTGCACTAAAGGAATTTAAAACAGTCTTGTCAAGACATAATTTCTCAAATAAAACTAAGTGCCATTTGTGATTCATGGTTTGCTGAGCACCTCATCTTCTGTTCTGAAATTATCGCCCATTTTTGTTGGCATTTCACACATTCTCCCACTTGTTCACGCACAGGTGCATACACAGTATATTTGAAGAATGCAAATGCTTCTTTGCCAGCCTTCATGTGACAGTGGAGACAGGAGCAGTATTCAGTGTTCTCCTGGATGAGCCCTGCTGCCGAATGGCACAAATAACCTTGGGTTTGTTTTGGCACATTTGAGATCGCAGAGTGGGCTGCCAACTGTCCCACCTGCGACAAGACTCAGGTGCAAATGTACGAAAAGCCGCCAGATCTGAAGAAAAGCTCAACTCCACTAACGGACCAGACACTGTAGCTCTGATTTGTGTCATTTTCTCATTAACTTGACAATAGTATGTTCAATTTACCACGTTGTGTTACAGTCTACTTGTTTGAGGTGCTACAATATACTTCCAACTGAAAAGTAAGGAATCAATAGTACATTTTACACACCTTTTTTTTTCTTTTAAAATGCCTTGCCTGGAATCAAATTTCAGTTCAGTGAAGAAAATTAAAGAAAATAAGACTCTTCTATGTCATATACCTTTATATCCTACCATCAGTAACAGACACAAAATGGTATGTGTAATATCTAAAACAGCTAAAAATTCCTCACTTTTGTTCTCTAGATTAATCCTCTGTACTCTTCCCATTAACATCATGCTTTGGTGTAGTGCGTATAGAATACCCACATGTATTTAGGTGCCAGAGATGCTCTAAGAACTTTATGATATGGCACTTTTAAAAGAGGAGTGGCCCTTGGAGAGGCCAGGGTCTGAAAGAGCAGAGATAACAGTGTAAGAGGAAGCCTGTTTCAAAGAGAGGAAAGAATAAAACACCTGTGTGCAGTGGGATAACCTCTGCTCCTTAGACACTGAATTATTCTTGTGCCATGCACTTGTAGACAAACACAGAAGGGAATTCAACTTGTGGTGCACTCAAAAGATGTGCTCCAAAAGACGCAGTGTTCAGACGCAATAATGTTACTGCAAGAAGCACGGATACATGAAACAGTCGAGCCTCATAGGGATAGATGCCTGTATAGTACTGTTCTCAAATCCCTCTGAAAGTTTTGTTGAAGAAGGGCATCTGATGTAAAAAATGAATGGTGAATTTATAAGCAAGTCACCAGAGTTTTTCCAAGTCTCAAATAAGTCTGAAGTGTTTGGCCTCAAGTCCCAAGTCAAAGACAGGAGGTCTAAGTTCAAAACTCTGAGTAAACTGTGACCTACATGTAAACCTGGACTAGACCAGGAGTGGAGTGTATAATAATAATAATAATAATAATAATAATAATTATTATTATTATTATTATTATTATTATTATTATTATTATTATTATTATTATTATTATTTGTGTGAATGAGTCTCTAATGTGTTTTGACAGGGAGTTCCAGAGGGCCAGAGTAGCAATGAACAAGGCCCTGTCCCCCCAGGAGCAATTCTTCATTAAACTGGCCCCAAACCAGGACTAAACCAGGACAAGTGTGAAAGCGCTCTAAGTATATTCCCAAGTTAATGGCCCACAAGACCAAGTCAAGATTCAAGTCATTTTGAGTTTCAAGTAAATGACCCATGTTAAAACAAAGTCCTGATGGCATAGCGAAATGGGGAGGGTCATGTGAAGTTTAAGCACTGAAAGTATCTCGCTCTCTACTCTATAGAGAACAGATCAAGAAGCATCACGTTTTCTCAAGTCACAGGTCTCCAAGTGGTAATACAGGGAGTCCTCCAAGTCATTGGGATTCAAGTCAGAGTCCATTATATCAAGTCAAGTCTCAAGTCATTAAAATAGTGATTTGCAAGTCCACACCTCTATATGTTACACCAAACAAGAGTCTAGTGGCTTGGTAAGGGAAAAGAGGCAGTAAAGTATAACATGACTACTAGAAATACTTTCTGCTCCAACTAAAACCATTGCCATCAATCATTTCACTGTTTAACTTGATTCACAAATTGACATTAATGATATTTACGCATTACAATATTACCACTGTACAGTAAATGTCCTTTATATGCCTAGTTTTTTTCTAATTGTGTGAAATTTTCTGTCTCAATATTCCGATTTCACCACAGTCAGAAGTGTTTTTGATTGAAATAAACAGCATTTAATAGCATTCATTTTCATTATGTTTTCATTCATTTTAAACATCAGAGATTGTTGACACGAAGCGTTTGATTAGATGATCAAAATGCAGCCCAAATCTTTCATGTGGATCCACGATGATGAAAATACAAAGAGGAACTGCTCCATCCCACTGAGTATGGCAATTAATTAGATTCTGCTCAAACATACCAACTGTCCACAGGAAATATAACACTGCAATGAATAGTGATTACATACACTACTGTCAACACATACTTCAATGCAAAGAGGAGATACATATTAACAGTCACTGTAAGCATAAAAATACACCAAAGACAAAAAATAATAATATTGTAAGCAGTATCGGCGCCTTCTCAAAGCTGACAGGGTAAACATTTAACATATTTCTATCGTAAATGAAGGATGGATCAAGTTATACTGCTATAAGTGCAGGTCATATGGGTGTTAGGCGGTGCAGTGGTTAGTAGTTCAACCCCAGCTCCCTATAGTATTGTTGTTGTGTCACTGGACAAGATACACATCCAACCATCTCTCCAATTACATTGTTTTTTATTACTCAAAAATACATAGAAAAACATGCATTCTTATTGTGAATGTGCTTGCTCTTCGCAGATATAACCTGTAACTTGGACTAAGTTAAATAAGTTTAAAGCCACACTGGAACACCCTTGGCAAAGCACTCCATCAGAAAAGTTACCTATTAAATTACAGATTTGCAATTGATTTAGATAGTTTAGGTAGCTGGTTGTCCCTATCTCCATTTTGACATCTATACTTGTTACATTTACTTTAGCAAAACCTAAATGGGCTTCTGGGTTGATATTAGCTAAGGACACATAGTTCTCCTGTGGACCACTCACTTCAATTTTGGGCAGTCTCTGTTGAGATAACCTTGGTCAGGCCTGTGAGTGCCTCTCGTTTTCCTCTACAACCCTCACTTCTGTCATTGGCACCAGCCCCTCTCCAGCAGCCATGCCAGTACGCTCCCTCAAATGTGTTTCCCTCGATGTGCCAGAATGATCAGGGTATTAGATTTTAGCCACAGCGACTGGGGTAATCAGGGGGTGGCCAAGAGTGGACACTGGCAATTTCCGGAAAGGTCACCCTTCTAATGAGGAGCATTAGCCCACTCACAAGCCACAGTCGAGCGGAGCAGTATTTTGTGGGGCTGAGGCGGGAGACAGGCCCAAGATAGGCTCAAGGTGTTTTCTTCCTGTGGGTTAAACTTGGCCTGATTCTCCGAAAGCAGTGGGGCCACCTCCAAACTGGATCATTTAGGATTTTGGGAAACAGCAGGTGATCTGGGCTAAACACACTTTTTCTGAGTTTGCCAAGGCTAAGAACAGTTTTTGCTAATAAATCAAATGATGCTGGTGCATCATTGTCTTTTTTTGTCAACTCAAGGTAACAAATTTCTATATTTGATATTTTTGTACAATGCAATTAACTTTTTTTATTTGTAAGAACTTCTGAATAGAAAAAAATTAGGGCTCGGCAAAAATAAAAAAAATTTAATCGCGATTAATCGCATGTTATACGCAAAACCAATTAATGAATTAAAAAGTAGAGTATAGCGCTCTTTTATTGGAAATGTAAATGAAAGAGCCATACATTTGTTGTGCAAACAGCATTTCTTTCACAGGGGAACCCCCAGAGCCTTAAAGGTATTCAGGGAAGGCTCAAGAAAAAATATTGAATTGACATTTGTGCTACTAATATATTTATTGAATATTTTTTTATGCTGTGAGTAATGAACACTACTCTAGTAATAATTTCTAGATCAGTGTTATAAACTTGGACTGATATTTCTTAGGAAACAAAGGGTTAATATAATGGAATGGAAATGGACCAATCACATTTTTTCTTCCAGTGGTATCTGGGTAAATCAGTTACTCCAGCACTGAACTAAAGAAATAAGCTCAGCTCAGAGCGCACGGCTGGTCCGGCCCGAACCCGCGGCCGGAGTCGGAGCCCGCGGCCGAACTCGCGGCCGGGCCAGCGGCTCGCGGAGGCTCGGTCACGTTGCATCTCACGTGGTCAGAAAAAAAGTGAAAAAAGTGTAAAGAAAAGACGTCAAACTTAAAGAAACGCTCGCGGTGGACTTTTTCTAAATAAAAACCAGTGAGAGACAGACGTTTACAATAAAATACATAAATAAATAATAAAAACTGCGTTAACGGCGTTAAAATAATTGTTGGCGTTAATGACTTAATTAGTTAACGCAAAGTTAACGCGTTAACGTGCCCGGCCCTAAAAAAAATACATATATTTAAGGCAGTGCTGTGCCATACTGTACAAAACAGTGAGGAGGAGACCTTGAGTCAAATGTGTGTTGGGATTGTTTTTGAAAAGCACCCTGTTTATCTGTTTCATTTACCTGCTACAATCAAAAATGAAACTGGCAAGGACAGAGAGCTTCCTCAAAGTGGAATGCATTTCTATCCTGTAACAAATGAAAGAAAAAAAAAAAAAAAAAAAGAATGTTATCTTAAACATGTCTAGCAAAAATTTTTAAAGGGCACTATAGGCATTATGTGTTACATGCAGGAGTTAGAACACTAAGGCTGAGCTTATCTTATGATGGACATATATTGCCTTAAACTTGATTTCAATGAATAATACAGCTGTGTTTTTATTGGGGTTGCCCTAATGTTCTCTCTGTGTTGCAATGAATTCTCTAACAGGTACCAGTAACATCAATCTGGTGGTGTTCCACATGTATCTCCAATGACGGAATGCTCATCAGTTACTAGGGCGGCACAATTCACATGTTAGTAAACAATATATATATATATATATATATTTTTTTTTTTTTAAAGAAAAAAAAGAAAAATCTGTCTAAAAACTCAAGAAAAAAAAAAAAAAAAAACATTTAAACAACACATTTTCAGGAGCCTGTGACCAATACGAGCATTCATGCTCCTGTCAGATTTTCAACATATACTGTAGGCGAGCGTGATTAACTGAAAAATAAATAAATAAATACATACATAAATACATAAATAAATAAAAAATTGTAAAGATAGCTAGCTTGTGACTGTTATTTGATAGCCAGGCTGGTGCCACCTAGTGCTCAACTTCATTTCTCTCCAGCAACTAAGTCAGGAATCAGAATACACTAGATGGTTTGCAAGAACCCTGGAAGTTGTAGGCCGCACACCAGCCAAACAGCAAAGAGCTGTGAAGCCATGACGTCAAACTCAAGCACCTCTCTGGGTCCCTTTTGTGGTACTGCACAACAGTACGCAAAGTGGTCGAGATGGATGTCGACGAAGTCAAACATTCTATGTTGGCAATGATTCCCGAGATCATGGATTTAAAGCCAGAAAAAAAGGGAATGTTTGGTGAATTGTATCAAGGGGAGAGACGTTATTGCACTTCTTCCTACGGGATTTGGGAAAAGCTTAATATACCCGTTAGCCCCATTAGTGGCGCATTACACACGTTACAACAAAATAGCAGCAGTTGGTTAAATTAAAAAAAGTACCCACCTACCACTGAGCGAACAAATCCTAATGCTGCGAGATTGGACAGTTTCCACAAAGTGAAACCGGTTGATGAATCAGACTAGTAATTTGATGTGTCAGACACAAATGTTCTCACTTGTTGTAGTTCCAACTAAATCCATTCTTTATGTTAAAATAAGCATGTTAAAATAAAGTCCAGAGCTGAGCCTACAGTTAGTTTCACACCCCCAGAGAATGTTGATCAGATCAGTTGCAAAGTATCACTATTATATTTGTATTGCCCATTATGAATGAGAGGCTAGTCCTGACACTATGACCACTGCTCCAATGGGAAAAATAGCATGACATATGGATCTGCTGATAGAGAATAAAATGCTTTATTTACTATGCCAGTGAATGTTTGTGTAATATAACATAAAATATCAACAGCTCCACTACATAAAGCTCTTTGGTAGGTTTGGGGAAGTGACACTGACCTTCTGACCCAGTGTTTAATGTCTTATTAGAGGGCTGCTGGTCAGTGTGGCCACGCTCCACTTCATCTTGCTGTTTCTGTTCTTTTGCTGATGTTGCACCCTCCACCTCTGCCTCCTCGTGCGCCACTTTATGTTGTTAATAATTATGATTTAACGGCCAGTGAAAGTGTTTACTCTAAAGGACGCTCTCTCAGCAAAACGTGTCGCCGTTCCTTTTGAGAGGACCTTTAGCTTCGCCATGGTAACAATACACGAAGTTCAATAGTCCCAGTCAGACTATACAACAAAATACATTCAAGGTTCAGACCAGGTGCGATTGTTTACTGTTTTGGAGGGGACAAATCAGGGACAATCACTGAAAAGGTGAGCTGTTGGGACCGGTATCATTAACGTCATGATACTAAAGCATTTCATAGACTTGAGTGGCAAAAGGTAGAGCTAGCATTGCGGCTGACAGCTCATTACTGCAGCTTCAGTGTGTGGCAATGGGATGGGCACTGCCTGTGTTGTTGTCGGGGTAAACAGTTTGGCCTTCTGCGATACTCCCAGGATTCATTATAAAGAGGAGGAGCTGTCAGGGGCACCGTTCTCCATTACAGACTTAACAGGGAATGCTAACTTGTTGAATACTATTGATTTGAGGTGGAGACCGCTCATGATCAGAAGGCCGAAGATTAGTTGAGTCAAACCCGCTTAACCACTGGGAATAGACCTTCGAATTCCTCCTCCTATAAAGATAATGCCGGCGCTAAATTAAATCTAATGAAATGTGGTCGATAGGCGTTTAACATTGCAAAGAAAACCTATACACTTCTCTGACATTCAACTTTTATTACAAATCTGAAAAGAAAATGTAACCGTGTTGACGAAATATTACTAGAGAAATGTACACGCTGAATATGTGTTCATAACTCAGCTGTTTACTGAGACACGATGGGGCGCCTGTCTCAAAAACTCACATTGTGTCCTAAGGCAAGACACTTGACCCACATTGCCTAGTATGATTCTGGTGTGTGTGTGAGTGTTAGTGGTGACTGGAGGAGCTGATGGTGCAGATTGGCTGCCTCACTTCTTTCAGTCAGCCCCAGGGCAGCTGTGGCTTAGTAGCTTACCGCCACCGAGTATGGAGTGAATGAATAATGAATGAAATAGACTTTGAGTGTCTGAGAAAGTGCTATACAAGACTAATGCATTATTAATAAAAAATTTAAACTCCAAAAATGTAACAATACAATACAATGCCTTTCGATGTCTGAAAATATTTGACAAAAACAAACAAACAAACAAACAAAAAAGCAGAGGGTATGATTTGGGTGGTCAAGTCTACAGGTTCACCAATGTATATGTTTGTTCTATTAGATGCACGTTTGTAATATAACAGACATCTGGGGCACTCAATTTAATCCACATTGTTTCATCCTCTCCTCAAATTAACCACTGTTTTATCAGTCGCCTTCAGCAAATTTATCTAGGTCAGCTGAAACAAAAGTATTGTTTCCTTGTTTTTCTTGCTTGGATACAGCCTTCAACATTTGCATAATTTTAGCAACTCTGCCTACACTTTAATTCTCTCACAAAAGTCTGCCATTGAACAAGGCAAAGGTGTCTAGACTTTAATCCAACTGAAGGAGAAAAAGATTACTTGAGATATTGTTAAATAAATTAAGTTAGAAATATTGTGAAATAAGAACCAAAACAGTCAATAGACAGCTAATGCATTTAAAGAGCCCAAATTACACGAGATTCTGATCTATGTTATTATGTTGTTTGCTAATTAAAAACTTACTTGGAGTTTTGTTTCATTCACACATGTTTAACGCACATGCTATATATAGGCTAAGTTCTTCTCTCAAACTGAAAACACTCTGTTCCACCTCGTGATGTAATTTGGTAATAAAGGAAGTGTATTAACACTGTGTTTTAACTCCAAGCACCTTCACTAGAATCATTTGGATAATTTCAGACCTAGAATTGCCAGCCTCAATTAAACTAAAGTGTAAAAGGTAGCAGTTAACATGAAAACTACCACTACATGACATCACAGGAACACTGAAAAAACGGTCCGAGAGGGGTTGCTCAAATTGCAAAAACAAATTTGACAACAATAACATCACTTTTTTACGTTTCTCTGTCAAGCATGTTTAAATCTTACAAACATCGCTTGATTGTGGCCGATGTGAGACCTGCATGTTTTAATCAGGTTGAGGAAACATGACTTTATTATAATTTCTGGTGAGGCTCCTCCCTCTGGAATTCTCCTCCCCAAAACTTTTGGAGGGAAAATTCAAATGTAACAGGACACAGGACAGTTAGAGGAGCAGAGGACACACAGTGTGGAGCAGGAGGATTATGAGAGCTGATCTGGAGGTGAGACTTTTCAAAGATTTTATTATGTGCTTCTCCGGCCTAGAATGTCGTCATTGTTAAAACATGTTTGTGTTGTTTTATTTGAAATTAGAGTTAATGTAAGGACAGCTTGAAACTAAATTGTTTTTGACTGTCCATCTACAAGAGTGTGACACTTGTACTAAGATTTGAATGTGTTGCTTCCAGAGTCGTCTACAAAGAGTGACATCCAGAGCTCTGCTGGAGCTGTGGGGAAGTTCATGAATGTTATAGTTGATGTTTCAGAAAAAAGGAAGATGTTTGAGAACCAACAAAACACAGACCACAGATGAACAAAGTAAGTAAACCAACTAAAATTATTTAATTTTTTTTCAAAATGAACTTCCTATTGAACTTATCGTACTTGTACAAGGTGATGTGGCATTAGGAGGACTTTATACCAGATGCCCTCCCTGTTACTGTGTTTAGAGGAAGAAAAGCAGCACATGGTGAGTTTTGTTTCTGCAGATACACTTCTAATGTTCTTGTTCTTCTGTTCTGGTCCATTATTGTAGTAATAAGTACTTTAAGTGTATTTAAACATGTACAACAGAGTAGATCATCAGAATGTGATCATCATGTGTTATTCCTGTGTCCACAGGCAGAGACCAGAGCGTCTTCACTGGAATAAATCTTCACACTGTCCAGCTCCAAACTGTGTGTCTCTGTACTTGTGCTCTCTTTGTGTTTGATTCTGTTTAAGACAATACAGAACTGTGGAAAACTAAAGACTGTTTTTGTATTCATTTACAGAATTAGATCAATTAAATTAAATTATACATACTTATACATTTCATGATAAGGTACCATAAGATAAATATGCATATTCAGCATGATTTGTTCAAATTTCATCAACATGAAAAAGTGATGTTCATGTTCCGAGAAAAATATGTGTAGACGGGTTCGAAAAAAGTTTCAAAGCCTAAACATAATTTTATTGCGTGCAACCGCTGTCCATAACTTTTTTACGCAAATCCAGCAACTTTTTTTTTTCAGTGAAGGAACAGAGCATTTTGAGCTTTGGAGATGTATACAGGATTACTCAAACATGTGTGAATGAAACAAAACACAGCTCTAAGTATGTTTTTGATTAGGTAACAACATTCTAACATAGCTTAAAGCTCTTGGACAATGCTGCTTTATAATTGGATGCAGACACAGCAGACCTGAAGAGCTTCCTCCAAAATATATCTGTACAGGGGCAAGACAAATTTTGCTCAAATACAGACTGTCCCTGTACCAGAAACATCTGGTACAGGGACATTAATTCTGAAACATCTTCACTCACGGTATAAAATGGGATACAGGTTTTTAGTATTGAAATGCCCTTTAAGAGCTAAATGATAGAACAAAACATATAGTCATATAGAGTAGCCCAGAGTGTCTTTCTTTTATAAGATAGTAATAAAATCCCCTTTGGCTCCTGTGACAAACAAGCAGCTCCAATCTCAAAGGGCTCCTAACACTTTTTATAGAACAATTTATATTCACGTAAATGTTATATAAGGCTAATATTCTTCTGAGTGTAAAATTGCACTGTACATGTCCTCTTTTGCAACCGACTTTACACATCTCTGAGGGAATCATCCACTTAAATGCCACTTTCCCCGGGGAATAAGATATAAGCATGTGATTTATGATGCTCCATGTCTTAGCCTGAAGGAAGAGTGACAATTTTCTGCTGTAATTGAAGTAAATGATGTTATTGTGTATTATTATTTATTCCATATTTGAAGCATAAGAAATAAGCTCTGTGAGAGTCAGCGGGATGCACCGCAGGAAGCGCTGTTTGTTGCTGATGCGTGTAAACTGTCCGGTAATATTAAGAGCACACTTTAATATAATTGCAAATTAGGATTATGTATATGTAATCATCCAGGGGAAACTTCATTATTTATCACAAAGTTGCAATAGAGAAGGACAGAGGCTGTGACCTTGTGTCGTTCATGGGCTCAAACTTATTGGGCAAGACGTTACATTGGCTCAACAGCAGCTACAGATCACAATCAATCAACTACAGCTAATCCAATGAAATGAGAATGGTCTGAGGGGAAAGGCTGCTACTGTAAACAAGTCCTAAACAATATTAAATACAGTACTTTCAAACAAATTACCCATGTAAAGGGTTGTGAAAAGTATCGAAAATCAGATACTAATCAATACAAAAACTAGTATCAAAACTAGATACTCATTTGAGCAGGTATCGATGCTAAAGATGTCACCTTCACAGGACGGAAATCAACTTCTCCTGAATAGTTTTAGCATCATGAGAAGAATAGACTAGACACATTGACTAAGCCCATGAACCACTGTGTAACCTAGACCACTGAGATATTACACAGACTTCAGATTGCACTTGTATAAAAGCAAGTACTATTGGATGTTGAAAAGCACATTCAATTGTCTAAAGAAAGTGTTTTGAATTATCATTGTGGTATCGATATCGAGTATCAAGTCTATTCCTTAGTATTGAAATGGATAACATTTTTGTATCATGACAACACTACCCTTCCATTATGTAGTTTATTTGTTCACTTATTTTATGATTCTTGCCAAGATATCTTTTACCAATAGTGGCACAGTGTGACAAGGAATCATTGTAGCACAGACTTCATTCCCACTGTGTTTTAAAAAGTCTAGTTCTGATTGATTGACTTCCACTGACTCTAACTGTATCAATTTAACACATAATTTATTTGTGATGCTACCATGTGTTCACAGTCTTGTCAGGATAAGGAGAAGAGCTGGAAATGTTTTGAATTGATTTCTTATTGTTTAATCATTTTGAATAAATATGAAAGACATGGGCAAATGCTGATTTTATTATTGAATGATTCAGTGTAGTCCTTTGGAACCTGTCCTGTTTATGAAATATATAAAATGCGGATTGGAGTCATTCCACTATGGGTTGTTAACCTCTAGTGTGTTCTTATAGTAAATATTGTATTATTAAATGTGCAATTGGATATGTGCAGCCATCTTAGTTTATTTTATACTGCATATTTTCGCATTGATTTACTACTCAAACATTAGAGCTTTTTTTTTTATTTATTTATTTTTTTAGATTGGAACCCCAAAATAACCTTGCAAACAAATAGGGACACAAAAGCAAGACAGAGCTGACAGTAGTAATATCTTCAAATGGCATGTAATATCTGGCTTAATCCCGAACTTCTCTTTTGAAACCAGTGCATTAGAGAGCTTGAACTTTGAGCTAATAAAAAGGAGACTTCCCTCTTGTTTCTAGATGAGCTCCCAGAGCAGCCCTGTAATGGCCTGTGCAGAGTCCCTGTGGTGCACCAGAGGCTGAGGTCGGCTCTGCAGGTGAGCGTCATTCACCCCTGACACCTCCACTGGCTCTTAACATCGACTTAACATGGCCGCTGCAGGGGCCCCCATTTCAGCCAATGATCAATGCCCATATGCCACAAGTCCATTAGCTGATTCTCTCTGAGCACAGAAATATGCCAGAATGGTAAGAAGGCTTTATTTGGAAGTTTGACCTTTTTAACCTGCACTGAATACTGTCATAATGTATTTGGGCAAGACACTGCATTCACACTTGACTTTAGATTTTGTTTGACTGGTGAGGGCATACTGTGTAAATAAGTAATGCAGCAAATTGAAATGGAGGTCTAAAGTACACAATGTCATCCATTTACACCTCCATCCTCAGACCCCAAACACAGAAAACAATAGAGATAGTATGATAATAGGTTTTAGATTAGGGGCTTGAACGATCATGCAAAATATGACTCAGGCAACAGTTCACACTTTAGGGGCGTTCAGTGGAGTCACCAACTACCAGATATCTCTTACTGTGAACAAATAGGGTGTGTTTTAGTGTACTTGGCTCCTGCCTTAAGACAAATATTTAAGGCAGTGACTTATCAGGACCCTGTCAGAATGGAAGAAGCTACTTGGCTGAGTAGCAAAACTCTTTTAAAAAACTTTTGCCCAGTTGACAGAATTCAATTTTCTTTTGCAATGGAACCTACCTGGAATATTGAGAGATTACACAAACAATATGGGTAGTAATAACTCTGAACTGTCTTAAGTTTTTTGTCAGTGTTTATCTTGTCAAAGTGCACCCCCCATTCCTTCACTAAAACTACAAACAAAGTTATAGTCATGACGGTCACATTGAGTGAGGGTGGTTGGATGCACGTTGCACTTAAGACCCCAATACTTTCCTCTGTCAGATAACTGCATCAACATGATAAACAGGCTTCATCTGCTGCTATAGTGTTTATAAGATAAACGCACAACAGTTATGGCCGGGGGAGAGATTTAACATGCACAGATGCTGCCTTTTGAGAGCAGGGCCACACATACTTTAGAAATTAAGGACGATTCTAACAGCTCACCTGCTGTTAGGGTCCAGGGTGATGGTAAGGTCAAACATCTTAAGTGTGTGGACAAATGTTCAGACATGTGTTAGTACAAGTGGGAAAACATTCATTAGAAGATCCTAATGTTCATTTCAGAAGTTGAAATAGTTGGAAGATCAACTGAATATATATCACAAAAGAACTCAATTATGTCAAAATGGACAAAAGGTACCAAGAGTGAATGTACTTGTCCACTCATTAAAAATGGTTGTTCAGTTCTGACAAGATTTTGAAAGTCACTTCTAGGGGAGTATCTGTTATTAGTTACATCTATTGAATTTACCCCAAGGTGTGAGCTGTTACACCAGATGCTTATTGCTGTAAACAACTAAGGTGTTTTAGGTTTGCTATAGTTAACATCTCCCTTTAGAAAGATATTTAAGACAGTGACTTTCAGAATCTTGTTAGAACCAAAAAAGTTATATAGAGGCATGGTGAAATATATTCACTTTATACTTTTGTGAAAACGTGTGAGTCTGAGGCATTACACAGACCACTGAATGTATATGTTTTTATATTGGCAACTTTTTTGTTTTTGTCGGTTTAGCTTGTGCTATGTGTCTAACATATTGCTAAATGTCTCATCCTGCAGGCTTAGGAATGGTCCAAAGAGATATGCAATATTTCCATGCAATTGGAAAATAATGACTCATATCGCACTATCCACTGTAAGGTTCAATCTTCACCAGATGCTGTGATAATCTCATGTGTCATTCACCAAACACCAGTCATATTTGCAAATGTTTATCAAAAACAATTTAACACTGACAGAGCAATCAACATCAAGAAGTATCAAAACATTATGACTTATTCTGCTTCATGTCCCACAAGTTCAGTTAATATTTAGTTAAAAGAAATGCATGATACATTTTCTCTTTCACTTCTATTAACTTTGTTTGTTCACAAATATGTCACCATCACACTGGTCTTACCACTCATCTTACGATCATCTTCACTTTAACTCATTGTGACAGCTTGCATGACTTGCCGGTGGATTTGGGCGCTAAAGTTGGGCTGTGTTATGGTAGACAGGGATCTTTGAATTTCAAAGAGATAGCTTTGCTGCAGTTCTCAAATACAGATCTTTTGTTGGATTTTTAAAGTGCTGTATCCCAGAGGTTTACGAAGAGTCTCAGGGCTGTCAAACTGTCTGTAACAGAAACCCCTCTTTCCTATTTAAATAACAACCGTGTGTTGGCTATTTGTAGTTTCTAGCGATTGAGGGGGCAAAAATACTTTACTTCACCAAAGGAAACATAGAAAATGTGATATAGGTTTAACCACAGTAAGACAAGAGCTCCCTTACATTTACTGTCACTTTTCGTTTGTGTTGCATGATGTAAAATGTAGAAGTTTTAGGATTGTTGTAAAGTTTAAAAGACATTCTAAGTGAAAGAATAATCAGAGGGTTATGTGTTTTATCCATTTGAGCTTGTATTTTGAAGTAAAATATTGCCTGGTGGGTTTGTTTTCCATGATGCACTCAGAGGGAAAGAGATGTCATGTTGTCACACTTCCGGCACTCTAAAATGTGACAAGCACAGCAGCGCCAAACACAGCACACCTTAGACATATGACAAAGTCTGTGTTTTTTTTTTTCTAGCTCAGTCAAAAAAACATGGAGCGTTAAGCTTTAGAATCACAAAAAACAAAAAAACTGTGCAATAATGTAGTCTGTCTTAATATTTTTTGGGGGGGCTTTTCATTTATACGAAAGTCGGTGTTTACAGAGAGCGTTTTTTTTAGGAGCTTTTCAAAAACGCAAAAATCTGAAACCACCCTCCAGAGTCGAAAAGCTGAATACGGTTCTCCGTAGCATTTCCGTCTACACTGCCCAAGACGCAAAACTTTGATCAGATCTGCTCATGTCACATACGTGTTTATGTCACATTCAGTACACAGAAACAAACAAGTCAGATCATTTCCATGCGTTGGACCTTCAAGCAGTAAACTTACAGGAGGTAACCTAACAAATGTACAGAATATGCAGAGATACTATTAGTGAACAGAGAAGGTTATGCAATTATATCTGTTAAATTCAGGATGCATGCATATGGACAAGACCTGGGAGAACAATTCGATGGTGGGACAACTTTGTGGAAAGAGTAGCTGATGAAAATGCGTGGTGTGAAAACTTCCGCATGTCCAAAGATGCCCTTGTTGCTTTAAGTACAAGCAAACCCAGTCGAATTCCACACACTTTTGTGTTACTGTATACACGCAGATTTCCTCCCGAAAACGCTTGTCTAAACAGGGATATAACATGAAGAAGCAACACCACTTTTGCGTCTTCAGGCCGTCATCATATCAACGTAGCCAGTTGCACCCTGCCACACTGACCTCAGTGCGGTGCAGATGCAAATGGGGCACAGGCCTGTGGAAAGAATCCGCAAGAAATCTATCTTCGCTGGACACTGCAGCAGTCTCTGACATCTAGATAACAAAATCACATGAACAAAACAGGAAATCAGATCCTCAGAACTGACAGATCTGGTGTATTTTCAGAACAAAATATCCCTGCACACACCTAGTACTTTGCAAATGGACTTACCCATTGTAGACAGCCACAGTATCCACAAGCACAAGAAAGTGGTATCCAAAGGCATGAGAAAATAGCCAGGCTGGCGTCACCTAGTGCCTCAGCTCAATTTCATTTCTCTCCAGTGACTACGTCAGGAATCGTAATAAATTAGACAGTTTGCAAGAACCCCGGAAGTCGTAGATCACGCACCGGCCAATCAGCGAAGAGCTGTGAACCCATGACTGGGTCCCTTTTGTGGTACAGCAGCACAACAGTAAACAAAGTGGTTGAGATGGATGTAGACGAAGCCAGACATTCTGTGTTGGCAACGATTCCCGAGATCGAGGATTTAAAGCCGAAACAAAAAGAGTGTTTGGTGAATTTTATCAAGGGAAAAGACGTTATTGCTCTTCTTCCTACTTGATTTGGGACAAGCTTAATATACCAGTTAGCCCCGTTAGGGGCTCATTACATACGACCAAGTTAAATTTAAAAAAGTACCCGTCTACCATTGAGCGAACGAATAGTAACACTGCGAGGTCAGACGGGTTCCACAAAGTGAAACTGGCTGATGAATCAGGCTAGTGAGAAAGTGGTTGTAGTGTGAAATGCTGCTGTTGTTTACCAACAAGGCTTCTTGTACTCCCAGCCAGAGCGTTAACCCCCCGCCAACATGCTGTCTCGCGAGCGCAGTTTCTACAATCTACCTGTAGTTCACCACAACTGCACAGCAGCAGAGACAGTCAGCAGTTTGTAGTTGCAGCAAAACCACACCAAAGCCGAACCGTACTGCACCTGCAGTCAGTATGCACTAGGCCAAAGCTCTGTTCAGAAGGTAGTGCTGAGGCTTGGCATTCACATGCAAAGTCTATGGTGGACATGCGTCTAGGCCATCTGCGGCATCATCCCATCTTGAGCATTTATCTGGAGCGCCAGAGTTGAAGGTTAACAAACTGGGCCTGGCAAAAGTACAGCTGAAAGCAGTGGCCACCCAGACAGAGCTCCTGGAGCAAGTGATGAATCTCTCCAAACTCAAAAGCAAAGGCTTCCAACACCATTTTGATGCCTGTGGCTGCATTCAAATCACTCATCAAGAAATGTATGTCATGTTTTTGGTACCCCATAATCAAAGCGTGGGTGGGTGCAGTCTTCACTGGCCAGGCAATCTTTCTTACAGTTTCATTATGTAGTTATCAGATTGTATGTGTTGGTATCACTAATATTGAAAACTTGGGTATGATATGTTTTTCTAATTCAAAAAGAACAACTTTGACACCGTCTTCAGCACGTGCATTGCTACTTGTCATAGTGACATCCCTAAATGATTAGAAAACTTAAATTCAGCTGGATTCCTTCAAATGCCTTTTCACAAATTACAGAGCACATGTTAACCAGCTGCTAGACTCCACACGACATGAAATTTATTGCTTCTATTCACGTGCTGTTTTCACGTCAGCTCAGTGTTAGAAATGGTTTTCACATCCTTCAATAGAAGTTATAAGGCTTTGAAAATCTCTGGGGTCTGGTAAGTAGAAGGAAGTCTGGAAAATAAAAACATGTTATTGGAAATCTGTCACACCAGTGCAGTGTTGACATTAATGTTGTCATTCAAGTGAAGTGGACGTAATCTAAAAACATGTATGTGTGAAATGCTAATACATATTTTATTGAATTATGAGGGTAATTCAGAACATAAAGTATCTACAGTGAATAGATCAAGCACTCATACTATTTTTTTGTTAAAGGTGCACTGTGTAATATTTCTCGTGGAGGGTCTGACACCTGCTTGTCTAGAATGTCCCATGGTGTAGATTAAACCTATCTAACATGCAGTTTACAGCACTACACTACAATACAATTCATACTGTAATGTAGTGTAGTGCTGATATATGGAGAGCCGCCCCTATTCACAGAAGGAATTATTGTATTATTGAGCAATAGAACTCATGTAATGAATAAATTTTAGATGTATATGTTTAATGTCACACCATGGAACATTCCAGGGAAAGCAATAACATCTCCACAGAGAAAAGTAGGTAGCAGACCCTCCACCAGAAAAGTTGTGCAGTGTACCTTGCAGTGTATCTTTAAAATCTCCCATGCAGGTCTGATTTTACACACACATCAATAGTTGCTATGACCTCATACACCCTCACAACAGTTGAAATATGCCTTGACACAATCTTTATAGGAATCCACTTGCCTACAAAATCGACTATACATTCGCTCCTTTATTTTCGCCAAGCTGCTGCCAAGATTAAGTGCTAATCTATTATTCACTTGGCCCGTCAGTGGTCATAATGTTATGCTTGATTGGTACATGTGTGAAGATGTTGTGAAGTGTTTACATAACTCAGTGCAGTGTTGTTCCAGTGTATGTGGTGTAGCATGAATCATTTGTGAACTGGTCAGAATCGATTACTTTCCACTTTGACAGCGGGCGATAAAATGATGCAGGAACATGAAAGCTGTATGTTGTGCCGGTGGGGAGAAAAGGCCAAAGGCTCCCTCCTCTGCATCCCGGAGGAAGATGAGGCATGCTGAAGACACTTAAAACACACCAGAATAGCTTAGTCTACTGTATGTAAGATCTACTATAAAAGCAGCTACAGTAATTCATTCTGTGTTACAAACTCAATGCATAGACTGCCTTATCAACATACACTACAGGCCCATTGATTAGGCTACTTAAAACCTAAAATGCAGCAGAATACAGGAACTGAGGAGACTTGTTCAAAAGGGGAATGGAAAAGCAATTAAAAAAGAACAAAGACATATACTTTTTTTTCAACAAGATGCCCCGCATTTTCACACTTTGTCCCTCCGATGTTACACTTTAAGCCATGTTATAATGCTGTTACCTCTGCAAAAACATACCTAGAGCTGTGTTGTGTTTCATTCACACATGTTTGTTTAATACTTTATTATTAGTCTGTCTACATCTCTAAAGCTCAAAACGCTCTGTTCCACCTTGTGATGTCATGTAATTTTCATTTTAACTACCTTTTACCTTTTGTTCAGAAGACATTGACAGTTCCAGGGCCAAACTGATCCAGACGATTCCAGTGAAGGTGAATGGAGTTAAAAAAATACAGTGAAGCACTTGCTGTTTTACCATGTGACATCACAATTCTTTTCTGTTTGTTCGAATAAGTTGGCCTAAATATGCAGGATTTGTAGGTTAAACGTGTCAATAAAACAAACCACAAATCTGGGGATGTTTTTGATCAGGGTAACAACATGAGATCATAAATCACAAAACTGCATAAAATGGGGCCTTTAAACACATGTCCCACATTTGGTAGGTTTTCATTTGGCCACCCTAGTGTTAAATTACCTAGTGATAATGCATAATGAAAAGGGTAGCTCAGGCCTGGAGTTGACTGTACAATTTTTCCGTGAAAGAATTGAAATTGTACGATAGCAAACAAGACTCTTGGCTTCATGTGGTAAAGTCACCGAAGTTGTACTGATTAGCTTAGGCTAGCACTACATATTACAGCAGGGGTCTCCAACCTGGAGCTCAGGAGCTACCAGTAGCTCTCCACCTCCTTCCAAGTAGCTCGCCAAAGGATTTCTGAATTATGTATATTGCACTTCATAACTAAAATTGGATTAATTACCTTTGTAAATGTGTCATTTTGATGCCTAACTTGTGCACTAATTGGTGGTTTTCAGATTTTCGAATGTAATGATGTCATACTCTCAGATGGGGGGCAAGAGACACATTTCCCTATGCATAACATACATACATACATAACTGTACTTTGTCATGAAATTCCCAAATGTTTATTCACAGATCTTTAAAGTAATCTTTTCTATTGGTGACTAAACCCATTAATAATTGCAATATTACAACAAAAACCTCCATTTTAATTTTATGTTTTAAATTTAATTAATTTAAATTGTATTTATTTTAGCTGCCCCCCATCTATGTTAATTATTGACCTATAGAATGCTGTGATATCATCTGAAGCCCACCAATAAATGGATAATGGTTTATGTTTAATAGGTAGCTTAACTGTACCCCGCCTAAAGCTTGCTACAGCTCTTCTACTTTCTCAATTTTTTGCATTCACTAAAATGAGTAGCTCTCTGGCATTTTCATTTTATAAAGGCAGCTCATCAGAGGAAAAAAGGTTGGAGACCCCTGTATTACAGACTAAACAGTGCATCTGTCTGTAGGTACATGTCTCACATATGGAAGTTATGGTCATTTATTCATACCCATAGCCCAAGGTTTGCAATCTGTAAGACTGAATCAAAGAGTAACAGTAAGTGAACATTTCTTCCTGTCTTACTTATGTTTTGTACATTGTACTTACCGGAGAAGATATTTATTTTCATATTGTTCTTTTAATAGGTTTCAAATCATCAGGATCCAGACTTTTCTCAATTATATTTTGATTATTGCCAAACCCCTGTGTGACTGGTTTGCAAATAATGGGAGTAAACTGAAAAGAGACAGAAATATCATTGTCATTGTTGCGTAAAGTGACATTTTAACTCTAGCCACATGGGATCAGTAAACAAATTAGTTGATTAATCAGTGCTGATCTGTGGGGGAGCCTCAGGAGTGCCAATTTATTTGTTATGTTATGCCACTTCAGATGAGACTGCATTTCAAACACACTTTACACACTACAGTTTTGTTGTTGTTAAAAGTGGTTTTGATATGGGAAATATGCACATTATATCACAGGTTCCATTCAGTATCCTCCCTTTGAGGTTAAGGAACTCCCAGACGCTGAACACACAGAGGACCATTTTTCACTTACCAACTTCTATAGAGGTAGATAAAAAGACTTGAATGTGGTCGGATCTTTGCACCTTTCCCTAGGAGTTGTTGATGTAGAGTTGTTCAAAGGCTCGCCAGGAAAACATAGGGTCTTAGTTTCTCCTATAGAATACGACAGTGTGGCTGTTTGTGTTAGCATTTGAGGCGCTGTCAATGCTGCACTCCCCAGACCAGTGCCTCGCTCCTCTGGGCTGCTAGCTGCCCCACTGCTAATCTCCCTCCAACACTCCATACACCTGCTCCCCCATTACCCAAGCCAAACCACTCAGTGCGATTGTTTTCAGAGCAGTGGTCATCTTCTTCTATCTTAGATTGCTGTCCGCTTTTGACCTGCTCTGCCTTCAGAGCCTTTGCATTTTAAGTCGCCCACAGCTCCCATTATCCAAACCAACACCAATTTATTCACTATGAGCAATATATAACTAACCTCCTGAGCTTTTGTTTACATGATACAATGTGTAAGGAGGGAATATTATACTAAATTGACTTTAGGTTTTAACCATAACATTGTTCCCTCATCAAAAACAAAAACAAAAAAATTACTAGGAGCTAAATAGTGCCTCTGCTTAATTTCATTTCTCTCCAGCGACTAGGTCAGGAATCAGAATACATTTGCAAGAACCCCTGAAGTTGTATAGACTGTGCACTGGCCAATCTGCAAAGAACTGTGAAGTCATGATATCAAACTCAAGCACCTGTCTTGGTCCCTTTTGTGGAACAGCACAACAGTAAACAAAGGAACCAAGATGGATGTAGACAAAGCCACACATTCTGTATTGGCAACCATTCCCAAGATCAAGGATTTAAAGCTGGAACAAAGAGAATGTTTGGTGAATTTTATCTAGGAGAAAGGCGTTGTTGCCCTTCATCCTATGGGATTTGGTGTATTACATATGTCACGACCAAATAGCAGCGATTGGTTAAATAAAAAAGTACCTGCCTAGCATCAAGCGAATGAATCCTAATGCTGCTAGGTCAGATGGTTTCCACAAAGTGAAAACTGCTGATGAATTAGGCTAGGTTTCATCTGTCGTCTGAACCTTAGAGAATATGCGGTTTGAATTTTCTCAGGATTGTTGCATCACAGGTAGAAACCCTGTGCCATTTTTAAGTTCATAAACAACTGCCAGACTCATTAAAAGTAATTACATTAAGAGGTTACATGGCACTCATTAAAACTTGTTTAAAAATTGTTTGTGAACCAGTAGAATATATTACTGTTCTACAAATTGATTTGACAGGCTTAACCATGTTCAGTTGTAGTTGTATGTCATTATGTCTCATACTAAATAGAAAATTCAAATATTAAAATGACTGAAGATGCAGTAAGTTTGGCCAGCTGTAACTAAGCAGATGACAAGCTGTCCAAAGTCTAGCTCCAAACTTCCAGTGATAAATAGGTACAAAATGGTGGAACATCCCTGCTACTCCTATACACTCCCTGCTTAGTTTGATACAGTCTGTATTTCCTTGGCCCTGAAATGTCCTCACCTGCCTTGTGTCCTCCTGGGCTGCAGACTTCCGCCAAACTTTATCGACCCGATCTAACGTCTACACCCTCCTCTCTCAGCAGCTCCCTGTTCTTGTACTGGGCTTTCACAGGGCTCACAGCACCTGGTTGTCATTCCTAATTCATATCAAGTCCCACCAGTGTCACCTAAAAACACTGCCCCCTGAAACACTGACACAAGAATCCTTTTCCTCCCTGTGCCCTTATTGACAAACTAGAACAGAACCATTAGTCACAATTAGTTAGCTTTTTTGAAGGTAACATAAAGGTAAAAACAATCAATTAAGTTGTAGAGTAAGGTAAGTATGGCGGTCTTTGAGTTAATGTTTTGTCAGTAACTTCAAATTATTCACTGACACAGCCATTGCAGCTAAGCCCCAATCAAACATGCTTCAATTATTTTGCTTGCCATTGCATTTCATTATTTTGAGAACACATCATTTAGTTTTTCATGTCTTGTCTAAGGGTTAATGCTGGTTGAGGTGGAAACAGTGAACTCTGCACTCTCCTTGAACTAATTATAAAGTAGAAAAACAATTATAAAGAAAAAGCATGTAATGGAAACTGCATCGCACATTTTGTCTTTCACATTTCAAAACATGTAAATATATGTGTCTGGTAATTTCCAATTCAGTGATAATGAAGCAAGTCTGTCCTTTGCTATTGTCTTGTTACTTTGAGTGCTTTTCCCTCAGCACTTGAGTTATATTGAGTTTGTTATGAAGGGTCCTTCTGTGAAACGCATGCCTGGAAGGACAAATCTTCATTGCCCTGAATCAGCCCATAAATTAAAGAGGACAAATAAGGTTGGCATACTTCCCATTCAACATAAGTCTAGGATTATTATATGTTAATGTTTTATCTTTTACCTACCTTGACCTACCTTTTTGCCATTGCTATTGCATTGTTGTTGGCTCCATTAGCAAAATACTCTTATTTCTATGATTTTTATGTGTTGTATATCCAAAAATCCAGATTGAGGAAAAGGACTACTACCATACAATTAACAATTCAAACCAAAAGATTATTTTACTTGAATGGCCAACCCTCAAAATGGCACCATATAACAGGAAGCTAAAAAACATAGGCCTGGCTGATTTGCAAACTTTTGCATCTGCTCTTTGTTTACATTTGTATGCATCACTCCAAAAATAGTGTGGGAGCAAAAAAATATATCTGAAATACACAGATGGTACATAATACTTTGTTTACACTTGATTATACTCTGTTAATACATGGATCTTTCTTCTCCTGCTTCTACAGTCTAATAATAGTATCATTCATTATGCCATCCAATCTCGTTTAATGAACTTAAAGGTACAGTATTTTTTTTCTTTGCTTGTCTCCGTGGTGATGTTATTGCTAATATATGCCTATGTCTAATCTATTCATTCAAATTAATAAAAAGTAAAAATGCCCATCAGAAAAGTGACATGTGGGAACTTTAAGTATTCTATTATACATGACAACTTCTTTCTGCAACCATGGATGTTACAACATCACTTAACACATATTTGCCATTTTTAACATTTATTTAGTCTGGCTTTCAACAGCATCCATTGTAAAGCCATTAGAGTTTTTGGGCCTGACTTGTGGGATAACAGGTATATATGAGGCAGTCCATTTAGCGGCTGAAATCATCGGTGCCCGGGGACAGTGTACCCGTATTCTATAGCTGACCTTGACCAGCTAATGTGCGTCAACACAGCTACAACGGGACACTCTGCCTCAGCTGTTTGCTTTCAACTCTCACATACACTACACTCTAACATCAATTTTCTGTGTATTTTGCCCATGGGATGAAGTATCGATTCTTGGGGCGTTACATCAGACTCCCCGTCCCAAGGTTAAAAATAAAAAAAGGGATTAGCTTCTTTAGCTGCGTGAATGATAAGAGCACTATTTGTTGCTGTCTTATCAGCATTCTAAACTTTTGTTCCATTTTGCTTCACAATGATGAGTTACTGGTTTTATGAATAAAATATACCATGCCCTTTCTTATCGCCAACTTTGTCCCAAACCAGTTATTTTTTTAATGACAGGGTGCAGTTTTGTCCCAGGAATCTAACGGCCAAAATCACGTGACCAGAGGTGAGTTCAAGCAACCCCATATACTATGTCCTTTCGAGCCACTTCCCATAAAAACCATCACTGAGTGCAATTATATTGAGACCATATATCAAAACGTGCTGCGCAGATCAATAAAAGTGACATATGCGTATAATAGCAATAGACGAGCACTAGAGATGGCCACACCTTTTATACTGAGATTCATTAAGCCATTAATGAGGCATTTTACTACACGTCAGCTCACTGATGATTGATGACATTTTATTTATCCAGACGGTGCTGCGACCTCTCAGATCACATCATGAACCACAGTCACAGGATACAGTGAAACCAGGGACACACAGAGGAACAACCATGGGCCATGAGCCCACCATGAAATTCAAATCCTTTATTGTAATTATTGTTTTCTGAACATTGCAAAATGTATTTAATATAACTTATTTATTGTATTTAACAATTTTATATATCATATATATATTTATATATTTATATATATATATTGTATTTGTCTCTGTGGAGATGTTATTGCTTCTTCATGGTATGGCTTTAAACCATAAGCTGTTTGACATAGCTAGCCCACTAGCCACTGCATTCCAAATACGAAGTGAGCATGGGTGAGATTTGGCTCTATCCACTCTGGTTCCAATTAACTTTCTATTGAATGTGTTTTGTCTGTAAATCAAAATTGGTCGCAGGTCGCTCCTGCTAGCATAGTTACAGGTTGGATTGACTTAGCTCTCTGTCTGTCTTGCATTTTACAGTTGCACAAGGATCAAAAGTCAGAGATCTGACCAAAAACTTTGCTTCAAGATATATTCCAGGCAAAACAATTACATCTCCATAAGGTTAAGCAAGTGGCATAACCTTCACCCCACCTCCAAAAAAGTGACATACTGCACCTTGAAATGTCTATAATCTAGTCATTCTGTCTGGCATAATATATTTTTCTGTTACACTCCTCTGTGTTCTGTACAAAAAAATGCCCATTTTGTTCTGTACACTTCACACTGGAAGACTGAAGTTACCATTTTACAAAAGTAGAGCTAAAAAAAAAAAAAAAAACAAGCAGATAAATTAAGTCTATTTTAGCTGGCTCGAAATATCCTAACGCTGTAATCAAACTGAATAAGACTAATCTGTGTGAAATTGGACACATTTATTCAAAGGTATCAGATTGTATAAAGTATTCAGCCTGCAGCCATTTTGATAATTCATAAAAAGAGGCTAAAGAATTTAATGTATTATGTTTAGCTGATAATGAATATACGAGATAGTGTAATAAGGGCTTTTTAGGCTGTGATTAAGTCTTCGGCTAGATTGGCATGTAATAGCTCATTTTTGTGTGATTTCTAGTCATTTTCAGAGTCTATTATAAAAGGTCCAAGCCTCAATCAGTCCATGTAAGGTGAACGGGGGATGATTTGAGAATTGGCCAGGACTGACACTGGCTCAGTTTTATCGGGTTCATCAGTGGAGCACTCTGACAATGCTGACATTTGATCTTTGCTCACCTGATAGGGCAGACCCATTGGACATAGTGTAGCCAAGTCCAACCATCAGGAGCGCCGCTAGTTGGATCAGAAACCACAGACAAGGAGGTGAAATTGATTGTTCATTTGCAGGCTAAAGCTCAGCAAATGCCAAGAAATCTCCGCACTGAGCCAGGGGTTAGTGTGCCCGCATGCCAGTGCACTGAAGCTGATGGGGTAAAATGACATGGCATGAAAATGGAGATGGGATCGGACTACGTTGGCAGATGTTATTCATTACACAAATTGTCTGTACTTATTCGCATTTTGGATCAATATGGCAGGGAAGCTTCACTCATGGAAAAAGTGAAAACATGCCAGTGTGCGATGGTAGCACTAGAATGTTATCTTTTGTGTATTGCACTGTATAAATCTGGGGGAATGTATCTGCCACCTGCTTGTCTGGAGATGTTGACAGCCTTAGAATGTTCCCCAGTATGGCATTAAAGGGCCAACTCTATTTTCTTATCTGTGTTATAATGTTGTTTCCTTTTTAAAGACGTGCCTGGAGTGTTTTGTGCCATTCACATTTGTTTAATATGCAAACTCCTCAATATTGAAGCCGACTTGTTCAGAAAACACTTCATTCCACCTTATGATGTCACTTCATACATCTTCACTAGAATCATTTGAATGATTTAAGCCCACACTACTGAACAAAAGGTAAAAAGTAACTGTTAATTAAATTGAAAACTACCACTACATGGCGTCAGAAGGTGGAACAGTGTATTTTGTGTGAATGAAACAAAACACAACACCGGGTATGTTTTTGAGGAGTCAATTTGCATGTGATATGTAAATATATGTGATGTAAAGCAGTGACACTGGCCAAGTTGCAGGTGACATCTACGGAGTTAGAATGCATATGTTTCAAGATATTTTTGACCACTAAAAGCACATGTAACTGAATAATATACATGTCATGCCATACTGTGAAAATTCAAAGCAAAGCAATAACATCACATAGGCTGATCCCCCACCAGAAAAAGCCCCTTTAAGAGCCACCAAGTGAATATCTCCACTATGAACTCAATAAATGTGTAAAGCTTTTTCAGCCTTGGTTAATTCCCAGTCTCACCCTTTTTAATACTTGAGGAACCATCCAAGTGTTGCCTTTTTTTTTTTTTTTCTTGTGAGGTATTTCATTGTGCTGGCATCTAATTATCATTTCCAAATATAGGTCCAGTGTAAGGCTCAGTGGGTGCAGAGTGATTTATGTGTTCTTACATGAGCAGAACAACCAGTGGGTTTTTGGGGTAGAGGCAGCGAGAGCGCCATTTTGGCTCCATGCATTATAAATGATGCTTTTATGTTTTCATCAATACATGTATGGATATCTGTACATCTGTCGGCTTTACAGGGACTGTGTGTACGAAGGGAGTCTGGGTGCAAGACTTAATATTTCATTTATGTCTTCAGTTGGTTGGGAAGACAATGTTCCCAAAGCTAGAACATGAAGTATGTCACAGCTTAGTTATATACAGGAAGGAACAGAATTATGGAATCAGTTTGGTATAGGATTAGTAATTTGATAAAGTTGTGGTAACGTGTTTGTCCTTTGCATTTACGTTATTCTGCCAAGTCAGTCCTTTAAATACATGTTTAATTTACCTAACTGTGGTGGGTAGTACTCACGTGGATAGTCCTCACCCTTAGGTTAAACAGGTTCAAACAGGAGGTTGTCCACTAGTGAGCTCTCTTTTTTCACATGCGTCACTGAAATAAACAAATGTGATTGCCCTGGCTCGAGGTGTGACAGAGGGCTTGGTGACCAGACTGACTGATATCCCTCTATATAAAAATACAGAGTTATATCATTCTGGCCTTGCTGTACTGAAAATGATCACAATAAATGACATTGATTTAAAATGTATCACTTTCCCAGCTGTGTAAACTTTAGTTGGCTCTATGATGTAACTGTCTGAAAGTGCGTTCACTAAGCAGAATAATGTTTTTCAAGGAAAATTTCTGAACGTCTTGATCACAAAGCTTTTACATGACATGGCTGGAGGATCTGTGGACGACTGACAATCTGAAGAACCAGAGCGTTGTTTGATCACACCAATGTCTAAAATCAAAAGAGGCATTGGAGGCATTTACACATTCATTCATGCAACACAAACTGTGGTGACTTTACTGCAGACCAATTCTTTTAAACAGTTTTTCTTTTTCCATTTTTGTATTATTTTTTTCAAACTTCAACTTTCCAATGTGAAGAAAATGATTCACAATACACATAGTTTTAAGTGCTTTGAGTCAATCAGTTAGCATTGTCTTGGGTTACAATAGCCCAAACTTTTTATATCACACAGACATATCATTCTTATTTAAAATTTGCTTTTAAGAGAAAACATTGGGATCTTTGAATTCACAGCCTTTTACATGTTGTTTGTGCCTGAACTGTAAATCATTCAAACAGACTGAGGTTTTCACATTTTACTTTGGTGTGGGGGACACACTGCTCTCAGCTGATTGTAGAAGTTGGGAGCCCTCATCATAAGTAATGGAGTTATGACCACATCACGTCCCGGGCCTGCAGGGTGAGCCCCTCTAATCCAGCCAGTCGATACTGAGGATCAGGTCTGCTCTTTCTTCTCTCTGGCCTTTTGACAGAGACTGATTGATCAGCCAGCTCTTGCCATTTGCCAAAATGGATGATGGTGAAAAGAGCTGCAGTCAGGGCTCTGTGCCTCACAGAGACTGACCTTCAGGCAGAGGTGTCCACAGGCCAGACTGGCTCCAGAGACACACAGCAGACTTCAGCACACACACTGCACTCTCTACATGTTTGCTATCACTTTGGGTGAGCTTAGTTCATGTTGGGTAGTTTGATTATTCTCATAGTGTTTGCATCACTGACAAGGTAAACATAACTGGACTCAGTATATAGGATTTGAATGCTCTGACCGTCTATGGTACCTTCTGTTTGGATCATTTATGACTTCTATGTTTGAAATGAAATAACTGAATCACATGAATAAGATAAGAACTGAAAAGGCAGCCTATGCTGTCCATAAATCTAAAAGCTCTTTTATTTAGTAGCCCTTCTCCTGCCCTTGCTTATCTATGCACATAACATACGATCTGTGTGTGTACAGAAGGTCTACAGACTGATGCAACTCTGAGCCCATAGACACAGCTCGTGTCTTTGGCCAGGCTGATGTTTTCTTCACATGTTTCTCTGTGTTTTATGGAGCAACTTAAAGGCAAACATTCAGAATAATTGGTCCTCCAGGGACAGGTGACAGCACTGGCTCACACTGACACGCTCCTCTCTCAGGTCTAAGGTGGGGCCCAGCTGGGAATAACTCCCATGATGCATCAGCTGTTGTACTTCGAGTTGTGTGATGTAACTGGCCTTCATGTGGAAGTCTGAAGATAAAGGCCTAAGCAGATCAATTCTTTCTGCCTTCATCAGCTCTTTGCTCTGAACTTCTTGCTGTCAGCTCACTCATTAGAATCAATAGTACTAAAATTCCAACATTGGCCTGAACATAACCAGTTACAAAGATGCTGTAGAAGTTTTATAATTTGATCATCTCAAAATGTCATCATTTCAAATGGAGGGCATGGGCCTCTGTGTTATATTATATTATGTTATGTTGCGAAGTGTGACGTTATCTATCCAGTATTTATTCAATTATAAGTTGTTTTTGTTTAGTTTAATTTAGTTTTATTTACTTTGACAGTACCTTGAAATACATGCATTTGTAACACAACTGTGCTCATTTCTCCACAGATCTGACCTGTAAACTGTCACCAGCTTGTCTGGATCCTGAAAAGAAAGTTTGATGCCATAATGTGGAACATTCTAATCATGTTCACTGAGAAAAGCAGATGGGAGGCCCTCCACCAGAAATGTTGCATAAAGCATCACTATCTGTTCTGTGAAATTAGAAGTATTTCTACCTGTTTAACAGAGAACATTAGTCTTGGTGCACTTTTCATTAATAACAAAGTCAAACAAACCATAATAATATTTGTATTTGAATAAGAAAACGCAATTATAAAGCAAATGATAGTGGTGTAATTCCTAGCTAAAATTTCAATATACTCAGCTTTCCAGAGATCAAGATTTGTAATCATTTTTAAAATAGGCTATTGAATTGGTTTTGTTCCACACTGTGCTTCCGTAATTGCCTCGCTAAGGATTTTGAACTTGGCCCATTCTGGTTGCATCCGTGCCTTGAGGTTTAATTGTGTAACTGTCGGCTCAATAACTCTAGTAACTAAATCCAGATTGCCCAGTTTTATCAGGGATCTCCTGCTTTACGGAATGGACTAAATGGAATTCAATTGATTCCCTGGCAATTAAGTAGAGAGACAGCAGAAGTTTGTTAATTGAATCATTAATTACAGCCAAGTACAGTAATAATGGCAGATTCAATGTTATAGCACTAGTTGAGGCAGGGAGGGAGCAGTTTTGTACCTATTTGTATGGCCCCAGCAAGACAAGCCTCCATGCTTGTGAGTGTGCCACAGCAGTACTGTCATTCTACGCAATTATCTCTGTGACAGGAAAACAATAATTAAACCAGCAGCGATGCCTACAGGCAGACGGCGCTGGCGGATGCTTTGTTGTAACGTCGCTCCTCTTCCCCCATTCACAAACACACTTGTTGTAAATCCTGAGAGTCGGCATGGCACTCTGAATGTCAAGCCATGTTTAGTCTCACTGTGTTGAATCAATGTGATGAAACATGAGGAAGAAAATTTGTTTTGCTTCACAAGTTGATGTCAGAAATGTCACATTCAACCCAGGCAGCGAAGGTAGTTGTGTAAAGACTACCGGTTATGTTTAATGTCATATACATTCCAGGCAAAGCAATAACATCTCCATGGAGACAAGCAGGTAGCGAACCCTCCACCAGAAAAGTTGAGCAGTGCACTTACTCATGTATTTTTGTAATCACAGAAACACACTTCACAAAACCTCACCCGGCACAGGAAGCACTAAATGTCAAATCACACTGAGTTTCATTGTAGAAAATCAAAGTGATGCAACACTGGACAGAAAGTGTGTTTTGCCTCAGAGTTAATGTCAGATCAGGTGCACATCCCGACTTCTCCCTCACCTTCAACTCCTGTCGCACATTTGTCAGAGCTGTCGGCCAAAATGGTGTGTTTGCTTCCCCGCTGAGGATGGATAAGCAGAGGGCTCATGACATCTGCTGCTGCCCTTTTCCAAAAACACGGCGTTGCCCTCAGACAGGAGTTCTGTGCGGGTTCTGGAGCACGCCGAGGCCAGTGTTTGGAGCCCACTCATCCTTCAGGATTAGTGTTTAAAGTGTGACCCAGTGACGCGGCGATGATGAGAACACTGCCCCCTCTCTCCTCGTCAAGGCAACGCGCGCCAGAAATCACTCCAGCTAGACCTCTTATGCCAGGAAATGTGCAGATATGTGGTGGCTGAGTATCCATGGGTTTCAGTAAAAAAATAAATGCAAAATTAGGACAGTTGCCATGGTAAATGGTAAATGGTAAATGGTCACATTTTTCTATAGCGCTTTTCCACCTTCAAGGCACTCAAAGTGCTTTACAACAAGGAACCACTCACCCATTCACACACACATTCATACACCAGTGTACCCAGACACTGTGCCATGGTGATAAACTATTGAAAGCTGAATGTCATTGAAACCCATGAATAGTTAAAAAATATGAGTAAGATTTTTTAAACAATGTGTACAATGGTACGCATAGACCTTTTATATTAATGGACATAGATTCTAGCTCTTTAGCGTTTTGGCAAATGTGATACTTCTTTTCTTTTTTTTCTTTTTTTTACTTTATTCATGGTCTATGGTTTGTTTTCTCTGCATGGAACAGATAAAATTCAGCCTAATTTACATAATTGATGCTATTAACATTTATTTGTAGTCACTTGTTAACAAGAGCACTCTGGAGCTCCTGGTTTCTCACTTGTGAGTATTAGCAACATTAGCATAACAAGTCCCTGTTTTGAAACAGAGAAGCAGTGTTGTCAGGGAAGCTAAATAAGTAACAAGTAATTTTGCTAATTTATCCAAACAAGTCAAACTCAGAGGGAGTTTGACATGTTTGGATAAATTAGAAGGGGCATGTTAAGTAGCAAGTGAAAAACTGCATCTATGTGTGTGATCATGATCATTTGTGATGGCGGTGAGTAGATCTGAGCTGTGAGACTGTGTTACATATGTTTTTAAACTAAAGGAAAAGCTAAAATAAAGTGCTTATTGGGTATACACATATTATATCATGTCATAATGTTATGCTGGATCAGTGTACACAATTTGTGAAGGAATATACATATTTATTTGTATTTATCCTGAGGTTACACTTTTCACTGTGAACTAAAAGTACAGCATATGAAACCTTGTCAAATAATTTGATTTAGCAAATGCATTGACCAGTATGTTTTATTTAATTAAGTTCTATAAAAAGAAATTGGTGGACCCTTTGCTCTTTTTATTTGAAGGGATAAGTTTCTATAAAAGTAGGATAATTTTAACATACCTTAAATAATATACTAGTAGTAATAACTTTACAGAAGAGCAGTAGTGGCAGATAGAATAGCTATAGGTTTGTGTCATGGTTTGGGCAGAAACTTGTCATCTCACAGACAGACCTATTCACTAGACTGAGGCCTGCCTGTCCTTGGTTGTGTCCACAAAGTGTTCACAGGAGCAGTGCTTTACAAATAGCACTTTGCAAACATGGTCACAAGCTCCAGTTGATTTAGGCTGTTCTGCCCACAGCTGATGACCTCTCCCCAAAGGAGCCTTTTATAATTAGAGCTTTGTGATGTGAGCTGTAATTTCAGCATAAGAAACACAGGACAGTGCTTTTCATCATCTCTGCTTTGTACTCTGACCATATGAATAGCAATCCCCACATCAGCGCAGACTTGTGACCTTTCATATAGGAGGCTGAAAGTGTAGGTGGATATTCTAAACGATGAATTGAATGCGGCCTCACTTTGCATGACCTTGCATACAAATATGTGGGACAGTGAATGTGTCTGGGATTGCATTTAGTATTCCTGATCATAAAAGGCATGGATAGTGTTATGTCACATGTAGACACATTACAGTTTGACTACTTTTCAACTATAATGTGCTATGCTCTAACAACATGTGTTGTTTAGGATGAAGGGCATGCTGTTGTCTTTGCTTCTCCTGCACTCTGCGTAACCTTCTCTGCATGGCCGGTGGAGCCCAGCTGGTGATGGCTGGGAGGCGCACACAGCTGTGCCGGAGCGGCCTACAAGGCACTTGTTCAGGGAGCTGAATACGATTAGCCTATGAGTCTGTGAGTTCCCTGAAATGGGGCTGCCAAGGCCAAAGAGCTTCCTGTGTGAGCTGCTGCTGTGCCTCTGCTCTGGCGTGGAGGGGAATAGGCGAGATAGTGTGCTTTTTTAAACAACACTTCAAAGGACCAGTGAAGCCCCTAGACTCATTTCCACTACTTGTTTGCTGACAACTGAGGACTGGAGCCCCCTGCCAGCACACTCCTCTGTAATTACTTTTGTTTTTATCTGTTCTGCTCTTCTCCTTTTTCACTCATTAAAGAGACCTCCAGTATAGATTCAGTTTTGGAGCCTTATAATGGTTGAAATCACATTAAATATGCATTAGATTAGCCATTTTGGCCAAAATTGGGCAGTGAACTGTATCATGTATCAACCAAATGGGGTTCAAAATAATCACATTTTCCCCAAAAAGTTGAACACAATACAGTTTTATGATATTAGCTGCACTGATCCAATCCAATAGCTACTTGCTTCAAAATCCTCTTGGGTGACTTTAAAAACACAGGGGAGCATTTACTTCACAAGAGGAATCAATTTTGAGATGTGCATGAAACAAACATGGCTGGTATGTTTTGTTGCTTACTGTTATCGATAATTCTCAATATTGTTCACTCTAAATATCCAAATAAAAGTGTCCAAAAACAGAGAAACCCATCTCTCTCTCCTCTCCTGCAGCTCTGATCCAGTCAGGCGCTCAGGCAGGGCGGGGGTAGAGAGAGACTTCTCTAATGAGCGTCTGGTGGCGTCTCTGCAGTAGTCGTGACTTGTTTGTTCTTCTATTATTCCCCGTCACGTCGATCCACCATGGACGCTCCAGTGAGGACACACAGAGTGTGCATGTGCGTGAGGCTCTGTCAGGGAGAGCTAATTGGATCCAGTCGAATTGACCTCAGATCCTTCTCCCATTTCAACTGTGACCTAATCCCTCCTGCAGCGGCTCTGACATGTATTTAAATGCAGCGCGTCCACACATAAAGCTCACAATGACTTAAAGTTCACTCTCAATGGGCTGCTGTGATGTGAGACTGCTGGGGCTGGTGGAACGTTGTCACAAAAAAAAAATATTTTCAGGAAACTTACTGAAGCTACTGACAGCATGACATCATCTGATTGATAAATGACCAGAATCAATCAACATGGAAACCTCTATTTCAACATCACTTCCATTTGCATGCAAACTACAGGAAGGAAATATAGTACAACAGACACAGACACAACACCATATAATTCTCTGCCTAACAATGTCATAATAATAGTTTTTTACTCTTAATCCATCACAGGGAATAGTTATCTGTGTCCACCGTTCACTGACATTTGACCCATCCATATTTCAGTGTGTTTGATTCCAAATTTAAAATGTATCTGGAAAAAAACAAAATCACAATATCATTGGCACATCTTGAACACAAGTTTCAATCAAACAACTCCTCAGACATGTTTTGAGTTAATATGCCCTTTTGTAAGAAAATATACATTTTGAAAGCCCCATGGTTTGTGTTTAGATCTCTGAAGGCGATTTCAGGCCGACAGAGCCGTGCCGGTTCGGTTTCCGCACCTAATCTTGAACCGACTCACGTGTTCACGCCAGAAATCAGAGAGTTCGGGAACCAAAAATTTGGTTCCCAACAGAAACCAAGTAAAACTTGTTTTTTCTAAGCAAACAGTGTCGATACAGAAGATGTCAGCATGGTCATCCGGGTCACACGCGGTAAAATAAACAAACACAGAGCAATTGAAACTATCACGTATTAAATTAAAAGGTTTAAGTCTACACAAACTATTGCGTATCGTTCCTTTTGCATGTATCCATGTTTGCCTTATAAGATTACATCTTTGTATTCGGCGTCGCTGCCGTCTTCTCCAGAGCAGATCAATGTTGTAGCAGAGCTTGACACACATAAAGAATGACTTGTGTAAGTACAAATGCTCGCTGGTGTTGATGATGTAATCCATGATTGTTATTTTTCTCTCTGTGACATCCGTTTTCATATGGCCTTGTTTTTATTTGGTGGTAAATCAACTATTTCTGTCGATGACGCATCATGGGTAAATAGTATGAACGCGGGTTGTTCACCAGTGAGCACTTTGGTTCCCAGTGGAACTGGTGTGGGCACCGGCACCATTCTGATGGGCCTGAAAACAGCTTGAGAGTACCCAAGGGGAGAGGATGTGATTATTGCATATATCCTTGCATAATTAGCAACCAGTGGAAGGAGTCATTCAAAGGAACAGTGTTGTTTGAAAATGATGAAGGTCTTTGATCCTAAATGTTTGGCACGTGTCTGTTTCATGGACAATTTGAGCCAGTGTGTGTTAAAATGAAAATAAATCACTAAATAGGCCATATCCCAAAACCTTGTGCATCTCACAGTCTCTTCTCACACAAAGCAGTTGTTTTGTCTCATTGTTTGGTTGCCGAGGGGCAGTAAACATGAAGCGTCTCCGGTGAGTTGGCGTGATGCAGAGCAGGTGAACTTGCTCAGAGGACGTACACAGCTTGTCAACATTTTGTAGAGACATGATCAATATGGCGCCAAGGCAGAGCGGCCCCCCCTGCTTCCCCACTACTTCTGCTTTCCCGTCTGAATTCTGACAAGACTGGCGCAAACTCCGTTTTATGCAGTAAAATGAGCCCACTGTGCCATGGTCTCAAACTGTGTCAGGAAGAATGATAGAGTTACAGAAGGTAGGATGTTCTTGCTTTTAACTTTTATTTGTTCTGGTACATTCCAGGTGCTGTTTCTTGTGTAAATCAGTTAATATGATTTCTAACTTTTTTCTTATCAAAGGTCCACTACCGATTGCTTTGTCTGGAAAGTCCCACATGTATGTCATGCATGTTGAAAAACATGCATTCTTAATGTGAGCAAGATTGCCTCTCCACCAATCTGTAGAGATACTGTATGCTTAAAGTCATAAAGTGGAACATTGATAAGGGTTTCAGTTGTTAGGGTGTGATTGATCCTCACTGATCTGAAGAATGATGGTTCAAATCCCGCTCTCGACATAAACATCATTGGTTGAGCAGTCAGATCCACTGACCCGGCTGGTGGTGCGATTCTAGCTCCCATGGATGAATGCTTTTGTTGTGTCCTTGGGCAAGGCACTTAATCCACCTCACCCCTAGGTGTATGAGTGTTTGTGTGAATGGGTGAGTGGTTTCTTGATATAAAGGGCTTTGAGTGCCCTCAAGGTGGAAAAGCTTTGTTTAGTGTTTAGTGCACCTTTAAAACACACCTTTAAAAACACAGTGACAATGGTAAACTTATTATCATTGCAAAACCCTTTTTCACATTTCAAAATGGTAAATGTTTATTTTGCTATTTTCCTCTACATTCTGGAGTGAAACCACCAGTGCTGTTGTTTTGCATGAAAAGCCATTGTTCTCTCAAGTGTTGAGTCAAATGGACCTCATTAACAAAGGGCTCCGTATAATTTAATTTAAATGCTGAAAAGCCCATATTAGTTTTCCAATCTATAGCAACAGCAGCCGTACTACGCTCCGACATGAAATCAAACAAACAGGGCCCAGCCAATGATTACGGCTGCTGCTGTTGTTCAATCATTACAGAGAACTTTTCTGCCTCCTGGCTCAATCTGTCTCTGTAGAGCCCGGTGGAGAAATTGCCACACTCAATATAAAGATTTATTTATAAAGACTTGAAAACGTTAGCCACAAGTCGCTAATGGGAATGGGTAAATAGAGGTTGGCAGCACTCAGACTTCACTCTCTCACAGTATTGTCATGTTATTAAGTGCTAAATTGCTTCCTAAACAAAGAATATTACAGAAATCACAAAGATCCAAGAGTTCCCCAACATGTGTCAATGGTTCTATGCTTTTAAAATACATTTGTTTGTATCTGGAAAGTTTAGTTGGTAATGGTAAATAGAAACCGGTATTAAGAAATCAGGATATGAAAATCAGAAATCTTGATGAAGACATTATTTGGGGAAATTTGTTGGGAATGTTCTACAGTAGGGAATTAAATTGATCTATCTTGCATTTAACAAAAAGAAAAAAAAAACATTTGGCCTTGTAGTGAATAGAGTAATCTCTCCTGGCATCTGGTCTGCTGGTGGCTGTAACTGCCTCTCCCAGTGTTGATAGATATGTTTAATAATGCTATAATGTGGAAAATATCAAGAAAAACAAAAATAAATCAATGGAGACAAGCAGGTGGCAAACTCTTCATCAGAAAAGCTGCACTTTTAAAGAACCAGTCATGAATAAATATCGTTCAATAAATTGTGGAAAAGATTTAGACCAGACTGAAGGACCCCGTTACCGTATTAATAAGTCATAGAGTTATACATGAAAGGGAAGTCTGCCAACCAGTCTTTTAAGAGTATTTGTGTTTTTAAAACCTTTGACATCATCAGCACAACCACATACTGTTTCCCTCACCACTCCACCAGCTGAGAGCGTTTTTACTCCCTGTTACCAAAGCAGGTCTGTCCAGAGCACTCGGCCTCCGCTAAGTGCTCATCTAGAGTCTGTTGCTCGGATTGCCCTTGAATGCTCCCCCTGGCCAGTTGTGGTGAAATGGCTGCCTCCCTACGGGACAAACAGCCTCTTTGAAAAAGCAAAGAGGACAATGACTAATCAATGTCTCTACAGCTCCCGCATGACACCCAAACCAGTGCTGTACGCTGCGTCACATTTCACGCCAAAGGCTTCCTGCAAAAACTCCCTCTTTCCATGTATTTATTTATTTATTTTGGTATTGATTAGGTGCTGACCATAGGCTCAAATTTTCGCACTGCCAGGAAAGCTAAGTGTTTTTGACTTATTTTGTTGTTTCAACTTTTTTAAAAGAGACACTGGTAATGAAAGAAATACAAAACGTAAGGTATTATGGTCAACTGATTTAATTTAGGTAGGTGTAAATTTAGGTAGTTGTATTGTAATTTTAAGAATCTGATTACAAATGTACATTACATTTTGGGGAATTTTCGTCCCATTTTATTTTTATTTTTTTTAACAACCCATCTCACATATACATATATTGTATAAGTAGCACTTAAGGTAAAAAAAATAAAATAAAAATAAAATGTCTTCTGATAGCTTTCTGCATCTAATTATAAAGTGTTTCTTGCCCAAAATTTAAGAAGTGCATGGTTAGCATGCTAGTTGTTGTTAGGTTAACAGCTAAACTCCACTCTGGTCTGTAAAAGTCTTGAAAAATGTTTAGAAACTGAACCACTGCAAAACATTTAATGAACTAGTTTGTGGTTGTTTTTTGTCATGTTTTTAAGACTGTAAAATTGGATACAGGACCTTTAATGCACATGCCAACTTTAACTGAAACAAGATTAACAAAATGTGTACTTATTTTTTACAACTTTTTTCTTACTTTGACATTTGAAAATTGCTGTTTATATGTATTTTACAACTATGATTAAAAATTTCATTATTGGTCCCAACTTGGCATTTTACAGCGCTAATCATCCTTGAGTTTCCTGAGGTTTCAGACGCAGTATTGACCTGTTGTTGTTTATTCATAATGATATTAATTAGAGTAAGGCAGCTGATGATACTTGCACTCTCTCCTGTAATGAGCTGTCATTAGGGCAGGGAAATTCATTTGGTGTATCCTGAAGAATCTGGCACATGTTTCTCTGTAATTTATTAAAGTTTGAATTGAATCAGGAGAATCGATAACGGTCATAATTTGATAAAAGCATTGTGTATTGTTTTGTATTGAAGAGTACATCATTAAAACAAAATGATCAGACCTAAAAGGCTAGGGGGAATGCTGTGTTTAGCTGGTGACACAATGCACACATTAGCAAACACTGCCAAAAACATTCTAAGATAGCATGAAAACTCACAAAATGGATAATATAGGTGTCTGATTTTCAACAAAAAAGGTGAGAAAAACTTAAAAACTTAACTTGAACACACATCATCTCACCGGTTGTAGTTCCAAGTCACTTCCTTTGGTCAGACTAAAATAAAGCTCAGATTAAAGTCTAATAAAACCTCAAACAGAGCAGAGCATGGAGGAAATGTTAATGACTGCAAAGTATTAATCCCTTTCAAGACACCCAAAGCCGTGCACATGATTTGTACTAGTCTGTTTGTGCATGTGGAGCTTCTCCTCTACAGCTGCTTACATCATTCTGTTCCTTCACCTGCGTCTGACAGTTATAGCTCCGCCTCCAGCGCAGGAGAGACGCGGCGCTGAACCATCTGATCGTATCACACAATCTGCTGACACCCGCTTTCACTCAGAGCGCCTCCGACTGACAGCATCCACACACAGCGCCAACAGCTACATGTCAGCACCTGGACACTAGTTTATTAAGGTAACTAAGAGCCAGAGCTCACCTGTCTCATGCATTTGTGAGCTCAGGTGACGTTTGGGTCATGCTTCGGACAAATAGTGTGCAGAGTTTATTCGATCTCTATAATGGTCATATCTGTGTGACCTACTAAAACCTTGGGCAATCCCAGACCAGAAGCAGGGGCCTGTTAGGAGGATTGTTTCCATTTAGGTTTTTGTTTTGTTTTGTTTTTGTTTTTTTTGCTTTGGAGCAAGTTGGTATGGTCTGACTATTTTCCACTGCTTGTCTCATGGAGATATTTTTGCTTTTTTCTTTATTGCACTGACTTAAATATCTATGTTTTATTGCTCAAAAGTATGTTGAATAGCACGCATTTGAACTTGTGGGCTTGCTTCTCCACATATCTGACCTGTAACTTGCCTGGTGGTGTCATTTATGGAGATAGATGAGTTTAATGCCATATTGTGGAAGATATCAAAGCATTACATAAAGTGTAGAGGAACAGAGAAAGGAAATTAATGCAGAATGGAGCTTCTAAGGCGACCCAGAGAGGAAAAAAAGAGGTCTTGGAGAGTATAATATTTTTTTTCCCACTAACTGATGCAAAACTATGATAAATATTGCAGAATCACTGTGCAAATACTTGTTAATCTTCCTAGTTAACTTAATAGAATTATCCCTAATAGAAAGGTGTTGTCCTAATATAATCACTTCTGCTAAGCAATGATGGGATGCCAGCTTTGTCATAATGCTTTCAAAAATCTACATTTTCAACTCCAGGCCCTTGAAGTATGATTATTCTGGGTACATTTAATATTTTATCATTTGACGTGTGTGCCTTAGGAATTGCATTGTGGCTAAGGTTCTGCTTGTCAAGCACCATCTGCACATTTCATCTAGCCTGGGATTCATTTGGAATGCTAATATTGAGCCATAGAGCAGGTAATGAGGCTTAAATACCACCATTTTATGACTTTGGGGCAGACTTGGCATTGGACCTTCTTAGATTGTGTGTGTGTTCTTTTTTATTTCTCTCTATCCCACCCTAAAAGTAAATAGGCCTAATAGCTCTTCAATTCTTGGTGGTGCCTACCAGCAGATGGCAGCTCCATGTGAGGCTTAACTAATCACAAACATGTAAATAATGCAGGGCACTCTAGCTGGGAGGTTGTATCAGAAAAGCATGGAGAGAAGACAGGGCCTTTTAGCCACAACATTACATAACTCCTTTTTCAGTTCTCGCACTTGGATGACTTGCATATTTATGGAGGTCATTTTTGCACTGGAGTAATCAAGACCTTATGTTTGTTCATGAATATTAACATGGATTCTGATGAAGGAATGTGGCCCTCAGCAGCTCTGATGATACAGTGCAAGAGCTTTTAAAGATAATCATTTTAGTACCATTTCTTCTAGCCCACCTGAGTGAGACAATGTGTTCCTCTTGACACAAATCACTAGCTTCTGAAGGTTCTTGAAGCTCACTGACTTTTATCTTAACACATTCTTTCAAGTCATTTGTTCCTCTTCAGGTGAAATGCTGCTGATTAAAAGGCTGACGGATCCACCCAGAAATTAACTTTAATACTAGGCCATTTATGTGGTTCATTAAAGGTGCTTTATGTAACTTTTTGGGCCATCTGCTCGTCTTGATGTAGACATTATTGCTTTGCCTGGAATGTTCCATGTTATAGACAAATGATAGATTAGTTTAATATCATACTGTGGAATGATCCAAACAAAGCTATAACATCTGCATGAAGACGAGCATATAGTAGACCCACCTCCAGAAAAGTTAGTCTACCTTTTAATCCTTGAAATGTTTTAGCACAATATTTACAATGACTTTCTTTTTTTTCAAGAAGGCAAATATTTATTATTTTTGGCTGAACACAGAGATGAAGTCTGGAGATTGTTCCTTTCTGAGAGAAAAAGCCACTGATTCTTATTATGAAAAAGGAGGCAAAGTTGGACGGACAATCTGCCTTAGCTAGCTTGAAAATTCTGCTGCCAGTTTGAAAAAAAAAAAAAAAAAAAAAGAATAAAATGCATACCAAAGAGTGTCAAAATCTAGGTCTTGATATAGTTATACTTAAATACTGAAATGGTGATGTTAAAAAATAGGTTAATACATGATCTAAAATATATTTTTTTAAATGCTGCTTGATGATGCAAATGTGTGCTTTCCTTTTGGGTTTCTCTTCTCGAGGTTAAAGCAAAAGGTAGAAACCACACAAGGGGAGCTGCTTCAGTATTGTATTGCTGAACATATTAACCTTTAAAACTCTAACCAGTGCAAAACACACAAATATCACCTTTACAGTTGTCAGGCATAACAGGAAGTTTGGATGTCTGTGCTGTTTGTCCATCTCTCCCTCGTGCTAAAATCACTGTCTTTGCACTCAGCCCAAAGGTTGTTGTTATGTTGGTTGTATTGTGTACATTTGCACACAAAAAAAAAAGTCGAGTTATGGAAGGCTCTGGAAAAGTGAAAAGAGTGGCAATGACCTCTGTGGGTAAACACCTTTTGAGATGCTGTTTTGGTTCAAGGACTGCACGCTGATGGAGGCCAAACAACCTCTTTGAAATAGAAGCACTCTGCTTTTGTTCACAATGTGGAAAAATATGTGGCACCTTTCTTCACTGAGACCTGTTGAGAAGTGGATTAGATTTTAGGGGCAGTGAAATCAAAAATAGAATGATTTCCAGAACCAAATGTGCCAGGCTAACTATTCATTAAAGAAATATAAAATGTTCTCCAAGCCCATTGTAGTTATGAATCATATAAATAATATTTATGATGTAAAGGTAATTTGCTACCTTGTGTTATTTCACCAGTAAGAGGTAGATTTGTGTGTTTCATAATATAACAACGGCACTGTGCCCCAAAGCAGGTTTTAGGTTTGATTCCTGTTGCCCTGCAGTCTAACTCTGGATTTGACAGGTTTCCCCATTTTTTGGTCTAGTTAGTGCTTGGACAGAGACCTGCTTGGAATACCAGGTGCCACAGTGGAGCCGCAGTTCCTAATGCTCTAGTGCATTCTGTAGTTGTGTCCTTAGGCAAGAGCCTTCACCCATGTTGCTTCATGAATGCATTCCTGTAGCAGTGAGTGATGGTGATGGTCGGAGGGGCCGATGGCGCAGATTGGCCGCCTTTATTCCGTCAACCTACCCCAGAGAAGCTTTGGCTACAGCAGAAACTTGATACCACAGAGTAAATGAACAAGGAAGAAAGTGCCTTACCAAAGGAAAAACTGCATTATGGGCCTTAAGTGAGATTTGAACAGATGACCTTTTGCACTCAAAGCAAACACTTAGCGCTGTCGCCCCCAGATCAAACTAGAGTAACCTCTGAAACATATTATGCAGAAGGCAGCCTTTTGAGTCTGCGGGCCAGACTCACTGAGCTGACATAGTGGCCATTAACATATCTGAAAGCTTTAAATGCTGTAAACTGTTGTTCTTCTCTTATGGCCTTGACCTCTTATGTAAATGAATATTTTCTACCAAGCATATAACACATAGTTTCCGGTTCAATTGGATGTATTCTGACACTTTTACTGCTTTGGCATAGGTGTTTGGAGAACATTGCAGCAAGCTGTTAGACAAGGTAATTCAGCACAAACACAATGCTGTCTACAGTGGATGTTTCTTGAATCTCTTCTCAAAGTCGACAAAGGCTACAGACATCCAGCAGTGTTTACAAACCTGAGCCAAAAGTTTCTGTGGGGGAAATATTAATAATGCATAAATGTGTAAACTTACATGAAACCTGTCTCAGCCCGAGCGCAAACTAACCAGAAGTCGAGAGTTTGCTGACTCCGCCAATACATTAGATCTACGCTCTCTGCATAGCAACACACTGCACTGCCAGCACTGAGTATGAGAGTGTTTGACTGCATCCCAAATAATAAAATGAGAATACTGGATTGTATTTTTTCCACTAAACAGTAATCTATGAGGAAATGTTTTGCTTTTTTTTTGTTTTGTTTTTTTTGTTGGTTGATGAATGCCAGTCATTTACCCTTAGTGAAGTTAAAAATGTGTTAATATACTATAAAAATCTTGTTGACAACAATTATACTCATTTAAATAATTCTTGTGACCATGCAGACAGTTAGTGTTTTAAACACCTAAATTAATTTTGACCATTGTCAAGAGGGCAAGGTCTGATAGATGCCCAAATGTGAAATTCAATCCTGCACTTCACCACAGACAAAACTATTGTGTGTCAGTGCTACTAATGGGTACTCTCCTAAGAGTCAGGAAACAGTATGTCTATATGAAGAGGCCCTTTTGTCTTTGGCAGAGCTTTATTTAAAATGCACACAAACAGTGAGCCTAAAGCACAGGCCCTCAGGCTACACAAGGTCTACATCTGAATAGATTACAAGGTAATGCAGATCCTGGATATAGGAGAGGAAATACTCACTGTCTCATGTCATCTCATTCAGAGAGAAATATGACAGCTATAAATAATTATTATACAGGCTTCACCATTCTACACATTAAAGAGATATGGATTTTGCATGTCAGTGGGACTTTACTATTTAAATAATGGTCAATAAACAAATAAGACATAGCGATGTAGGTATTTCTTTTGGTGGCGGTAAGATACTATTGTAGCCACAGCTGCCCTGGTGTAGGTGATGGAAGGGGGCTCCCAGTCTGCATCAGCGACCACATCATTCTTGTAAACATGTATATGTTTACATCTATAGGCAAGTGTCTTGCCTAAAAACACAACAGTATTTGAAGCAATTTACCGACCTTCAGGTTAGGGGGCTACTACTCTAACCTCTGAGCCACCCCAACTAAAAATGCTGCAGTTGGCTACTATTTGACTACAAAAAAGACAAGAAAAAACATTTGTTTCTCAAATAAGATCACTGGTAGAAGTAAGGACAGCGTATGTGTTTAAAAATGCATTTTATTGGGTGAATATGTATTTCATTGTCCAGACAGTGAAAGGAGTGGCCTGCATTAACCCAGTCTTTAGAACAAAGTAACCAAGATGACATGGAAACAGAAATACTGCAACAAAACCTGCAAAAACTATGGTTAAAAAAAAAAAATCACAATATTCGTTGTTGCTAAACCAGTCCTCAAGAGGAAAAGACTAGATTGCAGAGCATCACCTCAATTTTCTCCAACTTTCTAACAAACATGTTGCAGATGCTTGAGTGGTGGGCTGTATTACCTGTGATACTTCCAAATGTCATCAAGGTGCATGCAATCTCCTTCTGTCCGACACACAGCTGCCCTCTTTGAATGACTCTCCTCCTTCTTTATAATGCATCTGGATCTGTGAAAGGCTCTGGTCAGGAGAGCTGTTTGCCTACATGTGCTGATTTACATGCTGGTCACATTGGACCATGGTTTCATTTGCCTTTCACATACGAAATTTACAACATCCTCAAGCATGTCATGTCGATACCTTTGTACCGCTAAGTGAATAAAAACACCATTTGGCTTTAGTCAATACCAAGGGGGGCTTTGAGAGGTAAAATACAGCATTGAAAGCCATAGCTATGTGCAAATAGAGAATTGAGCGTGGTACATTTCCTGCTAAATCACACAACCAGAGTGAGTATTGGTTTGCTAATGCAACAGATACAAAACTGTTTTGAAGGTCAACACAATAGGCTCTATAGCGCTCATTAGCCTCACTGTTAGCATCAGTACTTCCTGTCCAGTATCATCTCTATGTGTTTTTTGCTGAATCGTGAATAAATATAACGATAAGACAGTGGATAAATAAAATAAATTCTTCAACAGATGACTTTTCTGTGTATAGAAAGAGAGATGTTTGTATCTCAATGCTAATGCTAATGCTAATTCTGAGGCACAATAAATATTACAACAAAGTGACAAACCAAAGTATTACAGGTTGCTTATTTAGTGTTTTAGCATGCTACTGTGCATAGAGACCTCTTAAAACAGCGTTTCACATAGACATTATTTTTAAATCACAAAATAAAGGTGGATTTGATCATTCTTGAACATTAATGAGGCTATTTTATTGTTAACTGAGTGATTGTGTCTCTCTGAAGAATTAGTATTTCTCAAGTTATAAACAATGAAAAACAGTAATTGGACCAGCAATAAACGTATTCATAAGTCGCCTGTTTGGACGTTGTAGCCCATTTGTTTTTCTTTTCAACATTCAATTGAACCAGCAATAATGGAACAAAATAGTCAATAAAATAATTACAAAAAGATTAGAAATTATACAAAACATGTCTTACCATTTCAACATTTGGTACATCAACATAGGTTTCAACATAGGTGGGCCTGTCTGCGTTTTTCTAACGTTTTCCAGTCCAGGGTGCAGGGGGAGAACGCAACACGCATATCAGGTGCAGCATTCTGTCTGTTTCTGTGCTTTGTCTAAATTTTTGTGAGCACCAAAAATCCCAGTTCATAAATATATGTAGTAGTGAAAGGAATAAGCATAGAAATACTAGCCCTACTGAGGACAGGATATTCAATCGCTCTCTCATGTGTCAGAACTGTATATTGTGGACCAACAAGGCAACCCCACAAAAAGCAACCCAAGGCAACCCAAAAAAAATATCTTGGGACCCACTTGAAGGTTGTGGCCCAGTCTTTGGAAAACAATGCCTTAAAAGGCTATATAGGAACAACTTCCCCACATATTTGAAGAGAGATCTGTAAGAGTCCTCAGCTTTAAATGTCTGACCTATAAAAACTATTTTTTGCCAATGCTGAGCCATATCTTTCATGAGCTGGCTTTGTTGATCTTGATTTTCACTCTTGATTTCTGGAAAACAAAATGACTGTAATACACAACAATAGGGTCAAGGTAGGTTCACTGTTACTGCAAAAAAAAAAAAAAAAAAAGGCACTATGATTCAGTTTTATATACTCTCTTTTCCAGGCTGTCAATTTTGCACTCAAATTTTGATGATGGCAGGTCAGAGATAAAGCTGATTAACACAAAGCCCAATCAAAGCGTCAGTTAGTGTAGTAGCGGTGGGATGTTCAGTGTTAATGGCTCCTAATTGCTGTGTGAAGTCTGACACATGCGACATACTGTGCTGGAGCTCCCTCATAATTATCTGAGGTCATTATCCAAACTGCTTATGATCTTCTCTGTTATTGTGTCTTTTGGGCCCTGGATGCATCCTCACCGAAATAAGTAGCAGCACTTCAATAAACTGCCCGATTAATGGAGAGAAATCGTAGCTCTTGCACTTTCTTCTAATTGCCGGACAAATTGACAATCTGCTTTGGAAAGTTTTAGAGGTTATTTTTATAGTTTATGAAATTGTGTTGAATTTTGTTCACGGTAAATGGTCACTTCAAGGCATTCAAAGCACTTTACAGCAGGGGAACAGTCACCCGTTCACACACACATTCATACACCAGTGTTCGCATATACTAGTGGGAGGTAGATTAAGTGACTTGCTCAAGGACACAATAACAGCATTCATCTATTGGAGCTGGAATCGCACTGCCAACCTGTGGGGCAGTGGATCTGACCGCTTTGCCAGTGATGTTTATGTCGAGTGGGATTCGAGCCACGAACCTCCAGATTAATAGACAGACACTCCCCCAGCTGAGCTATTATTGTTTATGTTTGATTGCCCTTTTGAAGCCTGATTCATCAGCCGGTTTCACTTTGTGGAAACTGTCTGACCTCATAGCATTAGGATTTGTTTGCTCGATGTTAAGCGGGTACTGTTTTTATTTAACCAATCACTGCTATTTGGTCTTGACGTATATAATATGCCAAATCATCTAGGAAGAAGGGCAATAATGTCTTCCCCCTTGATAAAATTCACTGAACATTCTCTTTGTTCCGGCTTTAATTCCTTGATTTCAGGAATCGTTGCCAACACAGAATGTATGGCTTTGTCTACATCAGGGGTGTCCAAACTTTTTTCATCAAGGGCCACATATCCAAACACAGACGAAGCAGAAGGCCAATCAAGGGCCGTAGACTGATGCTCAGTACTGTGAATAATTGAAATCTGTGCATATTTAACACGTTAGAATGAGCCATCAGTCTTTATTCATGCTAAGATCCTTAAAACCACACACTAAATATTAAATATCGGCTTTATCCAGGTAGATTCCTAAAAAACTTGGAGTAAAAAAATATTTTTTAATTGACGCAAGATAATTTGGTCCAATTACCTGGAAGTCTGAGGGCCAAGAAAAACTTCTGAGGGCCGCATTTGGCCCCCGGGCCATAGTTTGGACATGCCTGGTCTACATCCATCTCGACCTCTTTGTTTACTGTTGTGCAGGCACTTGAGTTTAACGTCATGGCTTCACAGGTCTTCGCTGAGTGGCCAGTGTGCAGTCTACAACTTCCGGGGTTCTTGCAAACCGTCTAGTGTATTCCGATTCCTGACCTAGTTGCTGGAAAGAAATAAAATTGAGTGGAGGCACTAGGTGGCGCCAGCCTGGCTAGCCCCTTTGTAAGTCTATGTTATTTATTTTTTGTTTTAATTTAGCCATGATAAAAGTATGTGCTGCTAGTACAAAGTAAGTTTATAAGTTTGAACCTGCATTTATAGGTAGGTGCAGGACATTATAGATGAGACTGGATAATTTAAATGACTCAACTCAGAAATACTGAATTACAGTATGAAGGATGTGAAGTGTAGGCTCTCCTGTTTTAATCTTCTGTCAGAACCAAGGAACTTGTCCTTCAAAAGAAATCTTTGCCCTCCATGGGTTTTACACTATGACGCACACACTGGATTAATAATAATAATAATAATAATAATACATTTTCTTTATTAGGCACCTTTCTGGACACTGAAGTTTGCCATAATGTACGTATGAATGATTTTGGGAGGATAAAAAAATCCAACCTTATTTTGATTAGATTCACAATTTATGTTTTATTGTGAGTTTTGTTCAGGAGACTTAAAAGACTGAAAATAAAACTAGCACAGTAATTCCTTAGATTAGATTTTTTATAGCAAGGCATATTTTGTTACTTCTGTTTTGTCTTACCTCTTTTACTACCATGCTGAAATAGAGATTTGTCTCGATTCCACCTGACTCGTCCAGGAGGGGGGCATCTTCAGGTCAAGGTTGTAGCTGTAGCTTACATGCCGCACAATATTAGACTCTTTTAGATCTTACTTTTATTCCATTGCGGAAACTCTAGCCTAGCTGAGCAGAATGGGCTCAGAAAGTTGAAATCACCCTTGCTCAGTGTTTCATTACATTATTGTATTAAGAGGATTATCTGTGCAGGGAAGATAAACAAGACAAGGCTCCAGGGATGAATCAGGCTTATCTATAACAACACACAATGTATTCTGCCTATATATACTCCAGCACCTGTCTTTTATAAGAGCGTATATTTTCAACTTTGCTTATGAAATGAGTCTTCCTAATTGAAATGCATGGACCAACCTCTTAAAGGGTAATTGCGCTGGGTAGGAAACACGGTCCTGCACTGAAGAATGTAATCCGCTCAATTCCCTTTAATCTAAGCAGAGAACTTGCCCTTCCCTTTTTGATGTGCACTCGAATAATGCAGCACGCACCATATCAGAATCACCATATGGATTTGTGGGGCTTATGAGATGCGTGCGAAGTCAGTGGAGATGTGGTCAGCAGGCAGTGACACAGACTAAGATTACAGTCCCTTTACATGAGTGACTGTACATGGAAATCTTAAAACGGCTGTTAAATTACACAAAACTGACTCTTGTGAGCTCTTACTCATGTTATAATGCAGTTAGCTCATCAAAAACATACCTGAAGTTGTGTTTCATTCATGTAACCCCTTCTTATTAGACTGTCTACATCTCCAAAGCTCAAAATGTTCCACCTTGTGATGTCACGAAGCAGTAGTTTTCAAGTAAATAGCTCCTTTTTACTTTTAGTTCAGTAGAGATGGGCACTTCTAGGGTTGAAATTATCCAAATGAAGATGTATGGAGTTTAAAAATGCAGTGGAGCACTTCCTGTATTACCACATGACATCACAAGGTGGAACAGAATGTTTTCCTTGTGAGAGAATAACTCACCTTAAATATCCATTGTGTGTGTTAAACGTGTGCATGAAACAAAATGTTTTTAATGAGAAACATTATAACATAAATCAGAGTATAGCGTAATAGATGCCCTTTAACTCTGAAACCTCACCTTTAAAAAAAGTATATGACATCAAGTATGAACACCAAAAAACTACATATTGCATTTTTATTTTGTACTATGAGAAAAAAAAAAAAAGAAAAGAAAAATGAAATGAAATGCTACACTATGGCAGGGGTTCCCAAACTTTTCAAGCCAGGACCTCCAAAATAATCATTCAACTGACATGGGATCCCTACTGGAGAATGAAATTGACTGCAGTAATGATTTTAAGTGGCAACACATTAAATCAAATGTTTGATGCTGTGTAATTGGATTGTTATTGTATAATTGGATTGTTATTGTGTTGGACCTAATTTCACTGAAAGATACAGTTTTCAGATAAGCAATACATACACTACCAGTCATTCAATCATTCAACTTTTTTTTTTTGGTTTGTTTTTTAAGATGACTACTTTCTACATGTTAGATACATTTGGAAGACATCAAATATACGATACAAGATGTATAGAATTATGTTGTCAATAAAGATCAATAAATAAATACTAAATATTACATTTTTTTGTATTTTGTAACCCTCTTTGCTTTGTTGACAGCGGTGCAAACCTCAAATCTTAACTCAGGTTATGAGTTTTTTGTTTGGTTTTGTTTTTCTGTTTACTACATTCCATATGTGTCATTCATAGTTTTGATGTCTTCACAGAGGATATATAATGTACATAATCATGGAAATAAAGAAGAAACATACATGAAAAAGTATTTCTTAACATTTGTTGTGTACATCACTAATGTACATCACTAATTTTATACATCTTTTCTGCAGCCAATAAGAAACACGTTTTCAGCTGTAGAGGTGATCCAGTGCAGGTGTCTTGAACAAACCTAAATTGTCCAGAAAAACCTTTCAGGTTTACAATCACAAATTCCCCAAAAAGTTTTGTTTAGTGTAGTTTATTCTTTATTTGTCAGGGATGTATAAACAATTTAGCTACTACTATTTCTATCTTCAGCCCGGAGGGGTTGCATACAAAATACACACTGCATTACATTTTCATTTACTATTCAAACATTTTTCATCATTAACTTTAGCTCAAAAAGATATTCAATACAATCTCACAATTTAATATAAAATACATAAGGTTTCTCAACTTGCAAATTCTTATCATTTCAACAATCACAACTAATGATTTGCTAGTTAATGTAGTGGTTTTAAGAAACATGTTTTCCATCTTTATTGATGTTTATTTCCATATGTTCACCTTAAATGTAGTTAGGAGTACAGCACGGGGCAGGCCCTGGGCGATAATGTGATTTCCTTTCCACATGTCAGCAGATCCCTCCCTCTTTACATTCACACCACACAGAGCTCTGAACTCCACTCTGGATTCCCACTCGTGATGTGCCACAGCGAACACAACACAAGATGTATGGGAATGATTCAACTCCTCTGACCCCCACTCGGAGCCTTTTATGTCTCTTTTATTCCCCCAGTAGAATTGCTTGAACTGTGGTGGACGAGGGTCATCATACAATTCTGTGCACACAAAAACCACCAGATATGTGATGGATTTTTGCATCCGACTCAGACAGGGGCTTCTGACAAGGCGACCATGTCATTGGCGAGTGTAATGGGCTGCGGAGCTGTGAATATTTTAGGTGCGACTGCGTGAGGTGTGAAATTGAGCTTCATGTTGACCTTTTGTGGTTTCAGGCAGAATTCTAATAGCTGCTGCATCATCTGTGAAATGCCTATTAAAAACTAGTCAGACTCTGTGACCTAAATCTATGCACTGAGAGGTTTAGGTCTCTGTGATGTAAATGCGGAAACACAAACATATCAAGTCACATGCAGCTAACAGCTAACGCTTAACTTAAAGGTGTATTGTGTAACTTTTCTGGTGGGAGGTATGTCGAAATGCTTATAACAATGTTATGGCTTTATCTGAAATGTTACACAGTATGCTATGAAACTTTTCTATCTTTATTGAGACCAAACCAGATCAAGTTACAAGTTACAAGTTACACTTCTGTGGAAAGGATATCCCACTTTTGGGAAGACGAGGGGTGATGATCAAGAAAGTAAATAAAATAGAGTAAAATAAAGTAGTCCAGGTTCTCTTCAAGGATTTTAAATTTTTTTCCCCCGAGAAGGTGAGCAGGACAGAGACTGCTATAGGACACCTTTTCATTTGCTTGTTTCCTGTGAATCCTGGTTGATTTTTCTGTCTGTTGTTGACCAATTTCTAACTTCCTGTTAGTTTAATCAACACTTTTTTTAAGAGCCCTGTAAGTCAACTGCTGTTGCAGTGTTGGGCTACACAGAAATATATTGAACTTAAGAGTTTTTGTTTGTTTGTTTTGTTTTGTTTGTGTGTTTTTTCCTATATTTTTATATTAGAATTAAAGTAATCAAAAAGTAATCTTAACCAGGATCATAAGAAATGTGTAAAAAAAATGTGTGTAATCTAGATTCATAATTTCTCTATTAGAAATTTAATAATTTCATCAAGGAGGATTGCCATGGGATTACTTCGGGAAAAGTGACAATTACTGGATTGACATCTGGTTTTCATCTCTCCCCCTTATGACTGAGTGGATACCATCTGTGCATCAAATAAAGGCGGTTTATCACTCGTCTCTAACCAGTCACACTGTTGCTGTAATCATATTTGTAGATCTATGACACCATGAAGCTATTGTTTACTCAACTTGTTAGTTTAATTAGTTTTACAGCTGACTGGTTCAGACAGCATGTTTGCTCATGATTTGATGGATATCTAACCCAGTGCTCTTGAATGTTGAGCTGATAATCTCAGTGCGCGCTGGTCTCCATGGCTGCGTGTGGATGCTTTGTTAGGGGCAGAAGACTGCAGACTCCTGACCTCCTGCTGCAGACAGTTCACACGCCCTATGATCACATGATCACACCTCCACACCCATGGCTGCTTTATCTCTAGAGACACGTGCAGAAATGAACCTCGCACTGCAGGGGTAGTGAGCTGTTGTGGAAGGGAGTGACAGGAGACAGTATAGAGTGGATGGAGACTGAGCAAGCATAGCAGAAGGCAAAGGGAAGAAAATGACTTGGCCCTCACCCAAGTGGATCATTACCTTGTGCTCCATAGATGTGATGTAGTGGAGAGGTAAAAGTGATAGTTTGAAAATGAGAGGAGTGCGCTGGACTGATCCTTAATCATTAGCTGCACTGCACCATGGCAGATAGCGGCTCAGGCCTCAAGGTGTTCTCCCTGATGTTCAGTGGGACACATCCACAAGCTTGTTCTCCGGCTGCAGCGGACGAGCATGGCACCAAGTGATTACCAGCACCCTGCCCACTTTGTAACTGTCCACTGAGCCTCAGCCCTGCCATGGGCTCTGTGCGCCTTCTACCCTTTGATTTATTGATGCTGTAGAGTAAACACCACACGTGACTGCCCTGTTTATAAGCTTTATTTTAAGCTAGCTTTATTTAGACTCAACTATTCTAATGATTTACAGGTGCACTATTACAGTTGAAACTGTAATTACCATATGCATTACATTATTGAATATTATGTTAACATATTTTTGTATAACTCAAAAATAGCACATTTTACTTTTTATTCCAGGTCAAGCATTTTAATGGGGTAATGAATCATTACTTTTTGGCACATATGTGACAATGAGATAACATTATAAATACATTGATGTATTTACAGCCATACTATTTTTTAAATCTTTGAAATCAGGGATCACTCTGGGATGAATGAGAGATTGCATCTACAAGCCATGCAAATAATATATGAAACTACATTAACTGAAGCCAAAAATAGAACCCAACTTCCAGTCAAATCTGATCTAAAAATGGATTCCAGGAAGTTACACTACAAAGTTTTTTCCATTTTTCTTATTCCTCAAAGAAAGCATACTCCATTGGGATGTTTTTGACATAAACATTCTTGGATTACCTTTCCGAGAGGATGTCAATGATAATATAGGAGCAGACAGCATCAGCAGTCCCCATGTGGAGAAACAGATACTGTTGGACTTCTCCGTAATGGCTCTCTCCAGCTGGGCCCTGCTCTTAGCACAAGGTTGGTTCAATGTGAATAACCATCTCGGGCTATGAAACAAGAGCTTGTGTAGTGGAATGTTTGCACTTGGAGAGAAGTCAGGCTATGTTTGTGAAACAATGGGAGATTTAGGTGGCACAGGCTAAATTTAATTATACTTTAACTTTGGAAAACCTTTAGTATGTCATGATGGCTTTCCACGGGCCTCTCTGCTACCTTCTCGTGTGGATTTCCCTGAAGTCACCAGACAGACGGAAAGGTTGAATGAGCAGCTTGAGACTGTGTTGCGTCGGCTGTCATGTCAGAACCTGGCCACCTGGTCCTTGCATCTGCTCCGGGTTGGAAGTGTCCCCATTCCTGTACTGAGAACCTACCAAAGCTCTACTGTACCAAGACTGAGATGTAGTGGATTCACCAAAAATAAGTATTTATCCACATACAGCATGGGTTACAATACGTTTTTGTTTTGTTTGTTTTTTTTATGTTGGAATATTCATCTTAAGTATAGAGGTAGAAAAGGTTTCAGAGGTGGTCATCTGGACACTGTTTTTAAAATCAAGATGTTTCAGCTACCATCCACAAGCTATTTTCAATTTGATGGCACTGTTGAGACACAAGGGTTTATACTACACTGAGTAAAATAAATTGAAACCTACCTGGGATCAAACTTGATCTAATGAGGGCTTTCACCATCTTTTTCTAAGGCCTTGAGCATGGAATTATTTACAATACGATAGAATCTGGAATATTTCTATGATAATATGTGATAATGGCCCCAAGATTATGTAGATTAAAATAACCCACCAATAGGGTCAGAAAACATCTTCTTCCACTTATTCAGGACCAGGTTGTGAGGCAGCAGTCTGGGATACCCAGACATTAATTTTCATGCAAACCTCCTGCTCTGGAAGGAACACGTGGCACTCTCAAGATATAAAATTAGAGGTTTATTTGATTTGATATAAAATTGTCTAAGTCAAACAGTCTAGGTGTTAACCCTCTCAGGCTCAAATAAATTTTTAGTATCAGGAAAAATCTGATATTTGGGGAAAATTATCATATGGGGTAGTAATATACAATTCTGACTTTTTTATCCTTTGTAAACAAAAAAGTATTTTGCACTTCTGGCAGGCCGTTTGCGTGTAGCCATTCTTGCACAGTCTGCATCGTCCACGTTTATCAGCATGGAAGGGAAAAAAGGCTCCTGAGTAAAAAAAGCTCATATAATATGGATGTGGAGTAAGTAGGTACTTGGAATTTAGCTGTTGCAAATCTGCAACGCCTGCCTGGAGAGGGTTAATACAGTATGTCTGACATGTTTCTATTTGTACAAGATCACATCCATCATCATATGATGAGTGAAAATGATAAAATCTCACTGGTAACGCTCACAATAATGAGCATCGAGATTTTCAGATTTAATAACTGCCATAATTTTTATGTAGCCCAGGCATGCTAAATAGGACAAGACAGATAGGAGAGAAGTTCAAAATAGATACAAAATTAAGGTTATACCTTTATTTTGAATGGTTAAAAATGCAATCCTTTTTTTTTTCCTCCAGTCTATCTGATGGTAAACAACCATGTGTTCTGTGCCTGTGCCTGCTTTACCTGCTGCTTATTTGTGCTCATTGTGGCGTGTGCAGCAGCTCCTCTCATGTCCAGTGACAGGGTAGGTCTGACAGGCTGTCCCTGCACCCTCACCTTCTGCCCACTGTCTGTCTGTGCTGAGGAGTCCTGCCCTGACCCTGCCACCCCACACCACCTACACAGGGTGTCATAATATAACATTTTATTGTTACGTTTACTGTGAAAAGAAACACCAAAGTTTAATGTTTATTCACAATTACGCCATGACGCCATGCCCAAGGGGGTTTAACTCGTGAGGTAGGGAGTTATTTCTCTGTTTATGTTCTATGACACCAAATCTGACACGCTGTCAGACAGAAGTAGCATTAATTCTCGGATGCACATCTAGTTATGTGGGAATACAAGGGTCAGCTTTGCACAGAAAGACCTTATCCAGCTTGAGAGTCAAACCCGAGGTTTCTGCTAAGTCAGTAATAACACTAATAACATCATACTTCTGCAATACAGTTTATTGTGTATCTAAGAATTAATTAGTTAATCACTTAATCAAACTGTATTTATAAAGTGGTTTTCATAGAAAAAATGTAACACAAAGTGCTTTACAGTAATTAAAAACAACCCAACATTTGATATATACATTCAGGATATACAGTAGGCTTAGGTTAAAGTCAATGGCTAAAAGCACCAATTTGAATGTATTTTCCTGCTTAAACATACACAATTTCCTAACAAAACATGATGTAATAGAAACAACAGTCTTTGGGATCAGTTTGGGACATATTCAATATCATCTGAAATAGAAAAATACAGTTCATCCAACAGTGCAGAGAAATGAACTGTAGAATCCATTTTGGGAGTTGTCTCACCGGAGTAGGCTCTCAGTCTGTTGGTTCTGGAGTATAGTGTCTTCTCCGGAGGGCAGGGGGTGAACAGGTGGTATGCTGTGCTGGCTGGTCCCATATGATTATATCTTATGCAATCTGCGCAGGGCTGTGGGAGGCATGAGTCCTGTGGTGCAGGAGGCATGGGTCCTGTGGTGCAGGTGCAGTCGTTTTTCCAGCCTCTCTCTGCTCTTACTGTCACTTAGCCTTTAGCACAAAGCCGGTGTATGGAGCTTTTCGCAACCATTATTCAGCACTCTTTTAAAAACATCATAAGTGTAACCAAAAAGAACATCGAGCATCTTCACGGAGTAAACAAGGCAAGTACTTGTTGTACATCAGCAGCAGAGGAAATTTAAAAAGGCTTAAAATATGCCACCTGACATGGACTATGGGTACAAACACTGACTGATGGTTTAGTGTACTTCACATATGACAGTTTCAAGAAAAGGTTGTTTCAAGATAAGCTTAAGAATAATTATTCTAAGGTTATCATGACTTATTACTTTAAAACACAGTTACATATTCTCTATACTATACTATACTATACTATGATTTTATATTGTATTCAGATTCTGTATGAATATCGTGAATAATAAAAGCCAGAGTCTTAAAATATAGAGCCAAACCTGCAGTCACGAAAGGCAGTCAGTCGTAGTAAAGCTGGCTGAAAATACTAGGATCAATTGCCCAGTTGCCTTCAAAAAGCTTTTGAAAAACACCTTGACAAAAGAAATACATTCTAAATGCAACATCTCAGCTTTCACTAAGTGACACAATACAGCCCCACTTTCCTTTAGAATATTTTAAGAATCTATTCTGAAAAATTGTTTACATTTTACTTTGATAATGTAGGCGTTGAAAGCTTTCGTCAAGTTTTCTTTGAAGTAGAGGGCTGATGATGCAAACAGTGCCATGCTTTATGTGGCGAGATAAAGTCTTTCACCCGCTGAGGTCACGCGGTGGAGACGCCCTTGCACTCGAAACAAGAGCTCCATCCTGCGACTTCACTTCAAAGCTGTATCAGTGCACTGTCTCATTCACATAATTGAGAGCCATGTGCTACAAATGAAGGCTAGCAGCAGAGAAAGAGAGAGAGAGAGAGAGAGAGAAGAGAGAGAGAGAGAGAGAGCGTGTGAGAGAGAGAAAGAGAGAGGGGGCCACCGCTCGCTCAGTGTCCGCAGTCACTGGCCTTTGATACTCTGAGAGGACTGAGGCGCTTCATTTCACTCCAAATCCTTTTCATCTTGAGCTGGATCAATAGGATTTGGCTAATAATGACGAGAGTGATGACTAAAAGTGTGCAGAGGTTATTAGACGGCACACACAAACACTAATCAATTCACCACTGAGGCGCCGGAAAGGACTTTTGGCATTTGCATCGTTTATTTCTTCATTTTCTTTGAATGGGTCAATGCGCCAGCCCACAAACTCACAAGCCAAGGCGCACGGAGAACAATCCTCTGATAAATCCTATGACTTCTAATATTTGGTGTCCCCATTTCTTGTTTATAATGTAATGTTTGCATTCGTTTTAAAATCGCAAATTGCTAAGTTGTGTAATGTTGGATCCATCTGACTACTTAACTTCAGTGTCCACTATCCTGTCAGCACTCAAAACTATACTTTTGGGTACCTCTGATAAATTCTATGACTTCAACTATTTTGTGTCTGAGAAAATACCTCATTGCCTTGGTTATTGTGTATTTTGTGAATCAGTTTCAAACTCACATATTGCTGTGTTGAGGTAATTTGAGCAATAAAATTATCATAACAAGTTTAGTCAAGATGATAGTTGGGAGATGGACTAGGTTAGTGGTTTTGTGGTTTTGGGGAAATTTTAAGATACTTAGCCTTAGACTTAGTAAAGATGATGACTGACAGGTTTTTTTGTTATAAAAATCTTTCTGATTGGCCAAAGGCAGAGCCAATGACACTAGATACAGTAGAATCTCAGTTTGGGCAAAATAATCACTGGAGGCCATTGATGTGCTAATGAAGCAAAACATTATTCAAAATAAATGCATTATATGTGTATTATATGGCGACTAATGTTCAGGTGTTTTTGAGTTATTATATTTATTTTGTAGGTTGTTTTACTGTATGTTCACAGCACTGTTTAATTTGGAGTGTCACTGGCTCAAAACATACACTCATATAAATACTACTAGAAGACCGTATTTTCTTATGTTGACAGTTTGTTTGCTGAGAATATGGATCTGTGATATACAGTTATGACATTTGAAAAACAAAAGACCTGCCATAGCTCTGGTTGTCCTCATCTATCAGGACTTCTGTACCTTTTACAAAAATGGAGAGAAAAGGGCACTTTGCACTTTAGATTCCTCCTCACGCTCTACTTTACTGCACTCAGCGCCATTTCTTTGCCACTTATTTTGTTCTTTTGCCTGTCTACAGCCTGAAAACAAAATGGTCCCAAACAACTTGACAAGGTGAGACACTAGGAGCCATTCACACCGTATGCCACGCAGCAATGGGCCATCACATGGCAGGCTCGGCTCAAATGTACCATGATGAGAGCAAGAAGAGAGAGTTACACATGTTCAGTTTTATTTGGCAGGCTCATGGCCATCCATCTTTATCTGATAGTGACCCAATGAGAGGTCAAACCCATCACTAACAGATCAATAACTGGCCTGTCTGTCCTTGTCTTACTGTATCTTTTGAACTTGAGCTGCATTCAAGGCACTGGGCTCCCAGTAAGTCTGTGTTCATTCAGTGAGCGTCTACACCATCAAAAGCTCTACAAATAAATGCTTGTATTAAAATACAAGTTATTTTCATTTACACAGCCAAGGCAGGTGATGTGTCTTATCCAAGGACAAAACCATAAGAAGCAAGGATAAAATGTCCAACTTTTCAGTTTTGGTCACTGTATCACTTTACTGCATTACTGAGGCATCTTGGATTAAAAATATAATTTTATTTATTTTGGTTTATTTGATAGAGGCATTCATTCAGACGTCTATAGCCAAGTGATACCAGGCTTGACTTCTCTTTAAAACATGCTTATGTTTGTGTTTAAAACCACTCTAGCCCAGGTCCAGTGCCGTTTATAAGGACTGAAAGAGTTCCAGAGCTTAGCGCCCTGCACAGAGGAGGCTGAGTGCCTGGAGGATGTTTTCGTCTGTGGCACTTTCACATTCCCATTAGGTCCTGGTGTGATGGAGCCCACTGCTCTGAGAGGGACTCAGAGCTTACTCCAGACACCTGGGGCCCAACTGTAACAACATTTTTACATGTTATTTTACAACATGCTAGTGACAAAAATGAATATTGCACTACCCATATACCTGGCCTCTGTAAATGCACTTTCAGGGCATTATCTGGGTTTGTAATTTGGGAAAGCGATACAGAAGATTGTATGAGGGGCAGAAAATCAATTGGCTGCACTAAGCCGGCAGTCAGACGAGATGGTTTTGGGCTGCCATGATACAGAATAGAACCCACAAGTCTTTAAGTAAGAGACGTGAAATCCAGTACAGGGAATACTGCTTTAGGGCAAGTGCGCAAATATAATGCTTTTTCCTATAATGCTTTTTCTTTTTTTTTTCTTTTTTTTTGTTTGGAACAAACGGAAAATAATATTCAAAAAATAAAAACAAGTCTGGTGTGGAGTAACAGACAAAATACAACATATGGAATACTTATTATGTATCACCTGGTTTAAGAGTATTATTAGAAAATACAGAAAGAAAGGACAAAACAGCTAAACAGGGGAAAACATGATTTATATAAATTCAAATGATTATTTTTAGGATCCATATGACCGTATGGCCAAGTTTTTTATACGAGGCAGGTTAAGTGTATTGCCCATGGACACAACAACAGCATTCCTCTGTGGGAACTGGAATAGCACTGCCAACCTGTGGGTCAATTAATCCAATGATGTCTATGTTGAGAGTGAGATTTGAACTGTCAACCTTCGGCTCAGTGGATAAATAGCTCTATCAAGTGAGCTCCTGCCGCCCCATATGGTTACAGCGATGCTTTCTGATAGGCTCTGACAGTCTAATTTAACTTATGTTTACTTACAAGGACAGAATGTAACAGGTTTTTGCTTTAAGAATGAACGCTCTTCACCTGATTTAAATGTCAAGTCTAATAAAGTGAGACATACTGATCCCCCTGAGCTGAAGGAGGAAAAACCCCATTTGAAAGAGTGACAGGTGACAGCACTACTCCCTCACATCAACGTCACCAACTGAAAATAATAAACAAACAAGGAAACATCAAGGCAAGTTTGAGTAATATTAAGGCATTTTAAACCTCTGTGACTATTGAAATATGTTCATTTGTGGAGCGTCAGTGGGATGATGTGTGGGGGTATGCACAAACAGCTTTTTGAATAGTCATGTTGTTAAGTTTAAAAACAGTATGCTAGGTTTTGACAAGGGTATTGACACATTTTAAGGAATGTTTCAATATTTAGTTCAAAGTTTTAGGCATTTTTTTTGTAATTTATCAACTGAAGATTTCAAGGTTCAGCAAAGGTCACCCTGTTTTGTTGTGTGTTTAAAGCCTTGGTAAATAAATGTGAACAAAAGAGAAAGCAATAAAATGAAGCATTCCCAAATACATGTGCAACTGTTATTTTAAAGCTATGTAACTTTTTTGGAGAGAGACTGCTGCCTGTTTCTCTCCACATTATTGCATTGTATATTAGACAACTTTCCTACCTTGTACTTTGATGAAATGTTCAGAAGGAGTATTTTTCTTTCTTTCTGTCTGTCTGTCTAATTCTGAGTCTGAAGATTTAAGTAAAGAAATTAGACAAAATTAGAATTTTTGCAGTCAGATCTAATTTACTAAATAAGAATTTCTTCTCTATAACTTTTGGTATTTAATATGTCAATAAAAAGAGGCAAGGAATTTACATGGCTCTTTTCATGTTTCTGTTCTGAATGTCCCAAAAATTTTACATTTTGGTCATTTGTACACATAAACTGCCATGTGAGTAAACTACAGAAGAAGTTTTCAAATTGATATCTCTTAATTTCATTTCCCTGTTCGCCTGCGCAGTTTCTCGCCTTAAAATAAATACCTTGAAATACATGCATTCTTAGTGGACCCACCTCTTCCTGATTGTCTCCATGAACAAGACTAGTTTAATGCCGTACAGTGGAACATTTCAGGCACAGCATAGAGACAAGCTGGTGGCAGACACTACTAGAAACGTTACACAGTGCATCTTTAATATTTGGCATAATTTATTTAACATTCTTTTCTCACATCATGTTTCGATTGACAAGCGTCTGCACAGCTTTACCACTGTGCATATTTAGAGCATCAAACTGAATACTCAACAGCTTTATAAACGATTTAGGAGAAGTGACACAAAATACCAATATATAGGCCAACACAACACAAATGCTTCTTAATCAAATATATGCTTTTACAGCAAATGCTTCTTTGAGATATTCTGGAAGAAAAGCTATTACCTCAGCATTGTGATATGTGGATTCTCTCAGTGGGGAGAGTGATTTAGGCCCAATTAATGTGCAGAGTCACACTTGAAGACGTTGGTGTGAGGAGGACTTGTGATTTCAGATTGGCAGATGAGATGGAGGATATGAGCCCCTGAAATGAAACAGATGTGCACTTTAATTGGTTCAGTGATATTTGTCAGGCATTCTAGGAGCCTGGCACCTGCCACTGCTCAATTTTAGAAAGCCATTCCTCACTAATGGTCTTTGCTTTAAATTATATTGTATTTTATTAGCGCAATATACTGGTCCAAGTGATTTAAATGGATAGTCTCCTCACTGGTGGTAGAATAGTAATGAAGTTTCCGAGTTATGAGAATGGAATAAGAAAGAATATGAATGCTGGTATAAGAAAGAATGGCATAGTACTCATCTATTTTTCAGTTTTACCTGCAGCCATCTTTTCCATGGCAACAAGTGCTTTAAACTCAACCAAAACATGCACAATATGCAAATCCTCAAACTGGGTGCTCATGAACAAGTCTAGCTCCAAAACTAGAGATGCGATTGCCCACAGCTTCACTGGATATGAAGATTGAATCAAATGCAAAGGACATGCTCATCTAAGGTCCGCCACCATTTGTCTGCCTGGAATATTCCACAGTATGGCATTTTAAACTTGTCTATTTCCACAGAGACAATCAGGGTGAAGTGACAGGTCAGATCCACAGACATACGAACACTCATTGAAAATACTACTAAGTCAAAGCCATAATGTGGAAAGCAGTAACATATCCATGGAGACAAGCAGGTGGCATGCCCTCCTCCAGAAAAGTTACATAGGCTACATTTATGATGGTCAGAACAGAAGATGCAAAAGTGGCGTCGCGTCTTCACTTTTCATTCCACAAAAGTATGTGGAATTCAATTGGATATGCATGCCAGGTTCCTTGTGTACTGTATGTATGTGACATAAACGAGTACGTGACATGAGCAGATCTGACCAGAATTTTGTGTCTTGGTCAGTGTAGACAGAAACGCTATGGCAGCACCTATTCAACTTTTCCACTCTGGAAGGTGGTTTCAGATTTTTGCATTTTTAAGACCCAAAAATGCCATCACCGTCTAAACCAGGGGTGTCCAAACTTTTTTCATCAAGGGCCACATATCCAAACACAGACGCAGCAGAGGGCCGATCAAGGGCCGTAGACTGCTGCTCAGTACTGTGAATAATTGAAATCTGTACATATTTAACACTTTAGAATGAGCCATCAGTCTTTATTTATGCTAAGATCCTTAAAACCACACACTAAATATTAAATATTGGCTTTATCCAGGTAGTTTCTCAAAAAACTTGGAGTAAAAAAATATTTTTTAATTGACGCAAGGTCATTTGGGCCAATTCACCTGGAAGTCTGAAGGCCAAGAAAAATTTGTCTGAGGGCCGCATTTGGCCCCCGGGCCATAGTTTGGACATGCCTGGTCTAAAACATACATGTCAAACTCAGGCCCAGGGACCAAATTTTGCCCACAATATAATTAATTATATTTGGCTCGTGAGATCACAAAATATGTGTTAGAGCTGGCCTGCCGGCTACAGATCGACTAAAGAGACATTATTTATTGAAAATGATGTTATTATTTTATATTATGCTTGTTCTGGATTCAATGTTTAAGCAAAACTATTATTAAACATTTATTTTAATAAGAAAGTGTTTTACTTTACATATCTCAAAAGAGAGAAAACATGCAGATGTTGTTGAAATATTTCAATACAAATTTTGTTTGACTTACTCCCAGTTTTTAATTTTGGCCCTCTGTGAATTTGAGTTTGACACCCCTGGTCTAAACGAAAGGCACTTCCGATAAAATATTTTGTTGTTTGTTGTTTACCTGCAAGTGTTCCTGTGTAAACAGGCCCATAGTGCACCTTTAAAATGTGCATGAAACTAGTTTATTTCTAAAATTTTTAAAGGCTCAGTTTTGACTTGTGCAAGAAAGGTAAAATATGCATACATTTTTGTCTTTCTGGATAATTTGAAGAGCATGAAAAATATATTTTTTTTACTCACATTTGCAATTAATATATATTGTGAAATATATAGCTAAAGTAAACATGGGCAATATCAGCTTAGCCCTGCACATTCACAGGAGCAGTGTTGGGAGTGGATCCGTGACAGAGCACTGCTTATTGTGATGTTTTTGGACACGTGAGGCCACCGTACACCGCACACTTCCCTCAAACACAGCAGCAGCACATTAGATTGAGCCCAGCGTGGCACATCGATTTCATGCTCAAACAAACACGCACCAGGTGTTCTCTCCTGTCCTCTCCTCATCTCCAGATCAATACATTATTACTTCACTTCTCACCGGACAATGCAAACCTATTTCACCAGTAAAAGCTTCAAAAGACTTGATTGTTTTTTGTGTAGTTTTGACCAATTATAAGGTTATTGTTTTTTAAAAAAAATACATTATCTCTCCCTAGAGGTCGTGAGCTTTTAACCCTTTTACAATGGTTTTCCCTTAACATTAGCGTGCTTAGTAGCATTTTGATTGATTCATTTATGTTTGAGCAATCCTATGTCCTGCATTTGAGGCTTGAGTGCTCAAAAATGTCCATTTTGACCTACCCCTAATCTCCACAGACTTCTATACACTTGCAATAACTCAAAAAATTATATTAAAATATAATATATATATATATATATACACACACAACACACGCACACACACACACACACACACACACACACACATACACACACACACTGGGCTGCTTAAGTTTTTAAGTTTTTAGTTACAAAATGTTATTTGCTTTTCTGTGTTTTGAAACTTGAAATCTGAATGTAATAATACTAAAACAGAAACCCACATCCAACATCTTTCCTTAAAATTTAAAAAAATAAAATAAATAAATAAAGAGAAAATTCAGCATAAAGTGCTTGAAGCGAGCTTGAGTTTAATCTTTGGGGTGAACCCTGGGTAGCAGACAGCTCACAGAGAAGCGCCTGCAGCCTGACAGGAGCTAGTGTCCTTAAATGATCATTCGTCTCTTCTGGAGATCGGCACGGTTGAGTGAGTCTGTCCCCCAGAGCTACATTATGCACATCATTTACCTACAGGCTTGGCACCACTGCATTCACAACACACAGGAAAGCATATGAGCGATAGCATTTGCTCTGATGACTAGTGCAGTGTGTGTAGCTAAAACAATTTCAAAATAACAGTGCAGTGATTTGGTGGAGGCATTCATGGGCAAACTTGGAGTAATTTGATTTCATAGTTTGATGGATGGCTTGTATTTCTTATATTGTAAATGTGACATAAAAAGGGAAAACACCACAACCAAAGTCATGGAAAATTAGTATACTGAATGCCGTTTTTGTATGTTTGTTTCTGTTATCATGTTGTCACACGTGTCTTGTGTTATACAACATTTAGTACTGTATATTTCATCGTATTTTACTTGGCACAGCTAGAGAAATATGTTAACAAAAACTTTCAGTTTTTTTGGGATATTTCTTAATTAAAATGTTCTTCAGCGAAAAGCATCTTAATTCCCTGTTTCTTTGAGTCCTTCTCATATTCACAGGCATTGGTGTAGAGAGCTTAAACGCACACGCACATGCTATGCTGCACCAATTGTACTAAAATTTGAATCACTAATGCGTGAACTTGGCATACAAAGTTAGTTACATAGTTTTCTAAAATGTTAAGTTTTAAAGGCAAAAACTCTAGAAGCACGCACCAAAGCCTTGGAGGACATTTGCCATCTTAAAAAGTACAAAAAATTCCACTAATAAGACTGATGCAACAGCAGACGAGGCATTTCTAACACTTTTTTGGTTCAATGAGCAGTCAAGTGCAACAGTGTCAGCATTACACATAGAGCTGCCAATCAAAGTCAAAACATGTGTTATAGACTGTGTAACTGGAGTGTACAAGTGTCCCCTAAGATTGCTTAAAGGTTGTATAGAGGATTTTCCAAGGAACGAGAAATCCAGCAACTGTTTGTCCTTTTTCAAATGTTGCGCATGCGTGAAACCACCACCCCTCCCCTACAGCTCCCTACGTAGAAACGCCTCCTCGTTACGCCAGAAACAGGTTTGTTTACAGCCGGTGCGCTGCACATTTCTTGTAAACAACTAACTACAGTGTTGGTTAGGCAAGGCAGAGAAGTGAGGAGCGGGGGGAGCGGGTGTGCGGACATTTCGTTCGCGGACGAGAAGTGAGGAGTAGGGAGAAGAGCGGAGCAGGGAGCAGGGAGAGGAGAGAGGAGAGGTATGCGGAGATTCCGTGCCCGGAGAAGTGAGGAGCAGGGGGAAGAGCGGAACGGGCAGCAGGGACAGGAGCAGCAAACTTTGTGCGAACTGCGAGGAAGATATAGGTTAAAAAAAGCGCTAAGAACTGTTGCGTTGGTGGAGTAAACAGCGTCTGTGCGGCTTGCGTCTGTGGACTGCGTGACAGGCGTACGTAAACCACGTACCGGCGGCGCGCAGGCAAGTCAGTTACGCTAGAAACGTAGGGAGTTTGATTGACAGCCTGTCAGCTAACAGATAATGAGGCAGTGTCGTTATCTATTGGCAAATGTTTAGCTGGCCCCACCACGTCCAGAGTTGATGAATTTTTATTCTCTTTTTTTTGGTCATCATAATTACAAGGCTACTGCACCTCTATAATGCTATCACTGACAATTTGAAACAAAAAAAAAATCCTCCATACAACCTTTAAGTGTGTAAATTTATGACAACATTATGGTAGTTTTTGAATGTCCATATTATAATGTATGTATTGTTAATGTACAAAATGGTACAAAAGACAAGTTCACTCAGTCAAATCATACACAGACAAATGAATACACACTGTAGATTACAGATATTATAGCTAGCTTATATCAGACATAAGCATAACAGGTCCTCTTTAAATTGTATCTTTTAGAAAGAGATTGTTTATTTCACAATTAAGTATAGCATATGATTACACTTTTTTTTTTTTTTTTTTAATTACACCACATTAATAAGTAGCCCAATGTCACTCTTTCTCTCCATCTGAAAACACTAAAACACTAAGACACAATAGTGAGGGAGAGTATCTGGATGTGGCGTGTGAACTCATGATGGGCGGGAGGAAGTGGTTCTGACTGAACCTTGGAGCAAAGCACTGAACACCTCTATCTCCACCTCAATGTGGAGACAGGAATTCAGTCCTTTATATCAAATAGAAAATATACTGAAAGTCCTTGGTTTATTCTGAAATTTTTATATTCCGTTCTTTACCAAAAAAAAGTTACAGTGGCTTTAATTAAGTCGTTACTAAAGTTCTTACTAAACTTTTACAATGTGTTCCGTATGAATTTATTAAATCAGACCATTGATGCAACTTTTTACTTTTATCTAGCTTTTATCCATGTTATAGTTGTTTCCCCTCACCATTTAGTCACCCCAAGTTGTATTTGTACATGTTTGAACAACATTTAACCAGTTTCTTTCAAAACACCATACTGCCGATCAAGCCCCAGTTTCACCATCATCATTATATACCCGCTGCTCAGTACTTATTTCATTCTCCAATTTTATTTTCTTAATCGATCATGTATGTAGGATTCAGCAGCATTGTGTAGTTTTTTTTGGTACAAATGGGGAAAAAAAGTGTTGTTGCAGCAGCTATCCATCGGAGACAGCGACTATTGGTTGTGACAACGTTTACAACAACATTAGCTCCCATTGGGCATCACAGTTTTCTACAGAAATCAGCAGCCTTGTTTCTTTTTTAAAGTTAATTTAAAGCAATATTGTGATGTAAAATGTGAACATTAAAACATAATGACCCTTGGGTGTCAATGCAATGCTGCTGAGTTTATGCTATTTGGAATTGTCTTTAAGTGTATCTGACAGGTTTTGACAATTCTCTAATTTTGACTTCATTTAGTAAGATAATAACAGTTTATACTTTAATTATAGTTCAAATCAAGAAGAACTTTATGAAGAAAAGTAAAAAAAATATGTTGAAAAGTACAGGAAGAGTTCTGTTTTAGAGACAGAATTCCAAAAATCAAGCACAGTTAACACAAAAAAACAAAATTTTCCCCTCAATATAATAATATTAAACATTATTTGAATAAAATAATATTGTTGTCTTATATTTTATTTGTCAAATAATAATTTCTGTGTACATTAGAGGAGTGTACCTAGTAGGGTGACCATATTTCCGTTTGTGAAAACCTGGACACCTTACTGGGGTGGGGGATGGGGCCTCTACATTGAGCTTCTCTCACCTCGCAAACTGTGCACATGGCCAACCACTTGTCTTGACTGGGACATAAACGGGGAATTTCTTGTCCAAGTCATCGTAAAATGCACATTTGCGCTTCAGCATGTTGCAGGCTGACCGACTGTTTGTGTCTGTTCGTTCATTCTGAGTACACAGTGAGCTCCAAGAGCCGCTCACTGAAAGATCAGGAAAGCATTTGCATCACTTTATGAAAAAAAAACAGACACCCAGGACAGAACGCAAAAAATGGACATGTCTGGGGAAAAACGAACATTTGGTCACCCTAATACCTAGTATACTGGGCCCAAACTCTAGGTATACTGTTACTGTAAGGTCATGGGCATTTTAAAGGACACACATGCATACTGTATAGCATTCTTGTGGCTTTAATTCCCTTTTAAACATATAGTACTTTTCACCTTGCTATAAGTAATTTACATTTTCTAATCTAAAACAGTGTCCATCTGGAAAGTATAGCAGACTCAAAAGTCATTTAGGTATTGGAACTCTCTGTGTTGTCAGCGGGAATGAACAAAGGCAAAGCTGTGTCCGTATGTCCACACTATTCCCTACGTAGGACACTATCTAGGGGTCACGCCATTTTTAGGGGTGTCTGAATGGTGAAAAAGTAGTGCGCTCAAAATTTTACACAATGCACCTTGAAAAGTAGTAGGCATCGATGGTCACAAGACCGATCAGCATGGACCACAATGCATTGCAAGAGTTGGGAAAACAACAACGTACAGCGACAGGTGTTTAACTGGACACGACACGACTGAATGAAAGCAGATGGTAAAAAGCCCTGGTTTATGGCACAGTTGATCCCTGATTATGAATTATGATATCATGATTATGGATAAAACTCTTAAACAAGTCATTACAGTGTTAGTGGTCCTAGTGTTAGCCACTTACCTTAGCTCCAGCTGTCAAAAGAGCAGTAATTTCCACATTTCAGACAAAAGGCAAATAATCCAATCTGTTTACGTGAAATCGAGCTTGACTTGTATGATTATTATTAGTCCATAAATACTTGTGTGCCAGTCTGATCTGATGATTATTTATTACAGAAATCAGGTTTTATTAAAGTTTACGTTAATTTACTTTTTTTCATCTTACACGTCAGAGTCACGTGACCTGAATGTGGTGCGCTGCGTGGTCAAAAAGCTCTGTGAACATAGTGCGCTAATGAGTGAGTGCCTATGTAGTGAATGAGGGGTTAGGGACTAGGGTGGACATTCAGAACAAATGAAGTCCTTCTCCCCCTGATAGCTATACGAATAGAGCCATGGTTTTGTTTTTAACACATTTTAACTGCAGAATGAGTCCAGTGATGGTTTATGGAACTTTTGCATAGAAGAAGTCCAGATTTTTACCTACGGACCAGTTGTTTTTTTTGGTGGTTTTGGGTAAAAAAGGGGTCATTTTCAGGTTTGACAACAGTGCCTCAGGTGCTGAGCTGTTCAGTGACAAGTCAAATACAGTCACATGAAAGCCTCGTCACTAAAGCGCTTTGGAAATCCACCGTGTGAGCCAAACACACAAGGAAACAGTGCATGATGGGAATTGTGCGCTGTCGAGAACCACACATCTGATGGTGCAGAAGATGGATCACAAAGTCTGGGTATTTTTAAGTGTCACTGGTGTACCACAGTCTATTTTTATTTTATTTTTTATACTTTTTCAGAGGTTTGAGTGGGCCTATGCTGGAAACCACAGTTGTGTCTGTCACCTAGCTGTTTTTGTTTTTGTGTTGGTGCTGTGTAAATATCCTCACCTCATGCTTTAGATCCTCCCTGACTCTTTGGGGATTTGGTGCCACGTTCTTGTTCCATTGCAGCCTACTTCTGCAGTCTTCTTTCATATTACACTGAGTCACACACAGTAAAATATACCCAAGTTTGTGCAGGAAAGTCACCTTAATGAATCAGGGAGATGCATATTTTCCCCTCTGGTCCCCACGTTTGCATAGTGTACACAAACGCCATGCGAAATGCACTAACACAAGCAGAATGAAGAGTGCTGCTTTGCATTGTATTATAAAAAATGTGTAAACAAAACCTACCGGTCGTTAGGGAGGATATTCAAATATTGGCCTAGCACACATAGTTTAAAGTGTACTCATAGGTGTTTTCCATAATGCAGTTTATAAGTGTAATAAGGACATTTCAAAATGCAACACAGAATGACAATGAATTAACTTTTTTTTTGTGGTAACTATTTATATTAATGAATACAATTAACTACTGACCAAGAGGCTGACTCAAAACTATGTCACAATAACCAATTTTGAAGCATGATACATTATTATAGGGAGATACTGCGATAACAATAGTAGTGAAGCAGCTTCATGCCACTGACAATAACAACAATGCAAGATAATTCCAGTAAACCATTTTAAATAGTCAGTATCATTCAAAAGGCCTGGCCTACAACAAATAAATCTCAGAATGAAGTAATAATTAGCCATAGTAATAATTACCCATGTTCCAGCTTTCATATACTGAAGGATAATTCAATATAGTAATTATTATGACAGGCCTACTCAAGACAATTTATTCCTTGCTTATTTCTTATTGCTCCTGTATTTATTTAGATGTGGTATTGGTCCAAAGCAGAGGACCACTTGTGTCATTTGTTACTGCATGTGTGGACAGTGTTATTAGGTTCTTTTTTTCAGACCAAGAGTTTGTTTTCATACCTGACAGTTTCGACTGCTCACTAGCGGTTTTTCCTCAGAGTGGTCACGTGATGTTGCTGTGACGTGTCCGGTCAGCTGATTTATACAGGTTTTGGCGCTGTCTTCCTACCTGTGGAGGCAGGATGTGTGAGAGCAAAAAAGCCCCCTCATCCCAGTTTATAGTCCTGTTGGCACGTTTCCATATTTCGATTGCCTCTTTAATCCAGCAATGGTGTTTGTTTACCTCTGTCCCAGTGATGTTTGGTCCATCGTGTGACAGTAAAAAACTGTCACATACCTGGGATACTGTCCTGAGGAAGTCGGACTGCAGATGGAGCTGTCATCCTGCCTCCACCGGTAAGAAGATAGCACCAAAACCTGTATAAATCAGATGACCGGACACGTCACAGCAACATCACATGACCAGCCTCATTGGACTATGTGTGTACAGTGTTTAATGGGGTTTCTTGATCTGACTGGCAGGTACTTGAGATTGAAAATATGAAACCGGTTCATTCTGACACATTTACATTGTGTGTTCATTAATATGTACTGTCAATTTAAATAAATAAATACTTCATTAAAAGTTTTACTAACTCTTCACACTGTGACAAGTCAAAATCAACTGAACGTTTATATTTCTTAAAAGGCTCCTTCATATATTCAGATTTTTTTATTTTTTTTTTTTCATTCTTATGGTTTATATACTTTGAAAATACTAGATTTTGTGCATTATTACATATTTTGATGTTCCAATAACATTAACCTTAATCAGATGTTTTGTTTCATTGACATGTTTAGCACACATACCCTGCATATTTGGACTGTGGTCTCTTCAAAAATCATTTGGATAATTTCAGCCCTGGAATTGCCAACCTCAGAACAAAAGGTAAAAGGTAGATGCCAACTTGAAATCTACTGCTTAATGACATCACACAGTGGGACAGAGCATTTTGAGCTTAGGAGATGTAGACAAAATAACAAAGGTTTACTAAAACATGTGTGAATGAAACATAACACAACTCTGGGTATGTTTTTGAGAAAGTAACATCATATCATAAAGCCTAAAGCTCACTGTGTCAATTTTGTGCAATATCAGACCTGTAAGATGCACTGAACATTTCTTACTTGTGCCTGTGGTGAAGTCCATGCATCATGTAGCCGCACCACCAGACCAGCGCAATCTCATTTTAAAACAACTTTGCCCTCCCTGGCGGTCGTTTATGTTATTTTAACAAAGCGGCCCACTTCATCATGACTGCAGTCTTTATCTGTGCTCCTGTCCCTCGCGGTTCTGAGGTCGTGCCCCTTTAATCCTCACCTGCTTGTTTACATATGATCTAATCTAGCTCGAAATTGATTAACTCATTAACAAGTTAGGGCCTTCTTATCTCTAATTTTGCAGCGCTCCCTCTCTCTGTTCCCCTGGCAGCTACATTCAGTGTAGTTGCGATGCTGTCTGAACAACTTTAAGCATCAGAGCATCACTGGCCAGCCGCGATGGACTCTGCCTGCGTGTGGCTTGAATTATTGATGCTTTGATTGCCGCATATTCATGGACACAAAAAGGCTTTCCAAGTCTTTGTGTACTGCGCTGTTCTAATCCTAAATAGCTTTCTCCAGTGGTGCAAAGGCAGGCCAGTTATTCAGTTGTATCATCATTGTCCTCTCACTGCTGAATCACCACAAGGCACTGCCATGGCGTGATATAAGAAGAGAGGCTCAGTGTTTGTGCTAGAGGAGAAGGTATACTGACTGTTAAATATGTTACATAACTTGGTGTTATACTGAGTAAAAGAAAGACCACAACCCTTATCTACTTCACTTATTTGAACACAAAGTTCTAAAACAACTACTATTACATAATAGACATGCACGATTCATTACAATATAAGTTCAAGGACATGTATTACATGATTTATTTTTAAAATCTATATTATAAAGCTGTTAACTCATCAAACATACCTGGAGCTGAGTTTTGTTTTACTCAGACATGTTTAACAAACACAAAGTGCATATTTAGGCGGAGTTCTCAAAAAAAACATTCTGTTCTACCTTGTGATGTCATGTGGTAATGCAGGAAGTGCTCCACTGTGTTTTTAAACTCCACACAACTTCACAAGAATCATTTGGTTGAGTACAACCCTTGAATTGCCAAACTCTACTGAGCTAAAGGTAAGTAATAGCTGTTAATTTCAGAACTACCATGACATCACAAGGTGGAACAACTCTGGTTATGTTTTTGATGAGGTAACAGCCTAATAACATGGTTTAAAGCTCACAAGAATCAATTTTGTGTAATATATGATATTTAACGTAGAATTATTGCTCCACTCTTCCTGACCACATTTCAATGGTTACATTAAATCAGATTAGTTTACTGACTCACTTAATACAGACTATTATTGCCTTATCTGCTGTACTATTGTATACTGGAAACCCATTGCCACAAATACTTTCATTTACTTATATTAAATCTTCACAGTGCAAATGTATTTCATCCACTCAGTTATACTTGAACATTTGTGTAACCACCATATCACCTGTGCCATATAGTGGCCATTACAACTCCAAAATTACAACAGCAAATTGAAACTCACAATGCTTAGCGGTGGAAAGGGGCAATGTAATTTCTTCAACTTGAAAGAAATGTTAAAGTGGACTTTTCATCCGACAGTCAGGCTGCCATGTTTATAAATAAATAACTGAGAGTTTTGGTTATGCCAAGTAACATTTGGTTGAGTTGGGCTCATGTCACAAAACTGTTTATAACAAATCACTTATGCAGGAAGAAAAATGTATGAGAGAAAATATGCATCAGTGTTCTGCCTTCTTAGAACAGACACACACTTAACCAAGGTTAACTTAAAGGTCCTACATTACACAAAATGGACTCTTCTATGCTTTTAGCCATGTTATTAGTCTGTCTGCATTTCCAAAGCTCAAAATACTCTGTTTCACCTGGTGATGTCATGTAGTTGTAGTTTTTAAGTTAAGTAAAAGTTAACTTTTACCTTTTGTTTAGTAGTGAATGGCAATTTCAGGGTGGAAATTATCCATATGATTCCAGTGAAGGTGTATGCAGTTCAAAAACACAGTGGCGCACTTCCTGTAATACCACGTCCCATCACAAGGTGGATAAATGTTTTCCATTTAAGAGAAGAACTCAACCTAAATCTGCAGGATATGCATGTTATACTTGTGTGAATGAAACAAAACACAATTGCATGAATGTTTTTGTTGTTGTTGTTGTTGTTGTTGTTTTTCTGAGAAACAACATTATAACAGATCAGAAACTGTAGTGTTACAAGGAACCTTTAAATGTATAAAAATCCTGTTCAATAGGCAAGCTCGATGCCAAAAGCATAATATAAATAAACTAATAAACTAAATAAAATTAAAAAAAAATGTTACCAAGGTCATGTGTGACATCTGACAGCTTTGGTGTGTGTAGAGTCCAATAATAACACATTATTATCGTACACAACTGGAGCAAAGGTGACACATGGCTTTAGATGTGTGGAGTGTGTATCAGTGTGCACCTTATCCTGGATGCCCTTGCCCCACAGAACACTCCCAAGGTATTATTTATCCATGTTTGCGTCTCTCTGCTTACGTATTCATGTGTGCTGTGTGCTGCTGTATAAATCCTATAATTAAAGGGGATTTGTGTACAAAGAGGAGTCAGTGTGCGAGAGGCTGCTAATGGGCAGAATTAGTGTTTGAGAAGTGGTGTGTAGCGTAAGGCTCTTCACAGCATGAGCAGGGACACAGTGGCTTTCTGTGACGCGATAACAATCTGAGCCTGGTTCTATTGTGGCGCTGTAATGGACTGAATTGTCTCAGTGAGATATGGGCATGTTACAGGCCTCAATGATCACCATTAAACAATTAAAGTGTCAATCTCTGTGTCCTTAAAGGCCAATTACCCCGGCCAACACTGCGGACAACTAATGAGTTTCTATCAAACTGCTCCCATCGTAGAATGCACAGACAGTCAAAGCTGACAGGCAAAGACGCCACTCTGACCTCATGTCATTGTATTTATCTAATGTAAAGACCACATTTGTGTGGTTTGCTAGGTTTAATAGAAATGAGACAAGGCAAAGCATCTGTCTCAATTAAAACTGCATTAGTAATGGAATGAATGTCAGTTCACAGTTATTGTTTTTATTTTATTTTTTTATGGCATTTCTAAAGGATTCACTGACTGAATAGTTGTGTTTTTCCCACCAGACACACCACCTGCAGCAGCTTGTTTCAGGACACTGCTGTGTCCAGTGTTCTCATGTTTTAGTTGCATATGTGGGAGTAATCCTTTTTGGGTTGTCTTCTATAACAGTTTATAACATTCAGTTACAATTAAGTCCACACACTTTCCCCAGATGCAACTACTTCAATTCATGCAGCACAAGATGGAATCCTTGGAAAAGTTTCTCATACAATGTTATGCAGTGTCTGTATTTTTAAATGTAACTATGTATTTGTATTTGTATTTAAGTATGTCATTAACTTGTGAAAATATGTTTTTCATGAATATTGTGCATTAAACCATGAAGCAGAGCATGATCTTGATCCTCTAATATATGGGACCATTATTCACAAGGGTGGCACAGTGGCACTTGATATAAGTGTGACAAACGCTCTGACAAACAGAATTATAGAATTTGACTTGGCAGTGCTAAAAGTGCTTTAATATTAACCCCTAAAACACTGTTACCCTCTAAACATAGCCCTGAAAGATTTGGGATACTCATATGTAATATGTGTGGCATTTGAGTATACATAATTAAATGTCTGTTCATTCACAAACACAATGCACATATTTAAAAGGTCTGAAAAGTCTCCAATATAATTGTAGTGGCAGACATTTGTAAGGCTTTCTTTGCAAGGTTTGTTGTGGCACTCAGAGGCTAAAGTCTAACAGACAGTCTTAGCTAGCAAAGAGGTAAATTACAATACTTCAGCACGAAAATGCCTATTCTTCAATCATAACAGTTGTGTGAAGCTGCCGTCTGTTTGAATGAAATCTCTAGTGACAAAGCTCTACAGGTGTGTGTACGTGACATACCTCTCAAACACTCTCTTGTAATGACACCTAATCAGTGTCTGGGGTGCGTGTGGGCAGAGCTAAGGCCACATGGTGCTCAGGAGGAGGTGGGCTTTGGGGAGAGAGCGCTGCTTTCACTCATCAAGACTTGTTTTGGCCTGGGGGCAACGGTGCCACTGCGACTCCCCAGCCAGACAGCCAAGGATACAGGACGTAAACGCACAAACACAATGCTACGCTGCTAAGTGGGAGACGGGATGAGAAGCAGGCTGCACCTCTGGATGACTCAGAGCTCAATGCATGGTGTGGTATGTAGAGTAGGCTGAGGGGAGGGAATATAGTGGGATCATAGACTGTATATATAAATAGACATGACTAACCCGCTAGCCGCCACTTTCCAAATAATAAGTTAACATTGGGGCACTTCTGGCACCACTGACTCTGGGTCTTAATTGACTTAACATTGAAAAATCTCTCTAACTGCTGCAGTAATCTTCAGCATTGTGACTTTCTTTATATTAACCCGCTCTACATGATCCTGATGTTGTTATTGCCTCGTGAGCTTCATTTGATTGGAGCCAATGGCTGGTTGACATCACATTCCCATAATCCACTTCTTTAGAGAGTCTATGGGTGGGGTACTTTTCTTATGGTTTATTCTCAATCTTCTCAAGGTATGTGTCTCCTAGCCTGATTCATCAGCCAGTTTCACTTTGTGGAAACTGTCTGACCTCGCAGCATTAAGATTTGTTCACTCGACGGTAGGCGGGTACTTTTTTATCGCTGCTATTTGATTGTGATGTATGTAATGCGCCAAATCCGGTAGGAAAAAGGGCAATAATGTCTTTCCCCTTGATAAAGTTCACCAAACATTCTCTTTGTTCCGGCTTTAAATCCTTAATCTCGGGAATCATTGCCAATACAGAAAGCTTTGTTTACTGTTGTGCTGTACCACAAAAGGGACCCAGACAAGTGCTTGAGTTTGACGTCATGGCTTCACAGCTCTTCGCTGACTGGCCAGTGCTTGGTCTACAACTTCTTGCAAACCATCTAGTGTATTCTGATTCCTGACCTAGTCGCTGGAGAGAAATAAAATTGAGTGGAGCGTAGCCAAACTAGCTACGTGCCTTCATCTTCCTTGAGAAAATTTCCTCTGCAGCAGCTAAACCATTAACCCCCCAGCCTCTCCTCCTCTTCAACAACTGTATTTAAATCTGCAAATAATTTTCAGGTTCCCCTAAAATCATCACTGACATCTAATTACCAAAGTATGTGTACTCAATAAACTATTCATTGAACTCACTCATTCTGTCCCTGTTCCAGTCCCTCCTGGAGGAATTACTTTTTCAAACATCTCATTCATTTTTCATTAATTTCTGTTCTACTGTCTGCAAGATTTGATTCTCTAAATGTGAGAATAAAATGTTACTTTGAAATGAGCTGCCAGCAGGTGGTGAGACAATATTGACTGTTCACATTATTACGTTATCTAATATCTAAATAACTAATACCACCATTAGCGTTTTACCAAGCTATCCTCTGCATGAGCTGCTCGTTTAATTGTCTGTTTTCTTGCTTTTATTTGAGAATTTTATTTAACTTCATTTCTGTCTATTTATTCTCTTTTTTATTTGTTCCACAAACATAAAATCTAAATTTAATTCTCTTTTGGCTAAAATCCTTCCTGTGAGTTACACAACTTTTTCATATTTTGCTAATTTTTTGTCCTTGTTTGACATTTGAGATTGCTTGTGGAGGAGGCAATAGTAACATTGGTGTCCTTAAATTTGGGCATTATTTCTTTTCTTTCCTTCTGGCTCCCACTCGTCTCTGAGAGACTCTCTCCTTGGCTCTCAGTGGGATTATTTTAAGCATCGTGCCCAAACTCGACTGAAACAACATTCAAAACTCAACAGACAGGGCAATACCGCGTTCAATACTTTTATCTTTACTTTACTTTGACATGTCCATTAAAGAGGCATTGTATAACTTTCTGGGAAGTGAAGTGGTGTTGCTGCTTTGCCTGGATTTTTTCACAGTATGCTTATCTATTTCCATGGAGACAAGCAGCATGCCGATTTACAAGTCCAATTTGTGGAGAAGTGGGCCCACTTACTGTATAGAATTCATGTTTTTCAAGGTGTTATTTTTATGTTTTTTTTTTTTTTTTTGTTTTTTTTTTAAACACCAATAGTTAAGCAGCAAATGTAATGCTATATTATGGGGTTGCAATCTCCCTAGCATATCTCTATGGACGCAACTAGGTGCTGGACTTAAATAGTACACCTTTAACATGTAATTATTTTTGAAACATATTTACAATTTACAATTTTAGTCATTTAGTTTTTAGCAATACTATGTGATGTATTAATTACTTAACTTGAGTTGTCATGTTTAGGATTGGTATCCAAAAGCAGACAACCCTCCTTATAGTTCTTTCTTATTTTGACATATAAGACAGGCAAGTGAAATCCCATTTGGTTTGCCTTCAGCCCTTATCAGTGTTCACAAAAGCTCAAAATAGAACTGTGTACTTCAGACTTTAGTACTTCTTTTTTTGTAGAGACAAAATAACATTCCAAAAAGAGATAAAAATTCATACACTCTCAATCTCTCATGATAGTAACAGATAGATAAAGGAAAAGGTACATATGACAACTTGAACTGGGAAGTAAAGAGTAAAGGTATTTACATTGTCTATGTTTAGTTTACAATTTACATTCTTAGCTGAGGTACAGATAAAGAAATTCCAGAAGTGCCCCTTAATGGATGCATTCTGAATAATACAATGACTCATAAATGTCCTTTCCTTTAGATTACACAAACATGAGATGCTGTAAACTGCTAAACTCTTTTCCCTTATGCCAACCATCTTTATGGACATTTAATGGGCCCATTACATGTGCATTAGGTCAGTTCTGTATCCGACTCTACATTAGATTGTCGGTATGTGGCCTCACCTCCATGACCTGACATTAACTTCATAGTGCTGGGTTTTGTCGGTATCCCTGAAGATACATTTGCAGATTGGTCAACATACTATAGCGTCCACGCGGTTAACAGGCTTGTGCATGTGCGCCCAGGGGAGTCAGCGTGCACCACTAACAGCTGAGATATAAGCCCCGTGCTGGGGTTAAACTAATGAGCCTCAGCGTACAAGATGGCCGCCATGTGACAGAGCTGATTTACGCCTACAGGATGGACCGTCAGTGGGGAGGAAGAAGCAGTCTCACCACCAAAACCCACTGTCACCGAGACCTCCTCTAAATGCACCCACAGAATCCCACATGTGCACTGCTAACTCTCCGCAGGCTAATGCTAAGTGCGGAGTCGGAGAGGCAGCTGACCGTTCCGGCGGTTGGTAAAGTGATAAAAGGGTTTTAGTATAAGTGATGGTGCATTATCGGAGAAGCCTAAATGACTCTGTGTCTGTATCCACTTTCCTCTTTGCACAGATCATGTCTCGAATGCTGCAGGAAAATATGGCGATATGGAGTACTGATGGTATTAGTGTGTATTTATTCGTGTGTTATGTCTTGTTGTGGCATAGAGTTGTTTGTTTCTTTTTTTTTTTTTTTTGGTTACCATCTATAAGTCGCATCAACAAAATGTTATCAAAATCTTTAAATTCTGCATATATAGGCCGCACCTGAATATAAGCCGCAGGTGTCCATGTCTTCAAGAATATTTTCAAGTTCGGGCCATCTGCTTTTATCATCTCTGAAAGCTTTTGTTGTATTTTTGCATTGAGTCAGTTCATCATCCCGCCATCGCCAAAATCTCACCATCAACTCATTGATGCCAAGTTTACAGGTAGTAGCTCTGTTTCCTTCTTCGACAGCCACATCAGTTGCCGTTAACTTAAACGCTGCATCATCTGCATTTCTTTGTGTGTTTTCTGTGAAGAGGGTGTGTGTATGAAGTGCAAAATAACTGTTCAAAACACATTCAAACGAACATCTTCCTCGGTGCATCACCCCCATCTCTCCCCACGCTCCACGGCGCATGACTCCTGCAATAGCCTCTGTTCTGTCTTGTCTTCATGTAGGATTTCAGCAGATTTCAGGCTCTCGGGGGCGGGGCTAGTTCTGTCAAATCAGGTATGAGTGGATGTCCGGTTCTTGAAGTTTAAGACGTTTCTTCTCGTCATTTACACATACAGGTAAGACGTATCCCCCTCACTAATGTTAATTTAGCATCATGACTTATATTTTCACATGGCGATAAAATACTTGACTACTCTGACAATATCTCTAGCTAGTGTAGCAACTTCATGTTAATCCTAGATCCATGTGTTAACTGCATTCACGCTGCACATAAATGCTATGTTGCCAAACCATAGACTGTATATAAATGAATGAATGAATGAACAAAGACAAACTAAGAATCCGTCCATATATTAGCCGCACCGTTTTATTAGCCACACTGTTCAAAGTGTGAGAAAAAAGTAGCAGCTTATTGTCCATAATTTACGGTACTTTGCACCATCCGGGGTTAAGGTTAGTTCAGTCAGACATTCAGTCAGAAAAACAAAACAAAACATATATATATATATATATATATATATATATATATATATATATATACAAAAAAATAATAAAAATAAGCTTTGGTGACCTGTAGTGAAAATTTGACAAATGAAACCATTGTTTATGGGCAAACAAACAACCAACCAGGCAGGAACAAACCTGGGAACAGAATCACCTAGCTAGCACCCTTTTTCACATAAAGTGTTTGATATACTTTTACTGCTCCTGTTACTGCATCTATCCTGTAGTCTTTCTGACACCACTCTGCAGTATAGTCTTTAAAGAACCATCCACATGTATCTTTATTATGGACTTCCTTGTTTTGCCCTGTTCTCTGGTCCCATACCCAGCCCTCCTTCATTTCTCTACTTCAACTGTATGGGCTTCCTCGGTGTCTTCTGTTCCCTGCAGGACAGATGAGGTGAGCCAGACGTACTCTTCTTTCAGCTGGAGAAGGCTCCTGTCCCACCACCAGGGCATAGTGGCGTATGAATAATGTCCTGAAGCACAAGTAAATATCTCTCTATGACAACTTGTTTGGACTGGTGTTCATGTGAAATCCAAAGCCTCATGTATCAGTGGACTATAGATGGTCTGGTGTGTCCAGGAACACTCCCAAAAAATCGTTAGGGGCATGTCCCAGTCATACCAGAATGTCACTGTGATTTTTATTCTTAGTGAAAAAGTGGTTCATCTGATATAGGGCAGATTGGGAAAATGACCATTTAGACTCATGGATCAATTTGGGTTTAGATTTCATTAAGATTAAAGACACAAGGCTGATCATGTAAAATTACATCCCTCACATAATCTGTGCTTCCAAACCAAATTTAGAAAACAGTAATGTAATAATAATGTTTTAGCATTGTAATAGTAAGCTTTTAATCAGAGTAACTAGCCTCAGTTATTCTGATTAAAAGCTCATGATTGCAATATAAAGCATTATTATTACATTACTGTTTTCTAAATTTGGTTCATAAGCAAGATTAACCAGTATCAATTACCTGCCTCAAGTGGAGGAGTTCAAGTATCTCTGAGCCTTGCTCAGGAGTGAGGGAAGGATGAAGCATGAGATTGACAGGCAGATCAGTGCAGATCAGACTGCAGTCTGCAGTGATGCAATCTTTCGGACTATTGTGGTGAAGAAGGAACTGAGTCGAAAGTTAAAGCTCTTGATTTACTCATCAAACAACATTCCTACCTGCACTTATGGTCATGAGCTTTGTGTAACCACCGAAAAAGACAAGGTCGTAGATACAAGTGGTTGAAATGAGTTTCCTGGGTGCACTCTTAGAGATGCTCAGTCACATGTGAATAGCTCAGAGTAGAATCACTGCTCCTCCATGATGAAAGGAGCAGCTAAGGTGGCTTGGGCATCTCTTCTGGATGCCTCCTGGGAGGTTTTTTGGACATGTCCCAAAGGGAGAAGGCCCTGGGGAAGATCCAGGACACGCTGGAGGGACTATGTCTCTTGGCTGGCTTGGGATCCCCCCAGAAGAGCTGAAGGAAGTGTGTGTGAAGATGGACATTTGGGCCTCTCTACTCAGTCTGCTGCCCCATGTGACTCGGCCCAGTAAAAAGAGGAAGAAACTGAGGTTGAATCAACCTCAGTTATCTTGAAAATTTGGGATTTTGGAGAGGTGGGGTCAGGAGGTATAAGGAACAGTGTGATTTACCTAAGAGGTATCCATACAGCCACGTATGTAAAATCAGAAATAACTGTCTTTAATTAGTGCCGTATTGTGTGATGTCACGTTAGTACTTAATCGTAATGGCCACTGGAAGCAGCACAGGCTCAGATTCAGACACCACAAAGCTGTAAATGTAGCTAGTTTACATAAACAAAATGACTAGAGAGACAGAGACAGAGATACATTAATGACCCAGAGGGTAATTCAAGTTTTGCTGCAGCCATATTTCCACTGCACGTCTCAGTTTCCTTTCAGTCTCAGAGTGGTTTAATAGGAGGACTGATCAGTTAGGGTCAACAGATCTGTGTCAGTGTGAGGAGAGGAGCAGTCATCCGGACAAAAGTGTTTAGTCTCACTTTAACATCTTTCAGCTCCTGTTTTCTTTTATTTGTGTTGACATAATTAACACAAAAGAGGAAACATGTCTCATTTTTTATTTGTACATATTAATGTATTATTTATCCTTTTTTTTTTTTCAATTTGATCCAGATACCCTTTCTACACTGGTATGCACATTTCAGGTGCATACATCTCTGCAGCGGTGTCATCTGTCACACACTGACCTTTTCAGGACAAAGTTGTTTGAGTTCATGCGGATTATTGAAATCACCTCTCGGCTCATGCACCTAATTCTTTCCTCTGTAATCCAGTATTGTTTGCCCTGATACGCTGCACAATCTCTATGTACTTATCATTGCTTTCTCCCATATTTATCTAACACTAAAGCAATCAGACCCATCAGCAGACGTAATCAACAGTGAAATCACATCACTCATTTTGCCTGGGTATGGGTGAGCAGTGAGCCAGAAAAGCGTTTGCCAAAGAGGTTTCAACCGAGGGCAGCGGAGAGGGTGCCATCTCCTGCCCTCAATCTGCCTTTGTCATAAACATTCAAACTGCTTTCCATGACTCGAGTTTAATGAGAGATCTCCGCTGCCGTGGACCCAGCTTGTATTTAAGGTGTTAGCGGCACGCCACTGCACTCCAATTCCCTCCATTGGGTGCAAGATTTTTCTTTGCTGGATTTAAAGTACATACACGCTAAACTTTTAAAAGGCATTCTGGGTAGTTCTGAGATATTTAAGTATAAACTTCTGACCTCTCAAATATTTAGTCCTGGGTTTTTGCTTCTATAAACCTAGAAAATAAAATAGATACTGGTAAATGGTCACATTTTTATACAGCGCTTACTCAAGTTACTCAAAGTAGTTTACATCAAGGAACCACTCACCCACTCACACACACATTCATACACCGGTGTACACAGACAATAGGGGCAAGGTGGATTAAGTGTCTTTCTCAAGGACACAATGATGATGATTCATCTGTGGGAGCTGGAATCACATGACCAACCTGTGTGTCAGGGGCTCTGAAAGCTATTTAGAAACAACACTATACAAAGAACTCAAATTTCAACAAAAAAAAACCTTCATTCGTAGGGGATACTGGATCAGTTTTGGTCACGTTGTAGTTCACAATATATATGTCAAAAAATGTTAAATTTGTATTTTGTCTGTTGAAAATAAACTCATGTTCAATAGAGTTCAGCTAGTACACAGTGAAGCAAAATACAATTGTGCACAGTGGTACAGTTGTTGGAATTTTCACTTTCTAAAAATTCGGAAACTAAAACAGCATGAGTATTCAATCAGAATATGTTAAGTTTGCACAATAAGCCCTTGTAAAAAGATTTCTTCACCTTGCCTTTGTCCATCTACATAGAGCAGGCGTTGTACTAAGCTGGAACATGTTATTCCTGGTGAAGTCTTAGTGACTCAGTGTACACCTTGTCCAACGTTAGATCAATGACAACACTTCAGGCGAGAGTAGTCCAAGAACATTTTTTTTTTCAATTATTCTGAACCTTGATATGAAGAATGGGCTTTAATTTCCCCCCAAATAATCCACCAACGGCTGAAAAAATCACAAGATCAAACAAGTGCTTCTGCAGGATTTCTTACATCAACTTTTCTCTTTTATGTGAGAATTCAAAGAGAGGACTCCCACGTCTGTCTGATGGTTAATGTTGCTGGTGAATAGGTCTATCAGACTCAGCAGCACCTGCAGATCTGAGCTTCATCACTAATCACACCAGAGCACTGAGGGCAATTAGCTCTCATTCACTCAAGGCTCATAACATACATTTCATTTAGGACATCTAGACTGTCTGAGTATTCAAAACCCTCAGAGCACAGTGTTTATTTGGCCATGTATTTATCAGCAGTCATCTTTGAGTCAATTTCTCTCCATGACCTCCCATTGATGGTTCTGATGAGTTACAAACCAGGGGCCAGAATTACTCTGAGTGGAGTCCTCTGCATTATTAATCAATTTAGTGGATACAGTTAGCTTATTGAGTGCAGCATCACAACAGAGCACCAAGCTGATAGATCAAAATATTGAGTCCAGTCGAGAGAGTTTTGGTTCATTTGGGTGTTTGAACTTTGGCTTCCACCTAAACCTCAATGTTCCCCAGTGATTGATTCAGTTCTCCCAGTCCACCACTGGTTTTAAACGGAAATGTAACTGCATGAAAGGTTCAAGATTATAATGAGTTTGGGAACTCATAAAAATTCATGAAATGAGGTATATACTAGTATATATCTGTATCTGCACCATCACAACAAAACAACAAACAGAGAAAGAAAATAAGAGAAAATAACACTGGCAAAAAGTGATACTTTTTTTCTTTCCCAGCAACTTGAAAAAGCATTAAATGTTTTGAAATGCACTTATTTAATTTGTTCTGAATCCCCTGAAGGTTATTTTTGATCCTGAAAAGCAAATTTTATTTAGAAAATATAATGAAAGGAAGTTGTGATGATAAAAAAATTATAATAAATTAATCAAGATGTGGAAGTGGATGATAAAAATTACAAGGTCAAAAAGGAGCCAGTCTCCTTCAGGTCAGATGGAGCCCTGCTGTGCTTCACAGACTGCGTGACTGCTCAGCTTGTTAACAAATTCAAACAGGAGGCGGTGAGCACCGCTCACAAACAGAATCACTCAAGTGAAGCCTTTTAAACATTTGACTTTATTTAAGGGGAACAGAGCACTCTGAAAACTCAGTGGAACATGCTTCCAGGAAACTCAGATTTCCATTCAAGGCCCAGTGAAAGCGCAGGGAAGGGCTACAGATGGTAATCACCTTCAGTGTAGGCTGTCTCCCATCCTCCATCTAATATGCAACCATGATGACTGCAGATACATTATTGATGCCCCATCCTGGCTGATCTTGAAAGGCCAGGTCTATGACTTTCAGCTCATGGATATTTTAGTACCATTTCTTCCAGAAAACGACCACTGCTCTGGCATGTCCAAATAATGAACAAATAAAGAGGAGCTCCCATTGAAAGCACTTGAGGCTTTCACTTAAAGGGCCTATATGCACTTTTGACACCAGCACAAAAGCACCCCATCATTACACGCACTAAGGGCCTTTCAAAGCACATTATAGTGTCAGTTTTCTTGAACTCTATAGAAGCTTTGTCTCTACATCATTATGTTTCTTATAACAGTGAAACAGTGAAGCCATATCAGAAGAAAGTACTGTCAAAACAAAGCTGAGATACTCTGTGCTGCTGAAACTTACAAGACCATCTAGTGGTATGGTTATGGTTATAGTTATGGTTATAGTCATGTTTGACTCAAATAACTACAAAATAGATATACCCAAACAAACTATTGTATTTGTTTTTCACTGTACGAAGTCTGTGCAAATTATACAATGCCATCTGTGATGCTTTAGTCTGCTTTAAACTTGTCCTGAAAATGTCAAGCTGTCGAAAAAGTAAAGGGCCTGCTTTGCTTCTGGCTGCAAAATAGTGAACATTTGTTTGAATGCCGCCTGCACCATCATAGGGCCCCACACCGAAGTATTTCATAGCTGCAAATCACTTGTAATCCCATTGAAGCGCATTACAACTCAGCCTGATGCGAAGCAAATTTCTGACACTACACATGTTGCTGCTGGGAAAATGTGCTCTATTCATATTTGCATATAATGTCTTCAAAAAAAGTTTGAGCAGGACCATGAACACTAAATATCACTTTTATTGAAGAGCCAATTCTCTATAGAGCTAAGCCTGTGCAGAGGGTGAAAAACTTGATTCCTGACCAGACTGTCCTTCATTAGTCAATACAAACAGACTCATTGACAGAAGGTAATGCAACAACATGTCTGGAGGCCACTTTTTATTGGGATTCTAAGAAAATAAAGTAGATTATTAATTCTGCCACGGGTCTGTTGTAGTGTTGAACTGAAATACAACCATGATCATGATTTTGCAGTTTTTCAAATGGACACAAAACTTGATTAAAGTTGTTCTTATTGTTTGAACTTGCCAGGCACAAGTATTGAATCACAACTGTTCTATTGAGATTTGAATTGGCTGCTCTAGTTTCAGTATTCTAGGATAATCAAAACACAGGCGAGACTAAATTTCAAGGGACAGTGGTACATTATACTCACAAACATGAGCCCAGAGTGCTTTCAAATATAGATCCCTTAGATACAATATTAGGCAAATCAATCACACCTTTGTAAAAGCTTTTTGCAAAGATTTGGTTTCTTTGGTTGCTATGGGCAAACACATGGCAGAAGCTCATGGCATTGCAAAGGTATACTGTCTAAAGCAGACTTGTACAGACTTATCCATGCATTTGTCTTGGATCTTGTCTCTGGATTAGACTACTGTAACGGCCTGCTCAGTGGTCTCTCCAGACAAGCAGTGAGACAGCTGCAGTTCATCCAGAACACTGCTACTCGGGACCTGACTAAAACCAGGAAGAATGAGTACACAACTCCTGGGTTCAGGTCTCTACACTGGCTCCTGCGGCCCAGAGAACAGACTTTAAAGCAGCTCTGTTTGTATCTCTCCATGGCCTTGCACCAAAGTGCATCTCCAACATGTTAGTCCCATATGAACTTTCTCACATTCTGAGGACCTCAGGGACTGGCCTCCTACAGGTGCCCTGAGTTAAGACTAAACATGGGAAGTCAGTGATTCAGTTGTATGCAGCAAAAATCTGGAGTAATCGTTATGAAAATATGAGACAGGGCGCTACGTTGTTTAAATCCAGGCTCACAATAGTTCTTTTTAGCAATGCATATGACTGAAAGGTTTTTATTCTGCACTCTTCTCTTTTAATACAAATTTTATGATGATTATTTATGTTTTGATTTGTTTGCATTCCAGTTTTAATGTCTTATTTACTCTGTAAAACACTTTGAATTACTTTGTGTGTGAATTGTGCTATACAAATAAACATGCCTTGCCATAAAGTGCTCATTGTTTGCAGACTTTACAGGTCTATATTGTAGATGTATCTCAACCCTGTCTATTCGTAAAACTTGATTTGCTTTGAACTCCATCTGATGAATTCACACAAACATATACTCTATATAATCTAGTCTAAGGACAGGCCACACACCCTTGATTAAATTGTATCCATGAGGTTTCTGGACTTAATGATGAGGCTGATTGTTTTTGCTGTGACCTGGCCCTGCTGTTTCATGCACTGCTGAACCAGAGTCTCAGAGCTCTCATTTGTTTATACAGGGCATATCTCACGGAGCGCCTGGAGACCACCGCCAATCCGCCGCTCCCACCTCCACAGCCACAGTCCTCCCTTTGGTATTGTCCATGTGTTTGTAGCAGAGTAACCCTCCATCTGTCACTCTGGAGATGGGGGTGCACGGACGCTGGGCCAGTCGAGCTGACATTATTTGTTTGTGGCTGTATTTGTTGTTGTGAAATGTAATAAAAGAAAAAATCAGTCATAACAGAGAAGGAGTTTGTTTTTACCCAGTCGAGTGCTAAAAACGCCTCTTCACTACGGCATACTACGAAAATAAAGTGCTTCTGGCACAACCAGTAAAAAGTTGAAGCAGAGATTACATTTTAGTTTGTTGGTTGTTCCAGTGTGAATATAAATAAGGAGACAAAATTCCAAATCAACAAATTACTTTAATTTAAGCTTGTTCAGTTTTCTCCCTATTCAAAGATGCACAAATTGGTAAATTCTGACCATGTTTATAAATTATACTATTATATACAAGTATATTAATAATCAACTTAAATTAAGTAAGTAAGATTTCACTTTTTATATTATTTATTATTATATTATTGATGATGACTGGTTTAAAGAGTAACTACCATCACTACTGTACATGGGTTGGGTTGCCAGTGTCTTATCACACATAAAGAGGACACATACACATACACGTTTTGCTCATTTTAAGTATTTAGACCAGCTTATATTAATGATTGGCTACAAGTTCTGGGGTTTAGACAGTGAGTGTTCAGATCAGAGTGAGTCCTTTTAGGTTTAAACCAACTGGTTTCAGTTGTATGGAACTGGCAAAACAAATAAGAGAAGAAGAGAGATGTTATAACTGTCTGGAGAGCCACACGGTCATCATGACTGTTGTCTTTGTAATCAAGAATAAATCGGCATTATAATTGTTAAAGAATTACTGGACTTGAGCATGTTTTACCTAGCCTCACTTAAATGGGATCTACTATTGTACATTTTACTGGGGGGATTAAACTCAGTTAGATTTTCATTGAAAAGCAGTTTGCTCCTTAACACTGTATTTACTCTACTTCACTCTAACATACATTGTTGTTCTAGGAGTAAATTTAACTCTAGCACATCTATAAAGAAAACCTTGAATGTTTCTTTACTTCCAGCAGAATTCCCATCACAAGTCCATCTTTAATGACTCACTCACTTCCCACCAGCTCAACCTACAGTAAGATCCTCCTCCTGCTTATTGACCCAGACATTTCCTGCTCCTTATCTTTAGCATGCTAATTGTCTACCTTATTTATAATACATTACACAGATCCCTCTGATTGTTGTGCCATCCATCAAGGAAGTATGACGCTCCGCTCTGTCAAGTCTATTTTCAACATTGCATCTCCACCGGGGTGCTGTTTACCTCTCGGTGTCAGAATATTCCAATGACTTGCAGACAGAACAGTCCTCGTTTTTGAATGACTGATTAAACTTGTGTTTTTCTCACGTCCTCACTCCATCTAGGTCTGATTAAAACTAATTCCACCTCCCGCTGTGATCCATCGCGGCACAGCTTCTTGATGTTGATGCCTTGCTTTTTTGTTTTTTATCCGTACCCCGAGACCTAATCATGTTCTAATTTTTCAGCAGCATATCTTGGCTTGTTGAGTCTTTAACCACGCTCCCTACCTGTTCCATTGTGGGTTTGATAGAGTTGCAGGTACCACCCTTTTTTTTCCCTTTTTGGCTCAGACATCACAGGACTCATCAGGATAATTTATGAGCGCCGCTGGAAATGTTCGGTGCACTGACGTCGACCTTTGAGAGCGGCAGATGCTCAGAAAGTTGCTCCTCAATAACTTCATTTCTGATTAATACAAGTTGAAAAGAGCTACTAGATTTGTGCTGTGTCCTGGCCTGCGATCTCCATTGACCTTGTTCCTGATTACGAGTTGCCTGCACCAAAGCTTGAAAGGGGAGCTTGAGTAATTGAGCATGGAGAGTAATATAAATCTTGCACAACAGTTTTCATAAATTGGGCTCGCTCGCATAGTGAATGTGGCTTGCATCCACACAACTGACTACTTAAATGATGATGTTGTTGTATGGGGAGCTCATTACCTTGCTAAATGCTCAATGTTTCAATTCATATGTTTTGTTCCTTGTAAAATTTGCATGAGACTGTGCACATAATGTGGCTATTCATAACAACAAAGATGTGAATATTTATTGGTTCAGATTGGCTGCAAATGTTTAATTCATAAAATGCCACAAAAGACGGATTTCAATTATTATACAATACATCGAATACAATAATCTGCAAACATTTTAGAAATGTTTTGAAAGAAGAATATACACAATCAAAAATGTTAAAGAAAAACATTGTACCATATTTATTCTTTCCACAGTGATTATAAAACTCTAACATAAAAGACAGCTTCTCCGTTTTTTTTTTTTTCATTTGCAGGATGCAGGAACTTTTGGGACCATCAGATCATTTTTCAGTCAAATTTGATGACACACATTTATCTTTTCTTGATTCATCTTTTATTTTTTTTTTGATTGGTTGGCTAATCCAATCTAGCCTCCCCTAGAATGGCCAAAGTAGGACTATAACTAACAACATTTTTGCCCCATTCTCAAAGGATATTCAGTCGCAACTAAAAATGTTTAAATGGTAGCCACAGAGTGTTCAAAAAGCTATAAATTAACATATTAAGTGTGCACCCCCACTGAAGAATTTAGAACCCCCTTCTCCAACCAAAAAATGTCCGAATCCGCCCCTGCTGAAAGGTGTGTCTTCTTGGTTGGCCAGGCTACTATAAGTTTCCTAATTGAAAACACAATTGCACTGTAGTTGTATCAAGTTGCAGCCATGTCATTATAAATTTGCATCTATATTATACTTATAACAGTGACTTATATGCTCTATATGTCTCCTACCTCTGAATGACAATATCTCCATCTGAACTCTACCTGCAAAGAGTAATGGCCATAGAAACCCTTTTCACTGGGCCCTGGTGACACAGCCTCATACAGACTGTGGCTTGTGTTCCATTGTTCCTGCTTGGAGACTTCATATTGATTTCCTCCAGCACTTCTTCCACGGCAATATAAAGCTTTAATCTAATGATGCACAGGAACTTCGGCGGAGTGAAGCCTGTGAGACATGTGTTATGTATTATTGCTATGGCTTCAGCCTCTCACTCACACGGGCCTATAGTGCCAGCTCTCTGCACTGCTGACCACGCACCTCTGATCACCTGGGAGTCACAGCGATCAGGAGTTCAGCCAAACAAGATCCAAGTCTGAAGGGATGGGTCAGATAACACTGGGCTGCTTTGTAATTATAGGCTTCTATAGCAACGGCCTCTCACATTCTTTGGAAAGATGAGTGAAGTGACTTGCCCATGGAGACAACAACAGAAGGCAATATAGTAAAAAAATTCATAGAAAACAGCAATGGTTAATATTAATTTACAGTGCCATAAAGGGAAACTTCCTCACAGTTACTTTCCGCTGTGCCTCAGTGCCTCTCTGAGCTGGAAAATCTCCCTTTCCCTATGCAGCACCATTGTCTTGGAATAAGTTACAGAAAGACCTTAAGTTGGAATTTATGGTGTCACTATATAAGTTCAAGAGAATGATAAAAAGTGTGGTGAGTGAGGCACGTGCATGTTGTTTTTTTTTTCTTGAGAGATGTAAATGGTTTTATAATGCAATGTTTTGTGATTTTACTCTTTTGTATTGACAAGCGTTGGCTGCTACCTTTGCCAGGTCTCTGTTGAAAAAGAGATTCTGAATCTCAATAGGACCTCTTGGTTAAATAAAGGTAAATGTCCCTATCATTTAAAAATTCAGTTTAGTCAAATAAGTAATAATTTTTTTTCACAGTGAAGTCCTAGATCCTACATCTCATCCTATCCCCAGAGACAGCTGCATTGTAATATGTACAATTACATTAAAAAGCGTGTTTGTTTTTTTGCATCACTTTTTATTTATTTATTGATCAGTAACAAAGCAGAAAAAAACAGGATCATGTAAAGTTAAAACAAACATTTTAAGACCAAAAATGACAAGACTCACAGTAGCAGTTTCAGAGAGAGGGGTGACAATATTCCAGTCTAAGTCAGAAGGAGACGAAAAAGCCGCATGAACTTACTATTTGGAAAGCGGCAGCTAGCACATTAGTTATGTCCACTTACATATGCAGTCTATGAATACCACCAAAGGAAAGACCTTAATACAATTATGCAATATTGAAACTTTTACAAAAAAGACATTTTTAATTAAAAGGGGAAAAAAATGCATTAAATTACATTATATAGTCTGAAGCTTTTCATAACTTCTAATGTTTGATAATTATATTACTAAACGATCACTTAATGAAAACTGTAATACCACCATTAAATGTAATAAGCCACCCACAGTGAGATTAAGATAACTTAATTTAGAACAAATTTGATCTTTTAGTTAATACTTTTCTGCAATTTTAAAAGTGAGGGGGGAGAAGTCATGTCATTGTGTTACACTTAAGTGATACAACCCCAGTGGACTGAAGATAGCGTGACTGATACAGAAACAAATGTCTTTAACTTGTTTAGTTTAAAGCTAGCCTTCACCGAGAGCATCTGTATTTCACACAGGAATGCCACACAAACAGGAATAATACATGGGTGAGAGTGGAGTTGGTCCTTGTATTGTGTATTCCACCCTGGGACAGACAAATCACATCAAATGCCAGGTTCAGCCGAGGGCCAGTGTCCGCCTCACACACATTCTTCATCCAAGGGCAGAGTGACAGCAGGTCCACATCCGGACGGAGCTATTTACATCTCCATAGCCGTGGGTTTGCACAAAACTATAGAAACGTGGAGACTTGGAAAGGGCAGCTTCTCCTTCCTATGGTGAAGTGCTGGGCGAGCTCAGAGCACATTTACCCTAAGAATAGAGTGGTATGGTAGCTGTCTTCTCGTGGCATTAGGAAAAAGTCAACTTTGATAAAAGCCAAATACCATCTACATTATACTTAGGCCATGCCTCAAGACTCTTTCTGTGGGTATATCAGTAGCATTTTCAATCTTATGCACTTTCAGTACAGTTCAGGCATAAAGCCCTCATGCGCTGAGATAACTAGTGAAATATTTACAGTAGTCCAGTTCTTTCTTTCTCCTTCTCATTCACACATCTACCACTGTACCTAATTAAGAACCATTTAAAAGTGGACCATGTAACTCTTTTGGTGACAGTTCGCCACACACTTATGTAAATGTTTAGCAGGGGAAGCCCCAGGCCATGTTATAGCTGCATCAGGCTCAAGGATGAATTTTGTTTTTAATTAAAAAAAAAGAAAAACACCTGTAAATTAATAAATGCAACATAGATTTTAATGACTACGATGGAACATTCCATGCAAAATACTAAAATCTCCACTAAGACAAAGCAGCTGGCAGATCTTTGACCAGTGTGTCTTTAAGTTAAGTTAATATTCTATACCTGTGCAGCTGTAGCCATGGTGACCATATCTTTGAAAGTTTTTGTGGCTAAAAAAAAAAAAAAAATTTTTTTTTTTATTTAAAATTTTTATTGTTTTGATGTGACACTGCACACTAAGAAAAGTGTTATTTTAGACATATGGCTGTGTGGATGAAAACCAGCTTGCATAACTCCATGTAACTAGACTTTGCACTCCTCCCATGCAATCATCTCTGCATAACATGTTACAATGCTCTGCTCATGTCAGTATTTCAGGGGGCTCTTCATTGTTGATTCAGCCCTCTCCGTTAATGCTCGCACGGCTCTGAAATGCTATCACTATAGATACAGTATACAGTGTCTCCATCAGAGTGAATGAAGCCCGCAGGATCGATGCAGCTGCAGTGGATCGCCTTACCCCGCCTGTGCAATACAGCTGAAGGAGGGCCCTCCATCTCGCCTTCAGAGAGTGGACTGCTTATGATCCCTCTTTGTAATACCATGATAATATGAGGGAATGTATTAAAGGTCCTATAGTACACAAAATTTACTCTTGTGAGCTTTTTGCCATATTAGAATGTATGTTATCTTGTTATCAAAAACATGCCTGGTGTTGTATTTTATTTCATTCATACATGATTGAGTTACTCTTTATTATTAGTCTGTCTACATCTCCAAATCTCAAAATACTCTGTTCCAACTTGTGATGTCATGTAGCAGCAGTTTTCAAGATATCTCATTTTTATTTCAGTAGGCAGAGACAATTCCAGGACTGAAATTATCCAGATGATTCTAGTGAAGGTGCATGGAGTTTAAAAACACAGTGGAGCACTACTTGTATTACTACATGGCATCACAAGGTGGAATGAAGTATTTCCTGGTTGAGACAGGTACTCAGCCTAAAAAATGCAGGATTTGAGTGTAAAATATGTGTGAATGAAACAAAACACAACTTTTTATGCTTTTGATGAAGAAACAAAATGATCTGAAAATTGCCTAATATGGGCACTTTAATGGATTACAGTTTTTTCCCACTATAATTTCCCTGGCAAAAAGAGTACTGAAGATTTACTTTGTATTCTTTCAGTAAATTTGTGTAAAATACATGATTAGTATTTTTATAATTGGTTACTTTCCACCTTTGCATAATTCAGCATCCTGTAATGTACATGAACACAACACATGTCTGACATCTAATTTACTGTAATTCTTTGTACAGGTGAATATGTGTTGCTGTCTCGCCACACAAAGGTGTATGGAGTTGCCAGTATATGATGCTAGCTTTATATTGTATATGAGAAATATGATACAGCCCCTTATTTCTCTTCCTTCCATCAATAAAAAAGACATACAGAGAGTTTTGTATCTGGTGCTGCATGTTTGCCAGAGGCGCCTGAGGTGCCTTTGTTTTTACCTATAGCTGACTTTTTATTACATGAGTAGAGTTGAACAAGGTCCCCTGCATCTTCCCTGCTGTTTCAAGTTGGAGAAACTATAAGAACGAGAGCGTCAACTATGAGTCCCTGGAGTCTTACAAGAAAAGTATATTGCATTTTGTCAGCTCAGTACACAATGTGATATTATTACATAAAATGAACCTTAAGTCTCTGCTCAATAGTAATAAAACTCACACTAGCGACGCGTTAGGAATTTGAGCATTCCTAAGAAAGTTCGATGCACTTATTAAAATTCTCATTAAAGTTTGTTTGGATACACAAATGAGAAGATTTAAATTCAAATATGCTCTGGGTGATTTTATTATGGCATATCACTTGTGGACTTTAAGTAAGATAGCCCTGCACTAATTTATAATGCAGGATAATCCATATAGATTCCCATTATTTACTATAGAGCCAGTGCCCATATCCTTCTTTAATTACCACCAGGAAGTGATTTTGTGCGTGAGGAGGCAGGATGCTGAGTGGCAGGTGGGAGTGGGCTGCTGCAGGCTGATGACACTGTTCACATGTCCCAGTGGAGCGCATACAACACTACACGCTCTGCTGTGTTTCTATGGAGGACGCCATGTTGGGAAGGTCTCGAGGCGCAAAGCACAAGGCAATCACATGCATAACATCATGGAGAGGCCAAAAGGTAGCGGGTATAGACGGGTACTCAAGACTCATCTTTTTTTGTTTGTTTGTTTTTACCTCTGAGTAAAAACTGATGTAACTCATTGTCAAGCTAAAATAGTAGTAGTAGTAGTCAGTTCAAATAAGTTGTAGTAAATTGTAATATGAGCAAAGGGCGCAAGAATGACAGCTAAGGTACTTTTAACAGTATAATGCAGGAGTAGTTTTACATTACTGAGCCTTTAGCCCAAACAATACACTCACACCAAAAGAAACAAAACCTCTTTTCTTGTCTTTTGTGTTGTCTCCAGCTCTGCTTGAAGTTAACCACAGGTGGGTACAACTGGGAGAAAGTTCAGTGCTTTGACCGATGCCTCAATTGTGTCTGTCAAAAGGTGTTCACTGAGTGGCTGCGCCAATATCGCTCTGCATTTGTATAAATTTGACTTCAGTTCAACTCTGCTCTGCTCAGGTCGCCTGGATCGCGCTGCTCTCCTTACCACTTCCCCTCTTTGCTCCAGCAGAGGAAATGAATGTGAGCTGGTCGCTCAAAATGCTCATGCCTCTGCGGCTGAGAGCATAGTCTTCAGGAATGCTTATGGTGGTATTTATATATCTGTTGCATATATCTGTATGATTGTTCTGCTACATACCAGCATTATACTTTTTTTCTCCCATAGGGAAAATTTCCCTCTGCATTTGACCCATCCTTAATTGTCACTGGGGTCACCTGTCAGGAGTAGTTGGTGCCATTAGGCTTGGTCAGAATTTTACACACATCGTGCATGTTTTTGGTAGATGGGGGAAACCTAGGTGCCGGGACAAAACCCACCCAGACACAAGGAGAAACATGCAAACAAAAATACCTAGGCTGCATGGGAGAGAAGCCGGAACCTTCTTGTTGTGAGGCACTAGTGCTGCCACAGTGCTGCCACAGTGCTGCCACGGTAACAAGCCCCATGGGCCAGTGCTGTATGACATTTTAAAAGACACACTGTTTTAGTGCATTTTTGACCAGAGATAGGTGTGACAGTACTGATACCCCACCATGGGCAGTTAGAGTTCTTCATGCTTTGTAAATAGAAAAAGTATATTATGTAATATATATTTATGTATTTATAGTCTAGTTACTATGGATACGTGGTAAAATTTTAGCTTTTAATCACTGGAAAAGAGCAAGTCACGATCCAGTATTATGACTGTAGAATAACAGACAAATTTAAATCTGTGCCTAAGAGTCTAAGAGTGTCCTGTTATAGTGGTGATCCTGAGAGAAAAGCTTTTTGTCCACCACCCAACATGAGCCTGGACCACGTGAGACAGAAACCTCTTATCTCTGTGAAGGAGGGGGGCGACGTGCTCGATGGATGGAGAAATAGGCAGATAAGTGCAAAAGCTAAAAAATAGAAGTGTTTGCAATGGAAGGCTCTTAGAACGGAGCACCTTCAAGAGCGGACGAATAGAACAGTCAAAGACTCCTTTTCACTTGAATTATTATAGTTGTGTCTGTTCGCCTGTTTATCTCTTGAAAGAAACAGCTTGAAATACCCTTGAAAACTTGTTTGTTGTTTTTTTTTTGAAAATCTTTGTTGTTGCAAGATTATGCCCACCATCACCACCAGCAGTGCCTTGCCCCCTGCTTGTTAGCCCAATCTCTGTTTGGTTCGGGAGCTTGGTACATTATACATTTTCTCGTTGCAATTAAGTGCTGCAGGCGACTGTGCGCAGGAACTAGGAGGGATGTCCCCACTGCAGAAGCAAAGCCACCCAGGGGAGTTGATGTAACAGATCTAGAGAGAGAAACATGGAGAGAGAGAGAGAGAGAGAGAGAGAGGGTGGGGAATGCATCGTGCCAAAGTTTTCCCACCCACCTCCTCTATATATGTGTGTGTTTGTATGTGTGTGTGTGTGCGTGTGTGTGTGCGTGTGTGTGTGTGTGTAAAATCCCATGGAAGATATAAAGAGAAGGGAGCTGTTGTGTTGTGAGGAGTGCTGACAGCTGCGTCTCTTCTGCCCCCTACTGCAGAGGAAGTGTTGATGAAGGAAGATTTCAAAGGAGCAAAGAAAAACGAGTGGGCTGGCTGTCTGAAGGCTGTTTCTGGAAGGCAATAAGAGTTTCCTTAGCACTTTATGATTTCTGTGTTAAAATGTAAAATTTATGGATTCTGTATTTGAGGGTATAATGGGGAGTGTTCACCAGGCAGCTCTAACAGCAGGAGCAAAGAGGTTGTTATTCAGTTCAATAGTTAAATGGCACGACACACTGGAAAAGTTGGGGTCATGTGTAGAATGTAATGACTGGGAAAACATGCAAATTCTTATCAACCTGAGCTGTTAAGTTGCCAAGATTTCAGGCATAAAATAAATAAATTGGGCACAATTTGCATAATTATCCTGACAGATGCCGGTAACAACACAAAATGTTTTAGACCCTGCTAAGTTGATGGGTCATGCTACGCACCCAATGAACAATCTGTCTCTGAGATTGATTGAGCTTTGAGGACAAAATTATTTAAATTCTATGGACACATGGTGAAACTACAAATTTAGAGCATTTCCAAAACCGGAGCTAATGTTTTCCTCTCTGCAGTAATTAGTATTTTATTGTGACTGAAGGCATAAATATGTTGGGCTAGTGGTTAAAGCATTTGCTCATCCACTGAAAGGTTGGCAGTTTGAGCCCTGTTCATATTAGGTTGTGAGTTTATTATGGGCACTTAACCCGCCTTCCCTATGTAGTGTGCTTTAGAATGAACATTGGTAAGGTAAGATAAGGTTTAGCCTTTACTGTCCACTTTGGGAAATTTGTCCTCTGCATTTGACCCAGTATTGTAGATTGGCAGCCTCACCTCTGTTTGTCTGTGGAGTGGAGTGGATGGATAATGCAGTTTAAAGTCTCTGAGTGTTAAAGAAAGTACTGAATAAATCAAACCCATTATTGTTATTGTTAAATGAAAAACTCTGCAGTGGTAATGTTGTAAAGTGTTTCCAATATGTGTATTTTGACTCTTTTCTAAAACATTACTATATTGCAATGGCTAGATTTCTCTTATGTAAGTGTTTTGCCGAAGTGCAATCTTACCGAACTGCATACAAATAGTTGATCAATACCTCACCAATGTTGGACTCCCAGACCAATAAAGGACCTGGTTGTGCTTCACTTTGAGTTCTTAAAAGTATACATCAACTAATCTTGGAGTGAGTTAAAACACTCTAATAAAACAGTTCTAACAGCTCGATTCTGCCTCCTACCTCTTTGTGAAAACTAATAAAGGTAAATGAAATGAGGCGTAGTGGCTAACAAAGTGCAATGTTCTAACCCAGAGAATTAACAAGACAATACAAAGTGCCTGATAAAGTTGTTATGCACAAACTCACATCACAGTGGGAGGTTTTTTTTTTTGTTTTTTTTTTCTGAAATATCCTTCCCACCAGCTGTTGGCTTCATCCCCTTGGGTCACATGTCCTGAAATCGAGCTTCTAATTGTCTTGTAATAGGCCTGACAAAATGATATGTCTTAATAGCATCATTACACTCCATACTAGACCCATTCCGCCGCTGTACGATGTGTTATGTATGTGGAGCCATTTGGAATCGAACGTGGCCATGGGTTTCATGTTTGCAAATGAGGACCAGCAGGTCTGTTCAGAGCCACACAGGGAGACTTAGGGAGATTTAGCAGTAATTCACTTCGACTTTGAGAAGGTTAAATTAGGCTAGTGATAAGACACATATACTCTGCTACATTTACTTCAGAAAATGAATAAATTGGAAGTGCTCTTTTTACTCAATCTCTTTTACACTGCTTACAGAATATGATTTGATGTCACCCTGGAGCACAATTTTGTCTGTACCTATCCATATACTGTACTTTCAAAATGTATTGTGTACCATTTTGGAAATTGGATATATGTCAAATGCAATAAGTAAACACATTTAAGGGCGCTGTGTAACCTCCTGGTAGTCCACCACCTGTTGATCACCATGGAGATCTTATTGCTTTTCCTAGAATATTCCATGGTATGGCATTACACTACTCTTATGTAGTTAGTTACATAGTACCTCTGTGGTTGGGCAGGTTTTTAGTAAGAATGCATGTTTGTTTTGTTTGTATTTTAGGAATAAAAACTGCTGGAGTTAATTCTAGGCATAACTATAACATTGCTGTGGAGACAAGAAAGTGATGAACCCTTGCAGAAAAGTTAAATATTACACCTTAAAATGTAGTTTCCTATTTTTATTGCTATATTACTTTGCCAATAATACATACTTTTTAGTTGAGCTATAATTAGGATAAGTACTTTTTACTTCTTCTACTGGTGATTATTCTGAACCATCACTTTGTACAGTTACTTAATATTCTGTCTAGCACGTGGTTGTGTCTGTCTCAGCTTGCAGGATTGAGGAGGTGTACTTGTATGGTCCCCGCCTAACAGTCCTATACGGAATATTGGCTGTCAAGAAAACGACATGCAATCAATCATGCGCAAAGTCACAGTCAATGTGAGGGATAGCAGTCGTCTTTAGGCCCCTTGGCGCTGACAGGGAGCTAGTTGCATAACGTTTGACACGGCACCGCTGTAGGTTGAGATTAATGGGGGCTGAGTATATGTGCTTTAAAGGGCAGTAGATAAAAAGTGGCTGACCTCTGCTAGGCCAAAAAACAAGGAGCTCAGAAAGTGCGGGGTTTTGATTGGCTAGTATACCTCTGCAAAGATTTTAGCTATAGAGCACAATATCAAGTGCTGAGGCAGGATCCGAGCAAACTTTCTGCCTAATGGGCTCAGCTTTTTTGGCATGTTTTCAGGACACTGCTTCACATTTTATCTCCCTGTACCCCTGAGAATATGACGCTGTCCAACATAAAAACCTAGCCTCTCACAGTTCCCTTTGTGTATTTGTTTTTTGGAGTCTAAATAAATGTCTTGTGTGAAAACCTTTGGAGTGGTTTTCTTTCTCTTTCCCTTTCAACTTTGACAAACCAATTCTGGTATTTGAAATTCTCTTAAAGGCAGAGTGAGGGATCTGAAGCCTTGATGTTTAAGTCTTTGCTGAGGCTCAGTTGTGCGGCTGCGTGAGGCGTTCACTTGATGTGTTTTTGCTCTGGGATATTTCAGCTATAAAATAATGGCTCTGACATAGTGTTCAGGAACTTCTGTAGCAAGAAACACGCCACTGTGTCTACACTTTTGAAAACATTTAACACTGCCACACATTTAGAGCAAGTCAATCAAATTTGTTTATGTCATTGCTAATGCTTGTATTTTTGTGTAAAGTTGAAATGGCTGACATCTGGATTGGCTTTGAATTGACTTCACATTTAAAAATCGTCACTGTTCCGAGCTTTTGGTCTTAAAATGTCCATATTAATCCGCTGTACATGAACCTGATGTTTTTATTTAGCCATTTTGACTATAAATAAATTCCCATTCCTAAAATGCTTGGCAAATTTGCTTCTATAACTGCTAGAATTGTCAGCTTCATTTGACTGGAGCCGACCACTATGGGTGATATCACACTCCCTTAATCCACTTCTTTATACAGTCTTTGATTCCACAGTATAGTTTGGAAAAGTTGGAAAAGGCAAGTTTGCACACAGTGAGAATGCTTTCAATATATTTTGACCAATAAAACAACTCTAATTGGATAAATGCAAAATGGGTCAGTTTAAAGGAACAGTCCGCAATTTTGGACATAGGGCCTCATTTCCTAGTGAGCCAGAGCGTTGGAGACGTGTGGAGACACTTTTTAAAGTATTCCATCCAGTCCTTGTATTTGCAGAGGTTGCTGTTGCTGGGCTAGCACATGTCAATGGCCATAGTTAGTCTGCCACTAGCTCAAATCAACAGGACACGGTCCTGCCAATGAGGTGTCCCTTATTTATTTTTCAGGGAGTTGGCAACCCTATGTATGTCAATGGCTATAGTTAGCTTGCCACTAAAAACAGTCTTACCCACTCCACAAAACACCTGATGCAAATCTATTATAACGCCAGACTGTTGATGTGATAGAATAATTTTAGAAGTAAAACCAATCTTGCATATGAAGGATTTATGTTGCAGCGAGCTGTGCATCCTGATAGAAAGCTTGGCAGCGGCGGACAGATATCACCTAGCATCTATCTTACTGGCAAAGTAAAATTCCGCTGCTGCTGAGAAAATAGTCCCTCAGCATGCAGCAATTTATGTGATGCAAAGTTAGTTTTATTTTAAACATTATTCTATTAACACAGACATTCACATCGACAGTCTGGCGTAATAATAGATTTGCTTTGGTGTTTTGTGGAGTGGAGTGGTTTTTAGTGGCAGGATAACAATGACCATTGAGATATGCTAGCCTAGCACCAGAGACCTCTGCAAATACAAGGACTGGGTGGAATATTTTAAAAAGTGTCTCCACACATCTCCAACACTCTGTCCTAACTAGGAAATTAGGTCCTATGTCCAAAATTCCAAACTGTTCCATTAATACCATATACTTTGGCATCTCCAGAGCAGTTACATAAGCATTACGTATTTTTGGGAACAGTTTGTCAGATGGGATTTCATCTTCAGCTCCTGCCCATTCAGAATCTAGCTCCAAATATTTCCTGATGTGTCAGAGCAGACTTAAAGCCTTTCCTTAGCATGTGTCATATGGAAGGAGACGCATTTTGCCTTTTTAGGAGCATGCAGGACGCCCACATATCTCGCCTTGATCCTTGTTGGGACGAGTGAACCATTTCTGTGGATTTAGATGTGATCGGATACTTACAGGATTTATCAAGCGTTTGCAAGCTGCTCAGAGCAAACACAAACCCTGGTTCAAATCATAGCACTGTGTACAGCTCTGACAAAGAACATCATGTAACGCACGCTGCTGCCAAATCCACGGACATTGTCACTTGGCACATCTCGCTCACTCCAGCTCTAATCAGCCCCAAAAGCTCTTCTGTGTTTGGAGGGAATACACTCAAGTTGTGCAGCACATGTGAGTGAGTGCATCTTAAGACAAGGAAGACTTCACTTTGAACAGATGCATGCTGGCAGACTGAAGGTAATGTGTGAATGTAGACTTCATTGTAGATTTTTCACAAAGAGCAACAATAATTTTACATTTTAATTACATTTTAAACATAATGCTATCAACCAAACTCCTATTGTGTAAAGGCCACATTCATTATAATAGAATTTATTGGCATTAAACGTATCTATCTATGGCCCAAGTTACAGTTTTTTTTTTTTTTTTTTTTTTTTTTTTTTTTTATGAGTCAAATCTCTGTACAATATCATGCATACTGCGCTACTACAATGTAATGTGCGTATAGTTTTCAGTGGAATGAAGTTGTAAAAGATAAATTGGCAAAACCTCAAGTTACAGTAATGTATATAAGAGAGAATTAGAGGATCCATTAAATCTGTAGGCTATAGGATATAGGTCTATAACTCATAAAAAAAACTGCCAGTGAGAGAAGAAAAGACAAAAAGACTGCTAGTATACCATTTTACAAGAAGTAATATACTTTGCAAGTCATTGTGGTCCAGTGGAATTGACTATATGTGGCAGATTCTTTGGGTAATAAATGAATTAATGCAAGACAGAAGTTGCTCGACATGATGAGGAACATTCCAGAGACTCCCAGGTGGCACACCCCCCATCAGAAGGAATATATAGTGAGTGCTCTTTTATCGGTGGGGCAAAAATGGTAAAGTGTGTGCCCATTTTCTGGAGTGTAGCTGATTCAAACCTTGGCAACTTTGATAGCAAAAGAAAGAAAAACAAGTCCTACAAAACCGGCACTTTGCTTTCTAGAGCCAGTTACTGCAGCCAGAGTGCCACTGAGAAACAGATGCCATGTTGGGTCTGTAAAGTGTAATCACCACTGTCTCACCCATTGGGAGAAAAGATCAATCTTGCTGTGGAAACTTGCTCTTGTATCTTCGGCTATTGGCTCTCTATGGCAGGGAAGTTTATCATCACGGATATCGTCATGACTACTGGCAATGCTGCTCTTCTGCTTGTCCATTTACACCTCAACAACACTTCCTCTAGATCACTGTTATTACTTTTGGCACTCACAAAGGAGTGAAATAGAGCGCATCCCAAATATATGCCCTGGGAACACAGTGTTATTTGATGGACTCCTTTCTGATTGGGGGAATATAATTAAGAAAGAAATAGTTTTGAAAATGTGCCACTTGCCCGAGGGCTGTGATTGATGTGTATGAGTGGCGTTTAGCACAAATGACCCTGGTAGTTATTAGCATATCATTAGCATCAATGGGCAGAGACATGTGGAAAAGCAGGGAGACGTTTCCGAATAGCACCTCCAGGGGGACAGCCTGGGGGAGAAGCTGCTGCAAAATATTCTATAGTTTAAGTGTGACATTCTGAGAGTGGAGCACAGCTGAATACTAATCCAACTCTGTACAATGGCATGTGCACTGCCCTACATGTACAGTACAGTTTTGGTCCAGTTTTCAGTGGAATGATAAAAGTTCTACTGAGGTTCTAAAAGTTAAAATGGCAAAACCTTAAAATACAGTCAGTTACAGTTACAATTACCATATTTTTTGCACTACAAGTAGCTAAGGAATATAAGTCGCACCAGGCAAAAAATGTGTAATGAAGAAGAAAAAAACATATATATGTCACACAAGACTATAAGTTGCACTTTTTGGGAGAAATTTATTTTAGAAAATCAGAGACCATGAAGCAATATTACTTGAAAGGCAAGTTATAGTAATAACAATAGAAGAGAAAACAACAGGCTGAAAAGGCGTCTGGTATGTTAACATAAAATATGAACAGATAATTATAGCATAAACAACATAGCATAACAAGTTTACTAAACTCTTGATCTCATTTCAAATCACTCAATCCATTGAATTCTTCATTCTCAGTGTCACTTCTGAGCAACTCCGCGACCTCCGAAGGTAAACGGAGCACCGCTTCCTCTTCTGCATAGCTGTCGTCAGACTCAGCATCAGTTCCAGTTAGAATTATTCAGGCCTTTCTCAATCCCGAAAGGATGGTTTCGGTGTCACTGAAGTCCAGGCTTTGTTGATCCATCCAATGACTTCCAGGAAAGTTGCATGGGGCACCCTCCCACTTACCGTGAAGCTGTGTTCTCCTTCCCTGCTTTCTGCCACTCCCTCATAAGTTTCTCGCTCACTCCAAACTGTCTTTTTGCTGCTCATTTGCCGTTTTCGGCTGAATATTTCACTATTTGCAGAAGGACAGCAGCATTTCAGCAGGAGACATGCGCGGTAGAGGGCGAAGTGACAGTAGCAGATACTAGAGCGCCTTTTGTGGCTGTCAGTGTTAAAATTTTAATATAGAGTATAAGTCGCAGGGCCACCTAAACCATGAAAAAAGTGTTACTTATAGTCCAAAAAATAAGGTACAGTCTACCAGTGACAAGCGAATACAAAATGATTGCTAGTATAAGTAAGTCACTCTGGTTCATTGGAAATTATTGTCATGTTTCCATCAGAAAGCCCCAGGGCAGTCGTGACAAGTTCATCACCAAGCACTTTGAGTATTTCTTAAGGCAATACATATGTTCAAGCCATTGTTATCATGAATGCACAACTAGTATTGCTCTCGAATGCTTTTGATCAATATCTGTCTCAGTTTCATGAAACAAACTTTTGTGTCTGTTCCACAACAACAACAAACAAAGATAAGAAAACCAACCTGCACATTTCTCCTCAATCATTGATGTGTTTTTGCAGAGGCAGCGTGATACATGAGAGCCGGCGATCTTTCTTGTTTGGTTTGAGAAGCTGCTCGGGGCCTAAACCTGCCCTACTTTTACCGCTCACACTACCCCCTGGTGGCACAGATGTTGTAACAGCAGACAGGTTTAAATATAGTGTGTACAGATGTTGGTGGGACTCTAAGCGATGTAGGTACAGTTTGAATCAACTATGTTTCAATCAAGACACAAAATGGAGAGAAAGTGGAGAAAAAAAATACATCGGCAGACTGGAGAAGATAGAACACAGATGGCAGTTAAGAAAATTATGTTTTGACTCAAATTTTGTACAAAAGATGAATGGGTAAATAAAGTGCCTGGTATTAGTGTCTACAAGATGTACAACAAGCCCCATAAAAGGTCAGATGGAGGGTTAATCCGGAGCCCACTGCAAGTGATTCATAATATCGTATAATGCTGTTTGCCATGCCAGAGTTTTTGGTTAATTAGTAAAAGTTTTGCAAAGACCATGTGTGCAGAAGCTATAACTTTCAGAGCTTATGCAAATGTACAACTTATGAAATGTGAAACACAAACAAATTTTATGTTTTCTAAATACAATAATTTACAGTGCTGTGTCTCACTCCTATAAAGGTGTAAGCTAATTCCAAATATTGATTTACACTTGATCACTGACAACTGTGGTGAGACACGACTGTAAATGCACCAGGTCAGTGCTTCGTTCATTTATTCTGATACATTCTACCCACATATACTTTCTTATTGTACTTTTCTTATTTAGAAATATCATATGTTGGCTCCAAAAATAGCTCACTGTTACCATTCATCCACAGAAAAGCATATTTACAATGCACATGCTAGGACATAGAAATCAGGTTTCAAAACAGAGGACAAAATTTGGCATCGCCCAGTTGCATAAAGGTTCCTCTGACTGTGATGATCAATAGTTACTGTCACTCAGTGCTGGCTCCAGCCCCTCCTGCCCCACAATAAATGTGCCCTGGTCTGTGGTGTGTCAAGAGAGAAAGAGCAGAGAGAGAGAGAAAGAGAGAGAGAACAGAGAGAGAGAGAGAGAGAAAGAGAGAAAGTGAGTGAGAGAAGAGAGAAAGTAAACTAGACCAGAGGAGAGAGAGACATAACAGAGAGAGAGAGAGTGAGAGAGAAAATGAAATAGACCAGAGAGAGTGAGCAGAGAGAGTGAAAGTGAAATAGAGCAGAGAGAGCGAGGCAGATCAGCCCCTGAGCTGGACAGAGCGAGACCTGAGCCCGCTGTGCAGCTGCAGGACGCCTCGACTGGGACCAACAGACCACTGTGAGCACTGTCCCAAAAACTGATCCTGTGCCCCAGAGCTGTGCTAGCACAAGGAGAATCACACACACCAGCTCCTTTGTAGTATTATAAATGAAAATATAACAGAAAAGTTATCCCACAAATGTCATTGTTTTTGTAAGTGAGCAGGTTATGTGTTCAATATCCAAATGCATGTAACTCTTGTTTGCAGGCTTGGGACTTCAACATATTAAGCAAAATTAGCTACTATTATGTTCCCACATCATGATTTTGCTTACTCAAAGTAGAATTTTGATTAACTCAAGTGTATTTAAGTTATCTTGCATTGTCAAAGGATACTTGAATGTTTTAAAATAAAATTAAAATGTTTTTTACACCTATGCCCACCCACCTATACCTATATCACACTATTACATTAGTTTTCTCATCAAAAACATACCTGAAGTTGTGTTTTGTTTTATTCACACACACAAATTCTGTATATTCCAGCTGAGTTCTTCTCTCAAATGGAAAACACTCTCTGTTTATCGTAATATATAACCTTCAAAAGTAGCCATTCTTCAAAAATAAAGTGCATAAATGAAAATCTGCTGCTTGCTTCAGTGAAATGCCAGAAATGTCAGACTGAGATTCCCCCTTCTGCAGTTTTGAACATAAAGTCAATGGTCCCCTTTCTATTATCGAGTTGTTTTAGATCATTATGAAGTTTTACAATGAATAAAAAAATGGGGATCTACTTTTGTTATAGTATACCAGAAAAAGCATGTCTACTATTTAGGATATGTTTTAAGAATTCATAAAATGCAGGGAATACAGATCCACTTCAAGAATGGTGCAATAAACAGTAAGTATTGAATGTGATTTGTTTGTTATAAACATATCGACTTCAGGTGGGAGCTGTAGCAGTATAGCGTATGGAAAATGCTTTTTGTGTTTTGCTCTTTCATTAAAGGTCAGTCTGAAAATATTGGCTTTAATGAAAAACTCCACTAGAGGCAGATTTGTTTCATTATAGATTGAAATGATACTGGAGTGCCGGGAGTCTTGTTGTCCTCTGCTCACATCAAAATAGAAATACATTAATAACGACATTTTCCAATACACTTGAATCCTCCATCAGTTTTAAGAAGCTGTCGCTGCACATATATGCTGTCTACACCAGCTCAGATCAACCTTATGCATTCCCAAGGCTGCATTGAGATTTGATCTGTGCCAACACATGAAATAAATGCAATCATGTATCAGAGTCTTTGAAATGTTAAAACATGTTTGTGAGCTGACAAAGCCAGACTGACCAAAACTGAGCAGCTTCTATTTATCAGCGAATACCTCTGGTAGGCTGGGCACATAGAGTCCAAGTCAGCTATGTTCTCGGCCCTTATTGTCGATGATGCTGCTTGTAGTTGTGGTCATAAAATCTGTGGTGTCTTCCATGGCAGCAGTCCCTGAACCTGGTGGTGGAGTGGACACATGTAGTAAGAGATGCCATCAGGCTGAAGAAGGAGTCCTATCGAGTTTGGAGAGGACATGGAGGAGGACTATTGGTTGGCCTCAAAGAATTTCTGACAAACAAGCTGAAGTAATGCTTCACCAACACTGTCCGTAATGCAAGTGCTGAGCTGTTGACCTTGACCTTGTCAGGCAATGGAAGGAATACATTGAGGAGCTCCTCAGTCCCACCGTCACATCTTCTGAGGAGGAATCCGTGGTGGAGGACTCAAAGGCAGCCTTGCCCATCTCCCTGGCTGAAGTCACTAAGGTGGTTGGCAAGCTCCTTGGTGGCAAGGCTCCGGGGGTGGATGCGATCCATCCTGAGTATCTTAAGTCCCTGGATGTTGTGAGACTGTCTTGACTGACATGTCTCTGCAACATCTTGTGGCGGTCGGGGACAGTACCCCTGGACTGGCAAACTCGGCTGGTGGTCCCTTTATATAAGAAGGGGGACAGGAATGTATGTTCCAACTACAGGGGAATCACACTCCTCAGCCTCCCCAGTAAGGTCTATTCCAGGGTGCAAGTATCTCGTTGTTATGTTCACGAGTGAGGGAAGAATGGAGCATGAGATTGACAGGTGGATCGGCACAGTGTCTGCAGTGATGCAGTTGCGGTATTGGACCACTGTGGTGAAGAGAGAGCTGAGCAAAAAGGCAAAGCTTTCAATTTACTGGTCATTTTACGTTCCTACCCTCACCTATGGCCATGAGCTTTGGGTAATGACTGAAAGAACAAGAGAACAAGCAGTCAAAATTTGTTTCCTCCACAGAGCGGCTGGGTGTTCCCTTAGAGATAGGGTGAGGAGTTCAGTTACATGGGAGGAGATTAGAGTAGAGCCGTTGCTCTTCCATGTCGAGAGGAGCCAGGTGAGGTGGCACGGGCATCTGTTTCGGATTCCTCCTGGACGCCTCCCTTGGGAGGTGTTCTGCGTGTCCTGGGAAGGACAGGAGGCGCTGGAGGGGCTATGTCTCTCTGCTGACCTGGGAATGCCTTGGGGTCCCCCCAGAAGAGCTAGAGGAAGTGTACGGGGTGAAGGAAGTCTGGGAGTCCTTGCTTAGACTGCTGCCCCCGTGACCCGGCTCTGGATAAGATGAAGAAAATGGATGAATGGATTGTTGTAATACTAAAAGATTTTCTAGTATTCAGCTTGCTATGATGATGCAAGTATCAAACTTTTACATACTCAAACTTGCTCAAACTATGAAACAATGTACTGTAACATTATAAATCTGTGGAAATAATAGTATTTTGAGCTTGAAGTAGCCAAATTTGAGTAGACCTGAGAAATCCCTCTACCTGATTAAATCTAACCTAACCTTTTAGGGTAGATTGGCCAGTAAATGACTCTCTTTACTTCGGCCTCAGCAGCAGACCAACAAACAAATCAATCCAGTGTCAATGGCTTACTCCATTATTCCCTCACTCAAACAGGACTCTTGAAACAATCTACTCGAGAACACAGCCCCTCCTAAAGCTCCCTGATATGACTGCAGAGTATAGGCTCAGACTTACAAGTGCCAATCCTCATCTGGTCAAGAGCAGTGGATGTAAACTGTGGGTCAGTGAGGGCTTAGATGCCAGGCACTGTCCTCAAAACTCTTTTGATTATTACTCAAAAAATTAATCAAAAACATCTCCAACTTTGTTGTATTCTCTTCTGTATTCAGTACAAAGTTAGCTTGATGAGCTTGACTTTCTGGGGACACTATTTTTTTTTTTACCTTAAAGGTCCTATATTACCACTGATCTATTTTATTATGGTGTTTCCTCATCAAAAATATACCTGAAGTTTTGTTTAGTTTCATTCACACATGTTTAACACACAAACTCTGCATGTTAAGGCTGAGTTCTTCTTTTAAACAGTAAACACTGTTTACTGAAGTGCTTCACTGTGTTTTTAAACTCCGTACACCTTACACTAGAATCATTTGTTTTGATTTCAGCCCTGGAATTTCCAGTCTCTACTGAACAAAAAGTAAAAAGTAGCTGTTAACTTGAAAACTAATGCTTCATGACATCACAAGATGGAGCAGAGCAGATTTTAAGTTTTGGAGATGTAGAAAGACTAATAATGCAGGATTACTCAAACATGTGATTGAAGCAAGGTTGATGAGGTAACAACATTCTAACGTGGTTTAAAGCTCACAAGAGTCAAGTTAATAAAGAGACCCATGTGACAAAAATTTGGTAATGTGATGGCAGAGCTCATTTTTATACATTCTCGTGTTGATGCAAGAGTGTCTCTGGTTCGATGAATGATTTAGGCCTTTCTATGTGGAATGTACATGGGTTTTCATGAGTACGCTGGTTTCCCCCATCAACTTAAAACAGACAGAATATCAAACAATTATGTTTAAATGCTAAAATATGACAAATGGCGGGGCACTAATCTCAAAATATATATTCTATGAGATAAAACCCATTTGTTAAACATCAACATTTATTTCAGTACTGACTTGTTGCAGCCCTAATCATTCACTGATATTCCTGACTAAGACAAGCTCGGGATCCAGAGATGGGTTTTGATACAAATGCCAGTGCAGATGAGAATATTACCATTCGATTTTCATCACATTCATAACACCTCTATTTGCATCAAGGTGCTATGTTTTGTCCTACACTATTAACTGTTTCAAGTTAGTTCTGCTTTGTCTCTATTTACAAAGCAATTCTACTTCAACTTGTGTAGAAAGCATACTCAGAAGTGGTGTCTGAGTCCAGCCTCATCATATCATAATTCCATCCTATATAGTGTATATGGTCTAACTTAGCATATGGAGATGTCATGTTAATTCACCCATGTATTGAATCTATCTATCTTTGAAGATGCAGAACAAACAGCTCACGGATGACTTTGCCTGCTGCTGCGGTGACTCATACATCTTAATGAGTCAAAAACAAAGACACAGCCATTGATTTCAGATATTGAACTGGTGGAGGGGTTACAAACACCTAGAGCTGTTTGGAAGATAGATACTTTTAATGTTTCCAAGACACAGTCCGCTGAATGTATTTTAGCCTTTAACATTCTTCGAAAACATAAATGGCAACTTTTAACTCTCCAAAAATACAAAAAATGCACTCAGTTTGATCAGTTTAGAAGATAGATATTTGAGATTTCATAATCCATGACCCAAACAAGAACAGCTATCTCTATGGATAAAAGAGTATTTTCTTAGCAGTAAAAATGCTTGAACTTGAACACAAAGTAGATACATTTAATGACATTTCAACACAGAGACGTAGGTAGAAAATATGGAGCACCCTTATTAATTTCTTTTTAATCCTGTTACATTATTTCTATGATGAAATACATGAATTAGTTGATTAAGAGCACATTTTATTCAGTACTGTAAAATAATTCCTGTTATGTCTTTATAGTGCGCCTGAGTGGCTGCACCTCTCAAACCAACCATTCGCGGTAACCTCTGGCTTTTCCACTTCAAAACTCAATTCACTGTACGCACTCCAACCGAATGCAAATAGTCCTGGCGGCCATGCATTATGTAATAGGCTGTTTTCTCTCTCTTTTTTTTTTTTTTTTTTTTTTTTTAAAACACCACTCCAGACATGGTCACTTAAAACCAGACTTCTCTAAATGACTAAATAGAAATGACAATGCAACCATGTCTATCTAAACAAGCGTACTGCTGTATCTTTAGGGTCAGAGGTTAGCCAGTGAAGCGTGCTGCTAGTTACTGTTGGCAGACTGCTAATTCACTCCCAACCTTTAGTGGGGCTAGAGTACATCTGTGCAGGGATCAGGGGAAGTCATGTGTGCTTCATCGCTTCATTGCAGGCAAACTCTGACATATTTTTCGTGGCTTTTGGCTGTAATTGCTCCACTGCGTACAATTTGGATTAAACATGAACAGGTCAACACAAACTCAAGCAAACTTGGGCAAGTGGCATTAAATAAGCATCATGCAATGTTTGTTTCAATGTGAGACGATTCCTTTTCTGATTTCTACAGTTTACTTTCCTGTTACAACATTAATAATTACAGCAGTTGTCTCCGGGTACTGAATCAAGCCTCACACTTTTGAATGTAGTGGTCTCTTTGTCTCTGTGGCTTTATTATACATTACTGAGATAAGAGTTTCATCAATCAAGGATGTAACCCTGAACCAGGCTTGGGCTTTACATCTTATCTTATTATATATGTAGACAAAAGTATTTATTTGCTTCATATTTTCACTGAATATTCTTGTTTAAAAAAAAAATGTGCAAGTGCTTTTAAATGCAGATTTCATATATTATATGATCTTTGAAACCATTCAAAATTGAAGTTAAATAAACACTGGGAGCACTCTGTAACTAAAAGGGCCTATATTATGTTATTTTTGTAACTATGCTAAGAGTGTTGTTTCCTCATCTCAAACATACCTGGAGTTGTGTTTTGTTTCATTCACAGATGTTGAGTAACCCTTTATTAATCTGTCTATGTCTCCAAAATTCAAAATGCTCTGTTCCACCTTGTCATGTCATGACGCTGTAGATTTCAAGTTAACAGTTAACGTTTTACCTTTTGTTCAGTAGAGTTTGGCACTTCCATGGCAGAAATGATCTAAATGATTCTGTAAATGTAGATGTGTGAAGTTAAAAAATACAGTGGAGCACTTCCTGTATTACCACATGATATCATAAGATGTGTTTTCAGTTTGAGAGACGAACTCAGCCTAAATATGCAGGGTTTGTGTGTTAAACATGTGTGAATGAAACAAAACAGCTCCAGGATTGTTTGATGAGGAAACATGATAACATGAATCTGAAATTTGCCTAATAATAAAAAGGATGAGGGACCTAATTCACATGGCTATTCACGTAAACAATTCATTCATTCTAATAACCATTGTTCACTATATTCCCAGATTATTTTTGGCTCAGATATCTTTCTCTAACACAGATACATCATTGTCACCACTGCTGCCTGGCACAAGTGTGAACAGGCTATTCTCACGCTGTCAGTGCTGTGCTCTCTGTCTCACTGGTTTGTACAGAGCCCTGGTGCCCCATGAGCTTAGATCTGTGCCTCAGAGCAGATATTCCAGGTTCCTCCTCAAGCCTGACACTCCCCCTTCCCCAGAGGAAACAGGAAATGACAAAAAGAGCATGGCCGCCTGGAGCAAACAGGGAGGAAACCGGTGCCAAGGGACAACAAAATCCATCTATATTTCCTTGAATGTATAATAAGTTTCCCAGTTTGTCGTGTGCCGTAAGTATGATAAAAGTGAGCCCAACAAAGAGGCGTACTTGTGTGCAAAAATAATGAAGACATATTTTTCCCTCATCAGTAGAGAAAGGCTGGCTTCTTGATTAAATATTGACTCGTGGTAGTCTGTGTTCTTGTCTCTGTGTAATCAATAATTCACACAGGCTAAACGAGATTGTTAGAATGATCCCAGATGCTATACTATGTTTCACGACCACGCACCTGCTCCCATAGCGTCCCTTTAAGCAGAATAGAGCAGGGCTGGTGTGGACTGCCAATGCAGCCGCCATAGTTGATTAGTTACACTCTGTCAACACATTTAACTTCCATTTGGGCAAATGCATTAAGGATTCAGCACTAGAATCTTCCACAAACTGATTTAAGGGCTGCTTTCACTCTACAGATTAGTGCTGGCACAACGCTGTATCTGAGGTTATCGATGTCCCAGAAATCAATGTCCCTCATTTAAATGATTATTATTATTTACTCACTCAGAGGGTATTGTATTGTATTGTCGTGCTGCCATTGTGCCCCTGAACAAGACACATCATATTCTGGCAGATGATGGTTCTGGGGCTTGCAAGTCGTGACTTGGACTCAAGTCAGACTTGAATCACAACTTTTAGGACTTGACACTTGACTTGATAAAATGGAGGAAGACTTGGGACTCGACTTGGACTTGAAAGTTAATGACTTGGGACTTGACTCAGACTTGAGGCCTGTGACTTGGGAAGACTTGGTGCTTCTCCTAAAAAAATGTTTTTAGAAAATACTTTTCTCTTTACAGTTGATAAATGCAGTGCTTCATTTTACAGGAACAAACTGGAACATGTCCCTCCCACTTCTCTATTTGGTACTTTTGATGGAACTGAAGTACTGTGATGTGGTATCCTCAAAGGTACTGCAGTAATATACAGTAATATACAGTACAATAAAGTATATACAGTACAATACAGTAATATACAGTGCACTACAGAGGAAACTACAAAGAACATGATCATTCCATTTCATTGCAGACTACATGACAAAATAACTGTTATTAAGCACTTTTAAATCTGAATTCTTTCTGTTCTGAGCATAATGATTCACACTAAGATCTTGTCAAGACATTTAAAAAGGAAAAATTTGCATTTCTACAACTTTTATAGAAATACTAAATATTGTATGCCTTTTTAAGTACAATTTAGTTTAAAATTCATATAAATTGCAAAAACCAAAGCTATATTTGGTACTTAAAATGACTTGAAGCTCAAAGCAAACGACTTGGACTTGACTTGGACTTATGGGCCAGTGACTCGACTTGGACTTGCCTGTATTTGACTCGGACTTGACTCGGACTCGAGGTCAAAGACTTGAGACTTACTTGAGACTTGCAAAACAGCGACTTGGTCCCACCTCTTTCTTCTGTTGTGTTAGGGTGACCACTGGCAAAGACGCAGTTGTTGTCTATGTACTTGATGTTATGAAAAATCCAATAATATTAATGATATTCAAGCAGAAACTAAATGAACATAGCTAACCCACTAGCCGCCGCATTACAAATATGATATGAGCATGGAGGTGCTTTCATCTCCATTGACTCTGTTTCCAATTGACTTTACATTGGGAAAGTGTCACCCCTCTATCTATAACTGCTGCAGTGAGCCTTGTCATTTTGGTCTTGTTCGTATTAACCCGCTCCACATGATCTTGGTGTTTTTGTTTCACCATTTTGTCACTTAATAAATTTCTGTTCTTAATATGGGGCTTGTTTCAACTCGTATCATGAGCTTCATTTGACTGGAGCCAAACGCAATGGATGGCATCGCACTCCCTTAGTCCACTTCTTTATACAATCTTAAGATGATTTGTGCTTATTTGATTTCACTAGTTTTATTATTATAGAACAAAACAATGAATAACTGACTGAGCATTTATAATGTTCTTGTTTCCTTATATTGTTTCTACCTGTCCCTGCAGCGCTTTGAAAACTGTCTGTTTATTAAATATTCTACACAAATAAAGTGGATCGGATTATTTAAATGGCTTCTTTGTTTGTTTCCTCTACTACACTTTATCACATTTCACCTTTTAAATTCACACTGGTAGCCAGTGTTTACATGCTGAAAATAGTTAACCTTTCTGATCCCCTCGACTTTATCAATGGACTTAATTTGGTCTATGTGTCATTTAATGGGGACAAAATCAATCCTCTTGTAAATGGGCATCTGGGGTGAGTCTGGAGCTCTCTTTCGTTTAGCCTAATGTATTATTTAAAAATAGAAGGCTTATTTGTATTATTCAGGCCACCATTTGCCTCTCAGTGGTTGTTCCTCTGCAGCCCTGACTCCTGTTGCGTTGCCACAGCAAAACAAGCAGTGCCATGAATCTTTTATAAGAGTGTGAAAAGGTTGATGATGAGCGCGCTCCCTAAAGCCTCTTTCATAATGTGCTCCCAATAGATCGGGAATACCATGCACCACATGACGAGTGAGCCCTGCCAAACAGTACTGGCTTCAGCACTGCAGACTCGTGGATGTGGTGGCACTGATTCTGGTTTCGACAACAAGAGCGAGAGATACTATGCAGAAAATTTGCTGTTGGAAGGAATTGTTGATCGCTACCTGCCTAATTGCTCTGCTATCATTGTTAAACTGCTTTACACCTGGCTAGAATTCTTTCTGCAATAACATAATCAAAATTAAATGGGTTATAATGAGCTCTCGAAGAATTTCCTCATTTGCTGCAATTGACAATTATGGGTTTATAGTCCACCCAGCCACTCTAAGTGCACAATGTTTTCTAAATAGATGAAGTAGGCAAACAAACTTGGAGCTGAAAGAATACGACCACAAGATTCAAGTAGACTTATCAAGATCCAATGGGTTTCAGAATGATGAAACCCATAGAAATTAACAATTCAAAACAAAATACCTCTTTTGAACAGTCCAGTGTCCTCGAAATATAACCATGAACCAGGAAACAGAAACCCATGAATACAATAGAGAACTCTTATTGGGCACTGCAGACTCTGAATAGTGAACCTGGAGTTTCAGTATAATAAAGACAAATAGGTGCATTGTGAATCTTTTCTGGTGAAGGGTCTGTCAAATGCTTTTCTTCATGGATATTGCTTTGTCTGGAGTGTTTCACAGTATGGTATTTCTTTCTGTCTTCATGGAAACTAAACCAGACCAAGTTACATGTCATATCTGTGGAGAGGCAACCCCATCCAGTTAAAATGCTTGTTTTTCTAGGTATTTTTGAGCTATAAAGCCACTTGTAATTGGATAAATGTGAGTCAGAGCTGTTTGATGTCAGTGTTGAAAATTCCAGCCCCCCAACCAAAAACTTACGTAGTGCAAAAACAGGTCTCTGTGGTAACATAAAATCTGCTGTTACATTAATGACAGGATATTTGATGTGAGGAAAGTTTAAACAAGTTTCAAAAGTTGTCCCACACTGGGTGATGAGCAAATGTTTTGTCATAGATATAACCGTACAGATATAGAAAAACACAGATCCTCAATTTTGTCTTTGGTAAAGTACTAAAGTGAAAAGACTATTTTAAATCTCCACCTCTGTGCGTCATGACTGCCTTCCTTATTCTGAATACACAATTTCCACCTTTGCGTGCACATGTCAAATGGATATCCTTGGAGAGATTCCCGGAGGTTTGAGTAGAACAGGGCTCCGCTACACCTGCTCACGAGCCTTAACAAAGACACTGACAGCTGGGCTTATCCTCCACTCTCTCCCCGTGTCAGGACACATTTGGAGCTCAACTGGACGCCCACATATTGCTTTTTACAGCCATAGAAAATACCATCATATTGACATTGTGGATTCTCTGGCCAAGACCCGATCACAGGAAATGCAGTGAGGAGGAGTTTGTTGGTTTGGCTGCTATCCATGGGTTTCAGAATGATGAGAAATTTGGGCCGTAGCGATAAACAATTTTGAACAAAATATTATATCTTCTGAATGGGAAAAAGTCCTCATGAATGTAGAACCATAATGAATATATATATATATATATATATATATATATATATATATATAATATATAATATATATGAATGAAGATGAAAACAGTGTTTTCATCTTTAAGTCCTGACTCTTGAAAAGGGTTTTGACTGTTTTACAAGGTGTCACTGATGTAACAATATCTTAATAAAAACACATCCGAGTTATATTTAGATCATGAATATAGATGATATCTTCAGAAAAGAGGGTATTCAAATGATGTTTAGTCAGAAATACTTGATTCACATTGTGCAGTGAACACACCACTCATCCCACTCGTCTCTTCTATTGACTGTTGGCTTTTGGAAAGAGCCTGGGGCGACCTTTCGGCCTGATTAACAATGTTGAATGAGGTCGTGAAAGACCACAGTAATGGACTGACGCATGACACAAAGATTGAGTTGTGCAATAAAAGACGTTAAAATAAGTTTGAAAATGTCACCAGCATTGTCATCTAGGAATTAATGGAATTATCTAGGTTTTTCTATTATTCATATATGTACACTTTTATTGTCCCATAGAAATATTATTTCAACCAGTGCTGCTCCGTTACTAGTCAGAAGCAGCGGGCCTCTCTCCAGGTCTTGAGACAGTTCATCTTTGTCAAGACAGGAGTTCCTATCTGGAGGATTAACCTGCTATTTTTTTGTTGGGTGAACCAGACTACATGGAGAAAACTCAAGTCCAAAAACAGGAGGAGAAAATGCACATGCCACATACTGTATACCATGGTTTATGGATGGTCAGTGTAATCGTTTTCATACCTGTTGCGTTTGTTTTTTGGCCACAATAATCAGCATTATTGTCTAATCAAACTATTTAAAGCACATATTATGCATTTTTGTGGCATTAATTAACTTTTAAACATACCATTTCACATTTTCTAACTTAAAAGAATGTTCAGATTAGGAAAATATACTTTGAAATTTCAGCTTCATTTCCAATTAGGCATTTAGGCGCTGGATCTCCCTCTGCTGTCTGCAACAGGAATTAACATTTAGAAAGTAGACAACTGAAGCTCTTTTCCTCCGTGAATATTTACCATAAAATTAGTCCGGTGATGATTCATGGACTTAAAAACTGCGTGAGAGAAGTCTGGAGTTTTATCTATGGTGTGACTATGGTGGCAATACGCAAACAGCATTTTTGAGTGCTTAGAGAAGACGATTTTGATTAGTGAGATAATGAAAAAAGTGTGAATGAAGCAAAAAAATAACTCCAGGTATGTTTTTCATGAGTATGGTTAAAAGGTAGAAAAAAAAAGTCAGTTTTGCATAATATGTGTTCTTTAGGTAAAATTTCAAAGGAAATCCCAACTTTTGGGAGCATCACCTCACCTGGAAACTGTGACTAAAAGCATCTATTTTTGTCCTTATCTTCCACCAGGATGAACACACATGCACATAGCCAGCTGACTCAACCGCTCCAACACCTGAAGAGATAAGGCGTCCAGAGAGCTAATCTGCCAAGTGAAGGAGAGGCCGAGCGCACACTTCCCCCGCCGGCTCAGGCCTGTTTGCTGGCAAGCAACTGGACACGGAGATGGAGGTCCTCAGTGTTTTCTGGTCACACCATCACAAGGACATGTGGGGTGGAGATAAAATGGATGCAAAAAATATTGCTTAACACCAAAAATATGAGGAAAAGATTGGCAAAAAAAGTTACCAAGCAAAAAAGGAAAATAATAACATTTATATTGAAAGTTATATACAGCATCATAAATTGAACACTATTGATAAAATCTGCCATCTTTGTTGTATTGCACCTATATAGCCAGAGAATGAACTTCTTCAACTACTCAGTCAGTACTAGTATTACATCTAACATGCTGTAGTGATGTATTATGGGTGTGGCGTCAGAAGCGTCGGGTTTACTTGTAAAGTCTACGGAGGTCGCGCATACAGATAGGTGCAATGTTTCCGTGGCGCATTTTGAGCGTTGGAGTTAAAGAATCTCAACAAATTTCATGAGTTTCAAGCATCTGCCCTCAAATGATGGGTCCAACAGGAGGCATTTGGCGAGTTTTTGACTCCGCAGTCTGAAAGCAGCATTACACTAATGTGAAAATTGAATGCTTCTAGGTGAGGTGTGCCATCAGTCTCCTAGTCTCTAATGAGGAGTGTTGTGGCACTGAGCTGAGTGCTCTTGACTCTAAAAAGGAGAATTTAGGTTGATCCTAATGACCCAATCTCTCATGGTTGAGTTTATCACGTTTACACTAGGGTTCAGACAAAAAGTAGGTTGGATTTGTTTGTAAACCAGCAAGACCAACATAGTTTTTCTATTCCGTCTATGGTTACCTAGCCAATTATCTCACTGTAAATCACTTAATACTATAATAAGGTTACACAGCAAAACTGGAGGGTTAAAATTTTAGGGTGAAATATTTCACAGTTGTTTTTAACACCAAAAGTGTTATTTTAACTATATGAAAGTTACATGTGGGTTTAGGTTGAGGTTATTTGCCAGAGTTGATGTGGTTGAGGTTAATTCAACTTCCTCTAGTGTTAATTCATCTTCCCTTAGTGTTAATTCAACTTCTCTTCCTGTTAATTTGGCTCCTCCCACTCACCACTTCAAACTCTTGCCACAGTGCAGTTTGAACCAGTTTTGTTCATAATTTCATCTTAAATTAACTAAAATAAAGTATAAATAAAATAAAACACCTCTGTGTGTTGTTTAGCTAAATCAGGAACTGTACAAAGTGTTATCTGTTTACTCTCAAAACGTTAAAATAACTCTGGATTTCGGGGTTAAACAGGAACTTTGGTCCAGTGTTACTTAATTAACATTTCCAAAAATGTTAAATTAACTCTAGAACAGATTGGACTCATATAAACTCTGAGAAAATGTTAAAGTTGATTCTGTGAGAGTCAATTTTAACACTCCACTTTTTGTTGTGTACAGTGAAATAGAGATGTATTCTCTGAACTGAATCCTATTCCTACCTGTCACAGGTACATATTTTCAACATATTTTTCTACCTCGGTTTCCTTGGAACAATTCAGTCACTCATTATAAGTGTTTTTTGGGTTTTTTTTTTTTTTTGGTTTTTTTTCTCCATGGAGTGACCTTCAAGTTTAATTGGTAAACTCGGCACTATTTGAATTCTGTCCTCCCACAAATCTAAAGTTGAACAATTGCAACCTTGACGGATGTTCACAGATTTACACTGTAGCATTTTTGAAAATTTAAATAAACTTGTTGCACTGAAATGTGTCTGCCCAATTTGATCTTCCTTATATGACAGTCACAGGGACACATCACATCAGGATACAACTTCAAACAGCAGACTGAGGAGAGAAGGTTGCACTGCTGAGTCATTTTCTCCGAGGAACAAGTGGGACACAGAATTTCAATGAAGAACAAGTTGCTGCTGTGAAAGCTCCAAGCGAGATTTTAGCGTCTGGGAGTTTACTTTGAATCCTGCTCATTAAGAAGTCTTGGGTCTCAAATTGTCGGCATTACAGTAACCAGACATATGGTCTCTGGAAATCTGAGCATTTCAGTTTCAGATATAAGCAGCTCAGACGTCACAAAGTAAATGTAACAAAAACCTCAACGGTGAGAATACAAATAGTGCGAAGAGTATGAAGCTTTAGAATGCGTCATGATACCCTGCGAGAGTTAAGGCTGTATTAGTGAACAGTCTGGCAGGAGCAAGACAAAAGATCCCCTCTTGTTACCGTAGTTAATGTATCAGCTCAGGGCGGTGCCTCAGTATGACAATGTGCATTAGACTTTGGCACTGCTTTGAAGCTTTGCACAAAACTTTTTTTTTTTTTTCCAAACCCGGCATGAACATTACAAGGCCCAAAAAAATCACATATATTCTTAAAATGTGCCTTATTTCCATTTGAGGTGCCAACTCCTTAAGGAAAACTTTGCAGCATGTTTCTGTTTGTATACTGCAGGTATATTTTCCGATTGTTTTACAATTCAACAAAAACGTTTCAGTGTACGCATAGGGTCAGAATCATACTTGACAATCCAGTGAAGACTTAAAAATGTTTGCGTATTGTGTGTGTATTTGATAACTTAAATTTTTCCCCATTACAAATCCGAAAATGTCATGTCCATAATGTAAAATCTAAATTATCCAAAAGCCTTAAAATGATTGTGAATGCACACAGGGAGAGTACTCTTATGTTCTCCCTTGACTCCCATCAACACAGACTGTAGCTTGTGTTGATGCCCTCCTGACACGTGTTACAGACCTGACGTGAAATGTCATCCGCTCCCATCTGCCCTCTGCAGGGGTCCACGCTCTGTACGGTACCTCAACACACCACAGCAGGACCACCACCAGCCTCTATCCACATATGTGTTCTCCATACATTTAGTCTGCACTTCACAGCAGGGAACTATTTACCATAAACTGTTTTTTTTTTGTTTTTTTTTTGTCCCATTCTTTCTTTTTTCTTTGTGTTGTGGTGAACGCTGTGTTCTTGATGAGCAAACACTTATTATTCGTCCTTATCTCTCATTTGTTTACTCGTATTCTGGCGATGCGGAGCGCTATCTCACTGATGACAGGCGCCTGATGCAATAAAAAAAATCAAGCAAAGCAATCACGTTGGCTCATTGAAATCGACTGTTATCTGCCCCCGATTCTCATCTCGTTTGTCAACAACTAAATGACCTGACTATCTCTGTCTTGAGTATTCAAATGGAGCATCATGTGTGGAGAGAGCACATGTTGTTCTTGCTCTTACAAAGCCTGTCACGATAATTACTATATCGACTTATCGTTCAATATATGAAAGGTGGGACAATCATTTTTTGGGTCAATATTTTTCATGGGTACTTTCACTTTGTACTAGTGAGGGAGGTTTTGTTCTTTTTCTGTACTATGATTAGATTTCAGTTGAGCAGAGCTGAATAAATAAGTTCTATGATTCATTATGGACGTACACTAACAACTAAGTATTTAATTCTGCTATTTATTTTTTGCAGTTAAAGGTGCACTGTGTAACTTTTTGGTTGGGGGGGTCCATCACTCTGCTTGGAATGTTCCATAATATGACATTAAACGGCTCTTCCTTCCGACTGTGAGCAGGATCACCTCTCCACAGATCTGACCTGCAACTTGGTTTGGTCTCCATGAAGATAGAAAGGTTTAATGCCATAGTGTGAAACATTCCAGACAAGGCAATAACATCTCCAAGGAGAAAAGCATTTGATGGGCCCTCCACCAGAAAAGTGACACAATGCAGCTTTTATATTTTTTAAACTATATTGTACATTTAGGATACTTTCAGGTGGATAATTCTGCTTTGTAGTTATTATGTCAGCGGGATGAATTAGTTTCAGTATTATCATTTATTGTCTATATTTTCATAAGCAATATATCGTACTTTGAAATGTGTTATCATGACAGGCTTTGCTCTTTTCACCAGAACAGAATAGAACAGTGGCCTCACATTTCTATTACTGTGCCTGTAAATCATTGTTCGTGTTGCTTGCTATGTATTATTAAGCTGACTAATGTCATGTAGAGTACAGGCGCGTGTGACATGGAAGCGTCAGTGTAGACAGGTGAACAGTGAGGGTTTGAAAACAGCCCGAGGCTCAGAGGAGATCCATGACAGCAGCCACATACAAGCCAACACCAGACCCCACCTGTCCATCTTCCACGCCTAGCTCGCTCATTACCCACAATCCCACACACCATGGTTGCGTTCACGTGACATGATAATATTATAAACTGTCAATAGAGATGCAGGACAGGAAAACAACAAATTAATGTCTATGTTGAAATGCAGATCTTTGACCTGGTTTATGGTTAATATATTCATATCTGGGTCATTTCATTACCATTTTTGAGATCAAAACAAAAACTGACAAAAAGAAATGACAAATGAGACAGTGAATATTGTTTGAAGTATTTTAAAAGATAGTGTATTTTTTCAATGAAATGGGACTTTGTTGAAAGGACTTTAATCATTTCTTTATTGACTTTAATGATTGACTTTAATCATTCATTTTATCTGCGTAAACTGATAAGATTAAGTTGGTAAATTTGTGGAACCAGTGTCTCATAAAAATGATTAGGTTTGACATATGTGCTCTTTCTGTTTGGTTATTTCTTGAAAAAAGAGCTATAGTGTTATGCACTCCATCCATGATTCTAAATTATATATGATTCAAAGCAATGACGGTTCATCACTGTATCAATAGAAAACCCTCTTTTTGCCTTAAATGTTTCACTGTAATTCAATTACATGACTACAATAGATGGCCTAATTGATCACTGGCTACAATTACATTCACTGTGTAATTGCTGTTATCAACACTGCACGCAAAGCAATAGTCTAATTAAGCTGTTAGCATAATCCTCCTCTGACAGCTCCATGTAATAATCCCACACATGTGACACAAGTGCTGAGAGACAGCTGTAAAAATAGGAGGGAGTTTTGTCAAAACAAGCAGGGGAGGAAAACTGAATTTCTGGGCTTTGTCATAACAAGACTCATCCCCCAAAAAACGGTCTATCATAACTTGGAACATCAATAATGAGCAGGAATTGTCATTTTAATAATTCTGTTCTCACACAGAATAGGGAATACCTGTCAAGAGTACTAAAACAATGCTGTGGGATTCTGGCAGAAATATTTTGAAGTGTAAAAAAAATAATAAAATCAATCTCTGGGGTATTAATTATGTGTTCACTGCTTTAAAGCTGTGTGAACTTAATCTTAATGACAGTTGTGAGTGTCGGCAGTGTGGTGCATTGGCATAATACTGAAAACTTCTGGACATGTGAAGATAACCACAGCTATTTCTGTTCTCCGTTTTTTTATAATGACGCCAACTTTGGATAAAAATTTTAGTAAAGGTCAATGTGGGGCTAAGAAACCAATTGTAAGTCTCATAACAGTAACTCTAAATGGCACTGTGTATGTGTATTGTAGGCTTACACAACTAGTTAATCAGATTCATCACAAACAAAAAATATGGCAGTTCAAACCTAAACTGCCATGGTGCTCTTGAACAAGACACTTCATCCAACATGAACTAGTGTAAATAGTTAATATGTCTGCATCGTCCTTCAATACATGGCTGAAATCCTTAAGTACTTATCTGAATTCAATGTCAAGTAGGTGACAGACCCTCCACCTGAAAGCTCCATATAGTAAATGTCTCTATTGGTAGATGTAAACTAGAACCTGTGGTAGTATAATTTAAAGTTTAAATTTTAGGTATCTGTACTTTCTACTCCACTACATTTTTGAACAGGATTGAAAGGTTTTGTTTGATTGTTTGAGACCTGCTTTTGTAGTTTGAGTAAACAAAATATACGAAGAAAAACAGCAAGAAAAAAGGAAAAAAAGCATTTTCATACAGGTATTTTTATTTTTCATAAGTATTTTTTTTTTAATGTGTTACTTTTACTTAGTATTTCTTTGCTCTGGAATATGTAGTTTTACTTAAGGAACAAAATGGAATACTTCTTCTACCGCTTACCAGTACACAGAACCTGGATTGAGGTCTATGCACAATGTTGCTCTGAGTCTGCTGTCCAGCGGGGCTCTGCAGTGCCCTGACCTCACTTACACTGCTGTTCCAACCTTGCACCGAGGGTCAGTGTGAACCTCACCGGAGGCAGGGTTTCTTTGGGACGTTGATTTTTAGGAGTAGACTTTCCCTGGCACCACAGTCTATGGGCACTAGAACAATCATTCCCCCTCTGTGTCTCCACCTCCTCTTCTTCTTCTACTCCCAAAATGAGCTGCTCTGGCCTAGAGCTGGAGAAAGTGACTGTTTTGCGCCCATGCGAGGCGACTGCTGATTGCTTGAATACAAATGGGATGTGCTCATTCACCTAAATCAAGGCCACATGCTCGGGCCCTGGTGGTGAAGTGCTCAGGGGGCAGTCAAGCGTTGTGCTGTATCTGCCACTCACCGCAGCAGTGGAGACCCTCCCAACTCACGGCAAGCACATCTATAACCTTCAAACGCACCGCTGTCAGTGGAGTCTCTATTGTCTGTCATTATCATAACTGTATAAAGGACTGGACACTAAGGGAGTGAGACATCACCCATAGCCAGGGACAGGATGAATACTTTGAAAATGTATTTTGTAATGTATTTTGATACATGGCTCAATCAGAATACTGTATTCTGAATATTTTGAATATTTTAACATTGAGTTGCATTTAAATTATAGAGTAAAGAAGCAGCATATGATTAAAAACAGCCTTATGTTTGTTTCACAGTTATGATTTATATGTTGCTCATGAGAAGGAAAAATCACACTAGCACACACACCAAGAGCAGTGTTTTATATTTTTCTGACTAATTCTGTGCAGTTTAAAGCAAGCAGTTTGAACTGAGTGAAGTACCGCCGTGTATAACTGTATGTATAAAAAAGTAACGCTATTCTGAATACTACCAAATGAAAAAGCAACTACTGGAATACAGTAACTCAAAATAGTATTTAGTGATCAGTTACTTCCCAACACTGCAATGAAGCTCACGATGCTAGCAATTATAGGGTTGAATTTGGAGTTCCATATTAAGAATTTATTTACAAACAAAATAGAGAAATAAAAACTCCAGGATCACGCAGAGCTGGATAGTACAAACATTTGAAAAACAAAAAAAAACTAGGCTCACAGCAGCAGCAACAGAGAGAGGGGCAGTAATTGTTCAATATAAAGTCAATTGGAAACAAAATCGATGGAGCCGGGAGTGCCCCCATGTTCAATTCCTTTTTATTTATAATATGTAGAGTCTAAGGTCATACATGTTTTGATTGATCTATTTTTGTTTAGTATATTCAATAGCACTTATGAAAAAGGTTCTAAATTCTGATGTATCAAATTGTGATACAAAGGATTCATATTTTAAACATTTATAAAAAATCATTTGGCTGTGAGTCTTCAGTGAAGCATCGGACTCATGTGGAAAGAGGGAATAATAAGGCAGAAGGAAAGGTTTGAAAATTTGAAAATCTAATAGCTCCAGTAGTAACTCAGGAAGCATTTTTCTCCTCTTGTAACTGTCAAGAAAAGACAAAATCAGAAAATACTGTGAAGGCGGTCATTTTTATTTTTGGTATTTTTCATGTTTTTGACAGCTAATGTCTAATAAGTACGTAAGTGTGAATGAATATCCTAACACAGTCGTCCTCAGTCTCTTCTTTCATACTGACCCATACTTAAGATCGCATAACTTTTTTTTTTTTTTTCCAGTGGAAGAGGGATGGTTGGAAACAACAGCACAAAATGCATAAGTCTTTCTACTGATGTCTGCTGTTTACCAAGTTAATTTTCCCTCGTAAAAAAACAGCAGTAGCCAATAAAATTGAAATAAGATACATTTAAAAAGATAGATCTTCCTCTGGGGCTTGTTACTAAATGGCCTGTAGCCCAGTGTTGGGTCCTGGCCCAGTAGTTTGGGACCCCTGCGCTAACAAATATGACATTTTTAAAACACTCAGCAGTGACATACACCACCTTAGTCACTCCCAAGTGCCTGATGTTCTAATTAATTAGAATGCTTACAAACTTTAAGGTCAGTACTTAATAGACTTTGATTAAAGTTTTTGCCCCTACTTTAAAATGGTGTCCTTAGAGTTGATTGAACTCTTCAGTTTGGGCTCTTTCCAACTTTGACTAAAGATACAAACCACTGGTGAGTCCCTTGGCTTGAATCCTTTGCCTTTACAATGACATATTGACAACACTGCATTAACAATCGGCCTGCTGTGTCAAACTGAATCAGCAGCAGGACAGTATGGAGCGTGGGGCGTCTCTGAATAATACATCACACATGCTCTGTCCACTGGCCTCTGCTGAGATATGCAGCAAGGAGTGCCATAGTAGGGGAAGGTAATACTCAACTCATTTTTATGAATATAGATGACAGCCTTTCTGATGCTTCTGCTCTAAAGATAGCTCCAAGAATAAATTATGCTACACTACATTGCATATGCCACAGTGTTTTTGCGTAACTCAGCACTTTGTGTTTTTTTCTGAATATTAGATTGCATAATAAGCATACACATAGTAGAAATATATGGTCCAATCATGTTCAATCCATTTGTGTTGAGCGACTGCATGTCTGTGGAGACATGATAAGTTACATGTTTTATCAGAGGCGGCGTCACTGATATACTTGTATTGAACAAACAGTCAGTCCTGATCAATGACAGATATCAGCTTGGATTACATGTATCAGATATGGCTTCACATACAACACTGTAGCTTGCTCTGGGGACAAAATGGTTTTGTTCAATAAGAGCTCAACTTGTGATGAACTGGCATGTGTTGTTTTTTATGTAACCATAGAAGGAGAACTGGGAATCAACCCTGGAACCTTCTTGCTGTGAGGCTAAAGTTGTAACAACTGCTTCCAAAAGTTTTTTAGTGGGACTACCATCATTTTTATTTTGACTATAAAATGTACTGTATAAATAATAGAACTCAAGAATATTAAAAAATGTTTGAAGGTGCATAATGACAGCAGCGATTCATCATCAGAGCTGTTTTAGGAAGCCTTGACTGTCTGTTTATTAGTCTGTCTGGTACAAAAAAAAGTATTATAATCAAACCACTACACCTTTGAAAACGATTCTGAAATGCATATTCAATTTGTCATCAAAATATAAAAATATCTTGTTAGAGTGATCTGCTGTATACAATAATACAAGTTGTGAATTTAGCTTTGAGGATGGTCCATCTGCACTTCTTCTGTGTGTGTACTCTGCTTAATATTTGGTCAGATTCTGTTATCTTTCATTGTGTGTTTAGTCATTTATATGATTCATGACATTTCGTTAATATAACAGGCTTGTACCTCCCAAAACAAATCTGTTATACGGATTTGAGAAAAAAATGTTGTTTATCCTTTTTGGTGATAAAAAGGTGTGTCCTTTTTCATTTTGAAATATTAAAAAACTGTCTCCCATCCTGTAAAATTTCCTTCCAAAGCAATTAGAATTCTTCCTGGGAGGTCATTCAATAAATGACTCCATAGTTCATTTATATTACTGGAGTATAACAATAACACCATGCATTAGCCAATGTTATTACGGCTATTCATTTTTATTATTGAAGGTGCTATATTGTTGCAGAGTTGTGCTTAATAAATCTTGATTTGATTTCTAGGTATCTGTCACTGGGAGATGTGAATTAATAAATTAATCTATGCAAATCATTCCCCACAAGTGCTCTGCAGGGTACAATAGAACAAATGAGCATGAGGCTGTGTTGTGTGCTGCGGTACAGAGGACAGCTCCAGTCCATTCAGACTTGGGATCAAATGTGAAGGAAAAGAGAGATCGAAGAGACTTTGAACCAGAGTTCAGTGTGGGGGCACAGGGAGGAGAGCTGCAGCACAGAGGCCTACAAAGACTGAAGAGGTAAACAGGACCACGGCACGTCTCTCGGGATGACATCAGAAATTTGCATACAACATTTTGGGATATATATTCGATTCTTGCCACAATATTAATTATATTATTTTAATAAGATGTTTTAGTAAGATTGATTGTTAATATACAAATGCTTCATAACAAAGGTATCACGAATAACAGGAAAACAACCATCCAAAGTAGTATATAGGTTAGGCATGAACCAGGAATTTAAATTTTAAGAGTGTTTTTACAGGTTTCAACAGGTGATTTACAGAATCCTACCAACCACAAGGAAGATTGTCCAGTTTCTTCAAAGAGTAACATGAGTTAACATCAGTATCAAACCATTTTATAACTGTTAAAACATTTTCTGCTTTAAGTAAGACAGACCAAATGTAGACCTAGTTGCTGTGGTCTTATCATTCAAAGACACGTGCAGTATTTTAAAATCTGATGCAGCTGCCATTTTGAACATTCCATCTTAAGCGATTCTGATGCTACATATGCTGCTTTGAGATTGGCTGACAAGAATGTTCTGGACATGATGAAACCTCTACAGAATAATACCAGACTCATCATTCTCTATACAAAAATAAAAAAAATAACACTTCATGTCAGTTAACGCTCTTATCAATTATTAAAGTGAGACTAAAACTCCACTCTCAGCCACAGACCAAATGAGCTAAATCAGAGTGTAGATGACTAAAGGGAAGAGGGATGGGGCTTGGACATATCAGGAGCAGTTTGATTGGCCTGTAATGGTCTCTAATCAGGCTTAAGGACAGAGTGCATATATAAATGGACATAGCTAACCCTCTAGCCACCATGTTCCAAATAGGAAGTGAGAATGGGAGAGCTTCCGGTTCTGTTAACTTAGTTTCCAATTAACCTCACATTGAAAAATTGTCACCTCTGTCTCTGTAACTGTCCCAGGTTTCATAAAATGTATTGGTCATATAGTTAGAAACACAAGCTCAAACAATCTTAGATCATAAAGCTGTTAATTATCTGCTGAAGACTATAAGAACTTTAGACGCTGCTGTAACCAGGTGGTCACCAGTGTTGCCGGGACATTGTGTGTGGTGCTCCCAGCATCACTTAGAAATTAGAAAAAGGTGTGCACACCTCAATGTGATTGTCGGGGCTTTCTGTGAACAGTTAGAAGCAGTGCATGTAAGTAGCTGTTTTCTGATAGTGATTGATGTTAAAACCTCTCCTAATGTGGTGTTCATGATAACAGGGTTAAAGGTGTTGTATGGTGCTGGCAGCTGCTCCGGTTATGCTCCAAGCCCCATGTAGAGTGCGATCTTCTAAATTCTAGGTCCTTTATGGTGTATATAATTGGTTTGGTGGTGGCTAATGGTATTCTTGAAGTAACTCATGTATTTTGTGTAATAGATTGCCCTCTACACCTCGCTCTCAAATTCTGATCTTAGACTAATCTCATTCTTTTATCATTGTTGCTGTTGACTGTAGTTGTGCTTATTTATTTATTGGTCGAGATAGTTCATGCAATAGAGGGTGGTGTAATGCGGAATAGCCTGTCTGAGGCTCAGCAATAGCACAAGACACTTTAGACTTTGTAGGCTGCTAGCATCTTGCACTTTAAACATCTAAAACACACTTTACATCTTAAAAAACAACTACAGCACTTTATCTTTTGCACAGCACTAGCACTTTGGGTTATCAAAATATAGGATTTAACTGGTTGTTCTGGTTTGATTAAGGTTTGGTTTTGCATTACTAATTATGGTTTTGGTTGAGATTTAATTTAATTTAGTTTAGTTATATCCAATATTTTAGTCCCAATTTGTTATGTTGTTCATTGGGGGGCTAAACTGTACTTTTCAAATGCTAAAACAAACTCTTCTTAATATGATGGATTAAATTTAAAAAAGAAAAAAAAAAAGTACAATTCTGCTATATACTGCCTATGTCCTTTGTTTGCCAGACTTGCCTGGATTTTACAAATGTAAAAATGGGTACCCTTAGCCTATCCGAGATTACACTGCTGTTAAAAAAACATCTCTACTTTTGTACCCAAAAAAGTTCATAGTTTTAAGACCTACTTTTAAGGGCCTACAGAGAAGCATCTTGCCCTCAAAGCTAAGAGGAGCTCTGATGGAATACTTGGCAGGCCGGTGAGCTCATGGTCTTATTTAAAACTTACTATTGATGCTTTGAGAAGACGAATGTGCTTTGTCTTGTCCTCGGGTGACTGGAAAGGCTGTGACGAGCTTGACTCGGTATGCAGAGGGCTGTTGTGAAGACATGGCGCATCAGCTCTAGTTATGGAGACAAATGGACGCTCGCAGTGTAATGGTGCAGAGACACAGACGAGCACATTCACTCACAGTCTCAGTGTTGACCCTCCACCTTCGGGATCTGTCTGTTCTGCTGTGAGGGCATTTTTGTGCCACCATTTGCCCTGCGAGGGTCACTCCGATCAATACAAAACAGTTTACACAAATTACCCCAGACCCGAAATGAACCTTTCTCTGATGAATGTGGCATCTTCGAAACTGCAACTCCCTGATGCAAGAATAACATGGATTATTTTGTCTGAGAAACATTATATACTTACAGAAGTGTTAGCAATTTGTTAAACTTTTTCCAATCTGATAGCTGATGTGGTTATGTTTATATCAATAAGCATAAAGCCCTATAGTAATGATCAGAGTTTTATATTGAGGTTGGTTAAATGAAGACTGCCACTGAGGTGAGAATGTTCATTGTGTTCAATTTTGGATTATATCTAAGCCTTTCTCTTCCTGGAAATATCAGTTGCAATGAAAGATGACAGGCGGTTTTACTTTTGTCTACAGTCTAGACTTCATAATAGTTCTATTTCCCGAATCGGAAAATTGTTAAGTAAATGACATTACAACTTTTCAAAGTGTATCTTCGACTTCTGGCAGACAAATCAAGCCCAACTTATTTATGCTCTCATTCAAGGATTATTTTGAAAGTTGAAGTTACAAAAGCTGTGATCGTCTGCGCTCAAACCCTGCAGGATGACATTTTCAATTGCTTCTTTACTTTTTTATTCTTTAACATTTTTATTTATTTTTTTCTTGTTGCTGAATTGCGTTTTCCAAAGGACAGGCAGACGAGGAGCACTGACCTATGCTGAAGGCCGGCCGCTTGTAAATAATCACACTTGTGTTGTCCTTCTGGTAGACTCCTCTCCTGTTCATTCACTCCTGTGTGATTTACACAGTCGGGGCTCAGACAGTCGGGGTTGTGCCTTTATCTCTACCTCGTCTCGCTAAATGAATTCCAAATGGCACCCTGCCCAGTTATTTGTCAGCACATTTGTTATCACTGACAACCACAAGCCCCTTTAAACAAATATAAATCAGCACGAAAAAACAATCGCTGAGCAAGATGTGGCATAACCTTTTTGAAATATCGCGCTGGCCATCGGTTCCCATTGCAGATCAGTCCCGTCTCCATGCGTTGAACATGAAAGTAATGGGCCATAAGTCGACATGGGAAGTGCCTAGCTGTCCCTCTTAGTGAAGTGGGTAGCAGAAGATATGACAGGATAAGTACTGTGTCGCTATCAGGCTGTTGGAGCTGGTTAAGGACCCCAATGACAACGCCGGTGCTAAAGTAATAAAAGTACTTCATTTTATGTCTCTACTTCCCATGACACAGGCGGACATGGGACAACAGTGCACTTAGTATGCTGCAGACTGAGGGAGAACGGTGTACGACCACATACCTGGCCCCAAGAGAAAACGTTAAGGAATAATGTGACACTTCATTTCATTAAAATGCCAGAGTACATCAGACATAGATGATATTCCAGAGGGACAGTAGAGAGACCTCCAGGGCAGAGGTGGCATATATATACATCATATTGTATAGCATATTCATGTTTCATTATATAGTGCTTGTGCTGGTGGAAAAGCAATAGTCTGTGAACTGCTTCATAAGTTGCTTCAAATAGTATAGAATGTGCCCATGGGTTAAAATAGCATATGTAAGTCTCAAAACTGTTTGGGAGGAGGATCTCTAATGTTCATTTGAAGATGACACATGGGACTCAAGTCTTAACGGGGTTTAACAACTTTTTCTAAAGTTGACTAAAGTCCCAGTAGTATTATATCACACATCATAAAATGGGTGTTATCAGAAACTATGTTGCAAATATCTGAAAGTACTTTAATGCTCTGTGAGACTGCCCTCGGTTTTCTCAATATGCAGGGCTGGTTACCGTGATATACCCAAGTGACCCAGGTTGTGTCTGTTAGGGACAAGGGTCAAGTGTCTCATTGGAGCACGACTGTGTTCTGAGTTATGAACTGGTGATGTGCTCCATATATGGAAATAAGCGAAAGCTTTGACATTAAAAATGTGAAAGAGAAGCATGTCCAAATGAGCATAAGAAAAGATGTTGTGGAGGGTGAATGTGGATGAGGAAATACCAGAGAATCTACATGTCATCAGTGTTTTTTATGTGCTATTATTTGTGTTGTACCTCACAGTTTTAAATTGACTTTTAAAAGTGAATTGCTTAGAACATTTTAAATGTCATGGTCTTCTTCATTTTATTTTATTTTTACAGTTACAGTCACCTGCTTCTTCAAAAAATAAAGTATGAATAAAATCTGCAGGCTTAGTCAAGTAGAAAAGATTTGAAATTAGAGGCGAGACAAAGCACTCCCGTCTCCAAAGCCTGAAGCCTCCCTCGGATGTTACTGCGGTTTCTCTGACAGCCTCTGCTGACTGCTCTCTGTGGGCTCAAATCAAGTTAAAAGAGTTAGTCTGGGTAAAGCAGCACGTCCAGCATCTTAGAAACTGTAAAATCATGCACAATCAAAGTCCGATTTGTCATGGATTTTACATCTATTAGATCCACTTAAACAGCCATTCGCTGCTGATTCAACACTGGGGGTGACAAAATACTGCTGTGCTGATTCTGAAAAACATCATTTGCAGAATGTGCAAAACGTTGGACAGGTCAGCTCACACAAACAATACAAACAAAAACAACTATTAAACTATTAAAAAGGCTACTGCCATACATGCTGCCTGTTGACATGCTGTGACATACAATCCTAATTCTTTATGTATGCTATTTCAGATCACTCACTCTACTTTTGACTTTACTGACTGTCCATGTGTTTCAGAATGATGAAAAATCAGGATTATTGCCATCCCTATACTAAATATAATATATTTTGATATATCTTTTAATAGGAAACTGAAACCTAAGAATAGAGACATGTTTTATTTTTTATTTGATTCGACTGCTGATGTTATTGTACTTCGCTGATGCAACATGGCATTTTTTTTATAAGACTTGTAATCAATTACGTTCTTATTTCTTAAAGTTACAGAAACTGTAATGTACTTCTCGAATTAGAAACTTAGTTTATTCCATGTATGTATATTTTAAATACAATACAAAAGGTAATTCAGTTCCCTGTACAACCTGCAAAAATGGTGTTTGAGGTCAGCAGACTCTAACGTATTTATTTAGCAATACAAACTGGGATTTTGTAAAGACTAGGGAGATAGGACCTGTTTGTGTAGCTCTAAACTTGAGGAGGTGGAACTAATCCTCCCTGCCGTTCCTAGGGGACATCATTCAGCGTGAGACAGCGGTGACACGCAGGTGCATACAGAGCAGTGTGGCAGATAGCGGTCTGGAGGGCAGTTGCCGTGACATTTGATTTTGGGTGTTTGGACCACTCTTAAAGGCCGCACTGGGGCTCTTCTTTCTCTGAGCTTTCCCTGGAGTTGCATCAGAGCAGCGATGGCAGCCTCTGATCAAACACAATGCTATGCAAGGCTATAGCACAGCCTTGATACGTCGACTATAGAAGAGTCTTATATAAGCGACACTTCTTTTCTTTGCCCTCCCACATCATTAGCAGTATTAGCATTGTGGCTGTTTAAACATACAGAGGAGAATGACGCACAGATGGATGGGGCCACACTGAAATGGATACAATTAGGGCTAATAACATCTTATAAAGCCAATGCTGTTTGCCAGCTGCACAGTGTGAGATGACTCCATTTGCCAAGAGGCTTTTGATCATGGTTAACAAAAAGGAGTTATAGCTTGAACTTTCTGGTTTTGCTGCAGTGGTCCAGAATGGAGCTTAACACTCTCAGGTTCAAGAAGTGCATTTAAAATAAATTAGTCTAAAGAAAGAGTCTAAACAAAGAGAGAAAAGGCACACATGATTTAACATATAGAGAAAGACATTAAAAGATTGTTTTTAAATAATGAGGTGAGTTGGACTAGCCAGGCTGGCGCCACCTAGCGCCACCGCTCAATTTAATTTCGTTCCAGCGACTAGGTCAGGAATTGGAATACGTTAGATGGTTTGCAAGAACCTTGAAAGTGCAAGTTCAGGCACCAGCTAATCAGCAAAGAGCCATATATTCTGTGTTGACAACGATTCCTGAAATTGAGGATTTAAAGCCGGAACAAAGAGAATGTTTGGTGAATTTTACCAAGGGGAAAGACGTTATGGCTCTTCTTCCTATGGGATTTGGGAAAAGCTTGATATACCAGTTACCCCCTTGGCGGTGCATTACATAAATCACGACCAAATAGCAGCGCTTGGTTAAATTTAAAAAAAAAGTACCCTCCTACCCTCGAGCGAACGAATCCTAATGCTGCAGAGGTCAGATGGTTTCCACAAAGTGAAACCAGCTGAGGAATCAGGCTAGAGCAGGACTGTGACCTCTTCTAAATGCTTTGTCCATAAACTCCTCATTCTTACTTATTCACTATTGGATTACTATTATTACAATGAATAGGGTTTTACATGTATTGTTGAGTTGAGTAGTGAAGCAACAGAATCATTTGTATGTGTCATTTGACTTTGAAATACAGATGTGAAACAAATATATGGATTTTGTGAAACAATAATTTGTTTTTCTGTGTACTTATGTATTTCTACATTGAACTTTCTAACTTGAATGAATAATACAACTAAAGGGAGGAAAGTAATAGGTAGTCTATAGTTCTGTAGTGTTCAACTATACATTTTCATTTGATTAATGAATGCAAACTTGTTGGCGTAAATTGCCCAGAGAATTATTGAAAAGGTCCAGGCGTCCATCGACCATATGAGACAGGGACTTGACCTTGCCTAATGTGCAAGAAAACCCCGCTGAGTCAGACCATTGTGGGAAACGTGATGTTTGTGCATTCATATATTCAGAAGGAGGCCTGGGATGCTGTTTTTTTTTCTTTTGTTGTGCATGTGTTTGTTCTGATCCTAAACATTTTTGACAGAAACAGCAAATAACATAAGAATTATTTTGAAACTATTGCAGAATGAAATCAGATTCATAAAGGTGGACAATGAAACTTTTGTGTCCACCTGCTTGTTGTTAAAGGGATTCCATTTCTGTGCTCTACAGAGGGCTGTCAGCTCAACTTTTGTCACTTTGGCCTATGTCATCAGAAGTATAATATTCCCTACAATGAAAGAATAGCCAGACTGGACTGCACTAGACTTGAATGGACAGCACTATCACAATTGTTACAGCTTCATGTCTCTGAGTCTTGGATCCCGAACTCATGGTAAATAAACTTCTGCATTAGAAGTCCAATGCCATGGCTCTTCTCTTTAACTCTTGGGCAACTACACTTTATTCTACAACACTTGTCCCCATGGAAATGTTATTACTTTGCTTAGAATGCGCCATGTGGCAGACTTGCAACAAAAAGTATCATATTGCCCCTTTAAGCTCAGGTATATTATTAGTCAGATTTTCTACATATAAAAATTCAAATCAACAAAAGGCACAATTTACATTTAATACAGACATAGCTAGAAGGCTCAGTAAGAATGGCAATATAGTAGTCTCTCTACAAGTGCAGTATAAATAAACAAATAAAGAGTATACTCAGTTCAGATGCTGAGATGCAAAAGTGTTTTTACTCTTTTATAACATTTGTAACAAAATGACCAGGAAGAAATGGGTAGCTACTCATCCAAACCTTTAGCCCTGCATATGCAAGTAACCATATCAACAGAAGCTGGTCAGAAAAGCAAGGTCTGCACTGAAAATAGTGTCAGACCTAAAAGTAAGTGAAATAGACAGGTACATGAGGAGGTGTTGGTCAGACTAGTCTCCACTGACTGTAAGGCTTTTTAAACCTCAATAAGTCAGAAGTTTAACACTGCAACAAGGCTCTGAGGTATTCCAACTGAGCCAGTGACAAACAAATGACTTTTGATCTGCTACCTTCCTAACCCTCAGCATCAGAAAAGCACTGTACTGGTGTTATGTAGAAGGCTTTTGGTAAAATTGAAAATATTGGAAATTCTAATGTTTTCAGAAGTTGTGCAAAGTTTGAAAATCACTTTAAAAAAAAAATCTTGTCAGCTAAGAACACTCAGCTGGATTTCTGTGGAAGTTCTAACCCCAGGAGCGAAACTTCTAAACAATCACTCCAAGCAAATTACTCCTGCCATCACTAACCAGGACAGATTGAGATTTCCCATTATCCTGTGCCCTTGACATTTGCTCTTGTGTTGAGAATTCATTTTTCTGTTCACCAAAAACTGTAAGCAAAAGCACAGACAAGCACTGCGGGCTTTCCAGTATTTATGTCATGTCTGCTAATTATGCAGACATTCCTAAGGCCACACTCAATCAAATGCTCATTGAATTTCAAGTGAAGTCAAGACTTTCTTCTTAAAAAGTCAAAGCAAGGATTTTTAAAAATGCATGTTTACCTTGAATAGATAATTATATAGATGTTGTATAGTTATATAAATGATGTCTGCTGTATTTTGTACCACTGTATAGCCTGCTCTTGTTGGTCCAACATTAAAACAGAGAATATTCTGAAAGTGATTTGAGCAGTGTGAGGTTTCTCTTAGTTTGTAGTTTTTGAGCTGTAAATTTCAGATAATTCTTTGGGATGACTCTTGCTGAAAGTGTTCGGAACTAATGATCGGAGTGTTCAAACAATATATCACATTGACTGGGCGAAGCGTCACAACAGGAGAACAAGCCGAAAAATCAAACTTTAGTTAAATACGGTTGAGAGAAAAGTACATGAGTCTTACACATCCACAAATGGAAAAGGATTCTCAATGTGTGAAAGCACAATCACAATAATTAATCTTCCTGGTAAGGCTATTTTCTTTTTTCTTTTTTTTTTTTTTTACATTAAATAAAATAAACTGACAATAAAATTTATCATAGACCAGAATAGAAAAATACAGTGAATCACTTATTCATAGACCAACCCTAACCCAATATAAATCTGGTGTGAGCCATTCGTTCCTGTTAGTTGTTTTTACCACACAGAGTCTACTACATTTTTATACCAACTGCAAGGCAGGTCGGGTATTTACTTTGAGTGGGTTACTTGCAGATTGCCTATTACCAACTACGTCAACTGCAGTGCAGATTTGACCAAAGCAGCAAGGTTTCATGTGGGTTAAAATGAGAGCAAATATATAATGACCTGAAAACCACTCAAGATCGCTGCAGTGTCCACAAAAAATAGACACAGATCTGTGCCTCACCTGGACCTGAACTTGCACTCCACAGAGGTCAGCGTGGCAGGGCACAGAGGTCAGCGTGGCAGGGCACAGAGGTCAGTATGGTAGGAAGCAGTGGTTTTAATGGCTTTCTAAGTATTGTAGGACCCGTGTGAGTTCCACACCACATTTGGAGGCAGTGTGCACCCGGTGTAATACAGGCTATTGTAAACTTTTTTAAACCATTGTCTGTAATGAGTGAGCCAAATTACTCGTCTAATAATGTTGTTCTAAACAGAGGCTAATTTCAAAGTTCAACAGCGGTACTTGTTTGGAACATTTGAAGTATTGTTGACTGCAATTTTGCTCAACACAATTAAAGTCTAGGCCTATACAAATTAACATCAGCTCCTTTGTTGATTGTATTTGGACTTCTAACAAGGACCGCACGAAGATAGCTGGGTGTTTTTCATTAAGTCTGCTGCTGAAATAGGAACAGAGGGCCGGGTCTTTAACACTTGGCCCACGTAATTGACTGGAAAGAAGGCCAATGTTTTAGGATTGGTCCCTGCCCCTTCGGACCCAGTATGTGGCTCTGCTGTGTAATTAAGTAACACTGATTGCCATTTTAATGACTTCCTCCCAGCACTCAATGTATTGACATTTAGTTTGGCTAGCAGCGTATGTGTACGTGTGATGTGCTTGTCAGTCCCTGTGGGGCCTGTAAGGAGGATACTGGCTGAGACATTGCCGCAAAATATATGAAGGTGTCCACTAGTTGAGAACATTATTATAAGATTGCCTGAAGATTTGTATTTGAACTTCTACAGAGAATGAGCAGTAATGATGCTTGCTTGTAAGTATTGGGACTATGTCTGTCTGGGAAAAGCATTTAGTTCAGCCATTACAGTTTGTCTCCATGTTATTTGGCTGCCTTGGGTAAATGTAAAGGTTCTTGAAGAAACATGATTACAGTTCCTTGGGGCTGCATCATAACGATACTTTTGCTCCCATGAGTTATTGCACAACTATATTCCTACAAAACTTCAACTCCATAATGTCAGTCCTAAAGACACATGCGATACTAAACTTTTTCTACAACCTTACTGCACCTTGCCAACAACATAACTATCTCATTATACAAGCAAGTAGAACAACTGGTAGAGTATTTGTCCACTGACCTGAAAGTTGTTGGTTGTTGGCAGTGCGATTTCAGTTCCCACAGATGAATACTGTTGTTGTGTCCTTGGGCAAGATACTTAACCATCATGCTCCTAATATCTGCTTACACTAGTGTATGAATTTGTGTGTGAATGGGTGAGTGGTTCCTTGTTGTAAAGTACTTGGAGTGCCTTGAAGGTTGAAAAGTGCTTTATCAAAAATGTGACCACTTACCATGACCATTTAGCAAAGTGTCAAGGACACAATAGCAGTATGCATTGATGGTAGTGGGGCTTGAGCTAAAACCTCAGGGGTAGTGGGCAAACATCTCTACCAATTACCAATGTAAAAAACAGCCCAGATCACATTTAGAATTTCAAATCAGGATAAAAAGCAAGTGTTAGAGATAATGTGGCTGAATAGAAAAACAATAATAACTGGACAGTCTGACCTTCCATTGTAAATATTGTCCATACTGCATAGTCTTGAGTGTTCTATAGACCTCCACACATAATACAGAAAAGAATTCTTGATATAGTCTCCAACTATATAAAAGCTACACTGTGAGCACATTAAGATTTCCAGAATAAAATGGCCTTTCTGTGGCCTCTCTGGGGAGTCTAGGTGCCATTCGCAACTTATTATGAGACCGGATCCTTTTCATTGGCCACGTCGGCACCTGTGATTTCTAACTCCCCCGCTTCCTTCTCCTTCACACACTTTCACACTGTATCAGGCACAACATGTTTCCTTATAGCATATTGCAGCTCTCTCTATCTGGAGCTCTTCCACCAGCTATATAAAGACAAAGAAGACATGCGCTTTAAAAACAACATTTCGACTCACATGATCTACCTTGTATGAAAAAGGTAAAATGCAAGACTCCAAATCAGGCAGCCCTTGGGTGCTGAGTGAGCCAGTGCTACTTTCAGATGTAGCACCACCATGTCCGATAATTGCTGTCAGACTGGCAAGACCACAAAGGCAAAACTGGGACTTTATGAACCTGTTTGAACCAAAGACTGTATAAAAGAGGTGGACTAAGTGAGTGTTACGTCACAGATAGCATTCAACTCTACTCAAATGAAGCTCCCGATGGCAACAGTTACAGGAGTGAATTTGGAGCCAGGATCCATATTTGGAAATCATATGTATTATAGCAACCACAGCAGCCAGTCATGATTCAGTTCATTAAATGTGCCCACCTTTCGCACCAGAGAGCAGCAAATACTGTGCTCCGCACTGTCCTGCCTGGACCGCTGCAGTTTGTAGTCACAGATGTGAAAGTTACTGTCGGCTATACTACTACACGTCCGAACAGGTTGACTTAAGTAAAAAAATCAATTACCATCAGTTTATTTTATTTATTTTACTGACCAGAAAAACTGGACACCGGGGGTCTTCAGAGGTCTATTAGCACAATTAAATGCAAGCAATGACGAACTGTGAATGAACTTATATCACTATATTTTAACAACTCAGTTAACTTTTACCTTTAGTTCAGTAGAGACAGGAAATTCCAGGTCTGTAATTCTCAAAATGATTCTAGTGAAGGTGTATGGAGTTTAAAGACACATTGCAGTATTTACTGCATTAACACATGACACCACAAGGTAGCTTCCGTTTGAGAAAAGACCTCAGCCTAAGCCTTTCGTATCTTCTGCAGAAACATTCACAGCAGTTTTCCCAATTTGGAAATTTCTTTGATTCAAAATTTTCTTTCCTAGTTGGAAATCATGACATCACAAAATGCAGCTAACTATTACAAGTTAATTCATTGTCCTCTCTGTGTTCCAATACTGATTTCAATACTACAGCTTTAAGTGTCTGCTGATACCTGATATCAACTGAGTACCATACCAGTGCAGAGACTGAAAATGGCATTTATCTTCCTTTAAACTAAACTACAAAAATGATCCAAATGTGTTATGTAGCATTTATTTATCCCCAAAATACAATTAAAATAAATCAATTATAAATGATCAAATATTATGAGACTTTTTGGGCCAAGTATGACCAGTAAATAGTCTTATTACCTATATTTAGATCAAACCAGGGTATTGGCTAAACCAATATTGTATTACTATAATTATTGCTATAAGCCAATATCTAATCCAGCAAATGATTCAGTATCGGCATCAATATCTGGTACCAGTATTGGACTATTATCGATGTCTCACACTTAAAATGTTTTTATTGTGAAAGGACAGAGTCAGGATGAGTTGACAAGTTGGGCAGATTCTGTTGTTAAGTTTATTGCACTGACTGAAGGTAAAGGTTAAAACCGAGATGTCTTTCTGCTAACTTCCACAACATGGCCTTTAAGTTTCAAGATAAACAACTTTGCCACTGATGTGCAAGCCAGTCCATCTTATTAAGCAAGAACCCCACTTGAATAAGGTATCATTTAGTAGAATTATCTCGCTCTGTTTTAGCTACATTATGGTACCTCCATCACCGGTGTTTGCTGGTGAGGTCTACGTGCTTTTCTGTAGCACTGCCTTATTCAAATGGATGCCCAACCGAGACTGACTCTGTGGCCGGTCTGTTCAAATTAACAGGCTCCTGTAGTCAGTGTTCTAACCTAATCAGATAGTATAATGCGTCATGTGTGGCCGCTCCTTTGGGGGTCAGCCTGTTTTTCACGCTCAGCTTGTTTACCGGTTTGGGATTGAGTTGACAAGGTTTAACATCTGATATTGTGAGGTAGTAATGGGAACATTTGATTCTCACAGGATGGAAGGAGGTTATAATTACTTCATTTGCACCAGGTCGAGGTTCCAAATGTTGTCTGTAATGTGGTCCCCAAGCAAAGGTCTACAAAGGCACAGGCATTTAGATAAGTCAAATTGCCCAAATTAAAACAAGATCAAACTTTGCACATTTGTATAAGATAAGATATGCCTTTATTAGTCCCACAGTGGGGAAATTCCAGTGTTGCAACGCATTATTCCAGAACAGCAGGAAAAGGTAACACAGATAATAAATAATAGCTTAAAAATAATTTAAAAATAGACTTAAAAATAATTGCACATGGTTATGATTGACTGGTACATGTTCAGTGTTAACAGTGTTTGTTGTAAAGTCTGACAGCAGCAGGAAGGAAAGACCTGCGAAACCTCTCCTTCACACAGCGAGGGTGAATCAGTCTGTCACTGAAGCTGCTCTCCAGAGCAGACAGAGCGTCCTGCAGGGGGTGAGACTCATGGCCCAGCATAGAGATGACCTTAGTCAGGACCCTCCTGTCCCCCACCTCCTGCACTGAGTCCAGACAACAGCCCAGGACAGAGCTGGACTTCTTGATGACCTTGTCCAGCTTCTTCCTCTCCCTCTCTGTGATGCTGCTGCTCCAGCAGACCACACCGTACAGGATGGCTGATGCCACTACAGAGTCATAAAAGGTCTTCAGGAGGGGCCCCCCCACTCCAAAAGACCTGAGTCTCCTCAGGAGATAGAGCCTGCTCTGGCCCTTCCTGTACAGTGCATCTGTGTTGTGAGTCCAGTCCAGTTTATTGTTCAGATGAACACCCAGGTACTTATATGAGTCCACTCTCTCAATGTCCCTTCCCTGGATGTTAGTAGAGTGACGTCTGCGGAAGTCCACCACCATCTCCTTGGTCTTCCCTACATTGATGATGAGGTGGTACTGCTGACACCAGTCCACAAAGTCCTGTATTAGTCCTCTGTACTCCACATCATTATCATCCTTGATGAAGCCAATGATGGCAGAGTCATCAGAGAACTTCTGCAGGACGCAGCTGTCCGTGTTGTGTCTGAAGTCTGCAGTGTAGAGGGTGAAAAGAAAGGGCGCGAGGACAGTGCCCTGGGGCGCCCCCACACTACCAGTCAGGAGGTCAGACACGCAGTTCTTGGATCTCACAAACTGGGGCCGGTTTGTGAGGTAGTCCAGAATCCAGTCTGCCAGGTCACAGTCCACACCGGCAGTCTCCAGCTTGTCCCTCAGGAGCAGTGGCTGGATGGTGTTGAAAGCACTGGAGAAATCAAAGAAAAGAATCCTCACAGTGCTGCCGGGTTTCTCCAGGTGAGACAGTGAGCGGTGCAGCAGGTTGATGACGGCGTCCTCCACTCCGATTCCAGGCCGGTACGCAAACTGCAGCGGGTCCATCGCTGAGCTCACGGTGGAGTGGAGGTGGCCAAGGACCAGTCTCTCCAGTGTCTTCATCAGATGGGATGTTAGAGCCACCGGCCTGAAGCTGCTGAGGTCTTTAGCGTGTGGCGTCTTAGGCACTGGTACGACGCAAGAGGTCTTCCAGAGTCGCGATACCACCCTCAGCTTAAGGCTCATGTTGAAGACATGCTCCATAACACCGCACAGTTCGTCTGCACAGGACTGGGGAAAGAGACTGTCTACAGCCAAATGTCTACAATATTTCACTGGGTGTTAGTACAGGGGATTACAGTAGTTTTACTCTTTTCAAATACAATAGACCTAGACTACTAGACCGAAGAGAGAGTGAATTAAACTTGAACCCCCTTGAAAACAGGTCTAAAATAAAACTCAGTGTAAGTGACAGTAGGTCCGCAGTAGAAAAGGTTTCAATGGTAGTAATTTGAACAGTGTTTTTGAAATTGAGGCGTTTCAATGGCCATCTGGAAGACTTTTTCAGTCCAAAGGTAATGGACTGAGAAGCAAGAATTTAAGGTGTCCTGAGCTAGATTGGCCCTTGCCTGACAAGCCAGTTCCTTTTACATTCTGTTCACATACCAGGGGTACTGGAACCAGACAGCAGAGGGTGAAAATCCTCTGTTCAACTCGTGACAATCCCACCCCAGCTGCTAATTTGTAGCACGTGTCTCTCAAATGCAGAAAACATCTCTCCAAAATTCTTGTATCAGTTAGAACAAAATATATAGCATCTTTTACCTGAGCTAGTTTGGTGCTTTAATTCTTGATTCTCCAAAAATGTGCACTGTTTCTTCGTCCTTTATGTTGTTTTTTTCACCCCTTTTTTATATGTGAACCCCCATGTTTATTTTGTTTTTGATTTAGACTGACCATGCATCTCTCTGATTGGCTAATCCACCATCATGGCCTTGTGAAATCGGGGAAACAGGTTTATGGCACCACTTCCATTCATCTTTGCAAAGTTTTGTCAAAGCTTGTGGTTGAATTGGTCAGTTAAGTGCCCTAGTGCTCTAAGCAAGGAGTTTTAACCTGGCACTCCTTGTTTACCTGCAGGCCCAGTTTTGCATAGATGCTTAATAATATAATAGATCATATTGCATAGTCCTGTAGAGATGCTCCAATGGGCAAAAATATATTTCTTTACTTAACTGCACAGTAATTATATGCTAAATTGGATAGAAATAGCAGGAAACCGAACAGTGTAATTATGGCATTTAAATGGTAATTACTCACTAAAACTGGCACATGTGTCATTCTACTTTTTTATGGCAATATGATTCATCCTAACCCGGCATGAAGACTGCGAACAAACCACGAAACATGGTTAGTATTTTCTTGATAATAGCAAGGCAGCATAATAAATTAATCCCTTGTCATCCCACTTATACAATCTCATTACTAATACCATGTTATTACTGTACAGGAGAGTAAACTGTAACATATAAAAAAAAAAAAAATCTTGAAGAGTTATTCATAGCATTGCCTATATGGTCTGTATATTCAAACAACACAACATTCGTATCTCAGTAGTAGTCCCCATCTGTAAGCTTCCTTTAAAACAATTGGAGGCGATGATGCCAGAGTCAGTCCGATGAGCCGCACATTCTTGCACCATCTCTTCACAGGCTCTCGTCATCTATGTCAGAGGTTATTTCGATCTCTCAGTCAAACAAAAGAAGTTTCCTCTGCAGAGCCCTCCCTTCTCTCCACATTACAGAGATGACACCAGTATGGCCCTGACTGCTGCCGTGTTTCTCCCCTTAAGATACGTTCGCACACAGCTCGCTCGTCTCTTCTGCATACTCCTTGCAATGAGATCTATTAGGACATGTTAGCATCACAGTCCATTCCCTCCCCAGTCCCCTCCAGTGGGAAGGTTCATGCCATCGCACCGTGGAATAAGTTATCCTTGATGAGTTTTAACAAAGGAGTTTCGAAATCAAGACCAGTGCACTCTTGTAGGAGGCACTGTAATTCATAAGAGTCGTACATGCTATTTTTTATTTGTTTGTTTGTTTGTTTTTGTCTTTTCATGTTAATGGTATTGGGGTTACACTACACTCACAAATATCTCATATATTATGCAAGCTGTTCCCATCTCCACATACTGACATTGTGTCTTCAGGCAACACATTTCACTTTGCTTGCCTTCACTGTAAAACTGGTGTACTTTGTGTGTTTGGATGTAGCCCCCATTCTCCAGATATGTTTTGTTTTGGGGTTTTTTTTGTCTTTTTCCTAGCATTTCTAACATCACTATGACACTACAGTGAGTTTATCAGAGAGTCATGGTATAGCAAAAAAAAAAAAGCATGCAAACAGCTCATTTCCTGGTTCTCAGCCCCTAAGACTACATGGACAAAAATCTGATACAGTCCAATTTGCAATGAATTATCTTTTTCCCATTTGAGTACACCTGATTATTTTCTTAATCTGGTTATGTTCCTGTTAGATATTATCAGATTCATGTTTAAAGTTGATGTGAAATGCTTGAATATTACTTAAAAACAACATTTCCAAAAACATATGCGTTACAATAAATCCGGAAGACACTTCTAGTCGATTTCTGCTGTGAAATAACGAAATAATGACATCAAACTCTAATGCAGTGAGTTTCCTTTTGAGAGGATTGTCCAAACGAAAGCTATTGTCTACAAATGGATCAGGTGAGATGTATGAGGAGAGCTATAGGTCCTGTGCAGCTGATCTATCTGTTTACAATTCCACATCCTTCAGACGCTGTGACTGGACTGAATTAAACCCAGACCTCTGCAACACTTGTCGTCATTTATCTGGGTCACGCTGATAAGCTCAATCAGGCCTTTACACTTCTGTCAAAGGGGGAATAAGAATTTACCAGGCTTTGAAAGCAGCCAACACCGATGCATAATAAATCTTGGCGCCTTGAATAAACAAACAACCAAACCTCTCTTTCTCAGCATTGTGTTTTCTGTTTGTCAGAGCCCTGTACACCGTCTTTCCCAGCTTCAAATTTTTCACAGAATGTAGCAGCACATATACCCTGATGGGAATAACCTCCAGGGGACTCGATTTTTTACTGCTCTCCACAAACGCATCCATTATGAACTAATTGGAAGAGTAATGATTCATGGTGTACGTAATTGAAAATCAGTACTTTGCCTTGTTTCTATTTTGAAATTTAATTTTCCGGTCTTCGATATGAAAGGAGTGAGCAGAAACAACAGATTTTTTTTCTCTCTGGAGACGCTTTTTGTTCGGCATACTTTGTACTGTGACCCAGTCTGACACCAGGAATGATCAGAGAGAGGCAGAGAGGCACACTCCAGGACATAGCATGTGCACGATTAAGAACAATGCATGCCCTGAAACAGTCAAGTATCACTGTGTTGTATAAGTGGTGCATACTGTACAAGGCTCTGGGAAGGAACACATAGAACTCTCAAAAGCTGACATAATAGAACACAAGAAAAGCAGAAAAAAAACTTGCTGAACTTTGTAACCATAATGCATCTGCATACTGCACCACAGTAGGCTAGAGTTTACTATACTGTGTTTTCCATCATCCAGTTCCTTTTTCCAAAACAGTCAAATGTCAAATGCCAAATGCCAGATAGTTGTTTTTCAAACAGCTATTTAAGAAACATAGTCCTTTAATTACATGGTGATTTCTGGGTCCTAACAGTCCAGATGTTAACGCTCAGGGTTGGTGGCCAGTTTTGAGTTGAAAATGTATTAACATTTTAGCTCTGCAGTTGGTGTAGGCCTTAGATAGCTGTGTGGAGGGGGTTCACTTTAGAGGGTGACCTTATTTATGGTCATTAGATGTGGTGGCACTTGTAATTGAGTGTTTTAAGTTGTGGAAAAGGTTTTCTTTGTGTTCATCTTGTGTTTCTTTTTCACAAGTAGTATGTCTTCTTCAACCCAGCTTTATGGTGGAGCCTCATCACTGCAGCAGCATCTCAGTCTAACCCATATCAATCAATCACTCTTAACTTCGTTTTATTCCACCTGTAAATAAACACTGCCTAATAGCTGTTAGACCCACACAGTGGCTTGCTTTGTTATTTAGGCTTACCTGTACACCCCGCTAGTGTTACATTTGGAAGTTGATTGACTAATCAAGAGTACCAGCAGTAGGGGAAATCAGATGCATTAAGTCACATACAAATACATACTCTTTCTTTATTAGGGCAACAACTCTGAAACATGCCCTCAGACTACCTCTCATGCACTGCCTATTAAGAATCTGTAGTACCCAGACAAATTGACGTCTCAGAATGTGTATTATAGTGCTGACATATTTAGCAGCTTGTTTTACACCAGCTGTAGCATAGACCAATGAAATATGAAACATAAAATGAAGCCAGCTTATGACAATGTATACAGCAACAGAAATAAGAAAGCCCCAACTGAGATTATGAAATTGGCAGCATAAGGTAAAACATACCAGAAAGTTCTGACATACTTTTATGTATACTGTAGAAAAAAAAAGACATAAAAGCAAAAAATGCAGCACTAATGGTGGTGTAGTGCAGTGGGGCTGATCCAGAGGGAGCTGCAGGGACTGATCGTGAATCAGGGCCAGGAGGTGATGCTGCAGCTGCTCCTTCTCTCCTTCTCTCATTCTGTGGCTAGCAATGTTGTGTACGAGAATGTACAATAGAGCTCTGCCAATTAACTTTCAAGTAAATGCCACTGGCTGATTAATACAACCCAACTATGAGCAGAATGGGTGAAAACTTACTATAATGATACTGGTCTTGCATAGCGCTTTTTCATATCCTAGTTGTGTGTGTTGTGCACTCACTGTCCCCATTTAGCCATAGCTGCCCCGGAGTAACTGGCACAGGCGAGGATACAAGTCTGCACAATACACTACTTTGTTCAATCATGGGTGGGTGTGTCTTGCCCAAGGACACAACAACCATATGCACTAGTCAGAGCTGGAGATGAACCACATACCTCACTGAACACCGCTGTTTGTAATAATATTGAATTGGCCAAGACTGTAAGAAAAAACTACTCTTAGAAGTACAATTTTGAATTCTGAGCAAATGCAGCTTATACTTGTTTCTGTTCATGACCAAAATGCATTATTTACAGAATCACTTTCACAACATACCTCAAACCCCAAGCTCGCCACTACTTTTACGACTGTATATCTTGATGAGGGTTGCGAGCAGTGGGCCTTGGCGTGTTTCTCTCGGAGCCGATCGAACGGTGCCATCAAGCTGCGCCGAATAAATTGGAATCCTACTGGGTCCACGCAGGAGACCGACTCGCACAGTGTTCACAAAAATACACCAGCGTACAGCCGCACCGCTATCTTGTTAGGTTGTGTCCATCACAGCTCTGTTTGGGGAGAAGAGCCAGTTTTGGCAAATTCCAAAAATATGCTCCACATGGGGCTTTTGCAGCACAAAACCAAACTGGTGTGATGTATCAGTGCGATAAACAGGAGTAAGCTGGTTAAATGGCCTAGTGGAAAGACTCAATACAAGTTTCGAGGGTAGTAGGCTAGTAGTTGTAGCAGTAGGATTTTTTTTTTTCCTTTTTCAGTAGAACAAAATATTTCAAATGAAAAAAACAGGTCACATTTTATACAGCATTTTTCCACCTTCAATGCACTCAAAGTGCTTTACATCAAGGAAGCACTCACCCATGCACAAACACAAATTCATACACCAGTGACTAGGGGAAAGATGGGTTAAGTGTCTTGCCCAAGGACCCAACGACAGCATTTATCTGTTAAAGATGGAATCGATCCACTGGCTCTGAAAAGTTGACCAGCTGAGCTGCTGTTGCCTCATTTGTGACCACTTAACTTAAAACAACTCACAAAAGTTTTTTTTTTTTTTTTTTTTTTTTTAAGGTTAGTTGAGAGATTCATAGTTTTTTGTACCAATGAGATAAAATGTGGAATCGTGTCATGGAAAGACATCGCACAGCTGGATCTTCCTCTTGAGGTTTGCATAGTGCAACACCAAACAAAGATCGAAGATGAACTATAATAATTTTGCAAACATTTAAATGTGTACAGATTTTATATATAAAATATAAGAAACATTCTGAAAAGTTCCAGAAAGAAAAGTGCGAAGTCTACTTTTTGTGTCATCTTTTGGAGCAACTGAACTACGGTGCGAAGTGAGAGGTTAAATTATCAAAGCACTGAGCGCTATGTACTGCAGCTATAAACAGAGAAGGAACCCAAGAGTCACAACAAGTGTGAGTTCTAGAAAACATTTGAAACTTATTTTAACATGATAAAAATATACAATATAATGTGGACAGGTCAGAGAAAAGCAACTTATTGCATAGATTAAAATGTACTGTTTGTAATGCTGGCCCCATTTGCTGGGCATACACAATTTTCTTAAAAAGTTTATTTTAGTGTTGTTCACATTGATGCTCATGCAAAACCATACTTAATCAAAAAGTGAATTAACTATATTACATGCTATTACTGGTGGAAACACAGAACAGTACTTACCTCCTCTACATTACTGACTATTTTTGCTGGAGCTGCTTGGTCTTCCCAAGATTACAGAGGACAGATGTGATTGGCACAGTGTGGACAAAGTCACTGCAGAGCCAGATAAGAGAGTACATGAACAGGCTGGGTGCAAACAAGATGGAGGACAGTGCAGAGACGAAGACCTTGCTCCAAAAAGCGAGGTCAGCTGCCTCAGTCCGCAGTGTGGAAGGACCTGAGAGACTATGGAGCTTACAAAGTTTCCCCACCATCAAACAAACATGGCTATGCACACAGGCTATTGCTTTGCCTGGCATCCAGATTGGTTCTCTCATTATGTAACCGATATTGTTTATTTCCGTGCACATGGGAAACAGGTAAGCACATTGGTCGTCTATCATAAATGCATAAATCAGCAATGTTTTCCAGTCCCCTGAGATATTTTCCCCCTATCTTTTCACCCATAAGCAGCCTTATTTGTTTTGATATTAGTGGATTGGTTAATTCACCTGTCTAATTGAACTCAGAGAGATAAAACCAGTGTCCAGGCTCAAATTGTAAAGCAAGGGAGAAGTGTGTATCTGTATCCTGTATCTGTAAAACTGATGACATGACACTTTCTCGCTATCAGGGCTTTGTACTGACAGGGGGACTAGCCTGTGACTAATTATAGCCGGAAAAACAGCAGCAGGCTAATCTTCCATCTTGGTAACTGTGACCTAGATTCTGGCTCAAGATCTGGAGATTGGCCCAGCCCTGACAGTTTACTCAGAAGCTCTGGAAGGTAAGGATGGGTTAAATGTGGACATCAGTTTTCTCTAGGGGGACATTTAAGTTTAAAGTGACTCCGTTTAACTTTTTGGAGATGATACGTCACCTGTATGGTTCCATGAAAATAAGTTGAAACCATACTTTGGAAAATTCTCCATTGCGATATGGAATATTATTGACCAACAGGAGAAGTCCATCCATTAAGCCAAGTAAGAGTCAGGTTTTTTGTATATGTTTTTTTGTGTAAAAAGTAGAAAGAAAGTAGGACAAAAAACAAACCAAGTGTCCTCTGTATTCCACTGTAACAAGCAGACACTCATGCCACACTTTAAAGACCACTGACATTTGTATGTAGAGTCTCTTAAAGTTGCCGCACTAGTGTTGACATTTGGATCACAACTTCTACTGTGTTAAAGAACACGAGAACAAAACAAAACCAGGGAGCGTACATCAACAAGAAAGGCAACATGGAAGCTCAGGCCTAAGTTGCATCAGTTTTGAAGGTCTTTTGTTTAAGGAGCGGCCTGATCATGTGCTGTACGGCATACGCTGTAAAAAGTAGAGTTAAAGGGCGCACGCTCGGAGTTGAAAGCTAGAAGGGGAAAGGCAGTGGAGCTAGCAGAGCGCTGGGAAGATACTGGCCCTGGGGAGAAGGGCTGGTGCCGCGATGACAGTTTTAGGGCAACTGTGAGAGTTATAGATGAGTATCGGATGTTCCTCGTACTTGGTTGGAAAAAAATATGCGAGGGGGAGGGATGATACATCAAAGCACAGTATGGAAAGAATAAAGGGAGTTTAATTGAGGATGAAAACAAAGCAATGAGGACAGGTTTGTAAGGGTTGTGATGTGTTTATGTGGAGAGGGTGTACTGAATGCAGGATGTACGGAATGAAGTGCACCAATGGTTTAAAATATTTACAAATCAAATGTTATGGACCACAAATAAAGAAGAAACCAGTAATTTCTTACTCTCTCACTACTGGAATTTCATTTAGAACAGTAATCTTTACACAAACACCACTGATATTTTAACTATATATTATTATTGTTATTTTTACCTGTTAAATGTACTGTTGTTAAGATTAACCCCTTTATTAAAATCTCATTAAAACTATGTTAAAAACAATTATGAAATCGAAACAACTATGCCTTGTTTTGATTGGGTTGATGTCTTAATTATCAAGATTAAGTGTAAGTATACAGCAAACATGTATCTTTGTCTTAACACTGAAAACATAGACCATTGTGGTGTAGATTTCTTGATATAGTTGTACGCCCACCCTTTTCAATGGATAACTTCATGTATACCATAAATGATCTTAACATTAACTGTGCATTTATAAACTTCTATTGTGGTACCTTTTGCCGCATTTTGACTTATTTTATTCAAATTTTGCGACAATAACTATTCAGATCTTTAAACTATTCTATTTGCTTCTGAACCAGCGTTTTTAAGTTTTATTTATTCACAAAGACAGAAAATAATCACTCATGGAACAAAAATCCCAAATTGTTGACCCGATTGATCTAACACAATTGCCTTTTTTCCAAATAAAAATAAAGCTTTTGATATGTTTTTTCAAAGTTCAAAAGTACACTCTTTAGCGGACCCCCTACTAAACTGATAGTAGCTGAGTCTAACGGAGAAGTATCCACCAATTATTTGACTGACAAATTGGCCCTCAGTGTTCAACTGCAGTTTTGTTTTCAAGGAAGCCCCATTAAATATTCAGTGCAACCACAGCCTGTTGAGAATCCAGCACAGACCGTCTCCGGCTTTGGTCTTGTGAATCGGCTCCTCTTTGGGTCTTCAGTGTGTCTGGGGCCTGCACTGCTGCATGAATAAACAATAGAGGTGAATGAGCAAACATTTGTGCTGCCCCCCGCTGTTTAAAAGTGGAAGATAAATGTGGAGCCACGTCGACTTGTTTATGTACTGCAGGCTCTGTTAGCCTTAAAGAAGTCCACGGTCCACAGTCCCTCTGCTTTTTCATAGAAACATGGACATGAAAACGAAATCTGGCTTCTAGCAATGTTAATGTCTCACTTTAGGATAAGATCAATTTTTTTTGTACTAGTAAATGATTTAGGACAGGAAGAGCTTGAATAGACTTTAATTAAAAGCCTTGAGAATTCCTGATATCGTCTGATCTTAGAAGCAGGGTTGGGCCTGGTTAGTACTGGATAGGAGACCACTGGGAATTCCAGGTCCATCAGTGGCGGCAGTGGTTGTAGTGCATACTTTGTTCTTGAGCAACACACTTCACCCATCTTACCTCAGTGTTGAAGTACATACAGGCACAGGATTGAGAGCGAGCATGAGGCTAGCAGTTATAGGAGTGAATTTGGAGCAGAGTTCCATTTTAGGAATTTAAATTTATTTACAGACAAAACCCCAGGATCATGTAGAGTGGGTTAGCATTTTAACACCAAAATGATGAGGCTCACTTCAGCAGTTACAGAGACCATTTTTCAGTGTAAAGTCAATTGGAACTACAGCCTGAAGCGCCCCTGTGCTCACTTCCTATTTGGAACGCAGCAAGCAGGTTAGCTATGTCCATTTATATATAGTGTCTATGGGAACAACAAATTAGAATTTGCCCATGGCCACAGTGTGACATGTTTACAGCATGTATATCATGTGCTGAATAACTTGACTTGTACTAAATAATACAAACTGCTAAAAGTATATTTTTGCATAATAGTATCTACTTTAATCATTTTGCCACCATAATTTTTTGCAGTTTGGCAAAGTATTTCTTCTGGCAGCACATCAGCTGTCAGCAGAACAGAGACGCAGTGTGGCAATATCAGTGTAATATTTATGTTCAAACATAAACTTCAATAAAGTCCAGAGCCCAAAGCGTCTCCTGTGTGATTCCTCTGTAGGAGCATGTAATCCTGACATTTTATTTTGACATACTTTGACTTTAGTCCCTTGTCATTTCGCTGTGTGGCTTCAGATTGCCAGTGACTGACTCCATAGCACACTGTTGTCATTTACAAAGCACCAAATCATTTTACAGCTGAGAGGCTGGTTTTGAGTTTGAACTGGTTAACCTTTCTCACTGTATCTTTTTTTTTAGTATCATGTCAGTAAGGCTACATGTACACCACATTAAAATTGTGATTAAACCTGGAGCTAAACCTGGACTGCCCTATGACTCAACCTGAATTAGAACAGGACTAGAACCAAGTCTACATATCAGTAATGGTGAGATATTCAAGAAATTCAAGAATTCTGTTTGGTGAATGATCTAACCTGTAATATATTTTTATAGGTTTGGGTAGATATGTAACACTTACATCTACATCTACAGGTAAGCTTTAATTTAAAAAAAAGCAAGCCAGTCAGTGAGTGGGTCCAACAGCCATTAGGCAGCTTTTATTTACAGCCTGAATAAAACCAAATTAAGGTTGACTGACATGGGGTAGATGGAGATGCCACTGCAGTGGTGAGGCACAAGTGAAAACACCCAATTACAAGTGCCACCACCACTAATATCAATAAATAAGGTCACTTTCTAAAGTGAGTCCCCTCGACACCCAGCTATCTAAAGCCTACACCCAGTGCAGAGTCATGTGAAGAGTATAATTCAAACTCAAAAACTCTCAAAAAATGGAAACAGCACTGAGCCCGTAAGCACAGTACAGTTAATATCACAATTACACAAGACACAATTAGTTATATCATAGGATAAAGGTTAAAGCATGCTACCACAACATGGACTGTTAGCATCCTTTAAAATTATATTTACAAAAGTACACATTAGGCATATTAAAATATACAAAACAGTTTTGTTTGGCTCACCAGAAATAACCATGTTTTAGGCCTGCTCAGGAAGAGGAAGTGAGCTTCTGCACCTCTGACCTTTATGGCTCTGAGACCACATGATCAGTGACCTTTTCACATATATTTGTAAATGTCTAGATTTTCACAAAAAAAATATCAAACTCTTAACAGCTTGAAACACATTAGCGCTCTAGCCTGACATCAGTGCAATGATGTTGTCAATTTAATCTTAAAGGTGCACTATGTAACATTTTGGATGGGGGTCCATCACCTGCTTGTTTCTATGAATATGTCATTGCCCTGCCTGCAATGTTCCACAGTGTGACATTAAACAGCTCTGCATTGCATTTATCCAGTTACAGATGGTTTTATAGCTTAAAAGGAACAGTCTGGAATTTTGGACATAGGACCTCATTTCCTAGTGAGCCAGATTGTTGGAGACGTGTGGAGACACTTTTTTAAATATTCCATCCAGTCCTTGTATTTGCAGAGGTCGCTGGTGCTGGGCTAGTACATGTCAATGGCCATAGTTATGCTGCCACTAAAAACAGTCTAAACAAAGCACCTGAAGCAAATCTATTATTATGCCAGACCGTCAATGTGATAGAATAATGTCTGAAATAAAACTAACCTTGCATCGCATGAATCATTGCATGTTGAGGGACTATTTACTGAGTAGCAGTGGAATTTTACTTTGCCAGTAAGATCGGTGCTAGGTGATAGGCCAAGCTTTCTGTCAGGAAGTACAACTCACTGCTGCTGCTCAGACATAAATCCTTCAAATGCAAGGTTCTTTTTACCTCAAAAATTATTCTATCGACACAGACATTCACATCGACAGTCTGGTGTTATAATAGATGTGCTTTGGGTGCTTTGTGGACTGATTTTAGTGGCAGGCTATGGCTATTGATAAGCACTTGCCTAAAACCAGTGACCTCTGCAAATGCAAGAACTGGATGGAATATTTTAAAAAGTTTCTCCACATGTCTCCAACACTCTGGGTCACTAAGAAATGAGGCCCTATGTCCAAAATTCTGGACTGTCCCTTTAAAATACCTTGAAAAACAGGCACTCTGACTGTGAGCAGAGTTACCCCTCCACAGATCTGGCATTTAACTTGGTCGGGTTTGGTCTCCATGAAGTTAGATTGTACAGTGAAAAATTCCAGACAAAGCAATAACATTTCCATGGAGAAAAGCATTTGACAGACCTTCCACCAGAAAAGTTACACAATGCACCTTTAAAGCAACCACACACAACATACTTCTTTATTAGGCATGACTATTTACACCAACTATTCATCAAACTAAATACTATTTTTACTTTTTTCATTGCCTGTCCCTAGTGATCATTCTGTGCCTTGTGTTAAATTCCCATAGCTGTAGGTTGCTGTTGGGTTAACCTTTCCAGACAAGGACATGACCGTGTGGACGATGGACAGTTTTAATACAGCGGTGCTCTGCTCTGAGGGAACAACAGTGGCCCCTGCAGATAATATGACCAGCAAAATGAAGGCCATCTATTGTGTTACTGCGGCCTAGAGGATGACAAGAGCCAACCGGGGCCTGTGCTGGGGTTTATGGGGAGCCTACAGTACACACCATTACAGAGTTAGTTCACATATGAGTATTGATCCTATCCTCTGAACTACGATGACTCTGATTATTTTTGCTTACAGTGCAGCGGCAGTGCCATACAGGAGGGGACTGCTGGTGCGGCAGGAATATTGTAGTTGTCATGGGAGAGGGTTTCCAACTGTGTGTGTGTGTGTGTGTGTGTGTATTTTTCTTTTTTTTTTTTTAGAAATTAAATGTTGCTTTATACATGAAGTATTTTAGGGTTCCCATAATAAATTATCTGCTCCCTAGAGTGCAGTGAATTGCGCTTAACCATATTTTATCTTCTCTGTTATAATGTTGCATACTTATCAAAAACAGACCTGGAGTTGTGTTTTGTTTCATTCTGCATATATAGGCTGAGCTCTTGTCTCAAATCGGAAAACACTCCATTCCACCTTGTAATGCCATGTGGTAACACTGTGCTTTTAAACTCCATACACCTTCATGAGAATCATTTGGATGATTTCAGATTGGAATTGCAAAAGGTAGCTGTTAACTTAAAAAAAAAATAAAACCTACCACTACTTGACATCACAAGGTGGAGCAGAGCATTTTGAGTCTGGAGATGTAGACAGACTAATAATAAAGGGTTACTCAAACATATGTGAATGAAACAAAGCACAACTCCAGGTATGTTTTTGAGGAAGTAAAAACATTTCATTCATTCATTAGGGATGTTCCTGTTGCTCAGAAATACCATAATTCCTTCAGTGAATAGAGGCAACTCTCCACAGATTTGTAACCTATTGTAAAACCTGCTTATCTCCCTTGTGATAGGTTTAATCTATACTCTGGGACATTCTAGACAAAGCAATAGCATTTCCATAGAGACATGCAGGTGGCAGACCCTCCACTAGAAATGTTATACAGTGCACTAAAGAACATGAAGCACACTAGTTCTCCTATTCACCCTACAAACTTTGCCTATACTCACTAAACAATCAGTGCCCTCTCCAGACTCAGAATTGCTCAAGAGCGTGCAAACAGCTCTCAAATGAGTCTAATTATCACCTGCTCACTGCTTTACACTGCCTCTATCAGCCACACTCTCGACTTTGCATATTCCATTTCCATGGCTGTCCACAGCCTGCCAACACCTCTGCCGTTCTGCTGACCCTCGGCATTCTGGGTACAGCACTTGCAAATGGCACTCAGCTAAATCTAAAATGTGACAGAATTTACGGGGGGTTGTAATGATGTTGAAGCAATATGTGCACTGTTCATTTATTACTTACAAAATGGAAATGTATTTAAATGTATGTATTTATGTATGATTGAATACATAGTTGAGGATTAACACTTGGCACCACCCAAACACCCTAAACAGCACAGTATTGCCTGCCTCTGATTGACCAAGGCTCAAGGAATATGCAGATTATGTGTGGTTTTAAACACTTAGTTAATCTTTAAAATGTTAAGCAGTGTGGTAGTATAAAAGACTGATCTATGATGCAAACATTTTGCTTTAAAAAAGTATCTAGCAACTACTTAGTGATTTGAGTAGATTTCCACTGCAGACTTTATACTTTTACAGAATAACTTTATTTTTTTCAACATTACAATGTCAATAGAAAAGAAAAAGAAATATTAAAAGTACTTACTTGCTTCCAGTCAGCACCCTCTTCATGCCTTTATAGTTTCATATGACTCCACATGGGTGCATGATTTGGGCAAACCATTTTACATAAAACCATCCCAATTTCACTAACACTAAAGGGCTTATGGGATCACTGACCATAACAGCACATAAGAAGCAGAAAATACAATTGCGTGCACACATCTGATCCTCAACATTGTGATGCACTGAAAATTTTAAGCTTTTAAAGTGTAAAAAAAACTTTTGTTACTTCACTATTAGATTACAAGAATAGAATTTTTCATCTATTTGCTACATTTAATATTTCCATTATGTTGTTTATTATTTTATCCTTTGATGAAAATGTTACATCTCTTCAAAACAGTAAAGGTCTATCTATTTTACTGTATATCTTATATTATTCACTGGCAATCATTTAAATATGTCATCCCACATTTTTGGCTCATTTCTCGGCATTTGAAAGTTCAGAACATTTTGGTAATAGTAACAGAAAAAAAATCTTACATAATGATATTAAAGTAGAAATATTAACATTTAACCATCATCATTATCATTAGCTTGAGTGATTCATTCATTCATGTATGAGTAGTATTCCTACTGTCCTGCTCTTTGCCCACTGTTCTGTACTACTTGCAAAGTAACTTTTTTTTTTTTTTTCCTAAAATTGAAAACCCACAAATCCTGACTAGAAGCATGAAGTATGAGCCCGAGTCCTGTGCTCAGGTCTCCCCACTGGCTCCTGTGACTCAGAGAATAGACTTTAAAGCAGCTCTGCTAGTTTACAAGTCTCTCCACGGTCTTGCATCAAAGTACATCTCTGACATGTTAGTGCCATATGAACCATCTCGCATTCTGAGGACCTCAGGGACCAGCCTCCTGCTGCTGCCCTGAGTCAGGACTAAACACGAGGAGTCAGCATTTCAGTTTTATGCAGCTAAAACCTGAAACAGTCTTCGTGAACTTGCGAGGCAGGCCTCTACTTTGACTATGTTTAAATCCAGGCTCAAAACTGTTCCGTTTAGCTATGCTGTGCTGTGATTCTCTTTCAATATGAATTTTATGATGATTATTTAAGTTTTGATTTGTTTGTATTGTGATTTTGATGTCTTTTTTATTCTGTAAAACACTTTGAATTACTATGTGTATGAAGTGTGCTACACAAATAAACGTGTCCCGCCTTGCCATAAAATCTCAATAGGCCCATTTCTGTTAAGTTGGTGTAGACCAATAATGCTGTGAAACTAATCATACATGTAAGACAGTCACTAAACACAAAAAACATGCCTTCTTTAAAAGTGATAACCAAATGGACACAGCATTTTAGAGAAAGTATTGCACTCAACTTGTTCATCTCTTACTCAGACTTACTGCTTTTGTACTCCTCCACGTTCCCACTGGCTTTCAATTAGACGACTGGAGATTTTCGTGACTCGACTGACTAAAAAAGCCAACATTCAGTGGCTCTAGAGTGCTGCGTATCCCTCCCTCCATCCCTCCATCCCTCCCTCTTCCCTGTCACTTTCCCTCATGCTGCTTTTCAATTAACAACTGTCAATGCCTCATATCAGCGCTAATTCTTTTAACGCGCAATTTACTGGGCACGCTCGATCAATAGCTCCATGCCCTATTCATTCTCACTGTGGCGTTTTCTTTTCTTCACTCTTGTGTGTTTACTCCTCACTGTGGACTGGCCTCTGATCTTCAAATCCCTTGTTTAGTTAAAGTGGTCCTTGTGGGATTGCACCAAGCGGGGGATAGCAATGTAGCTGTCAGTAGCACACGATAAGGCAGGAGTTGATGGGACAAATAAATTAACGCTAGACTGGAAATCTTTTGGGACAAAACATTCCTCGGACCCCTGCCATGCACGCTTTTGGAACGCTCTGATGGAAGCGCCATGTTCAGGGCTCGTCAGGTATTCACAAATCCGCCTCCGCTGCACCCACCAGTCTTCCTCTCGCTGTCAAAGAGGGAACGAGCAGCTTATGTCCTCCATGCTGCCCCATAGTTGTCATGTTTTTAGATGACATGTTTTGGTCTATTTCAGAAGGTGATTGGATTGGTTATAGGGACACTGTGTTTTGGTGTGGGTTTGAGGATTTTAAATTATATAAGCCTTCAGCATGTTTTAGTCTAATTTCCAATATGGCTGCAACTCAAGTCAGCTGTTCATTCATCCAGCTGGGTTTTACGCAGAAGTAGGAGGTAACAAAGTAAATGTAGAGTACTGTACTTAAGTAACATTTTTAGGTATTTGTACTTAAGTGGATACTTTTGCTTTTACTTCATTTCATTTGAGAGCAGGTATCTGTGCTTTCTAATCGAGTAGGTGAACAGGACTGAAAAGTTAAAGTATTTTTTACGAACGCTTGAGACTGCAGAAAAAGCTGAGAATTTGAGCAAACAAAAATATACAAAACAGCTAGACAAATACTGATTCAATTGTTTCTACTGAACAAAATTCAGCACAAATCTATATCAAAATCACTACATTTGAAGCCTCATAAGACCTCAAAATACGTGCAAAACTTTTACTATAATGTAATATAATACAATATAATATCATATTTGATTGAAAATATGTAACTCTAAATACTAAAATATCCCGATTGCAGTGATCCCTTTGAGAAGAAATCTATATTTACTGTCTCATTTTAGTTCTTATCCAAAGTTATCTCATTAAAGCTAATTATTTTTCTACCAAATAACATTTTGAACTTTTAATTGAGTTACACAACATCTTCACATTCCTAAGGCCCACGCACTATCGCTGGACTAAATTTAGCACTTAAATTGCTATCACTAAGCGGTTAGCTCATTTATCTTGAATAGCCATGATACATATTAGGCAAGATGTACCATTTTCCACACATAAAAATATCATCTTTAAAGGTCCTATATTACACAGAAATGATTCATTTGCGCTTTAAGGCATGTTATTATGTTGTTACCTCATCAAAAGCATACCTGGAGTTGTGTTTTGTTCCATCCACACATGTTTGAGTAATTCTACATTGTTAGTCTATCTACATCTTAAAAGCTCATAATGCTCTGTTCTACCTTGTGAAGTCATGAAGATGTTAAAGTTAACAGCTCCTTTTACCTTTTATTCAGTAGAGATTGGCATTTCCAGGCCTGAAATTATCCAAATGATTCTGGTGAAGGCTGTGGAGTTTGAAAACACAGTGGAGCACTTCCTATATTACCACATGACATCACAAGGTGGAACAGAGTGTCTTTTTTCTGAGAGAAAAACTCAGCTTAAACATGCAGAAGTGTGTGTTAAACATGTGTGCATGAAACAAACAACAGCTCCAGGTATGTTTGTGATAAGGAAACAATAACATAGATCAAATAGCGCAGTATAGATCCTTTAATACACAAACACAAACCTATATCTAAGCAAATAAGGTAATGTACTTTGCTATCCCTCTCTTTCGTGGAACATTGGTATTTCACAGACTGCTGCATTTTGAAAACATTAGATAAATTTGATTTGGGGAGCGGGCCAGTAGTGCTCCAGAGTTTTAGTAATGTACTAGCGGATCGGAGCTTAGATCCTGAGCAACTGCACTGCACACACAGGGAGACACAATCGCTCCTGACAGCATCTCCGCTTTGCCGTGTGACAGATGAATATTGCTTTGGTTTCACCTGCTTATCTGCACCAACTGTTTCCTCAATGTAGCAACAACACAAACGCTACACAAACCTACCACTGCTGTGTGTGAGCTGCTGTTTTCTATCATTGTGTATGTTTACTTATTAGATGTCTAAAAAAAAATAGGATAATCTAATAATTTGGTGTGATGTGTGTGAAACGAAGGAGCTCGTTGGTCACCTATCATTATTTTACAAACAATATTACATTTCTCTTTCACCTCATATCAGAGTCCTGGTTGGGTACCCGCAAATAGTGGCTAAAATGGGTGGGTTTTAACGTTCTGGAATTTTACGGGCGGGTATGATTGCATACGGACAGGTAAGGTCTAAACCAGGATTAATCTTGGACTTGAGAGAGAGAACCCAATCCCTCATAGCAGGGGGTCCGCAAAGCCCGATCTGGGGACAGCTGCGCTTAGCTTTGTAGAGCGCCGGAGCTCTGTGCAGGTCCTTTCTCCTGCGGTCACCCAACGGTCTACACGGGAGCACCTCCAGGTCCGTCCCAACAGTCAGACATGGTTCAGTTCTGGTTTAGTCCTGGTTTAGTCCTGGTTCAGTCCGTGGTGTGTGGGGTGCAAAAGTCCAGCATCTCGATCAATGTCTCTTTTGCTCAATAAATAATGCCTGTGAAGTGATGACAGTAAAGTCACATCAGGGAATTCGTATTCATTCTGAAGAAAGTGTAATCCTTTCATTTCATTTTGTGATTGTAATTCCTGATGTTATAACTTTTCACTTCGTATTCCGATGGATAAAATCCACTCAACACATTTTATGTATGACTGGACTCAAGAGTTTACAAATATTTATTTTATGCTCAACTACAGACAAAAATGCACAGATTTCTATGCTATGCACACAAATATTTCTGAAAGCTTTTTTATTCCATACTATTGCCTATTCAAACCGCCTATTCAATCCTCATTTAGCATCGTTGTTTGTTCAGAGGCACATAAAAAAAAAAAAATTGCTTCAGTTAGAATGCTTTTAATTTGTGTGTGATTTATCACGGGCACAGGTGAGTAACAGGTGTAATGTTAACAGGTCAGGGCGGGTGTAGATTTAACTTTGTTAATGGGCGAGTCCGGTGCTGTACTGTGCAGGTACAGGCGGGTGCGGGTCTCCAAAAATGAATCCATACAGGACTCTGCCTAATATTAATAGTTTAGTATTTTGCTCATTGTTTCTGCTTGTTTTGTTTGTTTGTTTTTTCCTTTCTTTCTTCTTCTTGTTAGCAGCCATATTTAGTTTGATATGAAAGATCATGTGTGTCTCTGATTTTCTAATCCACCGGTGACATCAGTCAGTTAATCAATGGATTTTTAGAGTATGTCTGTTGTAAAGTCTGTTGTATTTTGACAAATTTTTCAACACATTTTAAAAGAATTCTTTCAACCTTGAACATTTTATGTTTCTGTGCGCAGATGAGAGCAATAAGATTATTCACATCCAATGTAACTGTTTACATGACATATGTGGGCAAGTAACTATAGTCACTGTAATGTATAACTTTTTTTTAAAACTTTGTTTAATTTTTTTTTACTTAACTTCAACAGATCTGCACATTTCTACAGCCCACACTATCACTGGACTGGATAATTTCACTACATAAATTGCTTTCACTTCAAAGCAGTTTGCTAATTCATCCTCGAGCCATGACTCCTCTTCAGCAAGATGCAACAATTTTCACACAAACATTCATGTGAAATACTACAGGAAAGTGACTTTAAAAAAGCATGTACAATTATGTGTTAGCTTTACATTGGTGTTAGGACATTGGAGATAGAAGGAGCTCATATCTCAAGAGGAAGAAAAATGGTATCCGCAGCGTGACATACAGAAAGTAGACATTGCCAGTGTGTGAGGCCAGGCAGAGAAGCTATGGCATTGATGAATGAAAGATGAATTAGGGCTCACAGCACACAGGCATCAATACTGGACCCAGATTAGGGGTGGGAGATATGCCAAAAAAAAATGGTATCACAGTTTTTTAGAGCCAAGATAATTTTATTTATAACAGCGTTGTCCAAATTATGGTCCAGGTGCCAAATCTGGCCTTCAGACCAGTTTTTATTGGCCCCAGGGATCCTGCTGAACTGGCTCAAATAATCATAGGCAGTATTATTTATTTATTTATTTATTGTTTGTTTGTTTTAAATTTTGAAATTATACATAACAAAATAAAATAAAATTTACTATTAAAAAATCAAATAATCAAATGTGTGTTCCAAGACTTTTTAAAGGTGTTGTGGCTCTGTCAAACTTAGGCCCCGTTTACACGTACATGGGTATTTTTAAAAACAGAGACATTTCCCTTCGTTTGTACCCATCTTTTATACGCAAACGACGAATTCGAGTGGAGATTTCGGAAAACTGCGGTTTCACATTGACGTGTAAAGTGAGATAAACGGAGCTTTAGGCAGCTGATGCGCTGAAAGTGCGACCAATGTTCATCTTTTACTTTGATCATGATCATGGAGCATTCAAAGTAGCAGTTGCATTTCTTCTGGTGCAAACACTGTCCATGTGTTTGCATTTGCACACACAGCTGATGTATCATATCCATGACCAGAGACGAATGATGGTCATGGGTCAGCAATTGTGCCACTTCTTTAAAATATCTGTGGAGAGGTGACCCCGCTCAGTAATGCACATTTTTCAAGGTATTTTTGAGTAATACTTCCAACTGTAATGAAATAAATGCTACAGGTTTGAATCTAATTCAGGTGCTGCCCATAGGCTTAGTGTAGTTATGATAGCGCTCGATGGTGTATTTATGCAGGCTGATGTAAACTAAAACTTTTTTTGAAAACTATGCTGTGTGCACAATGTTATTTTGGAAAACGGGGGGAGGGAAATATTCGTTTCTCAACATATGGTATGTGTAAATATAGCCAGGTATGTAAAATGCATCCATCTTAAACTCTCACTGTACTGACACTTGTCTGCGGGATCCACTTCCAGTATGTTTCTAGTTTGGATACCTCTGATTTATATATTTATCTTGATTTAAGATTTATATGTTATGAAATAACTAAAATAATTCTCCTTTTGAGAGTTCATAATTCAGTGACTGGTCAGATCCCTGTATTAATGTGATCACAATTTTTTACTTCCAGAAGATGCTCTTTTATGATCCCTAATTCTCATGTTCCTGTTAAATGAATCTGTCCATTAACCAACTGAAGCTGGGTAATCCATATCCATGTTAAAATCTATTGTACTCATTAGGGATGGGCATGATTAGTCGATTAATCGATAATTGATCATTAAGAATCTCATCAATTACGTAAATTTTAATCGACAAACCGAATGCTGGTTGCTGTGCGTAGCGTGACCAAACAGGGGTCCGTACATGTAGCTCTCTGCACTCAGAAGGAGCGGGACACAAACAGTGGGTCAGTGTGCAATGTACCGAAGTGCATATGCGTATTTAATGATGACTTGTACAAGAAATTCCACATTTTCCATTCTGGTCGGGACAAGTGGGAGTCCATGTGCCCAGTGTACTACACAACATATATGTTTCGGTGTCCAGTGTGAAAAAGCTTTGCCAGGTGAGAGTAGCGCAATGTCGATGACGACGCCCCACCTCCCACCTCCTGTACGGTGTCCTGGTTTTGACAAACGCAAATATGGTCACACTAACCTGTATTCCACTGAGTCATGTATTTTAATCCGACAGAAGTTGACCGCATCAGCGACACAAGAGCTGTAGTTTTATCTTCGCTGAGTTTATGCAAATTAGCGATGCAGTTTTAAGTTTCGATTCTGTGAGAGTTGCGCAAAACTGAATTAAACACATTATAATAAACGGATTGATGTGGCTCTAGAGTCATTGCGGTTTATTTGTCGTAAAGTTGAATTTATTTATTCAGATTAGGAGTGCAGATAGTAATAATAATGATGATCATTTTAATATAAAAACATTAATGATTAATCGATAATCAATCGTTAATTCTCTCGACGATCGATTAAGAAAATTTCATCAAATGCACATCCCTAGTACTCATAACTACAAGGTTCAAGTAATACATTATGTAAGAATATGTGAAGTGTTTCGAATTCTGTTGGTTAAATAACCCAGGACTCCTTAGAGATATAATGGCTTCCTGCTAGATAAATAAATAAATAAATAAATACAAATGGTCTGTCTCTGTGGATTTGTAAACTGCATGGTCACATTACATTTTTACTGCAAACACATTATTTGTTTGCACCTGGTCTAAAAATAAAGACTCTGAACTGTATACCTTAAAAAAAAAACAGATAAAGTCCTGGCTCTTGCAACAGAAGCAATGTCACCACATGTACACTGTATGTGAAAGAGAGAGAGAGTTTGGGGGGTCAATAATCATCAGTAATCCCACTGCTTTTTAGTGAACAATTTAAAAGATCTTCTGGGGACTGGTGTTCTGAATCAGACGAGGCTATAAACACTGTGATACCTGCATCAGATTACAAAATTATTAATCAATGTTTGTATTATGTTCCTACTCAAATAAACAAATACATTTTAAAAACTTGATTTGCAGTGATCCGGTGATCACTTACCTTATGCATTCCGTTGAGTTATTCAGAGATGACAGCATGTAGCAGACTTTTTTTTTACTTCAAGAGTTGCTTATACAAAATATCTGTACTGGTGCAAAAATTGGGTACATGCCCTGTAATACTGATGTGATTTTTACTATGTGCATATAACCATCCCCTCTGCAACATAACAGAAGTAAGTAAGTCCCCATTTATATAGCGCTTTTCACAGACATTTTTGTCACAAAGACGCTTTACATTGAGCATATATTATTCATTCTCTCTATACCTGGTAATGGTAAGCTACTGTTGTAGCCACAGCTGCCCTGGGGTAGACTGACAGAGGCTCAGCTGCCGTGTCCTGGACAGTTCATGATTGATTGTATTTAACTGACCTTGACTATCAACTGTTCATGGAGACCTGTAGCATGTTTTGGGTTGATTGGGGAAACCGGAGCACCCGGAGGAAACCCATCCAGACATGGGGAGAAACATGCAAAGTCCACACAGAAAGGCCCGGGCGACCCGGGGATCGAACCCGGAACCTTCTTGCTGTGAGGCATGAGTGCCATCGGTATGCAGATAAAGCCATAGTAAATCTGCACATGATTTGATCCCATATGTTTGTATGGTCTTACTCTTCTCAATCTGAAGCAATTTATTGCCAAAGCTGCAGGCTGTACAGTGGAGAAAAGACTGCATATTGATGGACAGAAACATTGTCTCCAGCCATTCAGACAGAATGAAGCAATCTCCCCTGCTGTGTTCTATTGTACAGGGCTTAGAAAGGAGAAATACATGACTGTGTAATCAACAGGAGCCAAGAATCAGAATCAGGACATGTTCTCTACAAGAATGTAGAAGATGCACACTTTTAACATTCAATATATCACAATAAAGAAAGAAAACACAAATCATTAGATCAACTATTATCAAAAATGTAAAGGTAATATCCGTCATATTGTTATTGTTGTAAATTCCCTAATAGAACTGTTAATTTTAGGCTACGTTCAGACTGCAGGGCTTAACGTTCAATTCAGATTTTTTTGTGAAATCCGATGTTTTTGCGAGGTCGTTCACAATTCCAATTAAATGTGACTTGTATGTGATCCCCTGTGTGAACGTTAAATGGCCCGAAAGTGTCCCACATGTGCACTGGAGGACACGATGACGTCAACCGTAGCGAGCGTGCTCTGTGTTTACGGAAGTTTATAGCTAAAGTGTTAATTTAACTGCTTTTGTATGTGACATTTGGTTGCCATGCCGACAAGTTGATGTGAAGGCTCTGTTGTCAGTTAGTGGTCAGTTAGGAGTCTGGCTCTGTTGAATTGAGAACTGAATTGTTTTGTGCTTGTTTTTGGCATGTGTTACAGCCTACAATAGCCCTTGTGCTCAGAAAATAAACAACTTAGAACTTTGGTATATTTTCTCACACCACAACACTACAATACCATAAATGTCAGGTTCTTATCAGAATATAGATGTATTTTTCAGACAGAAGGTTCACTATAGCTTACTTCAGAGAAATTCACTTTTAGTACAACACAAAATCATTTTCAAGCTGTAAATGTAGATTAGTTCATGGACTGCATAATGCCCAAAGACATGGACATGTTAACTGTATTTGCCAACAATCTTCTGTCCTCAGTATGTTCCACTGTAGGCCTGTATAGTAGGACATACTGAAGCATGCAACATTTTACACACTGTAAAATAGTGTACCACCACATTGGTTAATATTCCACTTCAAAAAACATGTCTCACTCTAGTCTGAGCCAAACGTAAAAGCTTGTGTTGGCTTAACATTAAACAGATTAGTTGTCAGAATGTTGTATGGGTGCATGGGCATAGCAAATGAATGCACAAATAATGAACTAAATACATTGTGAATAAAACATTAGAGCATTAAAATGCCTGGAACAACGCAATGCTCATTAAACAAAATGGCTATAAATTGTTGCACAACATTTTTGCTGGCAACATGTCTGCATTCGCTAGACTGTGGAGCTGGAACCTCAATTTAAAATGATTGAATACAAAGTGACTTAAATAGAGGGCAATGTAATCACTTTTGGCATTTTGTGGGTGCCTTGGCACCTGAGGGCGAGGTGTGATTGAGAGGTGCCAACAAGACATTTAATGGGCCAAAAGCCAATGTGAACTAATTACAAAGGGCAAAGTTTGAGCAATTTACCACTTAACACCATCATGCTAAGAGCTTGTTTGGTAGACTATTCTCAAAGTAACTCTGGGTGCACAGTGTCGTCAACAAGACAAGCAGATGCCACCAGGCTAAGTTACAGGTCAGATCTGTGGAGAGGAAACCCCGCTTACAGTAAGAATGCATGTTTTCCAAGTATTTTTAGCCACAAAAATATCTTTATATGGAGCTCAACAGTGACAGCCTGTTCCTTCACTCGAAGTCAATTTTCCATCCATTTTTCCCATAGACTTTTCAAACAATTCAAATACTAACAGCTCAAAGACATCGCAGAGGCTAAGCAGCTATGTTCCAACTAATATTCATAACACGATTTTTTTTCCAAGACCAAAAGGCTGTTTAAAATGCAAGACTCTGCAAAATGTTTTAATAACTTCACGGTTTATAAACTTTCAGAAACAGATTTGAAATAAAATTATAGGTCTTATGGTCATTAAGTACCATGTAGCTGATTACCCCTTAGCAAACTGTCAAACTTTTTTTTTTTTTTTTTTTCCAGAAAGTCTATGGGTGCACTCACACTAGGACTTTAGAACTGTTCGGTGCTCAAGCATGATTGTGTAGAGTTCTGTGGCCCGCACTCACACTTGCACATCCAAACCAGGCCACGGCATGATGACGTCATCACACAGCACTGTTTGTTTACATGTGCTATCGCTTTTAGCTGAGAAAATATCTATTAGCGGCAGAACTATCTATTAAATTGTGAGGCTGATGTATGTCCTTTTATGATACGTGCTCCTCTGTGAGTTTATAGATATTAAAACAGCTCAGAGCAGTGATGACAGCAGAGAGACGAGAGGCCGCTAAACTTTTGTCTGTCCTTATTGAAGGTAAGGGCAGGTTTGCTGTGTGTTTTGGAGCAGATTTTATTCACTGTTTTCCTCATATGAGTAACATCAGTGCACCTGACAGGGACCGTATAGTAAAGTTGTGCGTGTGTGCGTACATAAGCAACCGTGCTGTGCTTTGGCCCACCTCCTCCAATTGGGCCAAAGTCCCATCCATGCCACACCCGAGTACGGTTTGATAGCTCGCACACTACATAAACGTTCTGCGCTTTAGGGGCGATCCGTGCTTGGGCACGTTTCTAAAGTCCTAGTGTGAGTGCACCCTATGAGTGAGTATACATGCACATCAGTATCACGGTTATGATCGGGTTTTTTAAGTATCCTGGTTTTGTCACGGTGCATGTATCCCGGTTTCCGTATCCTGAATAAGGCAGTATCCCAGTTACGAGAAACCGTAGGTGGTATATTCTGATATTAAACAAACTGATGTGGGCTGCTGTGGTTCTATAGTGATTATGGTTTATATGTTGTAAAGCTGAGTTTATTTATGCAGAAGATTTTAATTAAGAATCTGTTGCAGTGTTTCCGGAAATGTTCGGTTTGATCTGCGCAGTAAATCATAGCTCCTTACCGCTGGTTAGGAACCTCCTGAGCTTCCTATAATTTTTAAGCTTGTGCATTTGTAAGATTGTGTCAAGAAACCGAGATACAGCATTTGATCATGCATACAGGGATATGAGTATCCCGGTTTCTCAGCGTGCATGAATACACAGTATCCCGAATGCTGCCATAACTGGGATATGGCTAATAACTGAAATATTGATGTGTATGCACTCTATGAGAAAAATGAAAGGTAGCTCCATACAAAATAGACCAATTTGATGTAATGTTGTGAAATGGTAACTTTACTGGTGCAGGTGATGGACCCTGCACCAGTAAAGTTACACAGTGCACCTTTATAATGTTTTTGTCTCATTGTTGGTGCTTTCTTATACAACCCCGGAAGCAATGCATATCAACCATTGCAGTAGTAAAAGGTCATTTAAAAGTCTGCTCTCATTTACTTCCTCTCTGCTAATGAGCGCTTTAATAACCCACAACACATGTCCAAAGCAACATGGGACTGACACATCAAAAGGAGGAACGTATACGAGTCTATAAATACAACTACATTTAACTTAATGGTTCAACTGCACTGCCATTTCAAAGAAGCACCACACCGGGGGGGAACAATAGAAAGCGCTGATTCCAATAATGGCTAAGTTTGCCTAGAATAATGAGTAAACTTTAAGTATGCAGACGAGCTAAGGCGTGTACAGCTACAGAACATCAGCTAGTTCCTGATCTCTGAAGAGTGCTGTTAGAAGGTAAAGAGTTCACCATGACACTTTTGCACCTATAGAGGAACCTCACGTCTGCTTACTGATCAAAGTACCCAATGATTTTCTTCACTTAGTTGAGAAGGCTTTGAGTATTGAAAGTACAGAAGTGGTAGAGATATGCTAATTGAAATGGTAATGGTGTATACCTGCACAGCTCACCTTCATGTCTTTAGAAGAAAGGTGAAAACATATAGTTTGAATCCTGGAACTTTTACAAGGGATTTTCATCACACCATACAACAAAGTCACTATAGGTTCAAATTGTATGAAGGCTGTACACAGATCTTACCAAATAAAAAATACAATGTAGGCCAGGGGTGATTTCTTCATTTAAAGGTACATTTTGCTTTTTTGTTGAGATTATCTTTATAAATACTGTAGCAGTGGTGATTTTGTTTTTACATTTTGTTGGTTTGGTCCCATGTTCAGATGTGGAGTAGTCCTGTTATAATCTGGTGGTACTCGGAGGGCCAAATATTTAGCTGGTACTTGAAGGGAAATAAGATCCTCCTTGGCAACCATTATACTTTGACTCTCAAATGAATGCACTTGATTGGTGATGAGTTACAAGTACATATATTCTACAATACATTTATTTAAAGCTAAAAGCATAGGCCTCTAAACTATTGGCTGTTTGTCACAATAGTATTCATGATGTTCCTCCCCCAGTGGAGTCTTACTGGTCAATGAAAACATATATCGTTGCATTGTGTACACAGAACTGATGATTCATACATTCTGAGAGCGCTGTAATGAGCTTCAAACAATAGGCCTTGTCCAGAGATTGACATGAAACAATAATGTAAAAGACGTCATAACTCACTTCATTTCCTGTTCTTTAAATGCAATTAAAGAAGGTTAAAGAAACTGTAAATGCATCTAACGTTAGCTACTACTATATCTGAACAAGTGTGTGTGTGTGTTTTGTTTTTGTTTGTTTTTTTTGTTTTTTTTAATTTACAGTTATGTTAAAATGTGCAAATGGTTAAGAAAAGACAACCCCATTTGACCCTTACAAAGGAATCAGTGTTAAACATATTTGTTGCAGATAACAGATGAAATGTAATTTCCCTTTATCCTTGACAGAAAAACAGCTTCACAAAGATCACAACAGGAAGTGATTATGTCCAGTGGAAGTTATTATATCCCAAATCCAATGTGTGCAAGCCATTTGAGTGCACAGATCCAGCTGTTTTGTAGGCGAGTTGAATATGAGCTTTTCTGTCACAGAACTCCACAATTTATTCTACATTGGGGCTACAGTAAAAATGTTTCATTTTTTAAAATTGTTTTCTAGTAGTAGTGACAGTAGTAGTAAACTCCTTCAACCTTCACACTGTTACCATCAGACAAGCACTACAAAGTCCCTCTGGCTCGCAAAAATTGAAAACTTTTATTCCCTTCTACTCAACATTCGAACTTGTCAGTTATTAACCCAGTTCAGCTCTCTCTCTTTAGTTTCTTCTGTACCTTTTTTTGTATTTTAAAATGTTTTACCGTGACTTTGAGAGTCTTGAAAAGTGCTTCAAATAAAATGTATGTATTATTATTTTCCAGCCATAGATGTTGTCTTTTATTGTCATGTGTTTTTTTAGTGTGTTTTGAATGTTTTAAATGTGTATGACTCTTATGATGAATGTTGTATAGTATTATATTAATTGGTATGACAGAAAATATAATGTATAACCTGACATTTGTATTAAGAATACATTTGAATGTAGTGAAAAATGCAATGAAAGTATGTGTTATGAAGACATTTTGAGATATAGAAGTAATTTTAAAGTAACAAGGAAACAGGTACATGTCTTGATTTGGTGACTTGGTTTGCTCTCATGGGTTTCAGAGTGAAGAAAAATTAGCAACCCCATAGCAATTAACAATTCCAAACAAAATAAAAGATATGTTGAATGGTCAAATGTGAGCTACATAAACTGAAACTTATGGACGACAGTAGCTCAGTTAGAAGAGCGTTTGTCCTTTGACAGTTGAAATCCTGCCCTCGGCATAAACATCATTGGTAGAGCAGTCAGATCCAGATCCATTCAGATTGGCAGTGAGAAGCCAACTCCCACAGATGAATGCTGTCATTGTGTACTTGGGCAAGACACTTAACCCACCTCACCCACAGTGTCTGCGCACATTGGTTTATGAATCTGTCTGTGAATGGGTGAGTGGTTTCTTGATGTAAAGTGCTTTGAGTGCCTTGAAGTTGGAAATGGCAATATAAAAATGTGACCATTTACCATTTTCCATGAATAGGATTTAGAAAATATCATCAAAGAAGCAGAGTACAATGAAATAAAAGTCTACAGTGACTCCAGCAAAGTCCCTCAAATCCTTAATATTTCAGAACAAATAAATAAGACCTTTAGGTGTTAGCTGGTACACTTAAATCTCTAGACGGTCTTCAATAATCAGTTTCAATAAAGCAGAGAAATGAAAGTGCCAGCCAAGTGGAAAAAAGAATACAGGTTTCTTTTTCTATGTCTAAGAGTTAGTTACAGTTGTGTGTCTAATATAGTTATCCCACAAAAAAGGTAATTTGTCCATTAGGTTCAAGTTCAATATTTATTTTACATTTTGCACTAGCCTTGACAGAGTAGTGAGTTGTGCAGAAAATCTGAAAAACTGATAAAAATGTGCTGGGTGTAATCTTCACTTGTGCTAAAACCCAAACAGAAGTCAGATGAACTCGGTAGAATCACTGAACACTACCGCTCCAAGGAACGAAGAAGCATTTATTCCACAATGTAAATTAAGCACAGTTTACCTTCATAAATATTCAGTACACAGATAAAAACTATTGCAATCCTAAGGCTCTTCTTGGTGAAAACAGAAGGTCTTCTCCTCATTCTCTGCTCTGTTTGTAAAATGAGACTCTGCTGCAGTCACATGCTTTAAACTGTTGTGTCTTTATTTTGGTCTGACTGACACCATCTGCAGACCTTCAGGTGTTAATAAGTAATAAGGGCTATCTCTGTGCTCACTGGGTGCCTTTTATATTTTGCTGCTGAACATGGAGTACATATCATGATTCAATGATATGATAACATTGCCAATATCACCATTATTCGACTTTAGGGGCTATGTATTTTTTTATTTTATTATTTTTTATGGGTAGCTCAGTTGGTGTTCACACTCTTGCTCTCGATAAAATATCATTGGTTGAGCTGTCAGATCCACAGGCCCACAGGTTGGTGGTGCGATTCCAATGATGAATGTTGTTGTGTCCTTGGGCAAGACACTTAGCCCACTTCGCCTCTAGTGTCTGCGTACACTAGTGTATGATGAATGTGGGTGAATGGGTGAGTGGCTTGTTCATGTAAAGCGCTTTAAGTATGGAAGATAATTTCTTCCAATAGATTTTGAATTTTAAATGCTGCTGAATTTCTCACTTTGAATGTTTTTTACAGAAAATTATTGAATTATGGAAATATTGATTTATTGTTATTTTTTTATTTATTCTGAATGGCAGTTAATGAAATTATTAGTAAATGTTTAAAATTCAGTATAAAAAAAAAAAATCACCATTAAAATATTCTGCACAAATATTTTCAAGTCCTCAAACAGTCAACATTCAGAGTGTAAAATTTGCAGTGACAAAAATTTTGCAGCAAATATCCAAGATGCCCAGGCAGAATTATATACACTTTTCAGTGTTTTCATTACAACGGTAGCCAACATAAATAAAGTGACTGTAAAGAGGGAAACTGTGCATATGTATGATCTCTTAAAAGTTTAACATGAGCAACCTCCAACGCGATATGCGCACAGCAATCACAGAAAGAACACATATTCCATTGAGTCGTGTCCTTTAGTCTGACAGAAGCTGACCGCATTAGTGGTACAAAGAGGCAGCTGTTTTTTTCAGTGCTTATAGTTTATGCAAATTAGTCATGTGGTTGTAAGATTTGTTTCTGTAAAAAATATACAATGTACACAAAACTGCATTAAACACATTATAAAATCATGGTTGTTTGTATTTTTCCTGGTTTATTAAATATATATTTTTGCGTTTGCGCATTTGTGAGATTATGTCAAGAAACCGGGATACTACCTTTGATCATGTATACAGGATTCTGTAAAAAGAATATCCCGAATACTGCCATCACCGGGATATGGCTAATAACCAGAATACTGATGTGCATGTAAACCCCGCCCAGAGATGAGAACAGCCAATAGGAAACAGCTGCCTCTGTCCTCCTCACTCACATATGATCGATTCCTTCTGCCTGGGCATCTTGGATCTTTGTGGTGAAAATTTTTCCTGCAAATTTTACACTCTAATTTTTGACTCTGGCTTGAAAATATATGTGCAGAATATTTAAAAGGTCACATTTTTATTTGGAATTTGAAACATGTTGAAAAAGTATACTTAAAATTTCAGCAACTAAAATTCAGAATACAAATAATTAATCTTTTTTCAGAGTTAAACATTTCAAAGTGACAAATTCAGTGATATTTAAAATTCAGAATATAATGGAACAAATGATCTTCCATAGAAAAGAGCTATATATACAAAAAGGGTGTGTGTATGATAATATACCTAAGGACATTTTGCTGTGCTGCCCTAAAGTAAAGTACTAAAAACAGCCTTTGTGGGGAAAGTTCTAGTCTAATGTCCAAAGACTATTTTATCTTTGTCAGTGTAGGGAGTCTAACCTCTTGTGAACACATTATATTGACATTGTTGTGATGTTAAATGGGACTTTTCCTTTCTTACTACACATTCAGATTGAGATGTATTGACCAGCTACTGCTCTGTTGAAACAATAAAATTAAAGTGTGACATGTTTTTGAATTTCTGTGAATTTTATGACAGTTGAGTCTTATCTTTTACAGCTGGCGAGGGTAGTCCATCATATTAATGATCTTAGAACTTTTGGTAAAACATAAAAATATAGAAATAAAGAGAGAGGATTGGTGTGAAATACTAAATATGTAAAATGATATAGTGTCTGATTATGCCTGGTGATAAAATATGTTATAAAAAAGTGATTCATTATAAAGTGTATGTATCATAAACCAGAGTTGCTGTCAGTGTGGTTGAGTTTGAATGTGGATGGATGAAATGCAGGGCCAAGACTCCATCTGCTGCTGGTCCACACACAGAGGAAATGCCTTTCAAGAAAGAATCCAATTATCATCATTATAAGGTCACTGAAAAAGTCTGGTAGGGGGCTTGTCATGTTAATGTTATTGCATTTCCTGCATGTATGACATTAAACTCATCTATTGTGATATTATGATTTACACATCCATGTCTCCATGTGAAAATAAAAATAAACGTTTAATGATTAATGTCAAAGGTTAAATGTACAGTAAATTTCTGGAGATGGAATGTCACATGGCATGATTCCCTGGAAATAGAAGGTTAAAGCCTTACTTCGGAACATTCTCTAAGTAGATAGAGGAGTCTTATGAAGGATGGTGTAATTTTTCATTCATCCTGGAGTGGATTGATGGTACTGGCTTGAAGCGCTTCGAACTTACCAGTGCTTCAAGCCAGTACCATCAACTGAAAATGGCTTCTGGATGGGAGCCCACACGTCTTGATTGCAAAAAACAGTCCAGTCCAGATGACCACTGATGAAACCTTTTCTGCAGCGGGATAATCTAGCCATAGAAACAAGCAGGAGGAGACCCTATTATGAGCCAAGTAAGAGTCAGGTTTGTGGAAATGCAAGCCCACTCACAATAAGGATGTACAGTATGTTTTTAATCATAATAAACATAGCCAATATGAAAAAGACACACACTTTTATTTTAATCTACTGTGGCTTTAATAAGTACATTATATGACTTTAAACCAATGATGTAAATGTTGTTTTGCTTTTGATTTGCTTGAACACATAAAACTTTTTCAGGACAGTGGTGGTTCCACTTTTACCCATGAAATGTCTGGGGATCACACTTGACATTGCAGCCAGAATAGACGGTGGAGGTTGGTGGAGGTCCCTGCTCTTCAGGCAAATGTAGCTGTAGTCTAACACACCAGCAGCAGCAGTGAAAACAGCACACAAAGCAATTTTACCAATGGCATCATCTTCCACTGTTTTATGTCAGAGTCACAGGCTGTTTGTACACAAAACTCAATCGGCCATGTCTTAAATATAACTGAATGAAAAGCTCTGTGATTATTTGAGAGACGGAAATATCCTCCCACCAGAGTCACAGCCCCTGCTTATTTCCCATGGTTCCGCAGCGTGCTCCTCATAGTGCTTCATATCGACCACCCGCGGCCTGCTGCTACTGAGGATGAGTCACTTCAAATCAAAGCCCATCAAACATCAGCCTCATAAATGAATAGAGGTGTCAGGAGTCAGATTCGGTTTCTTTTTTATTTTATTTTCACCTTCGCACTCTCTTTTCCGCCCAGTCCCAAGTTTGGCATTTACCGCTTTGCTTCAGATCAGCGGAAAAAAAAGCCAGCAGGTCATTCAATCACTAGCTCTTTCTTTACAAAAGAAACATCAGGTGCTCTGGGGGTGGCTAAGTATATTTGGTTTCTTAAATAAATGCTTTGAAACCTGACTCTGGACTGTGGAGGAGTGGAGGAGTGGAAGTCATTTTGTGATGATGGTAATAAATTGGAAGAACATGGCAATATTCACAGAAAATATAAAAATTACTGGAAATTCAGTTGGTGTTAGAATTTCAGAGTAGCAAGATAATCTGCCAGCTGGAGAAAGAAAATTACATTTAAATTACAAAATTACAACTTCGATTGTATCTTGAAACCTGAAGAAAATTATCATTTTAATTCTAATAATGTACTATTGAAACGAAACAAATCTACGGGATCACGTTGCATGACTAAAAACAAATATGTGTGGCTATTGTGGAACATTATAGCCAAAACATGTAATTTCCATGGAAACAATTAGGTGGGAAGCCCTCCTCCAGGTAAAGTTAGAGTCAGAGATGTAATCCCGCTTATAGTCACATATGTGCTTTCAGGAATAACATTCATAACAAAAACATGCTTTTATTTTAGGCTATTTTTCTTGAAAAATTACATGGTGGGGCTTTAAATTAAAAAAAAAATCTTGCCAAAGTGTCAACAATATGCTGTTTCCCACTCACTAAGCTTTAAAATATCTCAAATTTTATGACAATTACTATGGCTTTGTAAAATGTAAACATTTTCTCCACAACTGTTTCTTATGCACAATTATGATTTATAAAATATTGTGATTATGCAGCTTGGTCATCCACACTGCTGACTCTCTCCCCTCATTATTTTTTCCTGCACTTATCATTTCTCTTTTCTTGCCTTTTAACTGTTTCCTTCCATTAGAACAGTATTGCTCTGAAAGCGACTGGGCTGACACCAGCCTCTATTTGCACATCACTGAACCCAACGCTTTGGATAATGAGCACAATACAATCTGTCTCTCTCTGGTTATTACCTCGATGGTTTGGTGCCACAGTAAATATACAATACTTAGCATTATCCACATAAGGAGAAGTACCGCTCATTTACGTATTTATTTATTTGACCGCTGCCTTTGTGTTGATGTCGAAATCCTTGCATTTACTGAAGTGAACAGCTGTTGTCTGACAAGAATTGCACTGTGTGACCTGTTGATATCAAGAGAGGAATTAATATCTGAGGTTAAAATTAAGGTACATTTTATTCCTCAACATTAGACCCAAGGTCCCTGTATGACCGGAGCAGGAGCTGTGTTCGCATTGCTGGCAGTAAGTCAAACCTGTTCCCAGTGCATGTTGGACTCCGCCAGGGCTGCCCTTTGTCACTGGTTCTGTTCATTGTGTTTATGGAATTTCTAGGCCCAGCCAGGGGTCAGAGGGGGTCCAGTTTGGGGACCACAGGATTTCATCTCTGCTGTTCGCAGATGATGTTGTCCTGATGGCTCCATCAAACCAGGACCTGCAATGTGCACTGGGGCGGTTTGCAGCCGAGTGTGAAGCAGCTGGGATGAAGATTAGCTCCTTCAAGTCCGAGGCCATGGTCCTCGACCGGAAAAAGGTGGCTTGCCCTCTCCGGGTGGGTGGAGAGTCCCTGCCTCAAATGGAGGAGTTCAAGTATCTCAGGGTCTTGTTCACGAGTGAGGGGAGGATAGAGCGTGAGATTGACAGGCAGATCGGTGCAGCATCGGCAGTGATGCGGTCACTATATCGGACCATTGTGGTGAAGAAGGAGCTGAGTCGAAAGGCGAAGCTCTCGATTTACTGGTCAATATACGTTCCTACCCTCACCTATGGTCATGAGCTTTGGGTAATGACCGAAAGGACAAGATCGCTGATACAAGCGCTCGAAATGAGTTTCCTCCGCAGGGTGGTTGGGCGCTCCCTTAGAGATAGGGTGAGGAGCTCAGTCACACGGGAGGAAGACCCAGGACACGCTGGAGGGACTATGTCTCTCGGCTGGCCTGGGAACGTCTTGGGATCCCCCTGGAATAGCCGGAGGAAGTGTGTGTGGAGAGGTACGTCTGGGAGGCCCTCCTCAGACTGTTGCCCCCGCAACCCGACCCTGGATAAGTGGAAGAAAATGGATGGATGGAACATTAGACCCATCTTTTAATGCCACAGCACCCAAGGGCCCATCTTGAGCTTGGCTTTAGCTTAGGGCTAAGATTTTGTCAATTGCACATGTTGATGGCAGGAATTCCACCAAGAAACTTTTTTTTTTTTTTAAATTTGCATCAACCCTGCTTTGTATTTATTTATTGTCCTATTGCTAAGTATGCCGTTACATTTGGGTTCATTCTAATCCAATGTACTGTATTTGTATCTCTTTGACCTCAGTTATCTTAATTTTGTTGATCTCAATCTTTCTTAAATAAAGGTCAACCAAAAGAAACCTTATATTCCTTTTCACAGTAAACAAACCTTTTCACACAAAAATCAATATTTTAGTGTGAATTTAATTAAGCCACATCTATAAGATATAACGGAATTATATTTCCAACACAAATATATAACATTTTCAGCAGAAGTTTTTGAGGTTTTCATCTGTTAACTTTTCTTATTTAATTATTTTATTCATCTTTTTGTTTTATCTCTGCTTTTTGTCCTGTCTGATGTTACAACCTTGAGCTTGGCACATTAACATACAGCAGTGAAATTCAAGTGACTTTGGCTGTGGCAATCCCTAATACTTGTATGTGTATAGAATTTGTGTGTGCATTCTCTATCCAATTTAAATGTAAATGACATATCATGGGCTGTTTTAGGGGAATTTTGAAAGGCCTGTATTGGTGTTTACAAAGGCGGGCTGCACTGTGATCTGGGGATGCATAAAAGTAGCAGTTAATTGAAACTATGAATCAAAGCGCAGCTGAATGACATTTATGTTTCACCGCTCCACAGCACAAAGGAATAAATGCCCTATGCAAAATGAGAGGCCACTGTGATCCAGTTAATAACGATCCCATTATTATTCCATATTTACATGAGGGCGGCGCTGGGATGCAGGGAAAGCACTTGTTGGTTTTACGTTTTATGGTTGGAATGCTACAGTGAACAATTATTGTCTTGTTTTTGCATATTTGCTTTAAAATTGTCTTGTCCTCTCCTCTGTAAGAATTTCAATAAATTATCCAAGGTTCAAAGTGACGTCCTTGATCTTGGCATCATACTGCTATGATTATTTTATTAATCTATGCTTCAATCAACCATTATGTGAAGCCTTGTGATACTATATTGTGTGCTATTTTCAAAATGAATTAAATATGTATCTTGTCCTTCTTTGCTTTTATTATTTTAATGTTTTTTTTTTGTTTTTAATGAATAATGAATTTAATGAAATTATTGTGGGTTTTTTTTATCTTAACTGTCAAACTTATGATATGAATAATGCATTTATTAGTGTTTTATTATTTCCAGGGTTTGCCAGGATCAATAGGACACAATAAGATGGAGATGGTGATATTAAAGTATCATTATTTTGAAGTAAGAAATGATATCCAAAAAAGAAAAGGGGGGGAATTTTAGTTTTGTGACATCAACCAGAGATGTAATACACTATCTTGAGACTGAACAATGTGGGTAAAGTGTCTTGCCCAATGACACAGTGACAGCATGTGCCCCGTGTGCCAGACTTTAACCTCTATTGAGTGTCTGGATTAACAAGTAACATTCAACCCCACCAGATGGATAACAAAACTAATTTCCCTCATATTTCTGCCATATTCTAATTTATTGACATATTTCTTGCACAAGCTGCTGGCTGTTTGTGATAAAGACTTACAGACACATGAGGTAATCGGCTTGTTCTGCCTGACGGACTACCCACAATGCATCTGTGTTAACTAACCTCCTGTATAAATGACTCTCTTGTGTCCTCTTTCAGTGTATGTTGTGGGTGAGGATAATCCACCATTATACATCTGTAAAGAGTGGCGTAGCGTGCCGGGCTGGAGGCTCTTACGCACCGCTGTCATCATGTCCCACTCCATCTGAGAGCTGTGCAATTTCCACTGATGACTGGCCCCGCTCAGTCAAATATTCATTCTCAGCCCTCCAGAGCAGACAGAGGAATCAAAAGACAAACGGCTCACAATACCCCACTTAAGAATGGTATGAATAATCCGTAAATGAGAGCTTTCAGGGGCCTAAATTACAATCCAGCCCAGTAATGTTAGGTTTTTACAGAAGAGAAAAAGATATGTTTGGTTATTGTGAATGATGTGAATAGAAATGCCAGAAGAATGAAATGATGATTTGTAAATAAACATCTATATTTACAAGCTGGAAACATATAAAGTGATTTTGCAGATATTTGTTTAAAAAAAATGGTGAGGTTGTTTGTGCTAACAAAGCCACTGATAGACTTATGGTGGCAGTTAAATGGACTCTATAACATACAAAACACTGTGGTAGAGGTGTGTAATACATCTAATTATCAACTATATAAATAATGTTAGCTGGGAGAAATGCAAAATTGAAAAAAGGATATATCATTAATCATTTTAAAAACTCATCATTTGAAGTAGAAATGGAATGTTCTGCATGTATTCTGTTTTTTAAATATTTGCAGATTTTTTCTTTGCACAAAAATACTTAGAAAGACAAACATTTTTACTGTGATCAGGATCGCCTCTCCACAGATCAGACCTGTAACTTGGTTTGGTAGCATTATGTGCTTGTCACCATGGAGATAGATAAGTTTAATGACATACTGTGGACCATTCTAGCAAAAGACATAACATCCAGAAAATACAATGCAGTATCGGACTCCCCTACAAAGGCAAAACCTTTACTCACCGGAGTGTGAAATTGAAAAAAATTACTTCAAAGTTTCTGTTTTGTCCAGACAAGAGTCCAATAGGTAGGGCTCCCAAAATTTGACAACTAGTTTCTATAATGAAGAAATATTTGTTTATAAATATTGAGCTCAATTGGCAGTTACTGTACTTTGCCTATGTATCATGTGCCAAAAATCTGGAGTCATGCAAAGGCAAAAGGCAGAAACTGACATGATCATTATTTACTTGATTTTCACCATCCTTCCATCCATTATACGAACATCTCACCAAGGTCTGGTCATCATGGTGTTTGTTTGAAATGATATAAAAGAGCTTTGGATTTACTATCTAGTGCTGATCAGGATTGTGCGGCAACATTTACACAGTTAAACAGTTTGACAGACAAGTGACTTTGCAGTATAGTATGTACAGTATGAATAAATATACAAAATATTTTCACATTAAAGACAATTTAAGTGTAATTGAATACAAAGGTATATTTATTTAATGTGTTAAGACCCTGTGCCAAGGCTGCAACAACAAAAAGAAGAGAGAGGTAGGATTTTAAAATTAAAATATATTTATAAACTAAATTACTATCAAAACTTACACTGTTACTGCCTTTTGCACAACTCCTTATTTTTGGCACATGATCTAAAGGCAGAGTACAGAAGCTGACAAATAAGGGTCAAAGGTCAATTTTGAGCTCAGTATTTTTACAATGTGCATTCACAAGGAAAAGAAGGTCTCAAATATGCCCAAAATGATATTAACTCATTTTTGACCAAACATGATGTTATGGCATTCTGCTTTTGTAGGGCAGCAGATGGGAGAGTAGGCCTGAGTAGTCACTGATACTGATTTTGGAACTTTTTCGTTGAACAGTTCCTTTTTGCATGTTCTCTAGACTCCATTTTAGCATTAATAATTTGCAAATACTCCAGTTATAGGCACCCAAGATACATGAGGAGGGACCAATTTGGAACATGTATGTAAAACACCATCTGATCCGCTGGGTTGCATATGATAGACATTATGATTAATAGGGGCAATTCCAAGCAATTACGCGAATAGGCCTTATTGGCGTACACTGGTGTAATATAGATTCTAGTTCAGTCCCAGGTTTGGTCGGTGAGGAGCCATTGTTTTTGACACTGATTACAAAATGACCTTCAGATCAGCTCCGTGTAATTATATGCATGCACGGGAGTCCTTTGTTTGTCCTAAATTAACAAAATGAATGCCGGGGTTCATAAATTTCAGTGTGCAATTGAATTATTATTATTTGCTCCGTAATTGGTTGTAACTCAGCCAGCCCTGTTCATTTGTCTCTAATAACAGATCTGATATGTTGGCAGATTACTGTGCAATGTGCTTTGAAACCGTGTATACTAATTATGACTTCAGGATTTCCATGTTTTTTCATTAAACAGGAAACAATCTTAGTCTGAACTTCTGGGGCAAATGAGAGCAAACAACAAGTGTAAATAGTTTTCTGGGACTCCTCTCTAAAATCTTTTTGGTATTGTGACTTGATTTGTCATTACTGAGGAAGCAAACATTTCTTGCATTTTCATTTCCCTCAGTTTGTACATCACAAAAGATTAAAGACTCAAGAATGCGCAAACTTAATTTCAAAAAGTTGGGGAAAGGAAAGGTAAATCAGAAAAAAAAGTGTACTTACAGCAAACTACAAGCTGCACTTTCAAGAAGGCAACAGATGGGCTCTATGATTCCTAGAACTGATCATTTACTGAATGTCTCTCCCACTCTTCACTCAAGTTCACTGTTCTGACTCAAAATCTTAAAAAAACAAAAATATCTAAAAGTTTTAAGAATATTATAAAGTGAACTGAATCCTGCTCTCACTTACACTTACATTCTTTAGTAAAGACTGAAAGAAAAAGAAAAAAGAAGGACAAAGAAAGATAGACAGATTGGGAGAAAGATAGTGGGGAAAAGAGAGTGAGAGAAATATGGAGAATGCAAGAGAAAAAAATAATAATATGGGCGATACTACACAATGTATCTTTTCTAGTGGGGGTCCACCACCTGCTTGTGTCCATGGAGATATAATTGCTTTGCCTCAAATTTTCCACAGCATGGCATTAATTGTATTTGCAGGTGTTTTTGCTGCACAAAAAAATGAGGACGAGGGAGAGAGAAATGAAGAGAGAGAGAAGGAGAGGGAGGGAATGAGAGGGCTGGACAGATAGAGAGAGAAGTGAGAGAGAGAGGGGTGGCAGAGAAGTGGAGAGAGATGGAGAAAAAGAGAGAGATGGATAGATAGAGAAAGAGAGAAAGTGAGAGACAGAGGAGTGGCAGAGGGGGAGAGAGTGAGTGAGAGGAATAGAGAGAGAAGAGAGAGGCAGAGATGTTAAGATTCACCATAGAGCCCCTCTGTCCTCCTCTGTGCTGTAGCGGCTCACAGCAGGGAAGCACGGGTATAAAGAGGTGGGAGAGTCACAGCTTTTACTTTCACATTAGAATTTGAGCCACGTAAACAAATCCCCAGGCACAGTGACATTTGCCCAGCATACAGACATGCAGGTCAATGCAGTGTCCTGCCATGACCGAAACCCGCTTTTGAAGGGAAAGAGGAACTCATCTTTTCTGTCAATTGGGCTGCAAGTCACAGAGCCATAAAAAAGGTCTAAGGAAAAGAGATCCACACAAGCCGCACATTGTTTACATACTCCTAAACACATTTGGTTTGCATATGGGCACAATGCAATCAAAATTGTTTATGGAAAGTTTCAATAATCTCCATCTGCTTCCATTTCCACACAAAGATAATTAAAGCAATGCCTCTGCCAAGTTAGTAATTGAACAATGTATAGGAGTGCAATGTACTGGTAAGTCATTGTCATTTTGTTTAGTTCTGCTGTTTAGACAAGATTGCTCCTTGTAAAGTGACTGGTAGTTTTAGACCAGACAAACAGGTCAACTGCCAGTTTGACAATGAAAAGAATCCTCAACCTTTTTTTCATTCCAAAATACTTTATAATCAAAATTTGTACCAAATACATTTTACCGATTCGCTGAAGCCCCCGCCTTTGACTGTCGCCCAGATCTCTCTGCATCGGCCCCATATGGATTCTTCCACGGGTGGTGGGTCCACGGGAGGAAGACACCACATCGGTCCTTTGGGCTGAGCCCGGCTCGACCCAGCCACCAGGTGCTCTCTGGTGAGCACCCACCCCAGGCCTGGCTCCAAGGTGGGGCCAATCTTGTGATGTCACTCAGTGGCAGTTTTGAAGTGCACAGCTACCTTTTACTTTTAGCTCTTTAGAGATTGGTAATTTCAGGGCTAAACTTATCTAAATGATTCTAGTGAAAGTGTATGGAGTTTAAAAACACAGTGGAGCATTTCCTTTATTACCACCTGACATCACAAGGTGGAACAGAGTTTTATGAGGCTCTGCAAAGGTTCTTCTGGTACTTGTGTTTTTGGGAACAGCTGGCAAAGACCTTTATAAGATATTTGTGTTTAAATGTCAACAAGTTTGGAGTTGCTGTTTGCCTGGTTCATTTGTAAGTTCATAGGCTTCACTTGATTATATTATCCCATTGTATTTTAGCCTCCATTTCTTGTGAACTGAGAGCGTGACAGAGTGTGAGTCTGAAACAGCAGAGGAAGGCAGCTCTATGAAGGATTATGTTACACCAGAGACACATTATTATCATCTCTTCATTAGGCGAGGAAGACATTCTTGTTGGTTCCACTCTAATTAGCCTGCTTATTTGTGACTGTAGCCGGGTAATGTCAGTTGAAAAATGTGCCTTTAATGTTTAGGCCCATTACAGGAAGCCATAACTCAGGAGAGGATCAGCCTGTCTGCACTGCCACCAGTTACACACACGGCCATTAGGCCGCTAAATTAAGACTGTGTCCGATTACCAATGCATCCCCAGGCTCCAAATTGTCCATTTTGTAAAGGAAATGCCCTGAATTATCGGGCATCAGTGGCAATGGCTATAGGCGCAAAAATGTACTTGACAATTTATTGAGGTTTTCGTTATTTAAGTTTCAGTAATATAGTGAGTCATTCCTTAAAACTATTTTAGGAGTATAAGGGGAGAATATTATATGGTAAATGTAGATTCCTATCTGTTGGTCTCACCCAAATAATCTCTAGTCTCTCTAGTCTCTCTTAGTCTCTAATTGAGGTTTAACTATTGGAAATAACATAAGCCTACAGATACTCTAACTACACATTATCATGTTTTAGGTATCTTATTTTTCATTTGATTGATTGACTTGAGAGCCACTGCTATGGTGGACACACTCCGTGTTTTGGGAAACCTCCATCAGTGACAGGATTTAGCCAATCACACTCAAGTGTAAACTAGCAGAAAATGATAGACTTCTTTTTATTTATGTATTTATTTTACAGTGACATGAAGAGACCAAGAATGGAAATAAATATATGATGAACTTTTTGTGAGCTTTTTGCCAAATTACTCACCTCTCAGTTCAGCTGTTCTAAAGACACAAAGTTCAAATTAAGTAAGTAAGTTCAATGAAGTAAAGAAAGTACAAATTCACTTTGCAGTACATACTTGTGATTAGCTGTAGTGGCTAGTGACTTCAATGTAGTCATGTTGAGCTATTTTTAGTCTAAAGGCTATTACGAGAGAGAAAACTGAAATGTTCTTTTTTTAGTCAGATAGGCTACTTTAAAGTCCTTCTGGTTTAAATGTTGCCCATTAGCAAAGTGGCTTCCTCAAGCATCCCATAATTCCCTGAGCCACTGAGCCCTCAGAAAGGACATATAATTGTATTCATGGAAGTAGCATACCTCCAGGGAATAAAACTACAGCCTGCACTGAGCTGTCTGCCCACATCTCCAGCTCTGACTTTCGGAAGGGGCAGAGAGGCAGGGTCAGCCAACAAAAAGGTCAAAATGAGTTCGTTTGGAAATGGGGCTAAGGCTTACTGGCACCGTGCCCCTGAGCAGTTTACATGAAGTACATTAAGGACCTGTCACAACACTGTTAGACCCCACTGTGAGCTCTGAGATATCTGTATATGGTTCACCACAGTCGCACAGCAGCACAGAGCTTTAATTAGCCATACGCGCATTTATCTTAGTCACAAACACCCACGCTACTGCAGAATAACAAAGCATATTAGACTTTTTTGGGAAGATGAAAAAGTATAGTTTGAACACTGATGACATTTTTGCATATAGCGTTCTAACTTATTATTTATGCATTTATTGACTTATACCAGAAAATGTTTGTGGGATCGAGAGATCTGCAGCCCAATCCTCTTTCAGTAAAAGAAATGGTTTAGAGCAGATTTCAAATAGTTTTGAGATATGAAATTGACCCTATTTTGTGTTAAATAACATACTTTATATTTATACATAAGCTATACACACAAGTATTAAGGACCCATATTACGATGTTTTTCTGATCTATGTTATAATGTTGTTTCTTCATCACAACATACCTAGAGTTGTGTTTTGTTTCATCCACACGTACTGAATTTAACACACAGACCCTATTTAGGCTGAGTTCTTCTCTCAAAAACAAAACACTCCTGTGTCATATGAAGTGCTCCACTGTGTTTTTAAACTCCATACACCTTCACTAGAATCATTTGTATAATTTCAACCCTGAAATTTCCAATCTCTAGTGAACTAAAGGTAAAAAGTAGCTGTTAACTTGAAAATTACACTTAATGAGATCACAAGGTGGAAAAGAGCATTTTTGAGCTTTGGAGATGCAGACAGACTAATAATAAAGTGTGAATGAAACAAAACTTAACTTCAGGTATATTTTTGATGAGGTAACAGTATTATAGACTGGCTTAAAGCTCAAGAGAGTAAATGTTTTGTAATATAGGACCTTTAAAAGTTAGTTTTATTTGTGTTCAGGAAAGTAAAATTGAAAGCTATTTCTAATTTTAATTGAGACTTGATCAAATGTTATAATGACAATTTGATCATACCTCAAGCAAGACAAGTTAACTTGCCAGTATTTGCAGTAATCAGATGTAATGAGGTGCGGTAGGCAAAGATTGGCAGCCAAAACAGAAGAATTAATGAAAATTGACCCAAAATATAAAGCAACTTACAAAACCAAAATATTGTCATACTTTTTGTATGTTTCTGCTATTTCTGGGAGGAATTCATACCATTCTTTCTACCATACCTCTGACTTTTGATAGTGTCCTATCTCCAAAGTTTGTTCCATCATTTATTTCTACTATATCTGTGACACATTAACACCAGCAACAAAACTAGTCATTCAAACAACCACACACCTGTGACAGCCCAGTCTTCTTTTGCCAACCCCCCACCTCCAGCTCAGTGCTTTTCTCAGCGGTCTCCATCCTGTATTGTGAAATTGCCTCTTCCTCTGGGACCTATTCAATCACTCCGGGCTGCGATCCACAAGCTAACGGTCAGTCCACCCAGGGAGAAAACCAATGCGCGCCACTCCTCTGCCCACTATTTGCAGTGGAGGCAGAAGAAAAATCTCCCCTTTGAAGACAATGTATAATGGTGTTTCCTGTGTTACGGAGCACTGCAATGAGTTGATTCACTTCACAAGGACAAAATGAAACTTTTGACTTTAAGCAATTTATGTGATTGGTGGCGAGCCCGAATGATGTGTTATATGGAAAGGACAGATGGAGTCGGATGCGGCGCTCATCTCTTCAAATCAAAATTAAATCAAATGGAGGAGATAGAGAGGAATAAGTGACCAGCGCTTTGGGAGGCCATGTACACAGACAAGTCGACTTAGTGTCTTCATTAGCGGGGCGACTGAAGAACACTGTAGATTGGCCCGGTGTGGTGCAGCATAGTGTCCTTGTCATTAATTATGGATGCGGCGCTCGGTGATACCACACCGGCACCAACTGACCACGGATAATAAGACCCAGGCAGAAATGTGGACATGTACCGGACCAGATTAGTATTCTGTTCGTCTGCAGGACAGGCACAGGGGCGTGAGGTTAGCGGGATAAACGTACAGAGTGCTGGCCCATTACTTATAAGATATTACATGGGCACTGGATAAAGAAATCATCACTGTTCTTTTCTTATCGTCCTATATTAGTTCAATTAGCAAACCAGCATAGAAAGCCTTCCCTAATGAATTCATAATCCTTATGGTTAGATTAAGTTACACTGATTTCAGAATCTTTTTAGTGGTTGTTCTGGTTCAAAGAGGGATACTAGTTGTTTTGGTAACTGGATAAAACGTAGTGCACATTGGTAATCAGCACATGCTGGGAGAACATGCAAACTCCAAACAGATGGACATCCAGGCAGAGTAGCTCAGCTGAAAGTTGGCGGTTTAAATCCTGCTCTTGACATTTAAAAAAATAAATAATAATAATAATCTTTTGGTGTAGCAGTTAGAAGTTGGTGTGACTCAAGCTTCCACAGATTAATGCTGTTGTTGTGTCCTTGGCAAGATACTTAACCCACTTGACTCCCAGTGGCAGCATACACTGGTGTATGAATGTGTGTGTGAATGGGGAGAAGTTCCTTGATGTAAAGCGGCGAAAAGGAGATATATAAAATGTGACCAAATAGTGACCAAGGAACTGAACCCAGGTGCTACTTGCTGTGAGACCAAAGAGATAAGCACTTTGCTACTGTGTTGAACATACAAAATGGTCCGTGCTCCCAGGGCCCATTTATGTCTATGTGCTATGTGGTTACCCTCCTCAGACAAAAGCGAAGAGGTCTTTGTCTGGGACTAAAGAGCTAAGTTCATCAAAACTAGCCCTGACCTCCTTTGGGAAGACACTAACAGCCTCACTCTGTTACTATAAAGAGAAAGAACAAAAAGCTAAATGATTCTCTCTTGCTTTTGTCTGTAGTTGATTGGAGGGTTCACAAAAAGGGTTCTCCATCTCCAATGTTTCCATGGGGATAAGCATTTGGCCCTCCAAGAATATTGCTCACAGCAAGGATGCATTTTTATTTATTTATTTGTTTGTTTGTTTATGTCTTTGTTTATTTATTTATTTATTTTTGTCTGTGCAATAAAAACTTTAAAAACTAACTTTTTAAAAATGCTTTTTTATTTAATAAAATTTTTGATTGAAAGATTTCACTGTGGGGATTTAAAGTGAGATTATTTGTAGTGGAAAAACCTAAATGTTATGAAGAGTTTAAAGGTCCTATAATATGCAAATTTGACTTATGTGAGTAAGTGAGTAAGTCTTGCTCTAATGCTCTTACCTCATCAAAATAGCTGGTGTTGTGTTTTGTTAGATTCACAAATGTTTGCATAATTCTTTATTATTAGGGTGTGTTTATATTTCCAAAGCTCAAAATGCTCTGTTCCATCTTGTGATGTTATGTAGTGGTACTTTTCAAGTTCACAGCTACCTTTTACCTTTAGTTCAGTACAGATTGGCAATTCCAGGGCTGAAATCATCCAAATGATTCTACAGAAGGTGTATGGAGTTTAAAAACCCAACCTGTATTACCATATGACATCACAGGGGGGCAGAGTGTTTTCTGTTTGAGAGAAGAACTCAGCCTAAACATGCAGGGTTCGTATGTTAAACATGTGTGAATGAAACAAATCACAACTAAATGTATGTTTTTGATGAGGAAACAACATAATAACAGATAAGAAAATTGTATAATAATGAGATACATTTTGACAGATAGTATTTTTGTGCTATTGTTTTTTTGTTTTGTTTTTTTGTTTTTTTTTTTTGTTTTTACTTTGATTGGTTGTTTTTTTACATATCATGCACTCAAAAATGACATTCTGAATTCCACCCAGTTCTGTGTAACCATATTCTCCACTGGGGCAGATGCAGACAGCCTAAGTGAGTGACATGGAGATAGCCTGTCTGTGTGGAGTGTTCTTTTATCGCCTACAGCAAGAGCGGAGCACTGGCTGTTTGCTATCAGGACTTTGTTTCAGTGTGTGTCAGTCAGGCCTTCAGGAGCAGATGGGAGGGATAAGAACCTGACAAATGTGTTTCTGGGATTCACTAAGGGCAGCTTTGTGAGATATATCCACTGACTTATCCGTGCATCAAAACACTATTGTTTCATACCATGTCATATTGATAGTGTACTTGTGATAGGGTAAGTATCATACCTATAAACCAAGTAAGTACCACTTTAAGACAGGATTTAATAAATGTGTTTTATTGCCACTAGTTTAGAGGTGTACTGCCTGGTCCGCAACCTGTTCTGTCTCCATGGAAATGTGAATGTTTTGGTTTAAATTGTCCACAGGAGGGTATTAAACTAATCTGTCTTGCATTTAATTGCTCAAAAATATCTGAAGAAACATCCATTCTTACTGTGAGTGGGGTCGCTTCTCCACAAATATGGCTTATAAGCCTCCATGGATACTCGGAAATGGATGGCCATAATGTGGAACATTTTAAGCACATTTCTGGTGACAAGCAGATGACGGACCCTCCAGCAGACAAGTTACACAGTTCACCTGTAATCTGTGAAAAATCTCTCAGTCGTCCAGGTAGAATCCATGACAAAGGAGAAATTCAATTTGTCAACTGTACAAAAGTTTATTTGTTCAAAAAACATTTTGTCCTACAGTCCTATATGTTTTCTTAATTTAAAGTCTATATTAGAGTAAATGTGGATTATGGCATTATTTTATAGTCAAAGTGAACACAGAATTTAGACGAGATTTGTCCTTTGCCATAATTGCAAACTTTTGTGTAGACTTAAATTGAATCAAATTGTATTCCTTGTATTTATTTTATTTTATTTTTCCCTGAGAAAAACCTGAAAAATGCATATTGAATGCTTACAAATGTCAGGACAAACAGCTGATTTTGCCATACAGGCTTAATGTACAATGTAACTCTTTATTATTACTTTGACTTTGACTTTATTTTCACACAAACCTTTTTACAAAAGCTGACTTCATTGTTTTACCAAGGACAATTGACTTCCAATCCAGTAGCTTTTCCACGATAATTACCTTGACAAGATTTAATTCTTACTGACAGAATTCACCCACAGAGAATGGGCCATTGTTGAAAAGTCCATAATAGGCAATATCTGATTTTATCTATACAGCAAAAGAGAAAGGAATCTATTTTTACCTTTTGTTAGGTAAATGCAGACTGTCACTCAGTGAGGCGAGGTGGTATGAGGCAAAGGTGACGTATGGTCTTTCTGGTCACTCAAGAATATTGTTTCCATGGCGATCTGTCACCTGTTTGTTCAGCTGTCACCTGGGCTATTGAAGTGGTCACAAAAGAATGAATGATAATATTTTAAAATAGAAGTGCCCTTTTAAAATTATTATTGCAGTGTCAGACCATTTGAATGTTTGAACTCAACAAAAGGGCTCTAAAGTAAAATGCTTGTGGGAGCCTCCCTGTTTAATACGAAAATGTGTTGGAGATTCAGTATTCAAGGATAACTTTAATATTTTACCTGTAACAGTATACTAAATTGTTTTACAAGATATCTGATGATGCATGCATTATTTCTTTGGCTATATGGCCATGCTACTGGAACACAACACAAGTTTATAATATTTCTAAGTATAAATTGTTTCAGGACCTTTACTTCCTCAAAGGCTTTGAAAGAATGAGCACATGGCACACAGGGAAAGGTCTCTCCAACCACCAATCACATAAACACATTCATAAAGGCAAAGAGTGAAGAGTTTTGCCCAAGGACACAACATCATTCACTAAACCCTCAACTTGCCTGTTAAGTCCACTGCCCTCTCACTCACTAAATGGGACATTGCTACTATCACTCCTACCTTGGCAGTGTTGTTAACATTGTCAGAAAGTAAAATCTGTAAAAGAGTGTGTTTTGAAACTAGTGTTCGTATAAACTTGCTTTTTAGAGCCTGTTAGCCCCATTTAAGAATTGCCATGCATCACTTACCACTATTAAAAATACATAAACTCTTGGCAACCCTTTAAGCCCTGTTGTTCTTTCAGATGTTTGGAGGGCAGAGGACATGCTAATCCGTCCGAGCACTTTTGGGACAGGGGAGCACAACATGGAGGAGAGCAGCCTGCATACACAAACAACCTCACATGAAAGGAGAGATAGGTTAGGTTAGTTTATCTGCCATTTATAGTTAAAGGACCCATATTTAAATTTGATTCTTGTAAGATTTAAGCCATGTTATAATGCTGTTACTTAATCAAAAACATACCTGGAGTTATGTTTTGTTTTATTCCCACATGTTTGAGTAACCCTTTGTTATTAGTCTGTCTACATCTCCAAAGCTCAAAATTCCACCTTGCAATGTCATGTAGTGATAGTTTTCAAGTAACAGCAATGGGCAATTCTAGGGCTGTAATTATCAAAATTATTCTAATGAATTGTAGGGAGTTTAAAGACATGGTGGAGCAATTCCGGTATTATCCCAAGACAACAGAGAGTGTTTTCAGTTTGAGAGAGGAACAGTCTAAATATGCAGGGTTTATTAAACATGTGGGGATGTTTTTGATGAGGAAACAACATTATAACAGATAAGAAAATAGTGTATTATAAAAACACATTGGAAAGATTACAATGATTAGTGACACTGCCCATGCTACAAACTATATATTAGCCAAGCAGGTCTTCTAGTGTAAAGAAGTACCGTTATTTCCAGACTGTAAGCGGCTACTTTTTTTTCACACTTTGAACCCTGCGGCTTATAAAATGATTTGGCTAATATATGGACGGATTATTTGTTTGGCACATTGTTCATTTATATATACAGTTTATGGTTTGGCAACATAACGGATGCATGTCCAGCCTGAGTGTAGAAAACGCCACTGTCTGTGCGGTTAACACATAGATCTAGGGTTAACATGAAGTTGCAGTGTTAGCTAGTGATGTTGTCATCGCACTCAAACAGTTTATCGCTGTGTGATAAAATAAGTTATAATGCTAAATTAACATTAGTGAGTGTGATGCGTCTCACACATATGCGTTAAACGCAGGTGGGTGTGTAAATGATGAGAAGAAACGTCTCAAACTTCCGTAGCTGGACATCCACTCATACCTGATCGATACAACTAACCTAGCCCCCGGGAGAGCCTGAAATCTGCTGAACTCCTACAAGACATTAACACATGGATACGGAGCATAACACTGACATGAGACCAGACAGGACAGCGGTTCTTTCTGCAGTGGACATGCGCGGTAGAGCGGGGGAAGAGACGGGGGTGATGTGCCTAGGAAAATGTTAGTTTGAGTGTGTTTTGAACGGTTATTTTGCTCTTCATACACACTCCCTCCTCAAGGAAAATACACAAAGAAATGCAGATGATGCAGCTTTTAAGTTAAAGGCAAAGGCTTTGGAAGAAGGAAACAGAGCTGCTGCACGTGAGCTCGGCACCAATGAGTTGAAGGTGAGACGTAGGCGACGGCAGTGTGACAAACTGACTCAGTGCAAAAATACGACAAAAGCTTTCAGAGGCAATAAAAGCAGATGGCCCCATATTCAGGTGCACTCAATAGTCCGGAAAGCAGGGTAAACATTAAGCACTGTTTTAAAGGTCCAATGTGTAACTTTTCCGATGAACAGTCCATCACGTACTTTTTTCCATGGACATATTATTGTTTTCTCTGGATTGTTCCTCAGTATGGCATTAAACGTTCTCAATTTAGATCTGTGGAGAAGCAACCCTAACGTTTGAGAAATTAAAACAACAATGCAAGAGACAAAAGACTAGTTTTAATGCCATACTGTGGAACATTCCTGGCAAATCACCAACATCTCCAGAGACAAGGTGGTGGACCCTGTACCAGAAAAGTTCCACAGCGCACCTGCATTGCAATTTAAAAACACTTTCTTGCTTAATTGAGCTAAATAAATAAACCACACATTTCTTGGTAATTAAATCTACAATTATGATAAACTATTCACTTAGCGCTGGCTCATTATGGCATTTCTGAAGCATAACATCTTAGCAGCTCTTGTCTTCACAGAAAAGACTGTTAGCCTATCTTTAAAAGCCTCTTGCATCTCATCCATATAAAGAGTGTTACACCCTTTTGAACACGCAGACAAAACTATTAGAAATCTCCAGTTACCGTGGCTGCTTTGACCCAGAGTTTCCCTTGTTAATGCTTTTGTAGATTGTCTTTCAGCGACTAACTTTTAAAGAAAAATAGATCCACTCTGTTCCCTGGAGTTTTCCCTATCCATATGTTCTTAATGAGACTACACCAGCTAGCTAACACAATGGGGCTCTCTCTGTTTGACATTGAGCTTGGGTATTTGATGCAGACCACATGAGTAGGAAGTAACTGTTGGTAACTTTTAAGACCGGCATCATTATGATAAGAATGTTATTTTAGTCACGTAGTTCATTGGGATGTGAAGGACGCTGGGGATAATTAATGAAAAACAATGGTCAATTAAGCATTTTGCAACTCTACGGATTCTTGGGTCAATAGTAATGTTATAAATGACCGGGTATTGGCTCAACAAAAGGGCTAGGCAATTAATTATAGTAACTAACAGCCAAGTCTCGACCAAAGAATCTACAGTTTTTCGTAATATAGTGACAGACTTTCAAGAGGTGAGTAGTTCCTTCACTGACCCCTTGTGGCTGGAGTAAGTATCAAAAAATAATTTAATCTTTTATTATCACCAAATGTGAGCCAGCAAACATAACCTCTGTAAAATTATGAATTATTTGTCAAAACAACTGGAACTAAAGTGGAGGATGCAACTTGTGGTTAAGGTTCGCCATGTGCTTGTCTCTGTAATGATGTAAATGTATTAACTAGAATGTTCACAACATGACAGTAAACATATATGTCTTGTGTCTATTCAACTTCAGGTGTTTTTCACTAAGAATACTGTAAAAAAGCATGCATTCTTACAGTGACAGGTTGAATTTTCATACATATGACCTGCTACTTAACCAAGTGCCATTATCTGCTTGTTGGTATGGAGATAAATAAGTTTAATGCCATTCTGTGGAACATTCTTGGCAAAGCAAAAACATCTATTTGGAGAAAAGTAGGTGGCAGACTGTTGTTATTCAGAAAAGTCAGGCAGTGCACCTTTAAGCAAAGCAGGGGATTCACCAGAGCACACTTTTGACGACTGATCATTATTTCCAAATCCAAAGAAAACACGTGTGTTTTAAGAAGGGATTTACAAGCAAGTTTGTATATTAATTTTGGATTTATTTTCCTTCATACATTGATTGTGTTTACTACCCATCTTGAAATGATCATCAATTTACAATGTAACATTTGTAAACAATCTTGCCCAGAACAAGAATGTATAGACAGACTCATATCAACATGTTTTTCTTGGAAACTTAAAGTTCTTCTTGCATTATTCCACTATGTTACCAGCCTGTCTATCTGAGGAGATGTGTGGGTGAGGGGTACGTATGGTTCATATGTGTTCATTCATGCAGGTGTACACATGCCATCTGTTTGCACTAGATACGCAGTCATGCCTCTCGCTCCAACATTACCTAAAGCTCACGGACAACTGGGACTACTGCACAAACACCCTGCTATCCCTATCCTAGCACACAGTGCATATATAGCCTACATTACAATATGGGTCATGAATAATACAGGTGTGAACATGCTTGAATTCATTTAATAAAACTTTTCATACAGGTTCAATGCAGTTCAAGAAACATATAGTACATTTGGAATACAGCATTGTCAAATTAGGTAGAAGAACAAATTGCTACTATTAATTCCTTTCATAGCATAATTAAGAATGTAATTGAAGTAATTGGAGGTCTCTTGAGAAATTATTTGAGTTCAGATATGGCGATTGTGTGTTGTTCATTCTTTTGATCTATGATTTAGATTGACAGGGAAAGTGGAACAGCCAATAGAAATCTCTCAAACTTTGGAAGAACATGTACTGTATTTTTTGGACTATAAGTCGCACTTTTTTCATGGTTTGGGTGGTCCTGCATCTTATACTCCAGTGCGACTTATATATTAAAATTTTTACATTGACAGCCGCGAGAGACTCTAGGCTTGCCTGCCAGTATCTGCTACTCCTATTACTCCTGTGCCTCTGTCATTTCGCCCTCTACTGTGCATGTCTCCTGCAGAAATTGCCTCTGTCCTGCTGCAAGTAGTGAAATATGCAGCCGAAAATGGCAATCAAGCAACAGAAAGAAAGTTTGGAGTGAGCAAGAAACTTGTGAGGGACTGGTGGAAATCGGGAATGGAGAACACAGCTTCACGGTAACCGGGCGGGTGCAGCATGCAACTTTTGTAGAAGTCATTGGATGGATCGACAAAGCCTGGACTTCAGTGACAACCAAAACCATCCTGTCGGGATTGAAAAAGGCCGGACTAATTCTAACTGGAACTGATCCTGAATCTGAAGACAGCTATGCAGAAGTTTACCTCCGGACATCATGGAGTTGCTCAAAAGTGAAACCAAGGATGAAGAATTCAATGAGTTTAGTGATTTGGAGTGAGATGGAGAGTTAGGTAAACTTGTTCTGTTCTGTTGTTTATGCTGTAGTTATCTGAATAACTGTTCACATGTAACGTTAACAGCCTGTTGTTCTCTATTCTATTGTAATTAATATAAAGGGCCTTTCAAGATGAAATGTAGGTTCCTGGTCTCTGATTTTATAAAATAAATTTTCCCCAAAAAGTGCAACTTATAGTCCGGTGTGACTTATATGTGCGTTTTGTTTTGGGTTTTTTTTTCTTCATTACGCATTTTTTGGCTGGTGCGACTTATAGTCCGAAAAGTACCATAAATCGAGTCTGGGACCTTCTAACTGTGATCAAGAATGCTAACCACTTTGCCATCACCAATAGACATACTCATCAATCTGGTTATGTTTAGTTAGGTATAGAGTATCCTTAAAAAACTCCAATCACAGTCTTCCAATATTCACTTCCACCCTGTGAGTTCTCCTGATAAGATTAAATACCATCAATGATATTATCCTCTATATTCTGTGCATGTCTCAGTGGGCGCCCCATTGTGAATAAGATTACAATATTGGCAGTTTGCATGTCAGAATGCCATCTCCTCTGCCCCCGGTCTTCTCTGCTAGTCCGGAGCTGCCAGGGTCACGTTCTGGATCAGTGCTCTGCCCAGATGGCTCCAAACACTACTTCTATCTCTTTTTCTCTTCTTCCCTGGCTCCATCTTTCTTCTCTTTTAAACTACCACCCACCAGCACCCTTTTCCCTTTTCATTTGATCGTTGCAGTGTGTCTGGTGGTGTGTCTATTGCCAAGGGCTTTGCTGTCAAGCCTTTGCTATAGACCTGATGGCTGCGGAACATTTCCTATATAGTGAAAGACCATCCTGACACATCATCAAACTGATAGGACCGTATAGATTCTCACATGTAGTGGTTAGCTTTGTTTGTTTACCTACAAAACAACACCAGGTTGGAATATTTTGAGTATTCAGATTGAGACAGCATGTCACTAAGTATTTGTGTTCTGAAAAAAAGTAAATAGGCTTTGCCCTTGACTTCTACTCTAACTAAAAAAGTTGTTTTTCTATAAACAAAAGAAACTAGACTGGCAGGAAAACAAAGTCAGAGCAGTTTCAGATTATAACTCCTTGAGGCAGGACTAATCTTGCTCAGTGCAGTATAAACTTCAGCTTCCAGATTGCAGAAGAAACATATCGGTTTCAAAATCAGTGTCCAGATCCCTCCTAAAACCACTACCAATCCTCCTCCTCCTGGACAAATGAGGAATTACTCCGACTTGTATAACTTTTATAAATCTCTCACAAATATTTGGAATTCACGTTTAAACTTTTGTCTTTAAGAACCAGAAATCTGTAGGCCTGTATAATAGCTCAACAGTCAAAACCCACCAAGGTTCGAGAATTACATTTCCCATTTAATTTTTTTCTATCTTAAAGTATAAAGGCATGTTGGAGGATATGTGATCACTATAAGTACAATATAATATATAAGTAGGCAGTCTGTTGAGCACCATATGATGCTGAGTATATAGAAATCGTCATTTGTAGAGAGGTGAAGGACAAAAGGGGGACAACATCATGATTTCAGCCTCCATGTGGCAGAGGTGGCAGATGATAGTACAGCAAAAAAGAAAAAAAGATGGACAAGACACTGCTTTAAAGGGGACATATTATGTAATACTCTGATGTAGTAGTATGTCATAATGTTGTTTCCATATCACAGACATACCTGGAGTTATGTTTTGTTTCATTCACGCATGTTTAACACACAAACCCTGCATATTTAGGCTGATCAGTTGAGAGGCAAATTTGTGATAGACAGACTTAAGGTGACCAGAACAGGGTTGAAACCTCTTTAGCTTTGGTGCTAACTTGTAAATGTAACAATGATATACTGTACATCCACTGCACATACTCAACAATAAATCTTACTTTAACAGAAGGCACCATCTAAAGGTAATTAAGGCAGCTGTTGGAGTAAGAATAATGTGTATTTGATGTAAATTGAGCTGTTTATGTGTTGCTCTTCTTTTATATGAGTCTCGAATCAGATCTGAGTCAAATCAATGAGCTGTAAAATATAAGAGTTTCCTGTGTGGTCCCAGTTCTTTATGAGAGAGCACTTTCCCAGACCTTCCACGTGTCAGGATGCTTTATTGGGCCCACTCTATGTAAAGCAATAAAAAGCTATTGCATTACAAGGAGGGCACGATCGATACATCATCACTGATCATGTGACGCAAGCTAAACAACAGCACATTTACAGGGGGCCGCCACACACCTCCTGATGCATGTGTTGTTAGTGCCAGCTATAATTATCCCCATTATGAGGTGAATTCATTTAAGTGTGACCCCTGATGAGGTCACGGTGAGCAGACTGTGAGATTGGTCCCAGAGGATTTATTATCATGGACACTCTGTTGCAGCAGGAAATGTACGATCAATACGGTTCATTTAGTGAAACACATGTGTAAAGGGTGAATATTTGAACGTCTATTTGGCTGGTTTGCTATGGTAGGAGACACATTAGACAAATCATTATGCTCATCTGACAGTGTCTTCATGTCAGCAGATGCAATATGGGGCATCAGAACTCTGTAAGTTTGATCCTCGGGCAACTTATAATATATATATATAGTTCTAATGCAGTCTTTGCAGCTCAGTGAGTGAATTTTGAAGGTTCTGAGCTTTCACATGAATTATAGTCTATTTAGGTATTTGTCTTCAATAAGTAGGTGAAGTTCTGGCAGCCCAAGTTCAGCTAGGACTGCAGTTCCCTTTTAAACTAGTAAAAGTTAAGCTGTTTATTTATTTATTACATATTTTCCAAAGTAAGTATGTTCTTCCATGTTGAGCTTGACAGTGTTTTGAAACATACGTGGTTGGCCCCAATGGGATTTATTATCATGGACTCTCTTGTACTTGAAAGCATGTTGTGCACCTAACATCCAATCAGGTCTCATCATTTAGTGGAAGACACGTGTTAAAGGTGAAAAGTGCACTTCCATTTGGCGGGTGTTTTCTTGTAAAACATACAGGGCAGCCATTAAAGTCATCTGCCCTCTGCAAACAAAGTCCCTCTCTAATGCTTTTCTGCTGAACAGGGATGGAAAGGGAGTGTGTGCTATTGTGTGCTGCACTCTTAAAAGCGTGTAGGTGGATATGAGAAGGCCAATTATAGTGTTACTGCTCTGACATTGCCACAAAGCCACTGTTTTCTCCAAACTTCCAATCAATATCTCTCGAGGTGTGAATGCATATGTGGCCAGTCTAAGTGATAGACTATATGTATTTCACTGTATCTACCAATCTCCAGTGGCCCATCCCCCAAAGCATATCTCCCAGGACTTAATTACAACATAACCATTAGGAGCCAGGGCCTGCTGCTCTCAGCTGGAATTGGCTTTTAATTGGACCACCTTAATTGTTTCATTGCACTCCGAGGTAGAATTTAAAGCGTCTGCAAAAGCTGACTTTGAGGTGGCAAATGCGGATCTGAAATGTTGGGAGTTTTTTCTCAGCTTGCACCTCAGCCTGACAGACACGCTGCATTATTAATGACTCTAGTTTCGTTGCATATGTCTTCTGGCACTTCTGCTGTCTCCTTACAAACACTTACCATTCAAACAAATTGTGCACCCTGGCTTCTCGAGACTCGAATTAATAATTGGTGCAAAGAGCCAAAGCTGTAATTTGTTAAATGGAGGCTAATGGTAGGGGTGTGTTCCCTCTTGACTGGGTTCACTCACAAGTTAAGTGGCTTATTTAAACAATTTTCACAGATAGGGATGTGTAGCGTGCTATGCTTAGTGTGGTGACCTTTTCGTCCTCCATTATGGTTAGGTTAGTAACAAAACACTCTGTCCTCTGCCCTTGTCAACAGCCCTTTACCTGCAGTGTCCTCTTTAGCGAGTTACCAGCGCGCGGAGATAACAAGTGTCGCCTCAGCAATGTGGCGCACAGCTTCATAGCAACACTAGGTGGCAGCGTAATGATCTCAGATACAGACCCTGCTCGTGAGAGAAGTAAACCACAACGCACATGGTGTAACATTTAGGTGAATGTGTTATTTTAATTGTCTTACATGATACACATTTAAGATGTACTTCATATGTGCTCTTTTTCCACAGTGATAGCAGGGCTATCATGCTGGAGGTGTTCTACATGCATCTTTGCGGTAAAAATGTTCATTTACCATGATGACACAACGCACACATTAGCAAACAGTCTAAAAACCTTTAAGGTAGTCTGAAAACTCAACAAAATACAACATTTGTTCAAACAACACATTTCAGGAGCCTGTGATCAAAACAAGCATTCATGGTCGTGTTAGCCCTCACCTGTTGTAGTTCCAACTAAATCAGTTCTTTTTGGTCAAATTGTGTTTAATTAAAGCTCAGATTAGTCTAACAAAGCCTCAGACAGAGCAGTTATCATCACATACCCCAGGAATATTGACAACATTATCTGCAAGGTATCAATATACAACAAATTAATATTTATTTTATTTATTCAACTGTCAGGTATTTCTATTGCCAAAGAATACTTGTCTCTATGGAGTTTGCTAAGTTTGCTATGAACTATCAATTAATTTACATTTACGATGGGTACATGGTTAAATTGGTTAAGATTAAGGGTTTGGCCTACAGGGGTCCATAATAACAAAGTCCACAGTAAGTGGTGGACCCTTCTCCAAACAGCCACTGGTGTCTCATTGAGCTTTGTCAGTTCATGGAATGTCTGTCTGTCTATGTCCAGAAAGTGTATCATATTTTACCTGGAGCAGGCTCGATAAGCTGTGACTTCAGGAGGATAAGCAGTGAAGAACGAGTGCTTCAGCATTTAGTGATAAAATCAAGCAAAATAGTGGTTTCTATTACTTTAAACATGAGCACTGCAATAAAAATAGTTTTGGCTTCACCTCAGAATGTCTCATTTCTATGCTAGTAACTCATGATTTCTCTTGGATCATTTTAGGCATCTTATCATGCGAGAAGGACTGAGGTGGTCATAACACAACCTAGAATTATTTTAGTACTGATAAAATTATAGAGCTGAAAACACGTGTGCCATTGCCTTTTGAAACCAATTTACAAAGTACACTGTGAACCATTCCCTTCTACAAGTCCTATGTTGTAAGCTAAGATATATGCCACTGATGCTCATGGTCACTTTTGCTGAAATATTTTGCCAAATGAGCATATTTTAGCTTGATGAGGGATTCAGTCCATAATACCCAAAGGAAAGCCATCATGCTTATTCATTTAGTCACAAATATGTCCATTACAAGATCACCTCAGCACAAGTAACCCAAGCGAATAATTTTGTCCTGCAGTTTTGGTCTTCAGTGCAGCTACTAGTATTACAGTATTACTAGTATTACACTTGCATCCTTTTCCCTAGGTATTTGTGTACATTAAAATGCATGTCTTGCTAATTAAATGTAACATGGAAACTCATGTTGCAGCAAATACCTGAACTGAAGCCCTATGAGCAGGAGTGGAGTGTATGAATGTTAAGGATAGATGAGGAACTGAATGGTCCTTTGGGTATAGTGGATGATCCCAGGGGAAGGAAGGTCTTTTAATCACATTTCCATGGAAACTGTTTATAGCTTTGCAGGGTTAAATGTTTTGACCCAGAGTTTAATGAGAGGCTTATTAAAAAAGGGCTGCTACAAAAAAGGATTGCAATTTTTTGAAAACTGAACACAGACTGGGCTAACAAAATAAGTTTTCACATAAACAGTGATTTTTTTCAATAATATCTGTGTGCATGATTTACATCGTCCATATTACACAAATTTCTGATCAATGTTACAGTATTGTTTCCTCATCAAAAACATATCTGGAGTTGTTGGAGTTCTTCAGAAAACACTTCCACCTTCTGATGTCATACGGTAATACAGGAATTGCTCCTCTGTCTTTATAAACTCCATACACTTTCACTAGAATGATTTGGATGGTTTCAGCTCTGGAAAATCTACTGAACTAAAGGTAAAACTTAACTGTCAACTTAAAAATTACCACTACCTGACATCACACGGTGGAACAGAGCATTTTGGCCTTTAGAGATGTAGACAAACTAATAATAAAGGGTTATGTTATTTAGAAGGTAACAACATTATAACATGATTTAAAGCTCACTAGAGTAAATTTGAACATACATATTTTTACATTATTTATTTAATGGGAAAAAAACTTACAGGTTTGATGAGTTTGATGATAGACATTGACGTACAGCTCTTGCTAAAATATATAGTAATAATACTCTGTAAAGATAGTATGCACAGAGTTAATAGACCATCATTCTAGGTCAAAAGCTTTGGCACCTTTTCACAGACATTTCCCGCTGCACCTAATGGGAGGCTGCCAGATCAGAAAATATCACAACACAAATGTATCTCGCAAATCAAAACGCAATGGAGTCCGAGATGTTTCTCAAAGCGCAGCATCCATCAAATTTAAGCCAGATGAAGGGCTGAAATCAAAAAGCAATCTCACTGCAGAATAGTGTAGTGACACATTTGAGCGATTTGTGGAACGTGCCCACAAAGAGATATTTTACAAATCCACTCATAACAGTCACCAACACCTGGAGAAATACACAGTGCCCTTGGTCAGGTTGTGACAAAAGGAGACGGAAGTGTAAAACCAATGTCACAGAACATTTTAATAGAAAAGCAATCTCTTGTTTTTTTTTTTAGGTTACTCCAGCTGTTTTCTGGATTTCAGCACAGGGTCACACCTCTGCAACTGAATAGACCATTAAGTTGTTTTGCTCAAGGACAAGGCCCAGAGAGAACGGGCACTGAAAAGCTCTCAATAGCAGTTAAAACGCATGTCAAGGTTAGGCAACTAAAGTGAAGACATGTGCTTCTCCGTCAAAAATAGACTATTGTCACTCACAGGTTATGCAGAAATAACTATAGAGCAGTGTCACAAAAGCAGCTTTATATTCAAAGGTGATACATTTACCAAGCATATTTTCAATTTTGTACTGTTATAGCTTCAGAATTGAACTTCTTTTAACCTCTTTTTAACAGCCTATAATAAGCTGTAAAGGCCAAGAATGTTTTTATTTGCAATGGTGCTGGAGAGGGGGTGTGTGGGAGTGAAGAATGTTCAGGTTGATAATCTTGTGTGGACACAAATAATTCATATAGTTTGTTTGTATTTCCTTGCACATGTGCAGCTTTTTATTGAAAATAGACTTTGATTTTTGAATTGTTGCTGTAAAAATGTGTTTTTGAGCATTCATAAAGACTGCATTGCATTGTCATAAATACAATAAAAAAAATAACCCCTTATAAAGAATTTGACTAATTATTTGCCACTGTAATTGGAAAACACAAGTACACAAGTATTTTATGTAATGTGTTTGCAGACTGATGAACCTTTTGAAATGCATGAAACTGCAACTGACATTAAGGATATTGCAGTTTCAATCTCACGTTTCATTTCCCTTTACCTGATTACCAGTTTCATTTGCTTAATGTTTTGTTAAAATTAAAAACAATGAAACAAGCTCTCTATATAATTATAAATAATTGCAAGTATAGCCATAATAGTTCTTGCACAACAAAAAAGACACACAATAAATGAAAATGAAAAATTAAATGATTGTTAGTAAATATGTGTGTTTATTTGCATTAAAAAGACCAGTATCCAACTTTCCCTGGAGAAGGCACAACAGCTGAATTAAAGAATGGGTGATTCATCCACTGCCCACAATGCACTGACAGAATCCAATCCACAATAAAAACTATTGCGCCCACTGCACTGTACTCTGTGTCCCAAATTCTAAAGTGTGGGAGTCGAGAGGACCCTATATCATCAAAGTTTGGCCTCTCCCTCTCCCCATTCTTATTAAAACTGCAAAAATGAGCATGAGTGTGTAAAAACTGTCTCCAGCAACAGTGTAACTCTTTGGGCCTCTATATAACTCTATAATCCAGTTGTATTCTAGCGTTGGGGCTTTGCTAATGTGTAGAAGGCATGCAGTGGTGGGTACAGTCCAGGCCAGTCTCCTTATAATGAGAAGTGTGACTGCTGGCTCCGCTGAGAGATCATTAGAGACTATAGCAGCACGGTGAAGGACAAGCTCCCTTCTGAATAAGTCCAATCTGTCCTTAGACCAAAGGGAAAAACTGCACAAAAAATACAGTAAATCTATGTTAAAAGCAACTGTCACACTGTAAAATCACAGACATGTTAATTCATCATCTTCAGGTGCAATTAGCGATCATATGTTTCCCAGTGCTAATTATGAGAACGTGATGGTTGTAGTGGCACCATCGTTGATCATTCTGAAAGGTTCCTGTGTGATATATGTGGTTGTTATGGAGACAGTTGCCTTTAAAGCCCTCTATATGTCCCGCTTTTTGTCCCAGTGACATCAGATGGAGACACAATACAGCTATAAATGACAACAAACAAGTTAACAAGAGCATTGTTTGTATGTGTATTGAATTTAAGTCAGTGTCAAGTCTTAGATCTTAGCAGGTGAAGTGCTTCGTGATGAAAATCAGACCACTACCACTGTCTTCATGTATTTAAAAACAATTTATCTGTGGCTGAACATAGGCATGTCACGATAACAAGTTTTAAAGTCCAATATATTGCTGAAGTAAATATAGATGATACGATTGAAACTAAACCATAAAGCTGAATTATTCATTCCAGTATTCATTCATTTATTCAAGTATTTTAAACGTACATATTGTTAAATATTGTTGAGCTGTAATAAATAAATGTCAGAATGCAAAACTTCAGTAATTAGTTTGTGTAATTTTAATTCATAATTCCACTTTCTACATTTTCAAATCTTATCATATTACACAGAAAATGTCCCATGATGAATATTTACCCCCAAAAATAATTGTTCTGTCATGTATTGAACTATAAGTCGATACAGTAATTATGGTGACAGTCCCAGCTGAACCATTTATGAAAAATATACAATTGCAACAGTTCTTACTGACAAACTGACATAAGAATCACTTTTCAGAACACATTTCAATGAGACAAGATATTTTGTTTTTTATGAAGGAAAAAAAAAAAAACATGGTACTTCAAATTGCGATTTCGAGTTGATTTCAATAAATTTTTGAAGCCCTAATTTGATCTATTAAAAACTTGAAAGAGCCCTGTGAGTCATTACATGACACTTTGGGATGAAAGTTGGTGGTCCACCCTGTTTAACTTTTCCACCTAAAAAAGTTGTGCAAGTTAAAACATGTATGGATTTAAAAACTGCACAGGAGAAGTTTTTACCTGTGATTCAACAATCCAGGCAACATGCAAAATAAACATTTTTGAGTAAAGAAGACGATTTTGGATAAATGGATTAATGAAGCAAGCATCAATAAAGTAAGATACAACTCCAGGTATGTTTTCAAAGGGCTCATAAAAGCAAATTTCCATAATTAATTACCTCCGCCAAGGAGGTTATGTTTTTGCCGGCATTTGTCTGTTTGTTTATTTGTTTGTTTGTCTGTTAGCAACATAACTCAAAAAGTTATGGACCGATTTTGATGAAATTTTTAGGATTTGTTGGAAATGTGAAAAGGAAGAACTGATTTCATTTTGGGGGTGATCCGGAAAAAATCCTGGATTCTGGATCACTTTGAAATTTTAGTTAACATTATGGTAAATGGGGCCAAAAATTTTGTTTCTCAATATCTCGGTTAATTATTGACCAAACTCCATGAAATTTGACTCAGGGATGGACAATGGGATCCTCTATCATATTCCAAAGGCTGATCCGGATCTGATCCAGAAGACTGATTTTATTGCAATTTATATAAAAAATGGGGGTAGTCCTTGGCGGAGGTCTGCGCTCTCTGAGTGCTTTTCTAGTCTGATCTATGTTACAATGTTCTTTCCTCATCAGAAACATACCCAGAGTTGTGTTTTGTTTCATTCACACATGTTTAGCAACAAACCCTGCATATTTAGGCTGTGTTTTTCTTTCAGTGCTCCACTGTGTTTTAGAAGAGTGAAGCACTTTCTAAAACACCCCTTAACTAGAATAATTTGGACGATTTCACTCCTGGAATTTCCAGTCTCTACTTAACTAAAGATAAAAGGAGCTGTTAATTTGAAAAGTACCGCTTCATGACATCACCAAGTGGAACAGAGCATTTTGAGGTTTGGAGCTGTAGACAGCCCAATTCAGGATTACTCAAACATGTCTGAATGAAACAAAACACATCTCCAAGATTTTTTATGAGGTTACAACGTTCTAACATGGCTTAAAGCTTAAAAGAATAAATGGCGTGTTATATAGGACTTTTAAATAAGAGGTTGACTTTTGGGTCATCCTGGCAGTCAGCTTTGACCAGTCTGTGAAACCTCCTATACCCCTATCTCTCCTTGGACAGCAAAGCCCTGTAAACAGAGGTGTAACTGTGTGGGATGACCCTTGGGAGCAGAGCAGGGTTAATTGTGGGGATGCTTTCCTTAATGAGCATCACACTTACTAATTCTGATGCTCATTAAGACAATGAAGTGGTGCCACGGTCGGCATTCGCAAACAGCACAGAAATCTGCAGAGCTATCGATTGGGCTCCTGCACCACTGCACGGAAAACATTTCTATAGTCAAGGACGGAGGCAGTAGACGAGTGGAGCGCTCTTCTGTGGAGTATAAAGAGGCAGGCTGAACGTCACAAAGTGGGTTTTTAATCACATGGCAGTATAAGCTTTCATTTCAAAGTACAGGCTACAGCTCTTTAGTGTCAGAACTGCTATTTCGATATAAAACTTTAGGGCAGGGAATCACAGGGTATCAGTTATGCCAATAATAATTATATTTCACAGGATACAACACAACATTTTGCACCATTATTCATAATGAACCAACTTCATGTATTTTTAAAGGAATGCCAACAATTTAATAACATTTTTAGTTTTTTGTGTTCAGTTGACTGAAGCCATGGGTATAATGTAAAGGCAGCTCATGTGACAGATAGCCAAAGAGCCCAAGAGCAGACACTGGTCAATGGGGAAACAATAGATATTTATTACAGAAATGCTTCCAGGAATTTACCAGATCAGAACAGGACAAAGCAAGATCGAGCAGGACACTGGAGCAGGTCGGAGCAGGAGACTGAGGCAGGTCGGAGTAGGAGATCTGAGGCAGATGGACAAAAGGTAAGTATTCGAGTTACAGGTAGGTATAACAAATGTAGCTGGAACGTAGCACTGACTGAAAGAGTATTACGATCTGGCAGCGCTGAGCTGGCTTGAGTGGCTTTTCAACCCTGTTGATTGAAGAGTGGGCTCAGCACACCTGTCTCACAAAAAACACAAAAGGGGAGGGGAAGGAGGTGGCCACTCAGGGAGTGGCAGATGAGGTCAGAGGTGTTTGAGGGGCTGTGACAGCTCAGACCAGTGGGCACACTGTCTGCATCTAATTATAAATTAATTTATCGATCATGAACCCAAGCTGATTTGTTATTATCTAGTGTTTTTGAAATCTTTAATGTATTGTTTTCTGCTTTATTTACAGTTAACTTTGTTTTATTTGAGTTGTATACAGTATGTCTCCAAATGATTGAACCATGACTTGAAGTTAAAGCTGTAAAATGTGTTTACATTCTGAAGGAAAATATTCTCCAAACAAAATGACCTCGGTGTTGAAAGTTGTATGTTCCATAACTCCGGTGTCAAATGTTAGCGTCAGAAAATATTCACCATCAAAAAGGATTTTTGTGTCTTTTATGCAGCTTTTGAACCCTGTGAGTTGGGAGCATCAAAGTGCCCCACATGGTGTCTAATAGAAACCTATGGCTACCTCTCCGACTCTGGTAAAAGTTTGCAGGGTAAATTTAGGATTCCGAAGCAAGGGGATTGCAATGTCAAGCTGCATTGGCTGAGCAATGCATTATACTGTCAGTTTTTCTCAAAGCTGTGGCTCTCAAATATATAAATGTCACAGACTTTTTCACTGAAAGGATTACTGTAGAAGAAATGGATGGTTTCAGACACCAACAACACCAAAATAGACCACATTAAATGTCTATTGTGATACACAGACTAAATATTGGTTCTTCTTTATGGGACAGTCCATGCTTCATTCTCCACCAGTCGAAATAAACAATGCATGAAACACAATTGAGAACATTTTGGTGAGCACAAAAGATGTATTTATCAACAAGAGTTTGGTAACTGACAAACAATAATGCTTCACTACCAAGCATTTATATTAGTATGAGTGTCAAAAACATGCATTATTACTGTGAGCAGGGTTGCTTCCCCACAGATCAGACCTGTAACTTGTCTTGCTTGTCTCAGTTGAAATAGTTACGTTAAATGCCAAGCCCTGGAACATTCCAGGCAAAGAAATAACATCTTGATGGGTACAAACCAGTAGCATACCCTCCACTACAAAAGTTACATAGTGCAGCTGTAATAATATGGTTTTATATCACTAAAATGTAAAAATAAAACCACTGACAAAATAGTGAGCTCTATTTTCTTTATTTACATCTTGTGCTTCAGTAGAGAATTTGAAGACTAACAAATTGCAATTGTGTTGCAATTCTTTTATTTAGTTTATATGCTTGCAACTTAGGGCCAATGCCTTTGCTGAGGTCTGCACTTTTCTGTCTAAATCTGTATCTTGGCCTGAAACAAGCCACTTTAACAGCATTGATCAACAATAATTTACATAGACCATATTACTTAATGTTTGTTGTTTACTTCCTTTAAGTAAATCACAAAGTTACAGCTGAAATCACATAGAAGTCCAAAGAAAACGTAGCAGTCTCTTTCATTTAAAATCTTTCCTAAGCCAAAACGTCTGCCACTCACTTCTCATTTTATAACCATTTGCCCAAGGCTTTTGCAGCGTGTTCTACCATTAGCTCCTGAACACTCACGAATAAAGGAATCAGCTGTAGCGTATAAGTACTTTAACCTGTCATGATTATCTTTGGCTGTGGCGAGCGGCGACGCAGTACAAGAGTGTGAGTAATTTAGTGCTGGCGAGCTACAAGTTTGGATATATGATGTTGATTACGCCGACTGAGACCCTGTTATGTGCCCGGCGTTCTCTCTGCGATGCGCCACTTTGTCATTGGTGGCTGGGGCGGCGGTGAGATATACAACGCATGTCTGGCTATTTCATTAGGCTAATATATTCTGCCAGGGCTGAGGGCTGTGAGGGGAGAGGAGGCCCAAATGTTCCTAGCATCCATCACAGCCGAACTCCTCCAGCATACGGCAGAGAGGACACATCACGCTCATGTTGTCTGGTACCCGGGGTGTTACACTGTGGGGACACATCGTCAGGCTGCTATAAGTGCCAGCATTAGCTGCAAATTTATACATAGCGTTTACCATCCACATCCTGTGCATTGCTGACTGTTAAATTAGATGACGATCAGACTAAACTTGAGAGTGGAATTAGGAGGATTTGAGTGTTTGGTTTTGTCATATTTTTTGGTAAGTTTTATTCAGCACAGTGGTTACAGTGTGAATGTGATTTCCTCTCTGGCATTCAGCCTCTATTCTCTTCTGTCCTCCTGAGGATTGTTGTATTATATTTTTCCACCTGTTTATGAATGCTGTTTTTATTATGTTTTCTTATGGTGACAGAGTTCAGTTTTAGTCCCATAGGAGATTTGTTCTCACACCCTGGTGTCATTCACCAGGAAGGTTTTTGGCGACATATATTCATAATCATAGCACACCAAATTGAATCCAATAGAAATGACACTGGATCTAAGTGAGGTAGCATTTAAAGGGCCCATATTACACTATTTTCTGATCTATGTTATGTTTCCTCATCACAAACATAACTGGAGCTGTGTTCTGTTTCATTCACACGTTTAACACACAGATCCTACATAACACTCGGTTCCAGCTTGTGATGTCATGTGGTAATACAGGAAGTGCTCCACTGTGTTTTTAAACTCTATACACATTCACTAGAATCATTTGGATAATTTCAGTCCTGGAATTGCCAATGTGTATTAAATGTAAAATGTAGCCATTCCACTTCATGACATCAGAAGGTTGAATAGAGTATTTTGAACTTTGGAAATGTAGACAGTAAATAAATAATAAAGGATTACTTAGATGTGTGAATAAAACACAACACAACACAACACAACACACACACACATATATATATATATATATATATATATATATATATATATATATATATATATATATATATATATATATATATATATATATATATATATATATATAAATTTACATACAAATATTGCAGACATTACCCACACTGGCAGTGATTGTAAATGCCACAGTGGTCACACATTAGTTCAGATGCCATCACCATATATGTACCTGCACCGTCCCACTCCAGCCGCCAGCAGCCAAGTACAGTCCAACCTGGACACACTCCTTTGTTAACACTTGGGCTTGCGCAATGACTGGTGGCAACATAGGGCCCATGGTGTTTAAACGTAAATATTCATTGTCTTTGATCTAGTCCTTCTTGGAGCCAAAGGCCACCTTATACTTATACTTAACTTACACTTGAGGTGGCAAAGACCAGAAAAGGTGTGGTTTGGGTACTTTGGCAAAAGTTTAAACATTGCCATCTTGTAACAGTGAAGTCAAATGTTCCCCAACATTCTGAATAAGGTAAAAGAGGACAAGGAGGAGACATAATAACCTTTACTGAGGCAGGAAAAGTAAGGAAAATTACATTTTACTTTTCATATGTGGCATTTTTTACCATTCAGAACTTTGAACTTTGTGCTCGGCCAAAAAAGAAAACTTCTACCTGTAATGATTAAGAACAGACTAAAGGAATTGTGAAACAGAAATGAAAAAATAATGTCATTTACCTCATGTGGCCCTAAGCCTCTAAATTCTCAGGTGTGAAGAAAGGAGATGTGAAAAACAGTGTAATGTAATCTAAGGTTTATCAGACAAGGTTTATTAGTAAAATAAGGGATACACCTGTACTATAGAAGAACAAGACTAATTGTTTGGACTTATGTGCATTGAGCAATATATAGAATTAGCCAAATGTGTAAACTTACAGACAAAACAATATGCCACCCACCAGATCAAATCTACAACCTTGACTTGGGGGATGCTGATCTTTTCATTACACATCAGCTCTTAATCTTTATACTTTAGATTCTTATGTACAGACCTCTATCACATTTCTGAGGAAGAAGCAAAGTGCAGCCAAAACTGTCAAAGTATGAAACTATTAAGTTTTATAATAAGTTAAATTAAGTTAAAGATTGTACATGAAAATCTAAAGTATGATCAGTACAGAAGACCTAAAGAACCTAATCAAACTTGTAATCCTGTTTATAACATTGCCAAATTTGATAAATGGTTAAATGGTCAAATTTTTATACAGCGCTTTTCCACATTCAAGGCGCTCAAAGCGCTTATATCAAGCAACCATTCACTCATTCACACACATTTATACACCAATGTACGCGTACACTAGGGGCAAGGTGGGTTAAATGTCATGCCCAAGGACACAACAATAGCATTCATTTGTGGGAGTTCAAATTGCATAACCAACCTGTGGGTCAGTGGATCTGATCTCTTTGCCAATGATGTTTTATGTCAAGAACGGGATTCAAACCTCCAATCTCTAACTCAGTGGACAAACACCAACTGAGTTACTGTCACCTCGTCATATTTATTTCAGAGAATATATTCTGATTCAGTCTGTTCATTGTTTCCATTTTGCGAGCTGAAGTGAGGATTAGAAATGATTTGAGTTGAAGGTTGAAGTGACACTGTATGAATGGATGTTGCAATGCATAAGGGTCCAATTATGCAACATTATGTTAGCTGTGTGTCTCCTTTGCATTCCTCACATAATTTACTGTACCAAGATTTATGCTTCGTGTGAGGGGAAAACATCTTAGATAAGAATGAAACTGAAATTGTCATCTCTCAGAAAGGCCCTCCATTACTTCGGCAGCCTTGGTCTTGAATGGCACTCTGACTTCTTAATGCTGTGGGTGGAATATACAAGATTATGTCAATACACTGACTAATGCATATATAATACAATATAAGACTTTGCTCCACGCATTAAGGTGCTTTCTAAAATATGGCTTTTGTGCTGCAAAGTTAACAAGTGTTCCTGTACATCAACCCCAGTTATGTTCTTTACTAAGATACAGTAAATAGCTTGCACTGCTCTCTGGCTATTGCTGCTTAGTACATGTCTGTAAAATACACCATTTACAGTATTTGGGAAATGCATGATCAGTGTTAGTAAAAAATAATAATAAGAAGAAAGAAATAAGAAAAAAGGTGTGCTATGTCTGTCATCTGCTTGTCTTCTGAAAATGTTATTGCATTGACTGGAATGTTCCACAGTATTATGGGCCCTCCACTAAAAAGCATACATATAGTGCCCCTACAAACAGCAGCAAATATTTTTATCAACAAATTGTCTTTCTATCTCGTGCTTCTTTATAGTAATTTGTTTGGCAGTCTATACCTCAGTACTTAAGGCAATGTGCAGGCCTGTATCATTGAAATGCAAAGCCAGATCCAAGGCATAATGACAAAGCCCTGATTTGTTTTTAGATGAAGTTCAGGAGTCATATGGTGTTTGCGTACTCTCTCTCTTGTTATGATTCAAACCCAGTCAAGCTAGTCATTAAGTTTCCTCCAATATTCTGTTGCACAATATGTTTAATCCTTATAACGTTATGGTAATTATGTTGACACATTATGTAAAAACCTGTCCTCTTCAAACTCAGTAACACCAAACTGAGAAGGCATTAGAGACAATAAGCTGCTACTTCTTACATTTTGAAGGTTTGAATTGTTTCAAATTTTTTACTTCTTACTCCTTTCTGCTAATTGTCAAATTACAAGCACGCTTCAGTTCCTAGTATTTGGTAGACACAAACTTGTCTACTTGCTGTGAGTATTGCAAAAGAACGTTGAGGCTGTCAATTGGACAATGTTTTTTAGAATGAAAATGTGAAAATGTTTCTGTTTTTCACCACTCATCCAAGTAATAGTTCTGACACAAGTTTGGTAAAAAACAAAAAAAACAAAAACAAATATATATATATATATATATATATATATATATATATATATATATATATATATATATATATATATATATATATATATATATATATATATATATATATATATATATATATATATATATATATATATGTCGCTCCATGTATGCTTTCCCTGCCAGCATCTGAGAGAGACCTACCACCGTGGAAGGTGAGAAACACATTTTTTTCATTTTTATATATATATATATATATATATATATATATATATATATATATATATATATATATTCCACGGTGGTTGGTCTCTCTCACCCTCATTCAGCTCGGGTCCTCTACCAGAGGCCTGGGAGCTTGAGAGTTCTGCGCAGTATCTTTGCTGTTCCCAGTACTGCACTTTTCTGGACTGAGATGTCCCTTGTTTTTCCCGGTATCTGTTGAAGCCACTCTTCCAGTTTGGGGGTTACAGCCCCGAGTGCTCCGATCACCACAGGCACCACTGATGCCTTTACTTTCCAGGCTCTCTCCAGCTCCTCCTTGAGCCCCTGGTATTTCTCTAGTTTGTCATGTTCCTTTTTCCTGATATTACCATCGCTTGGTATTGCGATGTCTGCCACATCGTTTTTGGTTTTATTCACGCATGTTCGACCAACCCTTAATTAGGAACCTGTCTCCGCTCTGTTGCACCTTATGATGTCATGAAGTAGTAGTTTTTAAGTTAACAGCCACTACCTTTTACATTTAGTTCAGTAGAAATGAATGAATGAATTCTAGAGCTGAAATTTTCCTAATTATTTTAGTGAAAGGATATGAAGTTTAAAAACACAGTGGAGCACCTCCTGTATTACCGCATTACATCACAAGGTGGACTAGTGTTTTCTGTTTGAGAGAAGTTTTTGTCAATTAAACATGTGTGAATGAAACAAACCACAATTCCAGGTATATTTGTGATGAAGAAACAACATTATAACATAGATCATAAAATAGCATAACTAACTGAAGATTGGATTATCAGAATGTTAAATGTGTCAGCTCATCTGTTGCAAGTGATGTATATGCTCCAGGCGAAGGTTAGATTTCCTTCGGAGAAGACAGTTGGTGGAGCAGGGGTGCAGCAGGTTCCACAGCCACTGCTGCTCCTTTTCCTTTGCCTGCTCCCTAATTAGTGCACAGCTGTAATGCTTGTGGGAGAGCGCACATCCATTTCCTGGTCTGCTCCTGCCCACTACCACTGAGAGGCCATTAGGGAGGCCCGTGACGCTACGGCTGACCGGCTCACTGCAAAGGTTTACCAGTGAAGTCCAGGAAAACCACTGGCCTACTTTTGTTCAAAATCTAAGTCAGCTAGTGCAGTGTTCTCCTCTATAAACATGAGCCAATTCAAAGGGCAGAAACTGTGACCAAGTAAAAGAAATACATACGGCTTTGATCCCACCGGCCGCCTTTGCAAATGTATAGTAATCTCCCTAGCTTGGCTCACTTAGTAAAAAGGGGAGAGAATTAACTTCAAGCCTGAATAGTGAGGCTTAGTGCTTTTCAGGCACTGAGGACGTCTTGCTCGGAGTGATAAGTGAGGGCTGTTGTCTGACGTTGTCAAAGCAAAACTAAACCCCATATCTCAGCACAGCCGCCATTATCCTCCTGTGTTCAAACAATTCAATCAGTGAAGTCCTTAAGAAACCACAGCCACTAGCCCTGTCATTAGCACAGCACACTTTTGGAGCTTATAGTGGCCTTTTCTGTCAGAGAGGTTAGCCACAGTCTTCCCAGTGTCCTTTAACCATGTATTTCATTCAAATGTATTAGTGACTTCACCTCTGTATTTGCATTAATATTTGCATTAATATATCTTTTTTTTTTTCTTGACTGACATGGTTTTGAACTTATAAAAAAAAAAAAAAACTGAAATGCACCCCTAGTACACCTCATTCTGCAGTATATACATATAACCAGCAGGTTCTGCAAAACTGCCTTTTATTAACATGTTTATTCCCTACTCTCCTCTCCTGTTATATTTAAACTGATTACTGATTTAACTGTCGCCATAACTGTGATTATGGTTGTTAGTGTCTGTTTGTATTCTCATTGCCTTTTAATTGAACTGTTATGCACAATTGCACTTTTTTGTATAATTCTTACTGTTGTGTTTTTAGGGTGACAATGTTTACCATCTGTCCAGGGACTACAGATGAAAAATAGCCTCTCTGGCTAATTCTGGTACATTTACAGAAATGTTGATTAATGTACAGTGTTCCTGCTAAATAAACCAAATAAATCAAATAATTAAGTCTCAAATGTATTAACCATTGACTCTGGCATGTAGAATGCACAGTTCAGTCTCTGACGATATCTAGTTATAATTCTTTTGTTGGCAGTAAACAGTCAGCAATTTGAGGTTGTTATAATAGACATGCATGCCAATTATTCAGAAGTGACTCACTGATAGATGTATCTAAGGTATTTTCAAAATATGTCTAAGTCTGTCGTAGTTCTGTTAGATTCAGAAAATATCAGCAATAATAAGTCCAATGTACCCTTGGTTGAACATCTCCACAGGGGTCTGGGCATGCAGAGTGTAGCCTGAAACAGCAGGGACTGTCTTCTGTTCATCTCAGCAAACAGCTGGGACAGTATACACTGATTCTGACCTTTTCCACGGGGCATGTCAGGGTGGCTCTGCTGATGTAACACATCTGAGACTGGGACTGCCAGCTTGGCAATAAAGTAAACAACAAGAAATACCATATTGTGATTCATAATTCAATTTATTCCTAGGACCCCCTCCCAAAACAATGTTCCTCACTTTCACCCTGGTGTCTATGGTTTATATTAGTCTGGTCCTCACTTCTCCAAGGTTTCCTTCTCAAAATTATTAGCTGTGGCCATCCTTCATGTTGTGTTCAGAGCATCATTAGTGGCTCTGCACACGTTGAAGATCAACAGCAGCAGAAATAATCGATCCATGTATTTGCCATGCACGCCAAGTGACTCTTGAATTTAACATGGACAAGTCTCTTCATGTTTAAGTCAATAAGTCATTATAAATAATTCTTTACAAGGCAAAACTCCCATAAAGACAAGCACATGGGAAAATCAAACGAATTGTTCAAGACTGCAGAGCAGACACTAATCACTGACATTATGGCCATGGGAGGTCCCACGACTGGACTGTACATTGAACTTAACCATGGAAAAGCTGAGTGAGGCAGCAAAACAGAGTTTTCTATTCTAGACCATGATTCTGGGTTACAGTAAGATCCAACTGACCTATTCTTCTGGATCACTTTGACTGTAGTTAATATATTTGTCATAGTTTTACAGCAATTAAGTTATAGTTTGTGAATGTAAGACTGAACAAAAATAAAAGAAAGAAAAGAAAATTACAGTGCAATGAAACACCTTTTTCTGACTGTTTAACAATGAAAGATGTTGATGTTTTTATTTGCTAAATAATAACTATTGTGTAAATTAGATGAGTTCTGACCTTGTTTATAGTATCAAAACTGTCAAATAAGGTGATATTCTTTACAAAAATTAAATAATCAGTCCAAACTTGTCATATGCACAAATTATCAATGGTCAACTACTAGAAGTTACCTGTCCAGCCAGAACCACAAGCGGTGACAAAACTTTTCAAAGACAAGTGGATCTGGAGCCACATCATGTCTCTTCGATTTCAGAGGGCATGACTGACAGGTGGATTACTGATCAAAAAGCTGCATGGTCTGTCTGATTCAAAAACAAATGTGGCTGCGTACCTGTAAAAAGGGGGTAAAACAGCATAAAAGACTGAGAAACAGCACAGATTTTTGCAGAATCAATCATCACAACAACAAACACTTATCTTTCTCAGCTAAAAGAAGTTATATAATTTGTTCTGAATTTTACAATATTTCAAGAGGAGATATCGTCTGCATTTGAGAGACACATGATACAAATGATACAAATTAGCAGCTGTTTGGATTATCTCAAGTTTGGACAGAGGTTTTTCACACTCTATGGCCCAATTCCAGACCCTTCTGACTTCTAACAGAACTTAGAAGGGACTGGCTTGTCAGACAAGGAAGCTAGATGTTGCACTTAGCAATGTTAAAACTTTGAAATAATACATATTGCATTACAGTTTGTTACACATGAGCTCCATATTAAGTAGGTGGTTATAATCTTATATCTGATGGGTGTATATCGGCAGGTGCTTGTTTCAGAATGATGAAATACAAAACATTTCAAAGTTCTCTAATAAAATAATTTGGTCTGGCTATCAGCACCAAGACACAAGGCAAAACAAATGTGTCTGGAGCCTGGAGCCAATACCTTTCGTGTGTGCTCTTGTATCTGAACATAATTATGACACCCACACACTGACATTATTGCAACCCAGCTTTCTATTCTCCCCAAACATTGTGAGCCTCTGCATAATAAATAATAAACAAAAACTGGTAGAAAAAAGGGGAAGACATAGAAAAGCCAAGGCATATTTGCACTGGAAATGATGAATAATTGAATCTTGGAGGCATACACACTGATGCATGCAGACACACACATTTATGCAAGCGTTCATATATAGAAAGCGGTCCACTGGGTCTACAGTGCCATCTAGAGGTCACTTTGAGGAAAACAAGTTGAGTTGAAATAGGGGTTGAGTTTTGAGTAGTTTCCAACTGCACCCATCAATAATTTGACAGTGTTCATTTGCAATTTACAATAAATAATTCAGCAGTAAGGGAAAGGATAGTATGGGACAGACACATTTATTTTTTATTTTTATTTTTTTATTTTTATTTTTTTTATCAGGAGTCAACCCTTCATTGTTATTGAATTTGTAAATCTTATGCAAAACTTAATGTGAGTGGAGTGTATGGGGTGAGATCCAAATCTCACGACATGGTACAAGACAACAGATGGTAACAATAAAAATGAATGTTGGTCATGGTATTTTTTTAGACGCATAAACACCTTTAAATGCAAGATAGAGTTTTATGAAATATTGTGTAACATTTCAGGCAAAGCAACAGCACTGCCATGGAGACAAGCACGTGGGAGACCCTTTAAAGTTCATACACACCTTGTGATGCCATTTAGTGGTAGTTTTCAGGTTAACAGGTACGTTTTCTTGTTTGCTCAGTAGAAATGGACAATTCCAGTGCTGAAATTATGCAAATGAGTCTAATGAAGGTGTACGGAATTTAAAAACTCAGTGGAGCACTTCCTGTATTACCACATAGCATCAGAAGATGGAACAGAGTGTTTTATGTTTGAGAGAAGAACTCACTCTAAATATGGCTCATTTGTGGGTTAAACATGTGTGAATGAAATAAAATACAACTTCATTTATGTTTATGATGAGAAAACAACATTATAACACAGATCAGAAAACATTGTAATATGGATCCCTTAAATATATTTTGTGTGGAAATGACACTGTAAAATGGTTTGTTTCATAAATTGCAGTATCAAAATTTGCATCCAACAACTTGTGGGATTTGCAAATGCACATGTAACCTTTCGACTTGGAAGAGGAAGAGTAAATGCACCAGATGTCTTCCCCTTATGTATTGTATATGGGAGCCCATGTTTCTGTGGGTTAAATGCAGATCGTGTGTGCGTTCTGGTGTCAAAGTGCCTGCCACAGCCACCAGTGACCCCAGTGGCGAGCAGAGCAGCTGAGAGCGCTCCATATGCTCCTAGTCACTATAATGAGGGACGTGTCACTATTCCGGCTCGCTGCTCTTGACACCAGCGGCCATTTTGTTCACACCACAGTGATTATAGCACACCATTGTTTTATTCATCAACTTGCAACAGTATTTTTAAGCCCCTAAAGTTTTATCAGTTCAAAGTAACAAAGTCCAAATCTCATCATACATCTCTTTCCATTTTTGATACTTACTTTGAATGTAATGTTACCATTTATATTTTGCTCTTTGTTATTATATTATATTGTGAGGTGTGAGCTACTGTGTCATTTATGGATCAATAAAGTTTGTCTACAGTACTGACCTCACAACCAGGTCACAGAATGGATTTGCATGTAATGTTTTTATTTTAAGTTGTGTAAACTCATAACAAGTGGACATTTGAATTTCCTTGTTAAAGGAACAGTTTGGAATTTTGGACATAGGGCCTCATTTTCTAGTGAGCCAGAGTGTTGGATCTGTGCTTGTGTCCATGGAGATAGATAAGTCTAACAACATACTGTGGAACATTCCAGGCTAAGCAATGGCATCTTCATGGGGGCAAGAAAAGGGAAAACCCATGCACCATCAGAAAAGTTATATAGTACAACTTCAGACAGTTCAGAATTTTGGATACAGGCCCTCATTTCCTAGTAAGTGTTGGAGACGTGTGAAGTCACTTTTTAAAATACTCCACCCAGTCCTTGTATTTGCAGAGATCGCTGGTGCTAGGCTAGCATATGTCAATGGCCATAGTTAGCCTGCCACTAAAAACAGTCTTACTCACTCCACAAAGTACCAGAAGCAAATCTATTATTACACCAGGCTGTCGATGTCAATGTCTGTGTTGATAGAATAATGTCTGAAATAAAACTAACCTTCCATCGCACGAATCGTTGCATGTTGAGGGACTATTTTCTCATATATCAGTCCGCCGCTGTCAAGCTTTCAGAAAGTAAAACTCACTGCTGCTTCTCAGACATAAATCCTTCAAATGCAAGGTTTGTTTTACTTCTAAAATTATTCTATCGACACAAACATTCACTTCGACAGTCTGACATTGTAACTGTTTGCCTTGGGTGTTTTGTGGAGTGGGTAAGACAGTTTTTAGTGGCAGGCTAACTATGCCCATTGACATGCACTAGCCTAGCACTAGCGACCTCCGCAAATACAAGAACTGGATAGAATTTTTTTTTTTTAAAGTGACTTCACACGTCTCCAACACTTACTAGGAAATGAGGGCCTGTATCCAAAATTCTGAACTGTCTGAAGTTGTACTATATAATTTTTTCTGATGGTGCATGGGTCTTCCCTTTTCTTGCCCCCATGAAGATGCCATTGCTTAGCCTGGAATGTTCCACAGTATGTTGTTAGACTTATCTATCTCCATGGACACAAGCACAGATCTGATCTGTAACCAGACCAAGTTGCAGGTCTGCCCAAGTATGTGTTTCTCAAGGTGTTTTTTGGCAGCATAAACAGCTATAATTGAACAAATGCAAGTTAAATTAATCCTACAGTGGACGATTCTAAGCAAAGCAATAAAATCTCCATGGAGAAAAGCAGGAGCAGGAGAATCTTTCAGATCAACTACATATCCTGAGACAAACTGTTCATCTCTTTATCAGAACAAAAAGACATGCCAGATAGTAGAGGCCATATTGGTGCATCACAACTATTACACAACTACTCCCTATAGGCTTTGTATTAATAGGTCAGGCCGCTGCAGACCAGAGCAGCAATGTGGAGATGCTTTGAGCCACTTTAACTTATTCGAATTCGAGCCAATGTGTTCCTCTTCAAAGGCTCACTGGTCATGATATATAGGATCATGAAAACATATTACCAAAACATCAAGGTTTGGAAACTAGATGGGGCAGATTGAGATGTTTTGAGCAGCTAAAGAAGGGGGTGGTCAGAACGATGTGAGATTAGATAAACCAAGCAAGAGGCCTAGAGGAAGAACACAGGCTATTTTAGATGACTGAAAGAAATGAGGGAACTGGAGTGAGAAACAAATGCATAAGATAATAGTAATACGGAGGCGAAGGGGGTTGCTACAGGTGGAACTTAATTTGTAGCTTTACAATGCTATCCAGAAGGGAGTCTACTCTTTCAACAATAATCTGTAACAGTAGTAAAGCAATTTCACAATGACCAGTTTTTAATATTATGTTACTGAAAATAGTGCATGGCTGTGGTCCAAATGAATTCTGCTCAAGCTTCTAAGCGCTTTGGGCAATCATCAAATAATATACAGTTTGAAACTAAAAACAGTCCCTTGTGCCGAGTTTGGGTTTTCTTTATACATTTCACCAATTAGGTTTAGTCAATTTTTAAAGGGTCAGTACTATGCTACGTTATAACATTTCCTCATCAAAAATGTACCTCAAGATGTGTTTTGTTTCATTCACACATTTAACACACAAACCCTGCATATTTAGACAGAGTTCTTCTCTCAAACGGAAAATACTGTGTTCCACCTTGTGATGTCATGTAGTAATGCTCCAGTGTGTTTTTAAACTCCATACACATTAATTTGGATGATTTCAGCTCTGGATCTCTACTGAACTAAAGGTAAAATAGATGTTACTGTAAAACAGACATGTCAAACTCAGGCCTGGGAGCCAAATTTGGTGCGCAATATAATTATATTTGGGCCGTGAGATCATATCAAATATGTATTAGAGCTGGCCTGCCAGCTACAGATAGGCTATACAGACATTATTTATTTAAAATTGTATTATTATTTTATATTATGCTTGTTCTGGATTCAGCGTTTAAGCAAAACTATTATTAAACATTTATTTTAATAAGAAAAGGTTTAACATTACATATCTCAAATGAAGAGAAAACATGCACATGTTGTTGAAATGTTTCAATAAATATTTAGTTTGAAACGCAACTTAGTCACAGTTTTTAATTCTGGCCTCTGTGAATTTGAGTTTGACACCCCTGCTCTAAAACTACCACTATATGACATTACAAGAGGGAACAGAACATTTTGAGCTTTGGAGATACGGACAAAGTAATGATTAGGCAAATATATGTGAAAGAAACAAAACAAGTCCGAGTGTGTTTATAATGAGGTAACAACATTACAACATGGCTTAAAGCTCACAAAAATCCATTTTGTATAATATAGGACCTTTAACATCAAAAGCAAATATGCAGCATTTTCACATAACCACTCATGACTTATGACAGTGTTGCCTATGGGCCCTGGCAAAAGAACACATCACAGAAGCAGCTGCTGTTCTCTCGAGCTCTCTCCAACGCTAATGCTGGGTTTCCCTTTGGCAGCACTTCAGATGCCACTGGCTGGACCTGTACCCCCCTAGCCTGGCACTGCTCCAAAAACTCTCCACCCAATGGCATCTAAGAGTGTGTGCATGCTCGAAACCTGGCTCATTTTTCTTCTCTGAAATCCACTGCTCAGGACACAGATGAGTGATTGCGAAGCACTTTTTAGGTAGTTAAAAAAATTACTGGAGGAGAGCTTTGGACACTGCTTTCATTTCAGGTCCATTTTTGAGCAGTAGTGATGAAGCTGGAGCCAATATTTTGAGGTAAAAGGGTGCACAGGAAACTTTTAATTGGCTACACAGAGAATGGTCGTGAAGTTGACCTGAAATTCTATTTGCCAAGAACACGGAGCAGGACGGTTCTACCTGGGTTGATGTAATTGTACAGTAAATATGGACTTAAACATACATTTTCTTTGTATTTGAGCAGGTTTCAGGTGATGTCCTTTCATTATTTTGTCAATTAGTCAGCCAACCAAAATTTGTACTAGTCAACTAAGGATTATAGTTTGATTTTGGATTTGTGTGGTACAATAGCAGCAAGCGCCCAGTAGTGAGTTAGCTAAAGACATGGAAGTGAATCATGAGTTTAATCTGCATTTTTTTTCTCTTTTCATATGAATACAGCTTGCTACTTTTCTGTATAAATAGTTGTTTTTGGGTGAACTCCTGCAGTTGTAGTCTTGTGAGTGCACTTTTGCCAGATACATGGCCAGATTACAGAGATATTTAACAGTTTTGAGAGTTTTTGCCACATCCCCTTTTAGCTGATTTATCAATTGTCAAGACATTAGTTGGCCAAGAATGTCTTTAATCGAACAATGTACTGACTTTTTCTATGGCTGATGGTGGAACTTATTAGAAAATGATTTGGATATAATCAGAAATGTGTTAGCTACATTATTCATTAATCTTTGTATGCAGATTCATTGAAGATATAAAAGTGAAAATTAAAACTCCGAACCCAAAGCCAAAGGTGAGATTATGGAGACCTATTAGCATTTTTACCTCTAATTTACAAGCAGAACTAATGAGTGTAACAGGATCAATTTGTTTTTGCTGTGGTTTTACAAATGTTTAATTCATTCGGTTATTAAAACTAATTAAAAAATAATGGTAGATTTCGTTAGTCTTATACTGAATGACATTTCTGTTGGAACCAAGCACACATTGTCACTGAAGGACAGGTAGCATTTTTATCAAACCTGCCAAATGTCAAACTTAACTACCCAAAATGGCACGGTGTTTCTCAAAATATGCAATCATGTTCTTGCTAGTTTCATTAAATTTTGATGTGTTATACAGTCAGCCTTTCCATTGAAGAAAAGAGGAGGGGCTGTTCCCAATCACAGTGCTGCCTCATTCCCTCATCATTATTCAAACACGATTGATTTGCGTCCTCGCTCCTGCACATAGTTATAGTGTAAAATGGTTTAGCGCCCCAAGTAGAGACATGTACCACCCTCCATCCTCTCCTGCTCTGCTGCTGAATAAATGGTCCCCCAACTTTCCAACAATAAGCTCATGAATACTGAACTTGTATTGTATTTTTCTGTGGCTGCCTCTATTCTATTCACTGTCATAAAAGAAATGAAATTCACTTGAAAAGAAGGCCCCTTTGCATCATTTGCATGCAAGCTCAGCCCCATAATGGAATGAAATATGACACGCCAATTTAATTACCGCTTCAGAATTGTCTCGCCTTGCAGTATAAATATTGATTCAGGCTGCTCTCCCAAGAACCTAAGAGATTTTTCCCTCTTTTTCTCATATGGTATTCCAGTCTCTTAAGCATCTTTTTTCAGACACACACACACTGGCCATAGTTCTCATCTCACAAAGCCTCATTCAACCCACATGAGGAGGTGCATGTCAGGAAGCATGCATGATACACTGGAGACATATTTCTTTCACCGTAGAATCTGAACAACAAACATAAAAGTGCAAAAATATCTGGGTATTTTAATGAAAGTCCCAGCTCTGACCAATGTTATCTTTGTGTCCTTGAGCACAACACTTTAAGGGTCTGCCATGAATCAAGAACATGTTTTAGTTTCAATTGATAGCCACTCACACTTACTCATTGCACCATGACATAAACAACTGTATGGTATAGTAATCTAATAATGTTTTTTTGTCTTCTTTTGTACATTAGTAACATCTTCTCTTTTTTTTTAAGACAATACAGTAGGAGCTGTATTTACCTTGTTGACATTTTTCGGCTGCTAGCTGCCTGCAAGCAATTTTCAGAACTGTCACCAGTCTGGGTGGTGACATGTCATATATCAAATGTTGTTACTTCCTGTAGTTTGTGAGACCTGCCCGGCCTGTCAGGCTGACCACGCCTCCGGTGGCCCGGTGGTCTCTGGAGAAGAATGTCCCAGGTATGAGAAGGAAGAATGCTTCGTCATCACAGCGAGATGGCTTACAGCTAGCAGTGGAAACATGTCAACAAGGTAAAAACATCAACTACTGTACTGAACCTAAGTTGCTAACTGTCTGGGATAGTATCATGCAGTTGTTTCTACATGTTTTTATCATTTTCCGCCCACGTAATATGTTCTTTTTTATTATTTTTTTTACTCTTTATTGCACCACGACAGAGACTCAACTGTCTGGGAAAGTTTCAGGCAGTTGTTTTCTCATGATTCATAGTAATGTGCTTGATTGGATGAAAACTATAGCGCCCCTGGCAATAGCTTCACTTCTAGTTATTATCCAACAAAAAAGCTTTGCAAAATTCATAGGTTATGTCTTTAAGTCTCCATTATTTTCTCAGTTTCATTTAACTTAGCCAGAAGAAATGAAAATCAAGAACAAGTCCTTTAAGCCTCTTTGCCTTATGTATGAATGTGGTTTCTGTGTGACTAAGTGACTGGAGGTTTTTAGAGGGGCCATAGGCACAGATTGGCAGCCACACTTCCCTCTTTTTACCCTGGGGCAGCTAAAAGAGAGTGAATGAATAATGCATAAAATTGTAAAATGACAATGCACAATACATAAATATTGAACAGATCTGATACACATTTATTATTTGACTTGTGTCTGGAAAGTCCAATACTCAAAATCTGAGCAATCATCAAAATGACTGAGTAGACATTCTTTTCAGAGCATCTGCTATCAAAATGACTATCCAATTTCCTATTATTTAAACTGTGAAATATCTCTTTGGAGGTTGCATAATGTTGATATGATCTACAACTCATTTTTACTTTCTCTTCATTATTATGCAGCATCACAACTTTTTGAAAATGGATTTGAACCAAAGACGCACACACAGGCCATAGCTCTCACTCCCCTGGCTGCAGTCTTCCACTGTGTCCAAGCCTTATTCTGCCCACCCAAGGAGCTGCACATCAAGCTGTCCGGCCAAAGACTGAGCAAAAGAGCCAGTGAATATTGGATAGTACCCTTGGTGGTTTTCCAAGTGGGATGATAGTGGGCACTCTGTATGCATGCCTGCACTCTCACTGTTAACTGCAGCTGAAATGACACATGATTTCCACAGCAGTAGTCTTTGTAGAAGGCGAATGTGTCCCAGAGGAGGCGGGACAGGCCTGTATGAAATGGGACAGACGCAGGGACAAGAGCAGAGTCAAGCTGGAGGAGGGGGCCTAGTTCCCTCAGGCATGTTACACCGGATCTATCACTGAGTCTGCGGTCAACATAGAGGTGGAAGTAGAAATCCAAATGTGGATTCAAGTGAAAGTTGTTTCTTGTAGCTACTTCTGTTACCACAAAGTTTACCACAGTGCAGTTGCTATTGATATTGGTACAACCACTTTCACTATACTGATACTGTGGTGCTAACTGTTGGCACTGCTCTGTCTGAATCTTAAACTTTAATTGGAGTTTTGTTTAACACAATCTGACCATAAAGAGCCAACTTAGATGGAACCACAACAGGTTAACTGATTTGTGCTGTGAAACAAGTCCCTCTCAAATAGCTCACTCTCACCTTTTTTGGTGAAAATGAAACTTCTAAACAGGACCATTAACATTTGTCTTGTTCACAGGCTCCTAAAAATGTGTAATTTTCTTTTCTATCTAATGTTTGCATTATGTCTACATGGTAAATGCTGAACATTCCACCATAGCAATACATGTAGAACACCTCCAGCGTCATGTCACTGCAAAGTATCAATACTAGTACTTCTTCACTCTAACCAGTTTAACAGGTACTACAAATACTATTTTCACTACTATCAATCTTAAAACAGGTACTGCTATTGCTGTTTCTTATATCACTGCTATTATTAAATCTACTATTATAGTCTGTATTAGGGCAACAGTCGAGCAACTTTCCCTGCTCCAATAATGCATCGTGCCATTGTGTCCTTGGGCAACATACTTGCCTGTCCTGACACCACTGTCTACATATACTATGTGTGTTGACAATCTACTACAAATACTGTAACAATACTTACTTTGTGTCCAGCAGTACTCTGACAATTCCAACTCCGGCCTGACCCACACAATGAGAAGAAGATAGAGAGGATGGTGTTAGAGAAATAAATGGAAGGTTATAATGAATTAATCACAGTGAGCTAAGGACGCCTTTTGAAAAATTTAAAGAAGCAGATTAGAAAGCTTCTTTGCTCCTTAGACCTTTCTAAGCACAGCCAAAGAAAATATAAATAAAATAGCGTCTGGATCCATAAAGGCCTTATGTGTTTTGTAAACCCAAATCCTTTCTCTAGAGCTTTAAGTGTTTCTCATGTTTTCACAGCGCTCTTAACGGACCAAGCGCCTCCGAGAGTGGTCCAAAGAGAGGCAAACGCAGACCATTCCCTTCAGTGGTGTGTCATTTATTCTGAATGGATTCTATTTCTGCACTTATGATAAAGGGCTTTAATGGACAGGCTAAAAGAGCTGGTTAAGTTAAGGAGATGGATGTATCAGAAGTGTGCTGTGTCTGCTGTGGGCTATTAGCAGGTCTGTCCATGAGAACGTGCACTCTGAACCCTCTCTCGGTGGGTCGGGAAAACAGAGAAACGGTGAAATGAGGATACTGGTGTTAACTGCGGCGAAAAGGGGAAAATGGCTCAGTCTGTTTAACACGGGAAAATGTCAGACAACTGAAATAACTGATATGTCTGTGAAAAGATGTGCTGAGCTACCACATAACAAGATCTGTAATTACCCAATTTTAACTTTGAATAGCAAATGTCACTTTATACTGAGAAATTGAACCTCCAACCAAGTTAAGTGCCTTTGTTCTCTCTGCACATAGGCTTAGGGAATGTGCAATAATTAATAGAACAGAAGAATGCAAGGGCTTGCCTGTTAAGGATAATTTAAGGGTCCTGTTGGTGCATTACTTGTGGTCATACTTGGCCTCATATTTACTTTGTTTTATGGTGTTTGTTTATGTGGTGCTTTGTGTTATGGTGTCCTGTTTTTTTGATAAAGCATGTTACCGTCTGTCCCAAGACAAATTTCTCCCATGGGAGACAATAAAGGATTATCTTATCTTATCAATATGGTCAGTGATTTTAATAGTTTACTGGGTTCCTCATTCCTTAATCATAGCTTAGACCTAGACAAACTTTACTGATCCACAAGGGAAATTATTTGGACACAGTAGCTCACACATCACAATATAATATAATATAATAACAAAGACCAAAATGAAAATGGTAATAATAAGTAAAGCTTATTTCCTGTCACCCCAATCTTCAAGTTTGTACTTAAGCATTATTTTTTTTCGAGTTTATCTGATATTTTTATTAGAAGCTTATAGATGAATAGAATAAAAAGAATAGATAAGATGACCAGCCCACTTTTCCCACTGTTTTATCATTGTACTCCAGCAGGGACAAAACCCCAGAGTAATTTGTCAATGATCAAATACAGTCCAGTGAGATTTCAACGGCTACACTTTCAAATCCAATTCCAACTTCACAAAGTCCTGTTTTTTTCAGTCATCCTTCACTTAAAGTCCTGGTGATGTTTGTGAGATTTGAATGTTATTTTTGTGATATTTTTCTAAGAACTCTTATCATTTGCATAAATCCTGTTTATCCTGATCGTGTACAAAGAGCCAGTACAAATCTGCTGTGTGCGACTGATGTGGAGATTTTAGTATCAAAGTCTCTCAGCTGACCACGAAACAGACTGACTCATTCCAGATCCCAGCTATGCCTTTAAGGGCGCAATAATAGTGTTTTTACTGCCCCATAGCACCATATGACCATCATATTTCTGCAAAGGGCTGCTGCTTTAAAACTCATATTGAGGAAATAATATCTCCACACACTATTGCTGTAACCAGGGGTGTATTGTAAAAGCGTAGGGTTTTGGTGGATATCTTAATCACATGCTATTGGATGCATTAAATCTTCTCATTAACTTTCTATGGGGCCCTGTTAATTGCCTTATCATTGTGGGTAACTAATGAGGAAATGAGTGTTAATTGTTGACTCCTGCAGACACCCTCAGTGTGCAGAAAGATGGTTCTTGCACAGTTGAAAATGCATCAGAGATTGAATCTGTGTTATGTAATCACACAGTTTCTTTCATAATGTGACACACCTTTTAGGCCGAAGGTGGTTGTTACAATCAGGGCAAAACTGAGGAAAAGTGAATGTTTGAGCAAAGTTTTAGAAAGAAATAAACAAACAGGAGGATGAAGTGTTTTGCAAACCAGTAAATGCTGATTACAAAAATGGAAAAAATGGTCATGATCACATTTTTATACAGCACTTTTCCACCTTTAAGGCACTCCAAGCTCTTTACATCAAGGAACCACTCACTCAGTCACACACATCCATACACCAGTGTACAGAGACATGGAAAAAGACAGTGTTTCTCACAGTGTGAAACGTCTAGTGGTATGCAAGCTGCTTCAGGTGGTACTTGGACTGCTTTTCTTTTTATGGGTTTGCCTTATTAAGAGCTTATTTTGTCCACTATTTTGCCCTCCTTTGAATAATTTCTTGTTTAGAACCACATTGGAAATAATGTTGGTCACCTTCAGACTTCGTTTAGCCCTAGATTAGACCTGAAATAATCCTGCTGAATACATGATTTAGACCTGATGGTACTCAGTAGGGGTGGAAATCAAAGCAACTGGACACATGATGATACACATGATAATCGATATATTACACACTATATTCTGCAATATATCACAATTTTTAAGAACCAGATATATTTTAACAACTCAGTATGAAATAAATCAACTATTAAAACAGTGAATATGTCAAATGTATTGCATGAACAAGATTCCTTTCTTTGAACAAACATTAAAATTGTATCACTATTACAAAGCAAATTAGTAAAATGTACCATAAAAATACTCATGGCAAAATATTGATGCAGCAGCTCAAAATAACAATACTGTAGCACCAAATTTAATAGATCGATATATCAATATTTTGATATTTTAGCACACCACTAGTGCTCAGAAACCTTTTCTTTGATGGTACTTTTGTGTGAAGAATTTGAGAGCCACAGGCACAGAACTTTTTGTTATTAAAGTTTCTGTAATACAACAGTATACAATATGGTTTGGGGATCTGCATGTATCCGCCAGTGTAATGGAAAGCTAAAAACAGAATATGATTATTTAGTACGGAATATCTTTTTGTATAATTTAGTTGATCATTCAGAACAGGGAGTGCACATTATCAGGACCTTTTTTCCCTGGAACAAATCTAATCCTTCTGCATTCTCACATGCATAGGGTGGGCCGCTTAACCTTCATGAATATTTTATGCTTCTATTCAGGTTTACTGGTGAACTCACTGCTCTACAGCTCGCCCCCACATGGTCACAACATACAAAAAACAGGTTGGATTTCCATTAGTGAAATCATTTACAGAGAGAACATTGGTTTAGTCAGTGAATTGAAAAGGTATTCCCAAAGACACACACCAATACATACATATAGAATAGTGGGTTTAGCAGATAACACTTTAAAATGATCCTGGAAGTCACTATTACCTAGATGTGAATATAAAGCAGCAATCTAAAAGAAATCTGGCTTACATCCCTCTTTCTACCACTGCTCATTGTATTTGGTAAATGGTCACAATTTTATGTAGCACTTTGCCTTCAAGAGCTTTACATCAAGGAACCAGTCACCCATTCACACACACATTCACACACGAGTGTACACAGACACTTGGGGCAAGGTGGGTCAAGGGTCTTGCCCAAGGACACAATGACATAAGCTGGAATCACACTGCCAACCTGACCTGACCACTCAACCAGTGATGTTTATGACAAGAGTGAGATTCAAACTATCAACTTGCGGGTCAGTGAAACACTCAACCAACTGAGCTACTGTCTCCCATATCCCACACAAAGCTTAAATAGTTGGACAGACCCTTTTGACCTCTAAAGGATTAACCGTCAGGGCTTAAAAAATGTCACGTTCAAGGCCCTAAGCATTAAAATACATTTGACAGATTTGTATATTTTTCAAATTACTTCCTGGTTTGATGTGGTAGTACCTGTGGTAAAAATGTATCATAGTTTTAGTTAAGTTCAGTTCAGTTTTGTAATGAATTTTAGTATAGCAGTGAGTTCTAAAACAGAATTCCTCTACTTATGTCATCAGCTGTCATCAATTCCATCCAAAATGCAGGGGCAATTTATGCACAAAGAAAGCATTTTTCTGACAGTTTAACAGTCATTTCAGTTTCCTGGACAGCAGAGATTCTATACGTCAAGATAACTGCAATTTTTCACCCATATTTGTTATTTTGTTTACAGTCTGCTCTGCTGTATGTAGAATAAAAGTTCTTCTATGTGAGTTTCCATTTGGGTTTAGCAGTTCATACCAGCCATATCACATTGTATAGCCAAAGATTCTTCCATTTGCGAGACAGAGCACGTCAGCTACCTTCTCCATTAAAAGCACAGAGACCTGCCAACAAGTATTAAATAGTTGATTAAATGTCGCTGTGTTGACTTTCTTCTCAGCTGGTGCCATCCATTATTCGTTTTCATTTTTTGTGACACCAAATCTCTATACTTTCAACATTTTTGCACAAAACTTTTCTTTACTATGGGCTAACCAAAGCTTCATATTAAGGCATGACTTCAGTGAGTGGTAACAACGTACAGGTCAGGGTGACATTTTGCAGGACAAGCAGGATGTCTGATACAGAAAATAAATAAATAATAAAAACCTGTGTCTTAGTGAGCAAAAAATACACTTTGCCCAGCGTCTGACAGAGTTGACCTGAGATAATAAACTAGTCAGCTTGTTGTTAAGGGCGACTAATGTCAATTCAGCTGTTACTTGCATTCACACTGTCCAAATCTCTCACTAATTTATCACAGTGGGCAGCTGAAGAGGACAAGAATTTGCCGAACCATCGCCCATTTGTGAAAAATAAAAACAAGTAATTGCTAATCTAGAAGAAAGCATGTATTCATTCTATATATCTATATTAAGATGTTGAATTGAGGTGTTTTAGTAGTTGTATTCGTTAACAAAGGTTGATTACAGGAATGGAGACATAGTATAAAAGGAAATCATATGTTAGTGAACTGATAGCTAGTGTCCATTAAAGGGCCCATATTACATTATTACTTATCTGTATTATAATGTTGTTTCCTCATCAAAAACATACCTAGAGTTAGTTTAACACACAAATCCTGCATATTTAGGTTAATTTCACACAGAAAACACTCTGTTCCACCTTGTGATGTCATGTGGTAATACAGGAAGTGCCCCACTCTTCTTTTAAACTCCATACACCTTCACTAGAATCATTTGAGTGATTTCCGCCCTGGAATTGCCAATCTCCACTAAAGACAAGGTAGCCATTATCTTAAAAACTACCACAACATGACATCACAAAGTAGAGTTGTAGACAAGTAGTTGTAGACAGCCTAATAATAAAAGGTTACTCAAACGTGTGAATGAAACAAAACACAAGTCCGGGCATACTGAGCATTACAACATGGCTTAAGAGTCATAAAAGTCCATTTTGTGTAAGATAGGACCTTTAAAGAACTTTGAACTAACAGAAAACTACATTAAAGGTGCTGTACCTAATGTTATCTGTCAGAACTATTCTATTTTAATTAGCTTGCAAAGCATTCCAAGCATCCTAATTAATCAGCATGCTAAGGCACACTTCCTGATTATCATACACTAAAGCGCTTCCCAATTAGATGCAGACAACATGCAGTGGACTTATATTGACCTCAAGATCTGCATGTTTGTACTGGGGCAAGACAAAGTTTACTCATATAGATGGGGAAAAATGTAATATGCAACAGGGCCTTTAATTTAAAAGCACCAGCATAACAACTGAATCAGCAGCCACCTTGACTCTGAGTTATTATTTAATACAAAGCTGAGTGTGGTTTAAGGGCCTTCTCAGTCTTTTCATCTAGTTTGTATTTTGGTTTTCAACGACTCTAATTTAAATATGAAAATACCATAAAACCTAATTTTGTCACTGCCTTTAAGTGTTACCCTGGGGAAACTTAACAGTCTCTCCACACCAAATAAATGTTTCAAATCACCAGTTACAATATGCAATAGCAAAACAGGAATACTGATGGTAGTTGCAAACCATTTACAGTATTTATCCTCATATTTTAGTAATAGGTAACTGAAGAAACAATCCTTTGAGATGAGATTTTTGTGAAAAATTTGAAGTTTAAACCCTGTCAAAATATCCAAACTGAGCAATTTTCTATGGAAACACTGTAAAAGTAAGGCTGTAGAAAATGGTCTAATCTGATTGCGGCTGTATTCCATTACACTGATTCTCAAAATTTCTCTTTAATAAGGTATTACCATGGGAGGGGTCATAGTGCGGTGGCGTTTCCATGGCAACAGTCAGAAACCCATGGCTAAATGAAATATAGAGTGGAATGTGACACCCACGCACCCACCCTACACAAAGCTCAGAGATGTCACTTCTTCCCCCCATCAAGAGAATGTTATTAGAAAGGCAGAGACCAACCTGAGCATGAGGCGGGTAACATGTAACGGAGATTTGAGAACATGGCTTTGTCAACACTAAAGAGGTAAATGAGCAGTTAGAGTACAGATATTTTACAGAGAGGAGAGAAGGTGAGGATGGCACTTGTTTAAATGGGTGCCAATATCAGTCCTGATCTTGTTCATAAGAAAGCACCTTTCTTATTTAGGTAGATTAATAATACTTTTACTATAGTAATCAATTAGCCTCATGATCAGTTCTTTTGTCTTCTGACATTTCATTGCCTCTGCAGCAGAGTTTTCCCATACATTTGCCTTCTGCTTTTTTGCATAATTGACCTGCTGGGTCTAGGTTTATTCTCTTAATAAATTATTCATCACCCCTATAGCACTTCTGTTTTCACCTCATTTAAATAGTTGAAGTAATAGTTTTACTCTAAATACATTTTTACCTTAAAGCAATACTCTCTGGAGGTGGTACATAACCATTTAAAAACATATTACGGAACATTCTCCATGGACATAGGTAAGTTTTATTCCACACTGTGGAATATTATAGGCAAAGGAACAACATTTCCGTAGAAACAAGCAAGAGAAGGCCCTCTATCTGTGAAGATGCAAGTCTATTCACAGTGTTTGAACTCACTGTATTCATTTTCACTTTATTTTTTGTGGGGTTTTTTTTTTATTAGTTTGTTTGTTTACTTGGTTTTGATTTGTTTACTACATGGTGGGGCTGTAAAATGAGATTAAACTGCATCAACAGCCAAATTTTAAACAGAGCTACTAAACTGGACAGAGTGTGGAAGACTAAAGGTGAGAGAAATGGGGAGGAGGGCGAGGTCTGTACATATGAGGAACAGTGTGATTGGTCTGACAGGCAGGAGCACTACAAACTTAACCCCTCTAGGTAAAGGGCTCTAATTCATGAATCTATTCAAATATCTGGATAGAGTTAAACTAGGGTCCAGACCATTGGTACTGCAGCAAAAGAAATCCCCTGCAGCACATAAAGCACTTTTCCCATAGAGCACGATATAAACGCCAACGCCTGGTGGTCGGCTGACAGGGAACGTATAGCTTTCAGAAAGGTCAGATTTTGTGGCGAGGAACAAAATGGCCAGGCCAGGAATAGTAGACGATGCTATTAGACCCCAGATACACAATAGTGTTTGCGCAGCATAACTTTTTTCTTGCGGAGGGGGTTATATGCTGCTATTCTGATATGCTGCTATTTAGACACTAACGTCTAATTGTCGGAGTAGTGTCCCACTGCTTTGACTTTTTTTTTTTTGTAATTGTAGGAGTAGCTGTACTTTACTATTTTTCAAACATTAAGCTTTTACAACGTGAATAACATTAATGTGAGAGCCTATTATATTTTCCGCTCCCATATATCATAAGATGCATGGGCTGGAGCACTTGATCAGAGAATACTTCGGATATCAGACAGTGGCTATAAGATAGTGGGAAAATGTCCTAACTGATAGCCGTGGGAAACATGCGTTTTAAAAAAGAGCATAGGCCAGCCTTCGGGAAAATATCTCATCTAAAACGGAGACTGCATGGGCCATTTGTGCCTCATTCATTTCTTCATGTAGGCTATCTGCGGAGAACACCATATAGCCTAAATAAATAACCAATCAAATTCATTGCGCCAGCGCAATGAAAAGACACTCTCAGAGCCCAAAACTAAAGTGTCAGAAAACCAGCGCATCTAAATAGAGGCATGTCGTAATACCGGCATGTCTAAATAGAGACCCGTCCTAATGAAGGGATGTCTGATCCCCTTATATGGCTTATCTCCATGAGATCTATGTTCATTGCCAGCAATATTCCACAATATAGCATTAAATCTCTCACTGTAGACAAGCAGTCACCAAGTCAAGTGTAAGTCAAATCTGTGGCGAGGCTGGACCATTCACAGTAAGAATGCATTTTCAAAGTACATGGCTGCATTTGTTTTTGGCAAACTGGAATTAAGAATATGACAAGTGGAGAAATTATGCCAAAATACTGTTTAATTAGTTCTTTCAGTGGTTTAGAACTGACAGGTGGTGTTTGTGTTTTGAGACACAAATCTAGACACAAAGCAAACTACTCACTCTTGGAACAATGCTTGACATATGGCTAAATGAAATAATAACAACCCTGAGCCAAAATACAGTGTCTTCACTTTGTACCTAATAGATTTAATTGAGTGGAAGATATGGTCATTAATTCCCATTTGGAGTAGAGACGAGGCGTCACATGTAACACAAGAAGTGAAGTCAATGTTGCCTCCACAGCTGTCAGACCAAATGGAATAAGACACACTCACACATTTTACCTGTGAGACAAAAACTCCGGAGACGCCTTGAAGTAAACAACAGCTCCAAAGAGCCAGTGACAGGCGATGGTCCGATGCGGAGAGGCACCTGCTGAACGAGCATGTTTTCCTTCCTCTTCTGGGTTTGACAAATTACGATGATGTTTTCTGTTCCTGGCTGAACTTTTGGGAAAGATCCCGCAAGGATCTTTGTTAGCATGCGAAGTGTCAACAGTTGTGCTTAAGCAGCCAGACTGAAGCTGATCTGAGGACACAGAGAGGCAAACAGGACCACATTTTACATTACATCTTAGAAATGGCTGTGAGGGGCATCTCCAGTCAATGATTCACATGAATGTTGCACTTTGCATTATTTCATCTGCTCTCCACACAAGGTGAGCTAGCATAACACACTGGTTGAGCTTACCCTGTTAAACTTTTCTGGAAAGGGTGTGTCATCTGCATGTCTTAGTGGAGAAAATACCTTGAACAGCTGCATTGTTTTCTGATTTGTTATTTAATCTTCACTCAAAAAACTTTTTTTGAGTTGATATAATTGAATTTTCCTGTTGCTATAGATCATCCTACCTGGAGGACTGAGGGATTACACAGACATTTGTCCTGGTGGTGTCGCCCACTTCTCTGTGGAGATAGATATGATTATCTTAGATTAGATATCCTAAATTTGTGTGCATTTGGCTCAAAGGAGGCATCATTGGTCAGACATTATCCTATGATATATTTAGACTATATGAGCTTTATTTTAATATTATTTTCCACTTGAATTGATAAAACATTATAGCCACAGTTTGGGATAGCATCTCACGCCATGTTATTGTAAGATCATTTTCTGTTAGCTACTTTATCGAAATGATACTCCAGTTTTGCATTTGGACAAGGCACGCAGCCGCTACAGTAAATTGCAAATAATAATGATTCAGATTTAGAGCAATGCTTTTCACTACAGTGTCTCTTTCACACTAGACTAATCAGTGTAAAGTTTGAGCCATAGAATTACAGGATTCTGCCCCCATCAATCTGTCACTGTCTGGGCACCCCACTCTCCCTGGCACGCGTCCTGCCGGTGAATTCATCAAACGACATCTTATTGCCAAATTACTGCAACAGGTTCAAAGATAAATGTCTGCTAGCTGACAGGCTGCGAGTGTGATTAATTCCTCTCCACTCCGGTGATTGGCAAGAGATTCAAACCTAGGCCGCTGCATCATTATACAACCACGCATCACGCCATGTTACTCATAGCATTTTTCACAATCTGGATTACAGCGCCCAATCCCTCTTAGTTTGTGATCCTGGCCCACAGCGGCACACAGAATGTAATCTGGTGTGATCTGAAGCGAAAGAGGCGCGGAGTGAAACCCAGGGGTCATTGGCACTTTCTCTCCAAGGGCCACAATTTGAAGCCGGTGACAAAATTGAGTTATGTGGTGAGTGTCCTGTCAAATGCAATAACCTGAGAGAGGCAGTGAGGGGCCCGCCACTCTTCCTCAGTGCGACCAAAGCAAATAAAAAGATCCAATATCTGCTCCGGGTAACGGTTTTAATAAAAGGGGAAAGAGTTTGCATCCGTTTTGTCAAAGAATATCACCTTGTAAGCCAGCTGATACCCCCATGTCCCCGAACATCTCTGTGTCTGTTGTTAAAGCTCCACAAAGAGCCAGTCAGCCTGATTCTCATGTCCTAAGAGCGGCTGGGGCACGCTCTTCGTTTTAAAACCAAATTAAGGGCCCATAAATATGATACATTGTTGATGTATTTGAAATCAGTTTAGGCCATTTACATTTTATTATTATGATTAAAGAAATAATAAAAACACCTCACCAATAATAAAACATAATATTTGTGTAATCCCCCATAATGACGTGGGATCCACAACATCCACAACAAAAGAAGGTGAAATTAAGTCAGTAAGACAAAGTAAGTTTATAGAATATGAAGGTTAGAGTATTTTTTTTATCATTATTATTATTTTTTTTTTTATTGGAAAGGATTACACGTCTGAGAATACTTTAGGAATGGGACAACAGTAGTCCAGTACTCACTTTTACTCACTTTTTTTTTAAATTATTATTCTTTAGTGGTCATATATGTGGGTATGGAATTGATAAAAGACTCGAGGTGTAATAGTGAACTGGACAGAAAATGTGTTAAGCCTTTGAAAAGGTTACATCAATCAGGAGGATATTACAGGCAAGTAAAGGCATAGGCAATGTACTTATTGTACTCTCCTTTTTAATATTTCTTCATGAGCTTATGATAAATGGTCCACAGTATTATTTACTATTATTTACAGGTGCATTGGTAAAATTATGTTAGATCAAACAGAAAAATGACAAGTAAAAAACAAGAAAATGAAGTAATTGTAAGAAATTGCACCAAAACACTCCTGTACTTTGCACCACATAGATTGCAAAACATATCGACTCGTCTCACCACAAATTTGACATGAAGGGGAGAAATATTTAACTGTGTCAAATTTGTAAAGGGAGCACCAGTTTAATCAGCCTTTGATCTGAGCATGTTAGCCAAACAAGCCCTATCAGCCCTGATATCAGTCCCACGCAGGGGAGCCAGATCAATCACATCCATTATCTGGGCTTTGTTGTTTATCGGCATCGAAAGTTGCAGCAGTGGGTCCGCGTTGTCATAGAAACAGGCACGGTAGAAAAGAGGTTAGCTTGTTGTTAAACTTGGTGCGATGCATTGAGTTGCAAGAGTCATCATTATATGTGAGACTAGCCACACGGGCAGAAAAAGAGTCAATTTTTTTCTTTTATTTACTTGAAAAGTAAGACCCTATATACAGTATATTGTATTGGTGCACATCGATGACCACAAACCATCTTCTACCACCAGAAAAATGCAGGGGAGTACAAGAGGCAATATACACAACCAATAAACCACACAGGTGTAGGGAATAGGTTGTGTTTCAGTGTAATAAAGGATAAACTGATAGAATGTGTTTTCCAGTGTGTTGAATTTATCTGTACTTGCAACACAATGCAATCCTCCTGTCCTCGTCCTGTCAGTGCTGCCTTCAGAATTGAGTTGTGTCCAGGAAACAGCAGTTAACCTGCAGCCTGTGGTCTCTTTACTCAAGGATTCAGCCAAAATGCCCCACGCGTTTACACAGCCAACACTGATATACAGCATTATAGGAGCATTCTCTACCAATCCTAACCACAAGTCCCAAGCTCTTTCATACAATTTTATCATAGTTTTATCATAAATGTGGTATACGGCTCATTGTACAGATACGATATTTGCCTAATTGAAGAAATTTTATCCACCATTATAAGATCCTCTGGGTTCTACAGCTATTAGGGATGCACCAATCCAATACTGGTATTGGATATTGATGTCAATACAGAAAAAAAAATTGCCGGATCTGGACATTGACTTCTAAATATCAAACTATTTACTGTCCATAGTTGGCTATGAAAGTCTTAAATTTTTAATTACACATAGCTTTTAGTATAGTTATTTTTAGGATACAGCTACATAACACATTTGGATCAGTTTTGTCTTATTTTAATTTTGCTTAAAGGAAATAAATGCTATTTTCAGTTGCAGTACTGGTATCAGTTGATATGGGGTAGCGGCAAAAATACTTAAAGCTGTAGTATCAAAATCTGTATCAGAAATGAAAAAGCTAGATCGGTGCATCCTGAGCAATGTGCAACAGTGCCAGTATATATTTAGCTGAGCCCTGAAATAGTCCTATTACAGACCTAGTTTAAATCTTGTGGTACTCAGAAACCATCAAATCTTTCCTTAGGTGGTACTTGATGTGAAAAGTTTAAGAGCCACTTCCATACATACATCCGTGGTGGTGGACATCGCAATACCAAGCAATGGTAATATCAGGAACACGAGAAGCTAGAGAAATACCAAGGGCTCAAGGAGGAGCTGGAGAGAGCCTGGAAAGTAAAGGCATCAGTGGTGCCTGTGGTGATCGGAGCACTCGGGGCTGTAACCCCCAAACTGGAAGAGTGGCTTCAACAGATACCGGGAAAAACAAGGGACATCTCAGTCCAGAAAAGTGCAGTACTGGGAACAGCAAAGATACTGCGCAGAACTCTCAAGCTCCCAGGCCTCTGGTAGAGGACCCGAGCTGAATGAGGGTGAGAGAGACCTACCACCGTGGAAGGTGAGAAACACTTTTTTTTTTTATATATACATATACATATACATATATATATATATATATATATATATATATATATATATATATATATATATATATATAAAGAAATGTCCATTAATATGCACTGTCCTGAAATAAATAAATAAATGCAAACAATGCAACACTTGAGGAACATTACAGGCAAAGTAATAACATCTCCATGGAGACAAGCAGGTGACGCACCCTCTAGTAGAAAAGTTACATACTGTAGCATGTGCACCTTTAACTATAGCCAGCAGCATAAAAAGATGAAAGCTGTCATCTTTCCTTTGGGACATATACTGTGTTAACCGATAGTATTTCTATATGTCCCCTGAAGGTGAAAATTATGGTGGTGTATTTTTTGTTTTTTAGGCAACGATATTGAAAACGAAAAGGTAAACAGATCCGTCAGCTGCAATACACGTTTTTCAGCTTGGGTTTTTAGAAGCTTTTACCCTCATAAACAACATCAATAATACAAGAAAAAACTGTGGAAAGAAGAAGGATGCTGAGATTAACAGTCCAGTCATGAGGTTTCAGTTGATTTATTTCAGCTTCAGAAAGTATGCTAATGCCCTGTAGTTGTTTTTGTTTGGTTGTTTGTAGCAGAGAGCCACGAAGAGCAAAGTGACAATTTGAAAGATCCAGTGCTCCTGTTCTTGTCAGCGCTGCAGAGGATTCTTCAAGGTCACAGAGGAAACTTTAAATGTGACTGCTCTTTCACAAGTCCTCTCAAGTGACCTGAAACTGTCACTGTTAACTAAAAACACCAAACAATCTGTGCAGAACATCCCTATGACATATGAAATGAACAGTGAAAGCAGCTTTTAGTCATAATAATACAGAGGGAGAATTTAAATATAAAAGTTGTACTACTGGAAGTCAAAGTTGTGGTTTGTACTGTAGACAGCACTTTAAATTTCAACCAATGAGCACCAAGAAGAACTTCAAGCGGAACAAGCCAATAAATCAAACATTTGTTGCATCCAGTTGAAAGAAAAGCACAAATATCTTTCCTGTCTACAAATGCTCAAAGTGCTTACCTTATGCAAGTTTTTTCAAACAAAATAGTCTCTGCATTGCTACAATAGGCTGAAGTACGTTTGTTGGCATTGCCAGGTTTGTTTTCGGTATTGCTCTGTAATTGGTCTGCCCACCAGTTAACCTTACAGCAGGCACCCTCCAAATTGAATTCTCCTGCGTTTATGAACTCAAGGTTATTAGTTTTGTTTATGATGCTCAAAAATACATTGAAAAACAGGCATTCTTATTGAAAGTTCATCTCCAAAAATCTGTTATGCTATTCTATAGAACATTCCAGGCAAAGCATTAACCAATAACATTGCTATGGAGACAACCAGACAGAAAGTTACTTAGTGTGCAGACCTTGACTGAATCAATGATATGCAGAAGTAAATGTTAATGTAATATAACCATTCAACATATAGATGAACTGCTTCCAGCTTACTTGCTTTACTGACCTCTCTGAGCTGGAACTTTAATCTCTAACCATATTTCTCAAAATAATAATCACATTTTTATTTCTTAAATATAATCCAATGAGTTACTTGGCTAATGAATTAAAAAAACAAAATGAATTGTTCTTATCTGGGAATATATATTACCATCTTTAGACATTACTGCTAAAGACTTATTTGACAACTTATTTGTTATAATATTTTTACATCAAAACATACCTGGAGTTGTGTTTTGTTTCATTCACACATGTTTAACACACAAACCCTGCATATTTAGGCTGAGTTTTTCTCTTAAACAAAAAACACTCTGTCCCACCTTGTGATGTCATGTGATAATATAGGAAATGCTGTATTAATGATATGATCATTTCAGCTTTGGAATTGCCAATTTCTACTGAATAAAAGATAAAATGTAGCTGTTAACTTTAAAACTACCACTACATGACATCAAGATGGAACAGGGCATATTGAGCATTGAAGATGTAGACAGAAATAATAAAAGCAATACTCAAACCTCTGTGAATGAAACAAAACACACTTCAGGTTTGTTTTTGATGAGGCATCAACATTATAACATGGCTTAAAGCCCACAAGAATATTTTTTGCGTAATATAGGACCTTTAAAGTGTTTGTCTCGTCCAAATCAGTCTTATTTGAGTCTTAGTATGATACATAAACCTGGGCGAAGTGAAGTGTGGACCGCATGATTGAGGCATGATAAGTGTATGGAGCATCTGCAGCATGACAGATGAGATAAGGCAACGGACCAAGTCTCACTGGAGCTAAGTGCTTTCTACTCCACTCGTTTTAGAATGAATGGTCCATCTGCGCACATACACCTTGTTTAAATCCTTTCAGTCAGACGCCATCAAACGCTTTCTGAGCCCGAGGAGCACAAAGGAGCTATTTGATGGGATCTCTCCTGGAGTTTCAGTGGGACAGCCAACAAAAATCCCTCTTAACTTCCACATCCGCCCACATCCTGCCAGTTCAGATGCGTTTAATTACAGCAGCAGTGCAATCTCTCTGGGTTATTATCACCATGCCACAAATAAACATTAAAGGCATTTGTTATTTTGATTTGATTACGTACAAGATTCATGTGACACAAAACAGGCAGCGCTAACAATAGGAAAGCTAATCTCATTTGTGGAATAGAATGCAAAAATATGCCTGATGGTTTTGTTTTGAAGGGCTAAATACAATAACATCTATACAGAGTAATCTTGCATTTCTGAATGGAGCTGCTATATGAATTCAGCCCTAAAGACTCATAATGTAATGTAAAATGCATTAATTTAGGCCACTAGAAAATTAATAGCTGACAGTTTTCAAGTACCTTAAGTAGAGAGTTGAAGTTCCTGCCCATCACAGCAGTCCACTCACCTAATCAGACAGGCTTGAATTATAGCAGCCCACTTGGCACAATGTGGAGGCCATTTATCAATGAAGGATCTGCTTCTTCGCCAGCGTCCTCTCAAAGTGTGATGTGTGTGCTGGGACTGGCTTCCTAAATGTAGGACATGCCCTAAAAAGGCAAAATAACAGTTTGGACAAGTAAAGGTCATTGCTTCAGAATAAATCCAGATCAGGTTTGCGGCGTGGACAGTGGAGTAATACTTCAAGCTTATGTCTTTTATGTCCCATATTACACAAGAATGGCTCGTTATGCTGTATTGTGTGTTATATTGATGCTTCCTCATCATAAAACATATCTGGAGTCGTGTTTTGTTTCATTTACACACGTTTAAGTCATCCTTTATTATTAGTATGTCTACATCTCCAAAGTTCAAAATGCGCTGTTCCAACTTGTGATGTTATATGGTGGTAAGTTTTCAAGTTTGCAGCTTTTACCTCTTGTAAAGAGATTGGCAGTTCCAGGCCTGATATTTCCATTTTGATTCTAGTTAAGGTGTATGGAGTTTAAAACACAATGGAGCACATCCTGTATTAACACATTACATCACAAGGTGTATTCTGTTTGAGAGAAGAACTCAGCCTAAAGATGCAGGATATGTGTGTTAAACAAAACACAACTCTAGGTATGTTTCTGATGAGGAAACAACATTATTAAATCATTAGAAAATAAAATAATGTGGGACCTTTAAATCAAATCATATTACTCAACATTACTCATCATATTACAATAATTTTTCAACAGTAGCTCAATGGTTAGGCACTTGTCCACCAACCTAAAGGTCATCTGTTCAAACTCTGCTCAGATCAGAGCATAGGCTACTGTTGTTGTATCCTTGAGCAAGACCTTCACTCATCCTGCCTATCTGAACAATCTGCCTATGCCAAGAAATTGTCACTGCTTCCTTTGTCTCACCTCTCAAGTTGTTGTTAAATCTTATTTTTTATCTCCGCTCCTCTGCCGCAGCACAGCTGCCCCACAGGGAATTCTCATGACAAACACATGAGAGAAGAAAAAAGCTTATGGTCAAAAAAGGTGTCCATTGAACATATAATTACATCTAATGAGGAAAAACAAAGTAGCCTAAAATGCTTAGGAGAACAGTTCAATAGTCAACAGTCTAACCTCATTCACCATCAGGAAGAAACAGGCTATAAAAAGCTAGGTCTTCAAATAGAGATTCATTAAGAATTAATGAACGTTTAATTTGTGTTAAAAGTGCAAAGCAGTCTGCAATATGTGCTTTGTCCTGGCAGCTTCTATTTGCAAGTTTGTTAATTACTTTGTGAATCTTATTAATAACATTTAACAGTTAGCATGGGCCAGCAAGTGTGCAGTTAGTTATTTATTTTTCTGTATTATCTTTAAAAGAATTGTCCTAAGAAAGGTTTTCAAACTTTAATGATTTGTGTTATTTACTATCTGGTTTAATTCTGGTCCACAATCCATTATCAAACTAGGTTTGGTCAATAGTCAAGACAAATCCAGTTCAGTAAGTTGCTACTTGTAAAGCCAAATATTTTCTGAATGGGTACTTGAAATAAAAGCTTGAGAATCACTGTAGCTTGAAGCATTTGACACAGTATAAATTGCTTGAAGACAACCAAGGAGGCGAATACAAAATGGTGCATTTAAAGAGCAGAGGTGGAGGTGGACTAGAAGGTAAAAAAAAAAAAAACTTGGTATTGAAACATTAACCAAGGTTGAACATGGATACGGGCATGAAGAATGTGTGAGATTTTGAAAGCATTACCTGGTTAGAATTGTCAAGGTGTCTGTGGGATGCTGAGATTGCTCTGAGTCAGACAAAGGAGCCCGAGCACGAGGGCGAATGACCATCATAAAGACAAGGAGAGAGAGAGACCAGCACCTGTGAGTCAGCCTCTGCTTCTGTGCAGACCTGGCTAATGGAAAACTATTTGTAGATGTCATCCCATAAAAGTTTAGATTCAACACCATAAGGATGTTAAGATATTTCTGTTGATTATTCACAAGTATTGACACCATTGCCAAACTGTACAGCACTGCATTAATGTAAGCTGATGGTGAAAAGACTAGTCACAAGAAATTCCATACCTTATAAGGAATTAATTCTTTATCCTTATGTTTATTTAGACACCTCGGCCAAGGTAAAACAGTTTTTGGTAATTTTCTAGTTCAAACTGCCTCAATGAGCAGAGCAAATTCAATTTTTCAGACACTTAACCTAGTCATTTTAAAGCACCAAGCACTATGCATAGCTGAAAATGTGCATCATTAGTAATTTAGTGTAAGGACGTGGCACTGAAAGCAACAGATTTCAGCAGCAATATTTACATAAAAGTTGTGTCTGGATTAACTAAATCCAATTCTTCATTTGTCCACTAATTAAAGTGTTGTAAATAAGACATTTCTAAAATTGAAAAGTACCTGCATATTATTCAGATATGAATGTAAACTATTGCCTTCTGTTTCAACATTATAAAGCTACTCGTCACTTTTTTGCAAGATTTTCACTACTAACACTTTTGATGCCTTTGATCTCCATGGAGAGTGTATGGCTTTGCCTGTATTGTTCCAAAGTAAGACATTAAACTCTATTTTCATGGAGACAAGCAGGTAGAACCTCTAGCCCAAGCATGCTAACAGTAAAAATGCATGGTATTATAGAACTGAAGAAGCTACTTGGATGAGTGGGGAAAATGGCAAGTAATTATGTTTAATACCATTGTGAAACATTCCAGGCAAAGCAGTATAACATCTCCTTGGAGACAAGAAGGTGGTGGAACCTCAACCAGAAAAGTGAACCTTTAAGAAATCATTTTAATTTTTGATTATTAACAAACCGTAATGACATAAGACACAGTAAAATCCTTCTTTCGTCCATGAGTGGTTCAGTATACTGAAGGTTTTGACAGTGGTCATCTGCGTTTTGTGATCAAGCTGTTTCAGCTCCAGAAGCCATTCATTTTAATTTTCGAAAATGAAAATGGCTTCTGGACAGGAGCCAAAAGATGACCAGTGCAGTGTTTCAGACTAACCATAGTAACTGCTGTTTACCAATTACTATCTTCATGATTAGAAAATGTACATTATTTCAGTGTCTTGTTTCTTTCCACTCTACAGTAGTGACTTGATTAAAAAAAAAAAAACACTTTCTAATTAATTGCTTTTTCAATGTTGCTTCTTCATTGGCCCACAGTTTTCCTATCAAAGTCAGTTTTACAGTTTAGTCTAGCCTGAGCTATTCTCCTACGTCCCCCCATTCAAACTCAATTTCACAGAGTTGTGGGGGACAGCCGTGGCCTTGCTGTTGGTCGATCACATTTTCTTGTTCATTTAAAAAGGCAGTGACGATCCCTTCCGATTACAGCATGAATAATAAATAGCCCTCTCTAAGTTTCTTTGTGCCCCAGAGAAGCCCTGTTTAATTCTGTGTCCATCCCAGAGTATTAGAAACCGTGCTTTGTTAAGGTGAAAAACAGAAACAAGCGCAGACAGATGACATTGATGCCCCTGGCTTAATAAACCAGGAAGGCTGTGTTTCCATGGACTGCTTTTAGAGATTCCTGTCTGTGTAAACCAATACATGTAATATTGGTTTGGTCTGCATTATTACCATGTCACAGATATTGCCTTTGATACGTGTTGTGATGCATTGTCTCTCTTTATCCGATTACATGACAGACCCATACTCCCGCTGTATCAGTTACCCGGAGAAGTCGCATGGCTGTGACTTGAGCTTCAATTTGTAGAGTAATTACAGATTTCCCTTTATTTAAACAGAGGAAATTTGAGCACAGACTTCCATTCTAATACACCCATCAGTGTTCTGCAGGCAGAGAGAGAGAGACTGAGTACATAAAAGGGGTGAGAAGAACTAACAAGGATCACAGATTTGCGGTTCATCGGGTAATCGCCATGCGCTGGGGCCTTTGCTTATTATCACTCCCTTATTAATTATTCAACAGGTTGTCTACCTCAATAAATGACTTCCTTCTGGTCCCGCATCCACTTAGGACAATATGTACTGCTCCTCTAGGCTCTGGCAGAGGCGTTGTAGAGAGGTTATGTCTCCACCTACAGGTAAAGAGAAGAACTGAAGGGCTGGTGCAGTGAATGTAGGTCCCACATGGCAAATGCTGAACTGATAGGCGGGATAATCGTATAAACATTCAGCACAGCAGTTTAATGAGGGCCCATTACAGATCTCTGTCACATTTGATAGCACAATTGGTACAAATAGGTATAATTAAGCTTGTGAGAAAGGTAGAATTCAAGTGCGGTTCCCTATGCATCAAATTACAGCATAGTAATATCAATGCAAATTTCTCTTGCTTGTAATATAGAAATTAAATGTATGCCGCTTTGTGAATCACATAAAGCTTTATTATTAATTCATGATAAAACATTTACATAATAACAAAATAGGATAAACTTTCCTGTACAATAGTTTAAAAGTGGCTATAAATATGAGGTGGCACAAAGACAGGTACATTTACATAAAACTAGAAAGTTTTTCTTTTACTTTCTCTTCGATGTTTGCAAAGTACTTCATTTTTGTGAGCAGCGCTTTGGCAGTTTGAAGCTCTCCTGTTACGAAAATAGAAGAAAAGGAAAAGTTCAATCATTGACTCCTAGTGTGACTTAAGAGAAGGCAGGAGCTTAGATTACAAGACGAAAGAAAAAGAAGTCGGAGAAAAGCGAACATTTGTCTGTGGATAATACCTTTATTGAGGGCAGTGTCTATCTGCTCTGTCAAGTCTGCCAATTTCCCTGCAAGCACAAAGAACAGGGTGTCAATGCAGGTGTGTGACTAAGTGAGGAGAGGGGGCTTTTAAGGAGTATGCTCAAAGGTAACTTGAACTACAGAAAGTGGTAAAATGTACCAAAAAAAGGCTTAATAAAAATAATTTCTGCTTCTGGCAACATAATAAAATAGTCTTTGATCATTTTGTCATATTCATGTGTCATATTATTAAGTATACAAATTCCAGTGAGTACTGGGGTTTTCACAAGACTGTATCTGAGCAACTATGGGCCTGTGGTGGAGTATTGCTTAAAAAATGACCAGACAAAAATAATGAATTTTTCCATTTGATCTAAAAGGGCTATTCTGAGTTACTGATTCACATATTTGGTGTATTCCAAGCATCGAAACTAGTTACTTATTGGAATTGTATTCATTTGAAGTGTCAGTACCAAAAAAGTAAAGTTCATAGCACAAAATTTGACTGAATACTTTTAGAATGGTTTTATACAATAGCTACAAATCTAACTACATTAGCATCCCATCGCAAGAGCTAATGATATAATAAATATTATTAAAAAAAATATTCCATGAGTAGTTAAAGAAAAAGAGACTATGTACCTCTATCCAAAATAAATAAATAAATATCCAGAAGTAAGCCTTTTCCTTGCCATCAAAACTTTAGTACTATGTCAACACTAGTAATGATTGACTACAAATAGTACCCTATAGATTCTGAAGAGACATTTTAGCTTGTAGTTTGGTAAGCATTTGCCGTTGTTCTTCAATCATTACATAAATGGATATCAGATACTTCTTGGTTAATTAACCATGTCCTACAGCTGTACACATGCATGGCCATTAGCAGTGAGATCAAAGCCCATTGTGGACCTCCGTAAAGTCGAATGAGTCTAAAGGACAGACCTGTACCTTTTGTGTCTTGGCCGATCTCATTAGCTTCCTGTGGTGTCTGTACTGCATCAAGGGCTTCATTGATCTCCATCAACTCCATTAGAAGCTCAGAATTGACAGCAGAATCTGTGCCTTCCTCGATATTCAGCCCCTGCAACTCCAGCTGAAACATATGGCATTGGTTCAGCAAGCTAAATGCAGGACAGAGTCTTCGCTACAGCAGATGGCGAGGAGAAGTCTCACCGGATCACACAAACTCACAGTGTTTTCTGCTATGTAAATAAAAATCAGCAAAAGATTTTTACACTCACCATATAGAGACCTCGACTCAAAGGTTTAAGCAGAGTTTCATATGCTTTGTTCACCAAAGCAGACTGGCTCTCTGAATATTCCTGCTCTCTCTGGAAAATACACACCATGTACAAAAATGTTTGTTATTGATGTTAAGTCAATATGAACTAAAAGGAAAGGTTATATCCACTTGATTCTAATATAAGTATTTGTAATATACACACAAATCACTAAAGAGAAAAACAGAAGACAGAAAAATCACCATCTTCCTTATAGGTGCACTGTGTAACTTACCTGTTGGTAAGTTACACAGTGCAGAGCAGAGGGCCTGCCACCTGCTTGTCACTAGGGGTATGCAAAAATATCGGAATATCGATATATCGTATCATTTAATGTGATGATACAGTATAGATATTGTGGGCTGCTGTATCGATATATTGTATTTTTTGTATATTTTACTATTATTTATTTGTCACAGCACTACAGTTTTGTTGTTTGTTTACAGGAAGGAAACTCTTTTATGCAACACATTTAACATTTTCACTGTTTTGATGATTAAAATGGGTGAGTTTCATATGAACTTTGCACAAGAAGTGGTTTAACAAAAACTTTTAGTATCACAGCCACAATTTAGCCTTTATTTTTTATTGTACCCTATCGAATCGATTTGAAATATATCATATTGAACCAAAAGTGCACTGTATCGAGATATGTATCATATTGTGGCCAATGTATGTAATGTATGTATCGTATCGGCAACTTCTTAATGATACCCAGCCCTACTTGTCACCATAAAAATGTTATTGCAGGAATGTACCCCAGTATGGCATTAAACTTATCTAGCTCCATGCAGACAAACAGGGGATGCCAAAGCCAAGTTACAGGTTAGGTCTATGGCGAAGCAACAGCAAGTTAGAAATTCATGTGTTTCATTGTATTTTCAGCAATAACCTCACTATAATTCAGCACATTTACATCAGTAGTTTAATGAAATACTGTGGAACATTCCAGGCAATGCAATAACATCTACATGACACAAGCAGGTGGCAGGCTACTCATCCACTAAGTTACATAATGAACCTCAACAAAGCATGGCAGGTTTACAAGTTTTATAATTTGCTGGGATTTGCTGTGGGAAAATAATAGTTTTACATCAGTCAAGTGACAGTTATGAAGCAGATTTGTAAAAAGGAAATCTTCATTCTATCTCAACAATACACACAACTCAAGATGAGGTTTAAAAGTAGGTAAAAACTGTCATTTGTGTGTAAGAGATTAATATTATTTTCTATTTTGCCCTGCCCTAATCACAGAGTCCAGCCCAGATGTCCATTGTCATTCATTCACCTGACCACCATTGCTCCATTCTTATCAAACTCATTTCGATGTTTGCTAGTTTGTCCTTCTTTACATTACAGCTGATGCATAACTGTTTTGTTAGAATATTATGCTTACTCACTATAAAACCATTTACTAACATTAATTAACACACTATACTGTATGCAGTTTTAACATGCTTCTTGATCTATTGTAATTTATAAAACAAAACAATTAGACATAGATTTAACTCCGCTAGTTGCTTGGAGACAAGCAGTTTGGGGGCTTTTCAATGGAACTGGGTGTGACAAGACAGGCGTGTGGAAACAAGACAGAGAGGAATATATTGTGGAAATGGGTTGGCAGATCTAAGTACACTTTGCTGCTATCAGGTCTGTCAGCTCTGGTAAAAATCAATAGTCTCAACCCACGGGCCCGTCATACTAGGCAGTTTCTGTAATAACAACTAGTGCAGTAGGTGGCTGCCTTGTTCCCTTCTATAAGTAATGACTTTTCCATACATGATGAAGGCCCCAGAGGAAGGAGGATGTCTAATTAAGAGAAAATGGCCAGAGGTGCTGATAAATTAAACAGCCCCTGTATAGAACTGGAAAGGTCTCTCTCTATATATCTCACTCGGAGTATTGTTTTCATCTTTCTCCATTGGGATTTCAAAAAATAAATTCTGAGCCAAGCTTTCCATGTATGAATGATGGTTATTTTTCTAAAACTGCCAGACTATTTACTAAATTTGGTCGACAAGAAGGGAAGTTCATGCCTACTGTCTTGTTGACAGATTTAAGAAAATTCAACTCCAGTTGAAAATGTTTACTTTATTGATTTATGTGGTGCAATAACTTATATAACTGTTGAAGTCCATACAATATATTATACCCTTTTTCATGTGGCTATGTAAACTATAGCCCTATATCTGATAGTCAGGTTTTAATCATTACCTCTGCTCTCTGACAAATAGAAATAAAAGAAAAATGTTCCATAAATATTGTTTTAGTTATTGTTTTTCTTTCACTCTCATGTCTCCAGTCGTGACCTTTGCCTTCATTATTGTTTCTGTGGCCAATTAAAGAGACCCACATAGTAAACATGAACACACTGAGTGGATTGTGTGGGCAGTGTATGTTACATTCTTGCTAAATGGCAGTTTGGAGTTGATGCTGAGGTCATGCCACATAGGTCAGCTTATACAAAATATAATACTTGCTAGAAATGGGGCACGATCTTCTGTCACAACATTGTGCACACTTGTGGAAAATTATCTTTTCCAAATGTGTTTATATTTGGCTCAGACAAATAAATAATAGCGAATTACACCTTTTGACAAGAAGCTGTTTAAAAAAAAAGTCCTACAATGACAATGACAATGACAAAAATTTTCTTGTCTCGTTTGTTGACCCACTCTCATCCCATCCCTAGATATTATAATCTCTCAGCATACCTCTGACTTCTGGCTGAAGTTGTCTGGATGCAGTAATCGCTGAAGCTGCAAATACTTCTTCTGTAGCTTCTGTGTGTCCAGTGTAAATGTGCAATCACTAACGGGAGAGCAATAGGCAATGACTACATACAAATAAAACAATAATCAGCTAACCAATAAAGACAAAAGAAAATAAATTGAACCTGATCCTCTCACCTCTCCATGATGTTAAAGTAGGATGTGCCTTCATATGGAGGTTGGACTACTTGACAAGACTTACAGAAAAATGCAGGTTTTTGCTTTAGAAGTTCTTTACAGTTCCAGCAATTAAAAAAAACTTGAGTTGTACACATATATCGAACACCCACTTCCCGTTTGGCACTAAGGTCCTGAAGGACAAACCGCTGTTGGAGATTCCCGATGGAGCAGCTGTTGTCCTTTTTGGATGCACAACATGCACATGTAAAAGCTCTGGAAAAACTAACTTTCTCCCTCAAAGAAGAGTCAGGCTGCAGCAATGTCCGACTCCTACAAAACATACGCAGAATGTTCAAACGGATCATTCTGTCACTTTTACGGGGCACTTAGCACTTAAAAATGAAGCTTGTGCATTTGTGTCATGTGTCTGTGAAAGACAGGGGAAACACAGCTCTTCTTCTGCGTGTGTCTCACACACAGCGCCCTCCGCCGGCACGGCAGAGCAAACGACCAAGCGTGGAACAAACAGCTAGCCGCCGTGATATGCTAACAAAAGTATTACAATTTTGCAAACAATACTTTTGTGCTGTTGGAATCAATACCACAAAGCAAGCGTAGTAAGTTTAGCTAAATTATTTTACTGTATTGCGGTTATCAACGCACGATGTTATACGTTATTTCTGCTACAGCTATGTGAAAATAAATTGCAAAAGACCCCCGATTAGCTCGTAGCTAACACCCCTTTACACAAAAACAGTAAAATGTACTTAGCTCTGCTAGATGACGGTAATATTTCTTTGTTCAGAGCTATGTCACATTTTATAGTAGGGTGTATTGACATCTCTCTTTGGATAACGGAACAAAGCATCCACCGCTGCTGAGCGATCATCCAGATGACAAAGACATGCCGTGCTAGCGGTACTGAGGCTGCAGCCGAGTCAGCACTGATGTTCACATGAGCAACATTTGTTTCACTCTATTATAATTATACGCTTTATGACTGTTTTACTAAACTATCTATAGCCATTATTAGAAGTTATTTCGTGTTTACATTCCACTGATACAGATGAACAAGAATTACCTATGTATTTATTAATGCAATTCTACTTATTATCTATAGATCCTGGAGTAAACTTGATGGCTCTGAGAGCAATGATCCACGCCAAGTGTTCAGTCCACAGACAGAGACTGGCCCGGCAGGCCCTGCACCAGGCACTGGGCCACAGATAACACTTCTGAAGGTAAGACTTTAGGCTGGCTGTGTGACAGTCTAATGTAGTTACTCTGAACTCAAGCCAATAGTGGTTATGAAACATAGACATGTTGTCTCCTCATCTTTACAGTTTCCTCACAGAGAACAATCTGTAATGACGCCTAGACAACAGCCCTGTGTGTAGCTTTGTCCGTTTGGGTTTGGCAGGGTGCAAAAGGTGATGGTGGAGTATCCCAGAGAGACACTGCTGGAGACAGCAGCTCTGTGAAGGTAAACAGGATCTTGTCCTGAAGGTCGAGGGAGGTGCTTCTCAAGGCCCCCACAGACAATACTCTGGGTATTATTAACGGAAATGGCTAAGAATAGAGACCAGGGAGAGAGGTGGCTCCTCTGGCGGCGCTGTTGTTTGGGTTAAACAAGCCAAAACGGAACATCTTCTTTAGAAGAGTCCTCTCTGCAGCTCAATGCAGGGTGTGTCAGTGTCAGCAGAGCTTGAGCTGGAGAGGGACATGAAGGGACTGGGCCATTTGATTTTAACAGCAAATACCCTGTGGATTTCTAAACTATTAATGGATTTAATGCTCGCTTTAAGGACATGTGCAGTATGTACAACTTTTATTCAGCTATTTTAAATCTAATCTAATTTATTTAATGATAGGCAGTGTTGCTTAAGACTGTCATTTTTACCTTTATAAAAACTGCAACTCTGCAACTGCCACTGCAACTTATGACAATCCATGTTTGTATTAATTATGTGATTAGTCTGCATATCATGCTTAGAAAATAAATCATAGATTATGATGCTTTGTTTGAAACTATTCATTTTAATTTCTAAAGCGCTTAAATATTTGTTCTTATTTCTTGCAGATAAACCATGATCCCGATCACTGAGCTTCGGTACTTTGTAGACACACAGCCTGCGTACCGCATCCTGAAGCCATGGTGGGACGTGTTCACCGACTACATCTCCATTGTCATGCTCATGATCTCTGTGTTCGGGGGGACACTGCAGGTTACCCAGGACAAAATGATTTGCCTGCCTTGTAAATGGGTGGTCAATCAAACTTGCAAGAGGTCTTTCAATTCCTCATTTTCCACACCAGTACTTCTGGAACCCAGGGGAATCCAATATGATCTGGATCGTCACCAGTACAACTATGTGGATGCTGTGTGTTATGAGAACAGACTGCACTGGTTTGCTAAATACTTTCCTTACTTAGTATTACTCCACACGCTCATTTTCCTCGCTTGCAGCAATTTTTGGTTTAAATTTCCAAGGACTAGCTCCAAACTAGAGCACTTTGTATCCATACTGCTCAAATGCTTTGATTCTCCCTGGACAACTAGGGCACTTTCTGAAACTGTGGTAGAAGAGAGTGACCCCAAACCCATGAAAATGAATGGTTCAATGGATCACAAGGCATCTGTTATTAGTGAGGATGTAGAAGCAAGTGTTCCTATGCTCCAAAGGACTAAAACGCGCATTGAGCAGGGCATTGTAGATCGAACTGAAACAGGAGTTCTAGACAAAAAAGAGGGGGAGCAGGCAAAAGCTTTGTTTGAAAAAGTGAAGAAGTTTCGTATCCATGTGGAAGAAGGAGATATTGTGTACAGGCTGTACATTCGTCAGACTATTATTAAGGTCATCAAGTTTATTTTGATCATCTGCTACACAGGGTATTATGTGCATGATATAAAATTTAGTGTTGACTGTTTGGTGGACATTGAAAGCTTGACTGGTTACAGGATGTATCGTTGTGCACATCCCCTGGCGACACTTTTTAAGATCTTAGCCTGCTTTTACATTAGCTTAGTGGTTGTGTATGGCCTAATTTGCATGTATACTCTTTGCTGGATGCTGCGGCGCTCTCTAAAAAAATATTCCTTTGAGTCCATACGTGAAGAAAGCAGCTATAGTGACATACCTGATGTGAAGAATGACTTTGCTTTTATGTTGCACATGATTGACCAGTATGATCCTCTGTATTCGAAGCGCTTTGCTGTGTTCCTGTCTGAGGTGAGCGAGACAAACTGAGGCAGCTCAACCTCAACAACGAGTGGACGCTGGATAAGCTAAGGCAGAGGATCACCAAAAATTCTCAGGACAAACTGGAGTTGCACCTTTTTATGCTCAGTGGTATTCCCGACACAGTGTTTGACTTAATGGAATTAGAGGTCCTTAAACTGGAGCTTATTCCAGATGTAACTATTCCTCCAATCATCGCACAACTCATCAACCTACGTGAGATGTGGCTTTACCACACTCCAGCCAAGATTGAGGCCCCTGCACTAGCTTTTCTGCGAGAGAATTTAAAGTCTTTGCACATAAAGTTCACTGACATCAAAGAAATCCCACTGTGGATTTACAGTTTGAAGAACCTGAGTGAGCTGCACTTGACGGGGAATCTCAGCTCGGAGAACAATCGCTACATTGTTATTGATGGGCTTCGCGAGCTCAAAAGGCTCAAAGTCCTAAGACTAAAGAGCAATCTGACAAAGCTACCTCAAGTGGTGACGGATGTAGGCTTGCACCTCCAGAAGCTGTCCATCAACAACGAGGGAACCAAGCTCATGGTGCTGAATAGCCTTAAAAAGATGGTCAACCTCTCAGAGCTGGAGCTCATTCGCTGTGATTTAGAACGCATCCCACATTCAATTTTTAGTTTGCACAATTTGCAGGAATTAGATCTGAAAGACAACAACCTAAAGACTATAGAGGAGATAATCAGTTTTCAGCATCTTCACCGCCTGGTCTGCCTTAAGCTCTGGTACAACCAGATAGCCTACATCCCTATCCAGATCGGAACACTTACCAACCTGGAGAAACTTTACCTGAACAGGAACAAAATTGAGAAAATTCCAAGCCAACTATTCTACTGCCGCAAGCTGCGCTTCCTGGACCTGAGCCATAACAACTTAACAAATATTCCAGCAGACATTGGCTTCCTCCAAAACCTCCAGTACCTGGCAGTGACCGCAAACAGAGTGAGTAGAGCCTTAATCTTTTGTATTTTGTAATGAATTGGTTCATACTTAATAGTTTGTGTCTACTTCTTTCTCTATAGATTGAGAATCTGCCCAATGAGCTGTTTCAGTGTAAAAAGCTACGCACTTTGAACTTGGGAAACAATTGCCTGCACTCTCTGCCCTCACGGTTTGGAGAGCTGAGCGCACTCACACAGCTCGAGCTCCGAGCCAACCGTCTGGAGTGTCTGCCTGTGGAGCTGGGTGAATGCCGGCAGCTGAAGAGGAGCGGGCTGGTGGTGGAGGAGGACCTCTTCAACACTCTGCCTACTGAGGTCAAAGAGCAGCTGTGGAAGGCTGACAAAGAGCCAGCCTGAGCACGTACAGGGGGGAGAATAGAGACCACTAACACACAGGTAGCCTATAATGGGTGTGAGTCAGAGAAGGCAGGGCATCTGACATAATTCAATCTGGAGCTGTAGATGCTAGGTCAGTGAAAACAGACCTGATCTGTGGAGTTATTCCTTTATGCCAAACACACCTGTTAGATACTCTTGATTTTTTAGGAATCAGTAACTTACAGTCAGCTTTTTGTTTTTTTGGATCTCGTCATTGATTTTGGGATGTAAGCTACATGTTGTGCTCTGTTATGTCTTCAGAAAAAATATGTCTGTAACTCTGAAGTATAATTTACATGTGCTTACTGTACTGCATTCACTTTTTGTTTTCAGGAGTACAGTAAGCAATGGCTCAATTACTGGCAGTGAACTTTATTTTACAACCTGAGACTTGGTAATTAGTGGTGTTGCCCTTGATGAAACATGTTTTTGTTGTTGGTTTATTTCAAATGATTGCAAAACTTAGATTTGCACTTTTCCATTTGTGATTTGTGTAATGTTACATACTTTAAAGTAATGTGACTTTTGGGCATTTTTAACTAAAGCTCCTCTTTGAAGAAGGATAAGTATTTAATTATGCATTTTTAAAATTTGTTATTAAGAAAGTGACGTGGCCAGTGCTTTTCCTGTTTTGGATTGTTCAAGGGAACTAAATAATCTTAGTCCATCAGCAATATCCTACCAAAGACAATCATATTTTCTTTGTCAGTTGTGTAGAAAATTGTAACTGTATTTACAAAAACATTAGTCTGCTCCTTGACAGTGTTTTAAAACACTTGTTTTATTGAATTTTTATTAGCATGCATGTGTTTATATTTACCATATAATTCTCAGGAAGGACTAACTTTTTGCAATTAATTGTTTTGGTTTTTCTCTTCATTTACACTAATACAATATTTATATTTTTTTTTTAATTTGTTTTTACACAAAGACTGCTTTTGAAAAGTTTTGTTATTGAACCACTTGAAATACCCTTAATTTGTGTTTTGTATAGGCTTACTAGTTGTATTAATTGAAATGTACTGTTGTGTGTAATATTAGCTGTGTCATAATAGGCCCATGTGTGGCCACTTTTCTATGTAAATAGATTTTCCTTTACACATATGTGTCATTCCTAGCAATCTTTTTTGGTACTGATTTTAGCTGCGCATTTTAAAATGTTATGTATGCCAGTGTTCCATTTGGCTATGTACATGTTCTGTCTACTCCATCTAATGTTTGCCAAACATCACTGAGTAGGTCAGTGCTCCATCAATAAACAGTATTCAGCGTATGTCATCCTTTGAGGTCATTAGACGGAACCGATTTATCATATTAGTTCCACATATCAACATAAGTAAATTTGTGCCACAAAGGTAAAATGCAACTAGAGTTTACACATCTCTTGACCCAGATTATAACTATAATTACGGTAGTATAAATGGCTCATAGTCTACTCTTCAGCACGTCTGTTGCGAAAATAATACACGTTTAACAAAAGGAACCTTCCTGCTGATTAGTTCCCGGACGGACTTTTTTATCGAACGCACTCATTCGGTCACTTTTTTTCTGGCTTGCTCTTACTACTTTGCCATGGTAAGTTAAAATAAATCCACATAGATTTACACTAAATTAATAAAAACAAGAAAGGATGTGCGTCTGTTAAACCTTTGAGCACCCCTTTATGAATCAGGAATGCTAGATATCCTAGCACTGATGAAATGATTGTTAGCAGTGAACGCATTTTCTTTTACAGGCTGTTACTTTGCACACAGACCTGGGGGATATTAAGATTGAATTATTTTGTGAGCGTGCTCCAAAGACTTGTGAGGTAAGTTTTCTGTACTGGGACTGTAATGTACAAAGAAAGTGTATGGTGATTTTTAATAAGTTATTGCTTTTATACAGAACTTTTTAGCATTGTGTGCCAGTGGCTTTTACAATGGTTGTAGCTTTCATAGAAACATAAAAGGCTTCATGGTACAAACAGGAGACCCTACAGGTATTTTATTTGTCAAAATCAATTTCATTTACATTACACTGCTGTTATGTGTTAAATTATATTCTTGATAAAGGCACAGGCAAAGGAGGAACAAGTATATGGGGGCGCAAATTTGAAGATGAGTACAGTGAACACTTGAAAGTAAGGCTATTTGTTCTCTGATAACTGTGTGTAACTCCAACATAATCATCTTATTTTCATTATTTCAGCATAACGTCAGAGGTGTAGTGTCAATGGCAAACAATGGACCCAATACAAACGGCTCCCAGTTTTTCTTCACATACGCCAAGCAACCACATCTGGATATGAAGTACACTGTTTTTGGAAAGTGTGTATGACTTTACCCAGTACCATTCCTCCAGTGTCTCACACAGCTATTAAGTGTTGTGTCCATTTATTACGCTATTCTAATTGATATAGTCATGGATTGTTTCTAAACTACTCATCCTATCATAATAAAAGTTGTGTTTTTGTCAGACTAATATTATTTTAATTTTGTTTTATTGCTAACCTAAAGTAAATATTGTATTTGCATCATTGTGGGTTTTGTTACTCTACTAATAACAATTTCTTTGCCTTTGTGTAGAATTATTGATGGCTTTGAAACACTGGATGAGTTGGAGAAACTACCTGTTAATGAGAAGACTTTCAGACCACTGACAGAGACTCGCATTAAAGATGTGACCCTTCATGCCAACCCTTTTGCTGGGTAGACCTAGGCCTCGACATATAAACACATTGAGGACTGTTTTGTGCATCACTATGTATTTTGTAAATATTTGCCATCGTTTTGTATTAAATGGGACGTTTTTAATTATGTGTCGGCCCTGTTCATCATATAATATGGGTAATCACATACATAACCATATCTATGTGGGTGAAAAATATGTTTCTTACAGTGTTAAATTTTAAAATAGGTGTTAACATTACTATTATTATATATTTTTTTTTTATAATGGGTTGAAGTGCACGTGTGTAAATGCGTTTACCGTTAATACGTATTCAAAATACCCGTTTTGTGTCCTCTTTTATATGGTGGAATCCAGAGTACAGTTTCTTTTCTTAAATCTAAGGGATATATTGTGGTACTTGATCATACAATTTTGGGTTCAACAGAATAACACATTACTCTTACGGTGTGGTTTTTCCTTCTAATTTGTGATAGGAAATGCATAACAAACTAAAAACTTAAACAGTATTCAGAATACAGTACCCTGTTTGGCCCATATAATAGAATATGTTACAAAATAAATTTTAATGTAGGTATTTCATGTTCTTTAATTAAATACATTTTCAAAGTAGTTTTGGCCATTGGTGTGTACACGTCATCAGTAGTGGACAAATCATGCCTTTACAAAGTTTACATTACGCGAGACCTTAAACTGGATTTGCCTCTTCGCTCTTTGGTTTTGCCCTAGATTGATCCTGGTTTTGCTAAACTATTGTGGAGTGTGAAATACATTACAAACGCATTCAACATGGCTACAGAAGAGGCATGTAAGGTAAGTGTTGGTGTATTATTTGTTTTGGGAAAACGTGAATTATCAATGTTTGTGTTTGTTTTGAAGATTACTCCGATCCAAATAGCCTTTATTTGTTTATCTCCATTAGGTGTATTCTCTGAAAGGAAAGGTGGCTTTAATAACAGGTGCCAGTTCGGGTATTGGCGCTGGTACAGGCATTTTATTCGCAAAACTTGGAGCTTTGCTGGCTCTTAATGGCCGTGATTTGGAAAATTTAACCAAAGTCGCCCAACAATGTAAAGATTGTGGAGCTGCAGAGGTACAGTATGAATGGCATTTGAAATATGTGACTAACTGGCTTTCTCGTTTTGGTTGAATATCAGTAATATTAGGTTAAAGATAATTATACCACTGTAATCTCCCCACTGTAATCAGGTATATTTTGTAAACAACATCTGCAGAAATTGCAGTTTGCAATTTTGCAAACGTTGCTGTTTAAGTCTTTAAATATTCTGATGCAGAGTTATAACCACAACCCTCTTCCTTGTACTTTTAGCAACCACTTGTTTTATTCTTGTTTTGGTGGCAGCCTTTGCTTGTGCCAGGAGACCTGACTGATGAGGACACAGTTAAGAAGACTGTGGAGAACACTATTGCTCACTTTGGCCGGTTGGATGTCCTGGTGAACAGTGCTGGTATTCTTGCCATGGGCACTATCGAGACCACTGACCTAGCTCAATATGACAAGGTCATGAACATCAACGTGAGGTAAGCAGTGTTGGCCCATTAAATTACATTTTTAAGTAACTTTGTAGTGCAATCTACAATCTATGAAAATATGTAAATTAATTTACAGTTATTAACAAAATCCATAGTTACCCCTAGAAATGACTTCTGCTGACAGATAAGCAAAGATAAGCCTCTTGTAGCAGGTTCAGGCCAGGTTAAACAACTCATTTATTGTTTATCTGTTTTTAAATGTAATTTAATAAAACAAAATGATGCAACTAAGTTACTTAAGGCAGTAACTAAATAGTGTAATGCACTGCATTTTTAACAAATAATTAGTAATGAGTAATTTATTTTTTCAAAGTAACTTCCCTAATACTGCAGATAAGTCTCTGCCTTGACATTTGGGTCAAAATGTAAAGGAAATATCTCAAAATGTTTAAAACATCTTCCCAGGTCTGTTTACCACCTTACTCAGCTGTGTGTGCCTCATCTCATCAAGACCAAAGGATGTATTGTCAATGTATCGAGTGTCAATGGCCAAAGATCAGTAAGTGCTGTTTTTTTTATATATATACTTAGGCTACATGAATATTGAAGTATATAACCAACTGTCCATGTTTATGATAGTTTCCAGGTGTATTGGCCTACTGTGTATCCAAATCTGCTATTGACCAATTTACTCGTTGCATAGCATTGGGTGAGTTCAGGCTTTTCTTATTATTTTCAACACTGTATTTTCCATTGTGTTATCCCCATGCAAGTTGCAACCTTCATTAGCATATATATATATACGTGTGTGTGTGTGTGTGTGTATATATATATATAAATAATATGCTATAAAGTTATCATGATTAACTATGTGATTGATTATTTTTTGTTTAACCCACGAACTGCATCTATGCATCTTGCATCATGTTTGTGTTCTTTTTAGAACTAGCACCAAAGCAAGTGAGGGTGAATTCAGTTTGGTAGGTGTAGTATTATAATAAAATGTTTTTAATATATATTAGGCTCTAATGGAAATCCTCTGTTTTTCTCTTATCAGCCCTGGTGTAATAGTTACTGAGGTTCATAAAAGGGCAGGACTGGACGAGGAACAATATGCACAGGTAACACCTCACTTAACCTAATCTACTGTATATTTTTTTAGTTATCTCATTATCAACAAATTCCAAGTATTACTTCTAAGCAATGATTATTTAGGATGTTTCTCTTTTGTCTATTTTTAAAATTATTATTATTATTATTTTGTTTGTTTTTTACCAGTTTTTAGCCAAGGCTAAGCAAACTCATGCTCTTGGTCGTCACGGGGAGGTGGATGAAGTGGCCCAAACCATTGCTTTCTTGGCATCAGATGCAGCGAGTTTTATCACTGGTGTGAATCTTCCGATAGATGGAGGCCGTCATGCCATGTGTCCTAGATAATGTGTTCTGAAATCATTAACTAATACACTATTTAAAACAACCTGTTTGTTTCTTATATTGGTATATCTCAAATTTACAACTGCACAGCGTTAGACTTTAAAATGAAAAGGAAGTGAGCAGGTATCCTTCATATTATGTCAGGTTAACATTTCAAATGTATCTATTCACCAAACCTAGTGTGTAATCCCTAGACAATCAGAGTTGGGGCAGATGACGGGGGGGAGCTTTAAATAAATAGTATACTCTAAAATGTTTATATCAGTATTTCTAGTACAAGATCTACTATTCCCATTGTAATGGTGCTTCCCATTGTTAATCCCATTGTAATGGAATAAGTGTCTCAGCACCAACAACTTCATTCAAGTATTAGAAAAGAAATAAGGAGGCCATACAGACTTCATATGGCCTTACAACCACAGATTGTGTATCTATAAATTCTTCTATTTTACAGTCTTAATGCTTACAACTGAACAGGTGTCCACTAAAAAGCTATATAACATTGTATAGCCTTTGCACAAACAAAACAGTGCTGGAAAGTGGAACAGAAAACATGAAACCTCGCTCTGAAGGAGAAATGTATGGCTTTGTTTTTGAGCTTCAGTCTTCAAAACACTGTCCATTAATCAGTTCCAGTCTCCATCTCTGAATGTTTTTTTCAGCAGTCCAAGCATATTTTGTCCAAGGTAAATTTAAAAGGATTTTCCCATTGTGATCTTCCACTGTGACTTTCCACACTATAGAAAGCACACTGGCCCAACCTCCAGGTGAAAGAGAGCACTGGCTTCTGCTATTTCAGCACTGAACACATGAACAATTGGAAGCAAGTTGGGATCCATTTTGAAAATGAAGTGTGTCTGGTGCCAGAGGCCATCCTTGATCTGTAATTTTAATAGTACTTTTAGAATCACATGATATTGAATTTACAGATGTTCTATGTATGTATGCATGAAAATAAGGAATTGAAATTAATAGTCTTGGATTATTATTACTTACCCCACAGTCATCCCTGGGTACAAGAGGCTCCAGATGATCTCCAGCTTGAATTCTTTGTCCATTCCAAGTTGTGAAAATGACAGAGTGGTTTGAAGGCTGCAGAGAGGGTCCAGTGCCCCACACAGAGATATTGAGGCAGTGAATGATAATGTGTTGCACAGCCTCAGCACTTAGGAGGTGGATAAAATTCATCTGGATATGACCTACATTCATCTCTAACTGTCAAAGCAAAACAGACAAATTATAAGAAAATACAAAAAATAAATAAATAATCAAATCATGATAATTCTGACCTTGGACCTTGTGATGGGGTTTAGACAAGTCTGTCCTCCAGCAGTAAAGTTGCACGTAACTTCAATGGCATCAGCGTTACAGCCAAGGTTTGGGTCAATCCAATAACGTCCTAAAGGGTTATAATTGTTATTTTACCTTCCTAAATTAATACTTGCATATATTCACACATTCCCCTTACCATCTTTCATTTTTTGCTCACAGTTGTAAAGGTCTTTGCATATTCTTACAGGGTTGGCATAGTTTCCCACTGGCTGCTTTAGACTCTGAATCAAAGTGCTAAGATGCTGCAGAGTCTGGAGGATCTCTGTACTCTGGTCCAACACTGGTCGTTCCTTGCCATGATAGTTCTGACAGGGCAAGTCACTATTAGTCACTGTCCCTTTGTATTAATGTTTTAACATATTTATAAAAGAAATTACACCTCATATTTCAGAAATGCATATGAGTCCATGATCATCTCTAAAGTGATACCAAGAGCCTCGTTTTTCTATAAAAGAAAGTAATGAATGTGGCAATTTTTTTACACAAATATTTAGCAGTAAGTAACTCACCAATGACAGGACAGAACTGGGCAGACCCTAAAAGACAAAGAGAAAGTTCATAAATACATTATACAATATATGTTTCAGGCAACCAGGCAATAATCAGGCAACCAGATCACCAGGCAAACTGGAAAATGAAGCATTATTCTCTACTTTGCCTAGACATTGTATAGAATGTTTAAAACATTTAGGCAAAGTACAGAAAATATTGCTGCATTTCAACCTTTGCCTGGTCATTTTAGGTATTCTATAGAATTCATGGATAAACAACTTTGTCAGTAGCATAAACACTCTATCAATATAGACTAGATTATACATGAACAGAATCTATTTTGAAATCTGGTGTGTTTTCCTTCATATTTTTAAACAGTATTTTATGACTCAAAAGTCTCAGTCAGTGACATTAAAGTTGCATGTAACATTTTTCCATCATCTTGTTTCCATAGAGATGCTAATGCTTTACATGGAATGAACCACTCTATGGCAGTAAACTTATAAACATAAAGCACTTTTAATAACAGAAGCGCATATTAGAAGCACATACCGGTGGTCCTGGAGGTCCTTGAGGTCCAGGTGATCCCTAAAAGTATGGCATGTAAAGTGAAGAAAGCATGTGTCCTTCACTTAATATCATTTAATACTTACCACTTGGCCTTGTAATCCCTGGAAAGAGGGCAAAGGGTATTTAATTAAATTCAATCAGTAGAAATGTTATAATATGCACAGATTGTATCAGTGCAGTCAGGGCTGGGGTATGCCAGAAAATCACATCAGGATTTTCTCTGAGCCTGGATTATGAATGTTTTACGAATTCATGCACACTAAGTATATTTGCATTGTTTTTCAGAATGAACTAGAGCTTTCTTTGCAGGTAATTTTAAACTGATCTGTTAGATAAGGGTGTGGAAAAAGGAAACTAGCATTTAACAAAGGCACTACAATATGACCAAATGACCAAACTAGCATATCATCAGGGATTAGACAGCAATTCATTTCTATTCACACATCCTCCATCTCTAGTATAGCACAGCAGGTAGGACTGTATGGCCCCTTCACCAAATAATACTGTATTCTCAAAATGCTGAAGGCTTTAAAAGAAATAAAAAATCCTCCCATATCTTATTCTTCCACAGTAAATCCGATTTTAACACAGCATGCTCTTACATGATTGTTGGCATTTTAGGAGTAAGCCCCTGAATTATAACTAAATATAATAATAAACAAAACTCTTAAAAGCTTTAGTATGCAGCCAACATTCATCACCCTGACAGGAATTCCACAGCTGTTAAGTGTCATTGTGAGAGTAACAAACAGACAGGCACAATAGGAAACGAAAACACTGAAGGCAAACATAGGTTGGAGATCGACTGGGCTGTCTCCATAGTAAATGTCTACCCTGTGCTCACATTTAAAGTTGCACTATGTAACTTTTCTGAAGGAGCGTACTCAACCTGCTTGTTACTGGTTTGCCTAGAATGTTTCACAATATGTTTTTAAAGGTTCTACATTATGCTAAGGTACTTTTGTGAATGCTGTTTCATCATCAAAAACATACCAGACAAACACTTTATTATTAGTTTGCTGACATTTCCAAATCTTAAAATTCTCTGTTCCACCTTGTGATGTCAGTTTTCAAGTTAAGAGCTACCTTTTACTTTTGTTCAGTAGAGATTGACAATTTCAGGGCTGAAATTATCCAAATGATTCTAGTGAAGGGGTATAGAGTTAAAAACCACAGTGTAGCACTTCCTGTATTACCACATGACATCACAAGGTGGAACAGTGTTTTCTGTCTGAGAGAAGAATTCAGCCTATGCAGGGTTTGTGTGTTAAACATGTATGAATTAAACAAAAAACAACTCTTGGTATGTTTGTGATGAGGAAACAACATAATATTTACACAATTACAGATCTGAGAGGCAACCGCACTTACAGTAAGAATATGTTTTGTAAGAAAATTGACTAAATGCCTGACAGATATCCCAGGTAAAGCAGTAACATATTTATGGAGACCCCCACAAAGAAAGTTAGTGCACTTTTAAGGATTCATCAAACCATTGCCACGCACCATGTCTCCTTGACTTCCTTTGTCGCCCTGATGTCCCTGGGGATGAGGAATCGAAACAGAGGTTCACTCTATCAAAGTAAAATCGAAGAACAGGAAATGGATGAAATTGGTTAGATTAGAAGGTACTTACAGGCTGACCGCTGAGGCCAGTCATGCCAACAGGGCCAACAGCTCCAACCATACCCTTCAACGCAGTGGGACATGTTATTCTCCATAAGTAAAAAAAAAAAGTGATTGAGCATTTGTGATTGACGGGTGTTCAGCTTACCCTCAGCCCACTGGGTCCCTTTGGTCCGTGTATACCTTTTGGACCGATGTCTCCTTGGGGTCCCTAAAGTAAGTTCAAGAGTTGATTTTTGTATTGATGTCTAATCGAGAGTCAAAAAAGTATGCCCACCTTTGGTCCAAAGAAACCAAGGATACCCGGATACCCTTGCTCCCCGATATCCCCCTAATGCAAAAAAGACTATAAACATACATGTATCAAACAAATATGTGTAAAGACAAGTATGTTACTAACAGGTTGTCCATTTGCTCCTTTTGCACCTTGTTTTCCAGGTGATCCCACTCCTCCAACAGAACCTCTCTTTCCTATGCCCCCAAATTGGCCACGGAGACCTCTTTCTCCCTGAATAAAGCACATCCGTGGTTAACTTTTAAGCTCTATTATAGGTCTTACATCTCACCTTTGGTCCAGTGGAGCCTTGTATTCCAGAAGGTCCTATTGAACCATCTTTACCTTGGTTTCCAGGGTGACCTGGCAATCCCACCTCCCCATCATCTCCTGGCTCCCCCTAAACAAGTATTTAAGACAGTAACGTTTTTGTGTAATTCTTTTTAACATAACATCTGAACAACATCTTCAGTAATTCATATTTTATTCATTAAAATAATTTAAGAGCCCAGGCAATATGTCCATGGGCTGAAGTCTACATCACCTTTATACCTCTTCCTCCACTTTTTCCTGGAAGTCCTTCTTCTCCTGGTGAACCTTCAGGTCCTTCACTGCCCACAACACCCAGTGGACCAGGCAGCCCACCTGGACCCTGGGCAACAGGCATTTCATCAATAAAATTGATTTCACACTTAACTCATAAATAATTTAAAATGAACATACTTGTTGACCTTTGAGTCCAGGTGCTCCTCTCATTCCATTGTTTCGTTTCTGACCCTTTTGCAGAAATAGATGTTGTTGTTGTTGTTTTTTTATTAATGTGTACTCCATAATAAGCCCCGAACCCTAAAATAAAATTGAATGATATTTTAGATGTGTCCTTACTTGATCACCTTTTTGTCCTTTTATTCCTTGTTGTCCTTTTGGCCCTGGGTTGCCCTAAGGAATAAACAGAACATAAACAGTGCATTTATTTCAGTTTTTTAGAGATAAAGTACAACATTAAAATAGTTTCTTACAGGATTCCCTGGAGGTCCAATGACTCCTTTTTCTCCCTCTACACCTATTTGGCCCTACATTGTAAAACAAAAATTATTTTATACCAAACTTCTTTAAGTTATTTAAATTGTACTCACAGCATATCCATTATCACCAGATGCCCCTCGTTCTCCCCTGTCTCCAACAGAGCCCTGAATGGTAAAAAAAAAATAAAAATCACATACAGTAACCAAAACAAACCATAAACCCAAGTAAAACACTCACTCTGACACCCGGAGTACCAGCCGGGCCTTCAACTGTACAGTCCTCTCCTTGTTCACCCTAATTAGAGATTATGAAAATAATGTGAGAGCAACAAAAACTTTTATGTTGTCCAATCAAATCCATTTCATTTCAATTTTGACAAATAAAATACTCTACCTTTTCACCTTTTGGCCCACGAGGTCCCATTGGGCCCTCTGGTCCCATACGACCCTGTGCAAGAAATTACATTGACAAGATTCATGCTGCATTCAGACCACAGCAACAGGGGCAATGGGTTTACATGCAAAAGAGATGGGAGATGCATGTCTAGTTCAACATTTCTGCAGTGCATATCACACGCTCATGTGGCACATCTTGAAAAAAAAATTACTTTTGGTGAAATTCTATGTGCGTCAACAAGCTTCAAGCGCCTGCCCTCAAATACAAATATATCCAATTAGAGGTGTTGCCACAGTCTGAACTCATCATTAGAGTTTAAACAGGCACCCTAGATTGGCTTGGTTTATAATTAAAGGAAAATAATCACAGTGGCATGGTTTAATTTAATAACCAAAACATGCTGTACTGTAATTTACTTACTCCCAATCCTTGTATGCCCATATCGCCTACTTTTCCACTCAACCCTACTGGACCCTGTATATGAAGAACAAGGTCTATAATTGCTAACAATCAATTACTTTATTGTGAATGAAGTTTTATAATATTACCATTGGCCCTGTGGTTCCTCTGCTCCCCTTCTGTCCAAGAATCCCCCTTTGCCCCTTCTCCCCAGACTGTCCAGTCTCACCCAGTTGACCTTGGTAACCTTGGCATCCCTTTAGATGTTAAGTGGAACATTAAACATGCAAAATTACTAAATAAGTGTTATGCTTTATTCAAGCTTGTTAAAACATTCTGTGATACCATAGTGTTTATGTTTCAATTTAATAAGTATATTTTATATAAGAAAAAAAAGTCAGTATAATATATAAGTCAATTTGAACACTAAAACCACCAGAATGAGTATGGGGAAAATATATATGCTTATGGTCATGTTGGAGAGTGAACATGCTTGATTTCAATGTATGTAAATGAAACAAAATACCACTCAAGGGGCATTATAAATAACATGCAAAATGTTGGTCTTTTAAAAGTGTTGAGTCACGAGTAATAGGGCTACAAACCTTCACTCCTGTTTTTCCCCTCTCTCCAATTGTGCCAGGTTTCCCCTCCTGACCCTGAAAAGAAAAATAACTTTCTTTAATTGGGTTTAGAAATCTTTTTGAGGTTGGCAGCTTAAACTCACCCTCACACCGACCAATCCCAGAGGCCCTGGGCTTCCCTCTTTCCCTTTGAGTCCAGTCTCACCTCGCTCTCCTTTTACACCCTCTGATCCAGAATGGCCCTTTTCACCCTGGGCAAAGGAGAAGAAATAACCATCATATAAAAGTTTTAATTCAAACCCATATTTATCTGAGTTAAGTCACGAATAGTTAGCTGCTTCCACACAATAATATCTATGCAGTGTAATAATAAAGCCTTTGCTTACATACTAGTATATGTTTTATGCAAACAAAAAGGGCTAGTAGAACAACCACTATAAACTAACTGTACCTACTTTTAAGCCATCTGGTCCTTTTGATCCACTCTCTCCATCAAGGCCCTGCTCACCCTGTCCAAATTAAAAAGTGTGTATCATGACAGAGATTTAATTGACAAAACTGTAAAACTTTTTCAAGTACAATTATTTATCATCACTTTCACAAGGTCCACTCACTCTGTGACCAGTCATACCCTGAGCTCCTGTATATCCCGCTGAACCAATGTCACCCTTGTAGAGCACAAAACATTATGTATTAAACTACAACTGTGGGAAGAAAATTATTTCCTCTTTTTCTTAGTAATAATACTTAAATCTCTACCTTTTCCCCAGGCTCCCCTGATCTCCCTCTCTCTCCCACCTTCCCTGGCTGCCCCTGTTTGAAACACAGAACATCATCAGTTTTCAGAGATAATGTACGATCCAGAGGGAACTCACAGTGTGATCAAACTCACCCTCGGCCCCATCTCCCCCAGAGGCCCCACTGTTCCTGGTGGTCCTACTGCCCCCTACAGGGATTAGGCAGGAATATCATTACAAGGTTAGAAGAAATGTAATGTGTTATCCACAGCCATGTCCTTCAGTGTGTAAAAATCAATCATGCTAATAATTATATTACAAGGGAATGCATCTAATGAAATTCCTTCTCACAATCCAAGCAGGTCAACAAACTCACTGTGTTTCCTGTTATTCCTCTTTCTCCCACTGATCCAGAAGGTCCAGGAATGCCCTATAATTTGAATATTTAAAATAATAATGATACAAGGAAAAAAATATTTGTCTCAGTTACTTACAGGATATCCCTTAGGTCCACTTTCACCAGGCTCTCCAAGCTTGCCCTGCCAAATGCAACATAAATAAACATGTGACTCTGTTTCAGATATGAGTTAATACAAAAATACCAGCACTAGTTAAAAATTAATCAATTTATCTTACCATTTCCCCAGGGAGGCCACATTTTCCTGGTGGACCACTAAAGCCCTGAAAATGTAGTTGAATTAGTGCACTGTTTAATTGTTAACATGACATAGGACAGTATTTCAAATAATTAAAGGGTCCATATTATGCTATTTTCTGATGTATCTTTTTTCCTCAAGGCAAACATACCTGGAGTTTTATTTTGTTTCATTCACACGTTTAACACACAAATCCAGCATATTTAGTTTCGGTTAGGTTAGTTCTTTTTTCAAACAGAAAACACTCTGTTCCACCTTGTGATGTCATGCGTCAATACAGAAAGTTCTCCACTGTGTTTTTAAACTCCGTACAGCCCTAGAATCCTTTTGATAATTACAGCCATGGAATTACTGAAGAAAAGGTAAAAGTAGAGTTAACTTGAAAACTACTGCTTCCTGACATCACAAAGTGGAACGGAGCATTTTGAGCTTTCGAGATGTAGACAGACTAATAATGCAGGATTACTCAAACAAATGTGAATGAAACAAAACACAACTGAAGATATATTTTTGAGGTAACAACATTATAAAATGGCTTAAAGCTCACCAGAGTCAATTGTGCGTAATACAGGACCTTTAAAGCCCACATTGCATTGGCTCATTAACAAATCATTCTCATTTCAGTTGTACTTAATAAGAAAGTGGAAAAAATATTAATATAATAATTACTATATTTTATTATGTGCATACCTTTTCACCCATAAATCCTTTTATTCCCACTTGTCCATCAGGTCCCATTGGACCCTACAAAGCATGAGATTTCTTTTATTGATATGTGAAAGTAAAATTTTCATTTATATTAAAAGCACATATGCGAACGACAGAAGACAACTTCTTACCATTATACCTTTGAGTCCTTTGATGCCTCTCCATCCTCGAGAACCAGGAGGCCCCTGTTTTCATATAATCATAACTATGTCAAAAAACTGCTTTAAATGAATTTTTAAGATTTACTCAGCATACTTGACCATTCCCCCCAATTAAATGTGACACTTTTTTACATGTTATAGATCATTAGTCACTTACAGGGTTTCCTTGCAGGCCAGGCTCACCAATGTTCCCCAGACGCCCCACATGACCCTGTGGAAGATATGATTAACACTGGTCATCAAGACGTTGCATTTAAGAAAAAAACTACAAACTGGCTACAAACTCCCTACCATTGACCCCTGTTCTCCTGGTGGCCCTGAGGCACCAACTTCTCCCCGATCACCCTGAGAGGACATAATGTGAATGAGCCATACCAAAAGGATTCTCTATACTTCATTGTTACAATCAGGTAAAATCAGGGTTTGTCAGCTTATATTACACAAACATTTGTGTACAAGCAAAAGATAATCATAATTTTACCTTTTCCCCCAAAAGACCTGTCAGCCCTTGAGGCCCAGTAAGACCTACCGGTCCCTGTGGTATAAGGAATAAAAACATGTGTATTTGTTCTTAAAGGGTCTTGTGTTGTAAAAAAGAAAATATTTTTACCCTTTCGCCAAGTTGTCCAGGTTCACCAGTTCTGCCACAGTCACCCTACAGCAAGGCAGCTGAGATTAGTATCATGACATGAAGATTATTTTTGGTTTGGTTTACTGGAAAAAAAAAACTTTAAACTGAAACTCAATGGTAGAGTGTTAACAAGCTCTCACCTGGGCATAATGTGTGTGTATGTGTGTGTGTTTGAAAGGGTGGGTGGTTCCTTAATGGTGGTTCCTTAATGTAAAGCCCTTTTGGTACCCAGGAGAGGGAAAATTTAAGATGAATATGATCCAAAAGTACATCTCCAACAGCTGACCTTGAGTCCATCTGGTCCTGTCAGTCCAGCGAATCCCTGTCTTCCAGGTCGGCCCTAAACAGAAATTACTGATGAAAAGATCTTCAGAATGGTTAATTAAAAACTCTAAAACCTTATGAGAAAAATGGCTATGTGACTTAGGTCACTATGCCAGTCAAATGACCCATGGACTGGACTATCACTTACTATCTGTCCAGGAAGTCCAACAGGGCCAACAGGTCCATCATCACCCTGGAGCAGAAAGAAGAAACGGTTAAAATGGAAGTAGTATTTTTGTCATTTTTAGTAATTTGTCCAACCTGAAATCCAGGCACTGCTTTTGGACCTGGTAAACCTCTGGTTCCTTTAATGCCCTGTGAAACACAGTTTTAGGCAGTTTGTGTTATTATCTACATTTATAATATGGCAAAATTCACAAGAATAACATATTAACATGTGTAACATGTTTTTTTCTCGCAAAAAGCACAACATGCTCACCCTTAACTTTTCAAGTACCAACCTTGAGTCCCTGTGGACCATTTTGACCTGAGGGCCCAATATCTCCAGGAAATCCCTTTGATAAGAATATAATAATTATTATTATAACTATTCATCATGCTTATTGGTATTATGATATACAGTAAACACTGTTTAACGCAAATATGAATTAACATTGAACCTACCTCTTGTCCAGACGCACCAGGAAAACCAGGAGGGCCTTTGTCACCAGGTATGCCCTAATAAAATGACACAGAGTATGAATAATATAATTTATTCATTTACACAAAACTTTGAAAAACACAGTTCAGTCAGTTCCACTTTTTACAGTCTTCCCTAACTTCACAAATTGTATCATTTATATATTTTAAAACATGGTACCTGTGGTCCAGGTTTTCCAGGTTCACCTTTTGGCCCCAGAGAGCCTAGAACACCCTGTAGAAGTACATAATACGGTTTAATCTAACACAAAACCACAAAGTATGATATTAACTATGAAATATGTGACATGATTTTACATGACAAAGATAAAATACCTTATCACCTTGAAACCCAATTTTTCCAGGTTCTCCAGGTAAGCCAAGATCCCCCTGAAAAAAGAAAATCTCTGTTACCTTACAAGGTCTGTGTGATTTTACTCCCATAAATCAAATTCTGAACACACTGCCAAACACCATTAAGAAGATCACCTTATCACCTTTCATTCCTGTCTCTCCTGGGTTTCCTGGTACACCCTAAGAGGAAAACATTATTATTTGTTTGCATAAGTTTACTATTTCCAAAAATAAAAAATACAATAGCAATGCATTTATCTTCTTCCGTGAACTACTATGAATCAGACTGCATTAAAATCTGTATAGCTGCACACATGAAAAACCTTGAGTCCCACTTGTCCTGGTGGTCCCATCGTGCCAACAGAACCAAGGTCTCCCTGCCAACAGGCATAATATATTATTGCTGTGTTGTGGTGTTTTCGTATTGTACTGTATGTTTTTTGATTTGAAATATATTTTAGAGTGAAAAGTACTTACAATAACACCAGGGATCCCAGGAGGACCATCAGCTCCCATTTCACCCTAAAATTTAAAATGACAGAAATGTGTCTGCTGATTATTTTTTTATTGGTCTAAAAATAGATACATAGATGGTCTAACATAAAAAGGAATCTGCTTATTCAATACTAATTACTTATTACTGAAATCTATATTGTGCCATTGATTCCAGCCTATATGTGTTTATATCAAACATCAAAATCTATTTGATTTATATTTGAAATGAAATTGCGTCATTGACTCACTGGATTTCCATCGGGGCCTGGAGGTCCCCTTATCCCAATGTCACCAGGAAACCCCTAGGCATAAAAAAACGTTAATTATGAAAATATATAGTGTATATAGTGTGCAATATAAAACTGATGGAAGCGGTAGGGTTCTTTGTTCTGAAGCATGCATTCCCAGCATTTATGTTGATACACACTGTAGTGGAGTCATTGAACAGCCCCTCACAAACCAGTCACCTGCATTTGCCTAAACACTCGCAGTATAACGCGCTAGGAAATGCTGATGCAGTGCTTCCATTGACAGCTGCTCTTAATTCTTCTGTGAAAGGCAGAACAAGAGGCCACACACTGAACATGAGTTTGTAACAGAGCCAAGGTCAACAGAGTGAACCACATCAGCTCAGCACTCATCCACAAAGAGCACACAGGACACAGAACAGAACAGAGCTGATACATGCTTTGTGTGCACTAAGAAGAGTGTCATCGTGAAGTAATCTGCTACTAATGTTCTACTTATGGTATAATGGACAAACAATCCATCCCCAGCATCAGTGGATACCACTAAGTTATGCATAATTTAATATGGTACTAGCTAAATACTAGAAGCTTAGCTTCAAAAAAGACACTGACAAAATGCAATCTTATTTGATAATGTTATTGACATATTTTGCACTTGACTTTTGTGACATGCTTTTATGTGCAAAGCCAGTAATGGTGTATGATGTCTTTACCGGCCGACCCGTGTTCCCTTTCTGCCCACGAACTCCTGGAATTCCCTAAAACACAAAAAGAGGACATTGTAATACATAATAACTGCAGTTATTACCAGGCACTGCTATTTGAATACTCTTAAAAACTACACTTTAATTATTCTAAACTACTCAATATTCAATCACCTCTCTCCTCCCTACTGAATAATACATACTCTGTCACCTTCATCACCAGGAAAGCCAAAATGACCAGGAATACCAATGTGGCCCTAAAAGGATGAATAAAAACATACATAACTGAGAGTTTCATAGATCAGTTCTAAGAACATGTGTTTGAGTGACAATAATGAAATGCTACTAGTCCCAATAATTTTCTTTAAGGTGCATTCATATCAGTCTCTGGTGCTGGTCTGGGCCCAGTTTGAGTCCTAATGTAGACTTGGTTTGGTCCCGTTCAACTCCTGGTTTAGTCCTGATCTAGTCCAGATGTCATTCTGAGTTAAATCACAGTTAAGTCCTAGTTTCACTAGCAAGGACCACTCCACAACAATGGAATATGATAAAGATGTTTATTCAGGGCAGATAGATGTGATGTCTCTGTGGGGGTATAATCTCCAATCCAAAATGGATTGGAGATTAGCTGTGGTTATCTGGAGAGGAGGCTGAGGCGTGGTCCAGGTCCTGAATCTAATCATATTAACTCCATTTTGATGTGGTGAATGTGTATGAACGCACCCTTAGTTAGGCCTGTCACGATAATTACCATATCGACTTAGCATTTTTTTACAATATTATACATTTAAAATTTAGAATTTGTAGTTTAAATCTGCTCTTAGGTTTTTGTCAATATGTTAAACTTCAAAATTTGTTATCGGGACAGACCTACCCTTAGTAAAGTATAACATCTTGGCTAACATACTGTCATTGCTGAACATGCGTGTTGAAGAGGAAGGCCTTGAGGAAAGTGTATATGCCCATGGACTGCATGGTGCTGGCTTCCACGATGTAGTCCAAGGGCACATACCCTCACATCAGGGATCTCCGATGGACCGGCCATGAAGGAAATTGACCTAAATGTGAGAAGAAAGGGGTGAGCAAGATGGCAATTAAAAAATCTAAAATTGTGATCTGATTCTGTGACAATTTAGTGCCTCTCTGTTTAATGCAGCTCTCACTTATCCCCATCCTCTCTTCCTATTTGTCAGCTTCCATCATACACTACTCAGACAGGTGGACAGTGACAGGTGGATTTAACCAATCACAGTGAAATGTGAACTCCCAGAAGAAGTTGATAGCTTTATTTACCCCTTAATGGCAGATGAAAAGATACTTATTATATGAACTGTGATAAAAATAAAAATAAAATATGTGTATCGGCATTTCACCCACCCCTAAAAACAATGGTTATTCACAGAATGCAATATATACAAAATTTTGTTGAATAGACTTACTTGGACTCCTTTTGGTCCAGTTTTCCCCAAAGGCCCAGGTAAACCCTAAATGCAGCAGAACAAAGCAATAACATAATTTCTTTTGACTCAATGGTACTACTATGCCTTCAGCAAAAGGTAGTGGGAGCTGAATATTGCATATATAGGAACTTATATGAAATTCTTTAGAAATACTCAGCAACTTTGTTTTAGTCAATTAATAGACTGATTTTCATATAGTTTTCAAAGACACTCACTTCACACACATACAATGCCTTTCATTTTCTTAACAAAGTAAAGTAATTTATTCTGCATCTTTGAGTTATTTTAATTAATGTTGCTTCATGATGTGTTTCTTTTCATTCTAACACAGAGGTGGGCTACTTAAATCCTCTGGAGAAACATTTCATCTGAGGGTCAATCTCACAAAGATGTTTGGAAGAGCAGAAGCTAATGGTGATCTTAATAAACATTAATACTTGCATTGTCAATGCAAGATGAAATGTTTAAATTACCAATAAAGTCTGATAGTTTATGTGTGTGTGTCTTAATGTTTGTAACAGAATGTGTGTGGTCCATAACAAGCATCTTAGTACTAGATTTACTGCACCTGCCTTCCAGGATAGCCTTTGGCGCCATCACTTCCTTCTTCTCCTCGTTCACCCTGTGCATACAAACAAAGGGTAAACTTGAGAAAAACACATTCTGGTTAGTTACTATACAACAAAATCTTGAGTATATTTAATGTGCATTACTGTAGACAATATAACTGACCTGGATAAAATACTTACAGGTTCACCAGGAAGCCCAGGTGAGCCAGAGTAACCTTTCTGCCCCTGATATAAAAAACATTTGATTTAATTTGTATTGAATGTAAAGCTGTAACTCATTAAAATCAGAAGTGTCGTATAGCGTGTTTAGGGTTCTCACAGAACCTACCTTTCTTCCAGCAGTGCCAGGTATTCCATGGATGGGCATAATACCAGGCTCTCCCTAGAGGGTTTACATTAATATCTGGCATTAAAACCACTGTCTAACAGAAATTTTCATAAAACCTCTAATATAGAGTACATCACATATTGATGAATGAACACATACTTTTTGTCCTTTGGAGGCCTGACCGGGGGACAGTCCAGGGTCTCCCTTCTCTCCCTGTAAGATAAAAGAGCACATGATGACATCAGTGACATCCCCACAAAAGCTCACAGTGAGCAGCTCGCCCTCTATTGGCCATGAGACAAAGTATTTACACAAACCAATCCTTTTATGCCCTTTGGTGCTTTAGTTTACACCGGCCTAGAGAGGAGAGATGGGGGACCGACTCTGTACATTCTTTTGCCTTTTCAGGCTCTGGGACTTGTGTATTTAACTTTTAACTACGCAGTGTGAGAGAGAGCGCAGTCAAGAAATCACAGACTTTCAAATTAAGTCTGGCCAAAAAATACATCAGATCGTTGATCAGTCTCTGTTCATACATGAGAAGGGAACATCACAGTAATTAATCATGTGTAACATATGAACTCTAGGCAAGCAGTAAATTTGACACATCACAAATGGACTGTTACATGAAAGAGAATATGTTGGATACTAGAACGTTTTCATGTGAATTTTCTATGTCAGAACAGTCTGTTAGAGGTTTCTGTGTCAAACTCTTCCTGGCCAAGGTTGTGTAAAGTTCTCAGAGAGCTGACACACCTGCTTTACTCACGGCATGCTTGTAGGGCCTTGTTTAATGTTTAAAAATGTTTATCTGGTGTATCAATATTATTATTACCTTTAGTCCAGGACAGCCAGTGGGGCCAGGTCTTCCATGTGGACCATAGGGACCCTGTAAAACAATGTGAGTAAGATTGACAGATATTCTCACAGGCATTCCTTGCACTGGGGCTGTAATGTCATAGGTTGTAGGTTGTCTGTAATAGTCTACAGAGCACAAGCCCTGCCTCCATCATCCACCTGTCTTTCTGTGTTATGACTTATGATTCTGATTTTCCTCTTCACTTTCCACTGGTTTCATGAGTGCCACAAAGTGAAGGCCACTCATATGTCATACCATAATTCAGAGTGACTTTGCACACACACACTGATTTATGATGTAGTTAGATGAGATATTCTGAAAGCCAAACAATAAATCTTTTACCAAAATCAACCAGCAATTGTAAACTAACTAGGTAATCCATATTGGAACCACATTTGCATATATACACAATCCCTATCCAAACCCGAATCAGAATCAGATTCCCAGCATATGGAAATGGAAGGATTAAAATTCTACTGCCAATACTTAGGTTTCAATACAAACAAAATTATACACTGTAGAACTGGATTAATAATTAGAACCCATTTTAGTGCCCTCTATAGGTCTAACCAGTCCTATAGAGTTAAAGAAGTTTAAAAAAAAAATATATATATATATATACATATATATATATATATATATATATATATATATATATATATATATATATATATATATATATATATATATATATATATATATATAAAACCAAGAAGTTAAAATATCTAATCAGACCTGTTCTTTGTGACAGTATTAATGTTTGCAATTCATCAAAAATGCACTAAAACATGTCTTAAAATGTCTATGTTGTGGTTTCCACAAAAAGTAATGAACATTAAAAGTTACCTCAACAAAGATTTTGGTATATTCCTAACTTTTTATTTTATTTTTTTTACAAGGTCCAATTTTATCCATTTTAATCAGTTGGAATGCTACTTTTGCTTTTCTGCCTAGTGGTAAGGCTGGCACATTTTGTAATAAAACTGTTCTACGGTGTTCAGCTGAAGAAATCTCAAACAAAGGTTCCATAAATCTTTGGGAGTTTGTTAAATTAAAACACCACAACAGGAGCTGCATAAGGAATTAACTGCACAGGTCGGTGTACCACTGGATCAAGTCTAGTCAGTTTACAGATATAATCTAAAATGGCTTTAATGAACTTTCGTTCAATACCACAGTGTAAAGACTCATAGTCAGATAGATTATGACTGGTGGTGACTGTGAGATTTCCAGGTTTAAATAGACATAATCAGTGCTAAATCAGTGCTAAAATGTAAATAGAGAAGTTGGTAAAGATATTTTAAAATGATCTTATATTAAAGATTATAGTGTTTCCAAACATCTGGACATCTGTTTTTGTCCACTGGGACCTCCCAGTCGCACACTGACAGTGAAAATGAAAATGAAAGACAGCACCACAGCAATCCATCAAAATCACTGGAGACACAGACTTGTCTACATTGAATTTTTTTTTTTACAGATAACAAATTTGGGGCTTAATGTTGTTCTCAGTTTTACAAATGAGCCTCAGACTGATTATCATCATCATCATAATCAATCTACCAAACTGATTTAATACAATTATATTTATGATATAAATCATAATTTTCGTGAAAGGTTCTGAGAGACCACTTACAACTGCTCCTCTTTTCCCTGGCTTTCCTGGTAACCCTGGAAACCCTTGAAGACCCTATAATAAAAATGTCATATTAAAAATGTTATACAAAACTAAAGATCATACACCACAATATTCTAATCCTCCAGTAAATTCTCAGACAAAGGCCTATGAGTTGAAATGCTGGCAGACATGACAGTTTCTTGTTAGAGGATTCTGCAGCTGTCCCTCTGAACAGTGTTTTTTGTTTCATCCTCAACCACTAGAGCTTTGTAAGTCTGACTCACTGGCAGGGAGGTCTGAGTGTGTTCATTATGGGCATCAGCTAACTTTCAAGTCATTTCATACATGGATTAACACAGCTCTGAAAGGTCACATCTAATGAGAAGGTCGATCTGAGATGTCTGACTTTGCTAAAAATCCTCAAAATGTAATTTTTTCCTGACTCAGGCTGTAACCAGTGTGAATGGTTGTCAGCCTGGTGCGCTTGCCATCTTTATCACATCTTATCAAAAGTATACTTAAGATGGCAATAATCATGAATAATTATTGAATCATAATAGTGTCTTAATAATTCTTAATAGTGAAGCCAGATCATGTATAGTTAGCCCCTATATCACAGGTCAGATTTGGGTCGGTTCAATACACTACACTTTATTGTTTCTGGCTCTCTTCAACTATGCACTGTCCATGGTCCTGAATCATTTATGGGAGATCAATACTAGATTACTATAAGTTTACAGTGTACTACTTATATTTGCTAGAATAAATCCAAATGCAAAAGGTAATTTTTTTGAGCACATAAACTGTTAGCAGTGAGATAAAATATCAGCTATAATACATTTACATAACTGCCAAGAATATAAATATACAATGCCATAGATTGTATATTTAGATCATTCTAACACTGAAAAATACAGCATGTGATAGACACTCACTGGGGATCCAGGATCTCCCCGCAGCCCTGGTGGTCCCACTAACAGAGAAACTTGAGTGGGTTCCACATCAAGTGTTTGAGAGTCATCTGCAGCCGGTGGTGAGTTGAGCCAAGGGGGCGTGGCTTTGGCTTCCTGCCCGCTGGCACTGTTTAACGATGTTGTAGTCTGAGGCTGGGGTTTATCTGTGACAAATACGGGTGAAGATGTTGTAGTGGTTTCAAATAAATGCGTTTCCTTTGGTGATGCAAAAAAAGCTGATTGTAAAGACAGGTCTTGTTGTCCCTCCTTGAAGCTGTTTCCAGGGTTATCATTCAGTGTTTGAGGTATATGATATTTAAGAGACATGTCTGATCCATGATGATCTGGAGACAAAACAGTTACAGAACTTGATGTAGGAGTATTTATATCCTGATGTGTAAATGTTGTGTTCAACATTTTAGGGTAGTCAGTTGAAACCACTGTAGTCCTTGCGTATCTACGAAAAGTATAATCTCTGCAAGGCTCAGCTAAAATCTTAGTTCTTTTTGTATCAACAGGGAGTAGGGGTGAAAACAAAGGCTGAAATGCATCAGTTTGTTGACATTGTTCATTTAAATGATCACAATAGTTTTGTGCTGCCTTCGCAAAGGGATAGATGTCAAACTGACAGATAGCTCCCTCAAATGGTGATGCACCATTCTTATTATCTCCCAAAAAAAATAAACCTTCTGGATCCATGGCCTCCACTATTTTAGAATCAAGTTTCAAAAACATGTTTTTCTTTCCACAAAATGTGAGCAAAGACACCAACTGGCCTTCAATATTCACAGCTATATTATGCCACTGGCCATCATAAACATCATAGTCAAAACTAACCAAACTTCTTTGCCCCACATGGACAGAAAGCCCTCCAGGATTAAGATGAACTCCAAGTTGCATTTTCCTTTCCTTAGACAAAATAGAGAAAATAAATGCGCTGTTGATGCGATGAACCGAGAGTGTGAAGACCAGTGAGAGATTGCTGAGATTGAAAGGCGCGGGGAAAACAGTGTTCACAGGAGCCTGGACCTGCGTCTGTGCCGTGAGGAGAACTCCAGACCTACAGGGGGCGACTCCATTGAGCCTGCTGCCTGAAGATGCCAGCCCTGCAAGGCTCCCACAAAGCCCAAGTTGCTTTAGGACATCTAAGCCTTTTGAGAAAACAGAGGGTGAGAAACACAACTTTGAATAAGAGATTTCTTTATTTTTTAAATAAAACAAATATCATGTAATCCACTAACCATATAAAAAATCTACATTACCCACCTTGTGCTTCGGTTAGTCTTGGGATGCAGCCATAACAAAGTATAGCCAGACAAATGTGGATTTTCCTATATCAAAACAAGAAAAGAAATATTACAAGTATGTAAAACATGATATGCTGGTCAATAAAATGTAACAGGGGTAATAAACCCAATTCATGCATACAATTACGATTACTTACACTAACATTTCTAATTCATATTCATGATTTTTTGCTCATGAAAGAACCTCTAAAAGCAGAAGTGACATTGTTAGAACTGATTCCATGACTGTTGTCTGGTGTCCAGGGCTCTGGTTAAATTTTCACAATAGTTGTAATTTGACTATTACAAATGCTGGACAATACCATTATTCAGTCGGATGAATGTTTAAACAGTCAGAAAATGTGTTCAGTGTGAATGAACTGATAACATCACCAGAATTTACAAAATCTGATTCTGATCATAGAAACTATAGCAACAAAGCAAAAAAAAAAAAAAAAAAAAAAATTATGTGGCAGGTGTGAACTTATTCAATGTCCAGTTGTAAAGTGGTTAAATCATGGTAGTTGGACTTTGGCAGATTGGTCAATTAATACATAATTCCAAAAGAATAGTTGTTTTCAACAGGACTGCGGGTAAAATTAGCAGTATCACACAGCGGGCCAAGTGTCTACCTGACGTGAATGACGTTTTTAAATCACTGTCTAAAATGAATAAATTCATAAGCCTAACGCATTTGCTAAACCAGTATTAGTTGTTGTGGCTTTATCAATTTATTGGGAAAACATGAATGAAATCTGCAGGCTAACTGTGAGACATGTAGATTTCCCTTCAGTACTTGCCAACTGCTGACACATTCACCAGTTCAAAGTTTCTTCATGCTCGATTCACAGCTCTTACATAACACGTGTCTCCTATAGAGTCTTGTCTGGTTTTCCAAATACAAACTTTTCAACATGATGCAAGATTTATTACCTCCCAATGGGACCTTTAGCCAAACAGCTGACACTATGAGGCAGAAACGTCGTAAGAGGGAGCAAGAGAGCACCAGTGATGTATGTCCCCACTTCAGTTCAGAGAGTCCCATGTAGGGGACAGAATACAGGATATAGGACAGCAGAGACCAGGACACGCGTTTCCTACAGCCTATGTCTATCGCACTAGACTTACAGGCTATGTTTTCATGACACTCGACCTATTAACAGTAAAACTATTTCATTTAATCTTTTCTTATTGTTTTCTATTTTAATTAGTACAGCTTTCATCCATCCGAGCGCATGAAAACGTGTAAAAAGTTACTCAAAAGTTGGGTAAATGTTATATTTATGTAGATTATAAACTTACCCCCAAACTCCAATGTATTTCTTTGTGGAGTATACGGCATTGTCCAGCTCCATAGCGTTTACTTCCTTCTTTTGGAAAGTTTCTGCGACATTTTTACGAAAACTTCACCCCGTCCCAGGTGTACCACGAGAGACGCTCATGTGTTTAGTAATCGCTGTGCGCGTACCCGAGAGAAAACAAAAAAACAAAAAAAAACTTTCCACGTCTTTCCCTCTTCGCCACTTTTCATACGAAATTAATAAGAAACGAAAATACTCCGCACGTGGTAAGATATCCTTCTCGTGAAAAGAGCTGCAACAAATAATGCCAAGTCGAGTCGACTGCTGCTTCCCGGGAAATTTTCAACAGGACAGCACACGAGGAGCGACGCTGCGTGTGTGCGTGAGTAAAGACCAATGGTAAAGACGTGTGTGTGTGTGTGTCGACTTCTCCAAAAGAAAGTTTATTGTGGTCTGAGTAGAATTACATAGAAGGGGAAAAGTTGAGAATGACGCTCTTTTGTAGACACACAGTATAACCTATGAGTAAAGTTTGGTAAATGACACCATGTTTTTTATTTCTCTGTTTCATGAGCCCAAATTCATGCTTTCTCAATTTGCATAGTCTATCCCATGCATTAAGGATTTTAGTTCCAAACAAAAGAAGCTTGGACTAAAAATAACATGTATGGGGAAACAGAACAGCCTTTATAATTGAGCAAATCAGGCTTATTCAGTATATTGTCATATTACAGTTTAAAGCATGGATTGGTACAGACTAGTATTCTTATTATTACAGAGTCTGTGTGGTTACTTAGTTGATTACATGATCAATACACAACTTAATACAATCTATAGCCTAAGTGGATGAGAGGAAAAAGTAAACCCATGAATACTGCATCCACTTGTCTTTGGTAATATTTAAACAAATTCCAAACATCATGCTACACACGGTATGCCAACATCTGTCTGTTATTTGCAATCTTATGGTTCTGCACTCAGGCAAAAACTTGCAAAGTCTAAGATATGAGTCATGCAGTCACTCCCAAATTCACTCCGTGCCCATCTTTGTTTATGACAGCATGTCCACATTTATCTGGTGTAATGCAGCTGTGTGTGTGTGTGTGTGTGTGCGCGCTGTGAAATTCCTGCTGCCAGAGAATACCCTCATTGACCTGTCTTCAGCAAACAGGCTATGACAGTGTCCAGGGGAGAGCCAGCAGCACAGAGCGCCAATTCAACCCCCTGCAACCGGATCCCCTCCTCCTGCTGCCCAAAGCCCCCTCACGGAGAGCTTTGGGCGGAAGAAAACTCGCCACCTTGAAAGAGCACTTCCCCTTGTTACCTGACTGAGCTGCGTCGGATGTGAGCTTTTGTTACCCCAATTTCACTTCAGGGACAAGAAGGGCCAATGTCCTCTCAGTTCTGATGAAAACTGCTGCGTATGGTGTTAAGTTTCACTGTGCTTCATATGGGTCTTCATGTAGCTCAGAGTAGATGCCAACCTAGGCTTTACACAGATGCCAGGGTGGTCAAAGCAAGACGAACAGATTCACTTTATCCTTGGCACTGTGGATTGTTACAGAATCGCCTTACTGTTAACGTTGATGATATTAGCTATCAGAGGCTAAAAATCTCAGGAAGAGCTATTGTAATACTAAGATGTATACGCTTAATTCAAAAATAAAATGTGTGACTTTGCTTAATGCTGATGGGACAGAGCTGTTGTAAAACTACTATAACATGACAGCACAAGGTAGAACAGAGCATGTTGAGCTTTGGAGATGTAGACAGTGTAGAAACAAAACACAACTCCTGGTATGTTTTTGAGGAGGTAGCATTATAACATGTCTTAGAGCTTACATGAATCCATTTTGAGTAACACTGGACCTTTAATCATGGGTTACATGTTCTGTCCACTACCCAAAACATTGCAAATTTCTTAAGCCCCAGCTTGCAACACTTACTAAAATAGCATGTCCCCTAGACCCACACCTGGGAATAAATGCTTTTTCAATTGAGTCAATACTACATAAATATTCTACTAAAGAAGGTGTGTTTATTTTTTTGAGTGAACATTTAAGTTAATGCAAGATGGTCCCAGTGCGGCTTGCCATAGAAACACAGTGCTCATTGATCATTGATATGTCTGGCTAAATACTTTTAATAAGTGCATGCAATGTTTAGGATTTATTATTTCACTTTTGTAACCAGTGGGATGTTATGTAATTGTTATGTAATATGGCTCCATGGGACATTTAAAGTAGGGGTTTGTGGTCTCTTGTGCACTCATAGTCAATTCACTGCGGAAGGGAAAAAAACAGCCTTACCCAGAGCCATTGGTTGCTATCAGAAAATTTTTTACTTTTCTTTTTTCTTTTTAACTGTAGCAAAAAACAAAACAAAAGAATTATTATCCATAGACAGATTAATTTTGACATTACAGAGAATTATTTTTCCTTTAGTTTTCTTACGCCAGTCATCGTTCACATCTGTTATCAGAGCCTGGCAGTAACTATTGTCAGGTGTTGGGGGACATGTGGCTGTTTTCAGTCCAGATCAGTAGATGCTAATATGAGCCATATGGTTTAAACTCTGACATTACAATAGATATTAGGGCCTCAGGAAATTGGATGCTTTTGCTGCAGACATGCTTTATCCGTACCATAAGTGATCTACGTCCACATTTATACATTATAATTTGTCTATTCTATATATATATATATATATATATATATATATATATATATATATATATATATATATATATATATATATATATATATATATATATATATATATATATATAAAGCAGGATTGCATACATATGAATTACTTTTGAAAATGAACTGATTCAATTTCATGTTTTTCTCTTTATTTTGGAGGATTGACAAACTGATGAAAGGTTATTCCATTTTAGCTCAATAGGCCTCATTTATGAAACATTCTTAAGAACAAATTTGTACTTAAGACCTTCTTACAAACATTTTTCGCATTCTGAAAATGTTCTGTAAGACCAAATCCTGTAAACAGCCAGTAGCACTCCATAATTGCAAGTTATATAGTTTCTTAAAATATTTCCTGTAAACATATTACTAAGTGATCCAATAACATTTCTGAGGAGTGTTATAGAGCATGTAGTCTTGGGTCTAACAGACTTTATACAGGCTGTAGTGAGCCTCAGTGTGTCCCAGACCCAATGCTCTCCATATGGGCCACTGTTACAGGCGTGTACCTGGTCACCACGCTGGACTCAACCCCCCGCGCACCCCATGACCAGAGCGCATTCTCATGCGCGCCCCCCCCCCTGTAAAACAGCCATAGTCTGTAAACACGCTCCACCTGACCCCCTCGTTCACTCTCTCCCTTGCGATTTCACGTGTCATAATGTCAAACCCGTACTGGCCAAATTTGGAAGTTCAGAGATCATTTCTAACCAAATGCATATTCATTTTCTATGTAAATGAAATGTAAATGAGTGTGGAAGTGTTCGTAACTGGGTGTTGGTGAATTAGGCGCAACTGTCACTTAAGAGGGAATTTGCAAGCTAAGAGCTTTGTGAATCTGGCTCAGATTTCTCTCAGCATCTTCTTAGTGGAAGTTACGAACATTTTTAAAGAAAAGATTCATGTATGACATCCACTGTTAATTAATTTGTTGCCCTTTATTCAGTGGCTTTTGGACTGTTACAGCAACAGCTACTTTTATTTATTTTGGCTTGCCCCTCCAGCTATCTCTTCTTCAAGGGGGTTCTGCTTGTGGCTTGTTATTATGCAGATTATGGACCCCCTAAATTAATTCTCATTCATCACTTGTGCTTAAATGCACCAATTATTTACACAATAAATATGACTATTGTTGTTTAACCACAAATCAGTCAGACATTTCAGAGGGCCACATGGATGTAGTAATCATTGCCAGCTTTAGCCTACAGCACTGCAGAAGAGACAGGAGCTGCTGCCAAGTTTGAAGCATTGTTGTGATGACATTTGAGTTGAGGATCAAACCACAGATGAATAATCCATATTGAAACGCGGTTCTTTCTGCCAAATGTCAAACAGCAGCACTGGCTTTTGTTTAAAATTCAAACTTAGTATTCACCATCTTCATGATTCTGTCACAAATCATAATTATACAAGAGGCAAACATGCTGCTCTGTGTAGGAGAATATTGCCTACTTGGTTTATTCAAAGAAATTTGCATCATGTTTCCAAAAGTTTTACAATATCTGTAATGTCATTACATGGAATACATATGTCAAACATAATGATTCTCAAACTGCTCTACCTTATGCAGCTCTTATGCATTGACTGACTGTAATATTATCATGCTCTCCTTTACTTAAGCTTTTTAAGCTCCTTTTAAACTCATGATTGGCACTAGAGAAAGCAAGGTCCAGATTAACATATATCTTATTGATCTTTGTAATGCCAGTGTGGTTTGAGACTACTTTGGCACGAGGATCTTGAACATTTTGCATCTTTTGGGTTGATGGAAAACTAGAGTGCCTCAGACACAGAAAGGCCCCAACTGGTCCGGGAATTGAACTCAGGGCCTTCTTTCAGTGAAGTTGCTGAGGGAAGTGCTATTCAATCCGTCAAAATGAATGTCTTATTTTTAACATTAACTAAAATGAGCCAAAAATACATTTGTGATCAGCCCAACAGTATAATTTAATGTTTGGCAGTATTTGCAATAAGTGTAATCATCACTGCTTCTGTCTGAGCACAGAGTCGTTATTCTCAGCCAACATTTTCTTCATTCATCTGCTTCTATGCGGCTTCCACTCTGTGAGCCAATACCAACTTCCTATTTCCTCCTGACAAAACTAAAATTATAAACATGCTATAAACTGACTTAGTTTAACTAAAATAAAACTTATAAAATCACTGTTTGTTTACAAACCAGTGGAAATTGGTGAGTGAAGCCAAAAAAGTAATTTGAGGTTCACCATCCCTGTGCTTTCCATAAACAAACCCCACTGGCTTGGTTTTCAGAAGTACATCTTTAAGTAGTACACAAACATACGCTGGTAGTCCATTCATTCAGACTTTTTCCAGACTTTTAATGGGAACTATTGTGGTATATGCCGTAATCATCATGTTAAAATAATATAATTTATAGCTCTACTATATGTGCAGCACTTAGTTTTTTGGGGGTTTTTTTTGTTTTGTTTTATGTATTATGTAAATGTAGTGGAAAATCTGAAAAAATATTTAAGAGCAGTTACTCTTTAATTTTAGTTAGTAAATGGCATTCATCACTTCATATTTTATTCAAGTACTTTTTAATGAAAATATCATTACTACAATCGGTTCAAATAATTAAAAGTCATTCCCCTTTGGCTAGCTCCATATAACTCCATATATTATTAATGTAGTAAAGATTAAATTTGAGTTCAAAACATAAAACACTTTCTTATTAGCAAGTGATGTCCCAGCACTGTACAATACAAAATGCACTGAACAGTGATCCGATACAGTAACCTCAGACAGACTGAAAGATGAACTTGTGAATTCCTACCAGACTGAGCTGCTGTGATTGAAGGTCTTGTTTCTGGATGAGGAGCTGAAAGAGCCTTATAACACTATGGGATTTGTTTCAGCCCAAGTAGAGATAACACTAGCTGTGCACACAATGGGGTCACTGATCTGAGTTTTTACCTGGAATATATGCGGGGATGTCTTATCAAACAGGCTGCCTATATTACAGTGTGGCTTTTGTTTTTGCTCAGCCAAGTTGATAGTGGAATCTACCTGCTGAAATTTCAAAATAGAAACGAAACACTTAATACATGTTTTGTTTAGAGACCTGACAAAAATATATATCTTGAAGTGTGTGGTAATGGTAAACATGATAACTTCAACAGATAAGAGGCAGTATTTCTGTGTGCCTCATTTATCTGCCAACCTCTGAGGATGTTGGAGGGCCTGGTGTAGATGATAGCTGGAGTGATTGGTTTCAGCAGAATCATACAGACAGCCATGTGAAGAAAAGATAATTAACTCTGACAAGCTTTGATCAAAGTCAGGTATGTGTTGCTGTTGATGGAAACTTGATATGAAATATATATCTAAAAAAAAAAAAAATGATTTTCACACTCTTATGTTGTGAATTGCAACAGCACAAGCAGATAAGATCAATAGGTGAAAGGAATTGGCATGAAGATAACGAAAAAGCAGTGAGCAGCTACAGCATCCTTAATAGAGTAGATATGAGTGGTTTGTTTGGGTCAGAGGCACCAAAGGAATCAATGAATGGCACACAGCCTTTTGCTAAGGTTGCGAAAGAGGTTGTGGATTTACAGATTGTAAACGTGGTGGGCCGGAATGGAGAAAATGTTGAAGACAAAAGCTTTGACTCTTTGTCCAACAAGTCAGGCCTGGTCGGCACCTATACCAAACAGGGCTGAACTCAGATGTAACATGCTACCTGCCCACCCAGTTTTATGAATACAGGACCATGTGTATGTTTAACGGGTCATGCAGGTGAAATGAGTCATGTTTTCTTCCCTCAAACCACAAACGTAAACACAATTTTATGATTCCTCTCACAGCTGGCTTTATTGGGTTACAGACAGAGGTTGTGGTGGTTGGCTGAGACATTCCACACTTCTGTCATGTTTCATAGAGATCTGACTTGCTCCTGTATGCGGCTCATGAGTCCTGCACTGATGTTGTTCTCCTGGAGACTTAGGTGCCTCAGAGGGAGCTGTGTTCTGCTCAGTAGCGCCCCCATGATGTCAGTTCCTCCCACGTCACTGATGCAGTTTCTGTCCAGATCTACTTTCTGCAGGTTCATGTTCACAGTGAGCACCTCAGCCAGCAGTCTCACACCAGGGTCTCCCAAGTTGTTCTCATCTAAAATGATTTGAGTGAGAAACATGTTTTCTTTCAAGCTCTCGAAAAGTTCCTTCCACGCAGCCAGATCGGCTCCACTAGTCTGTGCCAGTCCCAAGTACTGCAAGTACGAGTGATGCCTCATGTAAGATGCTAACAGTTTAACCCCTTCACTGCCCAAGCCATTTCCTCCAATGTCCAGTTCAACCAGTGCAAAGACCCGGAAAGAGCTCCAGTCACAGGGCAGAGTGGACATGGCCTGCTGAAGAAAAGCCTCCTGCTCTGGGGGTAAGAGCAGAGCCTGTTGCACGGCTGCAGCAGCCACAGCTGTTTGCTCCTGTAGCTCAACAACACCAGTCAGTAAAGTCTGCACCCCATGGTCCCGAAATCTGTTCCCAAACAAGCTGAGGAAACAAGACAGTATTAAAGGTATTATTACACAAAACAGACTCATGTGAGCTTTTAGCCATGGTAGAATATTGTTGCCTCATCAAAAACATACCTGGAGTTGTGTTTTGTTACATTCACACGTTTGAGTGATCTTGCATTATTAGGCTGTCAACATATCCAAAGGTCAAAATGCTCTGTTCTACCTTGTGATGTCATGAAGCATTTGCAAGGTAACAGCAACCTTTTACCTTTGGTTCAGTAGAATTTGGTCATTCCTGTGCAGAAATTATCAAAATTATTCTAGTGGAGCACTTCTTGTATTACCACATGACATCACAAGCTGGAGGAGGATGTTTTCAGTTTGAGAAAAGAACTATTTGTGTGTTAAACATGTGTGAATGAAAGAAAACACAACATTAGAACAGTAGATAAAAGCCTTATACGGGCCCTTTAAACCTTCAGTATGATCAGTGAGAATGAGACCTTGAAGAAATAAAATATGTAAATAGAAAACTACCTCTGATAGTCCCACATTAAAATCATATAAATGTATTCATTATAAATTACTTAAAACCTTCCAAAATTATTCTAATTGCTCACTGCATGACATGAATTCATAATGTTATCATACTAAATAATAATTTGTATGTTATGCATGTTTAATTGGAAGCAGCATGTGATTGCATTCATTAGTTCTCTTGCTGATTGTTTATGAAAATTGGAGCACTATTATTGCACAGTTCCACTTTCTTTATATGGCTAAATATTGTTAAATATGAAAGTTGTTATTATTTTGCCTGGAATTTCACACGGTATGGCATTAATATAATTAATATTTGAGCAATAAAAACTGCATTTGAGTGATCACAAGATATATATGGCTATGTTTGTAAGTCCTATATTATGCAAAATTGACTATTGTAAACTTTATGCCACGTTAGACGGTTGTTATCAAAAACATACCTGGAGTTGTGCTTTACTTCATTCTCACATGTTTATGTAACCTTGGTTTATTAGTCATCTACATCTCCAAAGCTCAAAATGCTCTGTTCCACCTTGTGATGTCATGTAGTGGTAGTTTTCAAGTTAACAGGTAGATTTTACCTTTACTTAAGCGGATATGAGCAATTCTAGGATTGAAATTATCCAAATGATTATAGTGAATGGGGTTTAAAAACACATGGCATCATAAGGTGGAACGCAGTGTTTTCAGTTTGAGAGAAGAAATACACAGGATTTGTGTGTTAAATATGTTTCAATGAAAAACAACAAAACACAACTCCTGGTATGTTTTTGATGAGTAAAAATCATTATAATGTACATCATAAAATAGCGTAATATGAGCCCTTTAATGCCATACTGTGAAACATTCCAGTTACATAGTACATTTAAGTAACTTTCACCACAAGAGCATTTTATCATACCGTGCATTACAAAAGAATTGGGAGACTGACTGTAAGGCTTTGATTTGGGGCTTGACCCTCATGACCTCCAGGAGGATGTGTGCACCAAAAGGCCCAATGAGGTTCAGGTTAAGGTTGAGCAGCGTGACCAGAGAGGGGCTAGTCTTCAAGGCTCCAGCCAGGCTCAGCAGAAGGTCATCAGTCAGGGCCGTGTTCCTCAGGACCAGCTGCTCCACCGCATCACACGTCCTCAGCACTGTAATCATGGCCTCCACCTACAATCCAAAGCCACTCAAAATCACGGAGCAGTCAGAACAGAGCTGTCATTTTGGGGAGTGGTTTGACCTGATGCAGAAACTCAAAAACTAGTAGTGAAAGCAGAAAATCAGAGCAAAGGGATGATTAAGGTAAGGTAATTATAAAATCTACTTCTACATTGTGTTTTTCTTCCCTTTTTTTTCAGTAAAGATATACTGTATATAGTATATCAATAAGGTGTGATCTTACCCTAGATAAGTCAGCACAACATTGAAAATTGTTAATAAAGATAAAATAAGAGAACCTTATCTCACAATGAGGAACTTACAGAGTGGTGACAAGAATAGTGGGGGAATAAAAATATGTAATCAGAAATTAAGATAAATAAAATAGACTTAAAGGTGCACTGCGCAACTTTTCTGGTGGAAGGTCTGCTACCTGCTGGTCTCAAGTCTCTCCATGGCCGAGCATACATCTGTGACATGTTAGTGTCATATGAACCATCTCGCACTCTGAGGACCTCAGGGACCGGCCTCCTGCTGGTGCCAGAGTCAGAACTAAACAAGGGGAGTCAGCGTTTCAGGTTTATGCAGCTAAACCTGGAACAGTTTCCTGAACATGTGAGACAGGCCTCTTCTGTGACGCTGTTTAAATCCAGACTCAAAACATTTCTGTTTAACTGTGCATATAACTGAAAGGTTTTCATTCCGCACTCTTCTCTCCAATTTATGTCTCTCTTTTTTAATTTTAATCTTCATGATTATTTATGTTTTGATTTGTTTTTATTATGATTTTAATGTATTTCTTATTCTGTAAAGCACTTTGAATTACTTTGTGTACGAATTGTGCTATACAAAAACTTGCCTTGCCTTGCCTTGCCTTGCCTCTATGGAGATGTTATTGCTTTGCCTGTCATGTTCTATGGTATAACATTAAACATATCCATCTAGCATTTATTCATTGCAGGTGTTTCTATTTCTAAAAAATATAATTTCTTCTGTGAATGGGGTGACTCTCCATAGATCTGAACTCTAATGTAGCCCAGCGCTGTAACCTGCTTGTCTCCCTTGCGGTAGATACTGTAAGTTTAATGTATACTGTGGAAGATTCTAAACAAAGCAACAGCATTTCCATGGAGACAAGCAGGTGACAGACCATCCATTAGAAATGTGACACAGTGCACCTTTACCACTAAATGAGAATGGAAATTTTCTGAATAGAGTTAAGATGCAAAAAGCCATAATGATAAATATATATATATATATATATATATATATATATATATATATATATATATATATATATATATATATATATATATATATATATATACTGCACTTTTCTGGACTGAGATGTCCATTGTTTTTCCCGGTATCTGTTGAAGCCACTCTTCCAGTTTGGGGGTTACAGCCCCGAGTGCTCCGATCACCACAGGCACCACTGATGCCTTTACTTTCCAGGCTCTCTCCAGCTCTTCCTTGAGCCCTTGGTATTTCTCTAGCTTCTCGTGTTCCTTTTTCCCGATATTACCATCGCTTGGTATTGCGATGTCCACCACCACGGCTCTGCTCTGTTTCTTATCCACCACACTATGTCTGGTTGGTTCGCCATCACCATTCTGTCAGTCTGTATCTGGAAGTCCCACAGGATCTTGGCTCGGTCATTCTCCACAACCTTTGGAGGTGTTTCCCACCTTGATCCTGGGGTCTCCAGCCCGTACTCTGCACAGATGTTTCTGTACACTATGCCCGCCACTTGGTTATGGCGCTCCATGTATGCTTTCCCTGCCAGCATCTTACACCCTGCAGTTATGTGCTGGACTGTCTCAGGAGCCTCTTTGCACAGTCTACACCGTGGGTCTTGTCTGGTGTGGTAGATCTGGGCCTCTATTGCTCGAGTGCCCAGGGCCTGCTCCTGAGCAGCTAGGATCAGTGCCTCTGTGCTGTCCTTCAGACCAGCCCTCTCAAGCCATTGGTAGGATTTCTTGATATCAGCCACTTCAGTTATGTTCCGGTGGTACGCCCCATGTAGGGGTTTGTCCTGCCATGATGGTCCCTCCAGCACCTCTTCCTCTGGACCCCACTGTCTGAGACATTCTCTGAGCACCTCATCTGCCGGGGCCTTGTCCTTGATGTACTCAAGGAGCTTGGATGTTTCATCCTGGACAGTGGTTCCCACACTCACTAGTCCTCGGCCCCCTTCCTTCCGGCCTGCGTACAGTCTCAGGGTGCTGGATTTGGGATGGAACCCTCCATGCATGGTCAGGAGCTTTCGTGTCTTAACATCTGTGGTCTGTATCTCCTCCTTTGGCCAGCTTACAATCCCTTATATATATATATATATATATATATATATATATATATATATATATATATATATATATATATATATATATATATATATATATATATATATATATATATATATATATATATAACACTGTGCAAGTAGAGTACAAATTTAGGTCTACAATCTGATTTCCATGCTCTATACTCTGCATGACTAACATAAGCTGTAAGATGCCCAGTATTTACCATGAGCCCAGTGCCAGTCTGAGAGCAGCAGGTGGAGGAGGCTCTCTAAACACTGGACAGCCTGAGTGTCCAAGGAGGCATACGGTCTGGCTGCTGGCCACCTCCACTGTGCCACTTTGCTAGACCTTGAGGAATGTTTCAGTCTCTGTGAGACGCGTCTTTCACCATAATGTTCATAAGAGCCAAAAGCCTGGCTGTCTCAGATAACACTAAAGCATCATTTGACTACAGCAGATCAAGTCAAAGCTTATTGTGAACTTGTATGGCATTGTAGCTGCATTCACATTTGTCAAATTTGGAGAGACTTGTCAAATATACACACATGGCTCTGAAATCTACACTATAAAGCATTTTTGGACTTCTATTGTACTAGTACTAACTATTTATAATTGTATTAATGTCATATTGTGAGGAACTTCTTATATTTATTCCCCACTTCTTATTTTTATCCATATTCAAGTATATGTATTGTAATGATACTGTATTAATGTGTATTATATGCTACATTTTTAAGCGGGACTTCAGGAAAATTAGCAACCATCATGGTCAAAGTTAATTGCATTTACAATAATGGGTAAACAAAATAGTTAATATTAGGCCATTCTTGTTTCATTGTTGCCTTAGATATGTTTTCTTTCCATTGTGATTTAATTGCCCCTTAAAAATACAGACATCTGGGGCATGTGTTCTTAATACTACACAGATGTCTAATAAAAAGGTCTTTGCAAAGATTTCCATACTAATGATGTGTTTATCTACTTTTACTATACTATAAAAGTAAAAAGCTACACATGGTATTCAGGTTATATATGTGTGCACACCTGAGCTTCCAGGTCTTGTTCTGGGACAGCTTCTTCCTCCTCTTCCTCAGGCTCCTCCTCGGGCTGCACCGATTCACTCTCTGCACTCAGCTCCACATCTGAACCGGGGCTTTTGGGACCTGAGGACAACTTTTTCTGAAGTCGGCACCTCTCCAAGACTTAACATAAAAAGAAAAAAAAATGAGATGCACAAAATACGAAACTCTACCGAATAAGAATAATAATATTTAGTTGGGGCTTGTGATTTTAGGAGTAATGTATGCCTACCCTTTGACAGGTTATCCATCTTTTCCCCAAGCTGACATTGTTTAATACATGACTCCAGTGTCTTAAGTGTATTATGTAAATCACTTACAGCACTGCAGGGGATTCCAGTCTGCCTATGCTGTTTCTTTACTCACTGTTTGCCTTGAACCAGTTGTGTTTGCTTGGGCCCTGCTCCAATGCGCTGCTCATTTCCACACATTCTTTATAGAAGTCTCTCTGTCTTTCTGCGGCTCTGTTTTTCTCATTTGATCTGTGCTCCTGTTGCTCCTCTCCTTTCTGCTTAGTCAGTACCTCTTCAATCTGTGGAGAAACTTCAAAATGGACATGTGTTTACTTTTTTATTTGTATACAAAAAAACGGTTAGAAGGTTGTCTTTCGAGAGGGGAGGAAAGTACTTTGATATTTCTACCTAATTCTCCCAAATATTTACTTCAGTTGCTCAAAAGTATTGCGCTTCCATTGTAGATGGATCATCCTATATAGGTTCAAACCAAGTGTGATTCAAGTTCAACTGTAGTATGACTGTACTGCTTAAACAAAACAAAAACTTAAAGTAGTAGCGTAAACATTTCATGAGTTCAAAAGTTTACAATCCCAACTTAACCGAGATTCCATTTGCTGCTACTTATTGCGACACATTTGTAAAATGTGAAAAATACATGCATTTTTTTGGTCAACTTCCCCATGTTTACTTCATAGAGATAGAAAGGTAATAAATGAAAATCTATATGCTTTAAAAGTTCACAATGTAAATCATCTAGTTTTCTGCTTATACCCAAATGAAGTGAGATATTATAGCTTTGCCTGGAATGTTCCATGGTATGACATTAAACTCATATATCGTGTTACCAATCTGGTTCATTCACCATGGTGAATGGTGTACTTATCATGTCATACTTTGGAACATTCCAAGGAAAGCAATAACATCTCCATGAGACAAGCTGGTGGAAGACCGCTCTATAGAAATAGTGCAACTTTAAAGTAACATGTACAGTAGGTGATAACGTAGACTTAGACAAACTTTATTGATCCACAAGGGAAATTATTTGGAAATTTCCCTTGTGGATGAACAAAGCTTGTCTAAGTTTGTCTAAAAAGAACACTAATTAAAAACTTAACTTCTTAAGAAATTGCATTATACTTACCGTGAGTTTCCCTTGACTTGTTTAGCTGCGTAGATTGTTGGGGCTGCAGTGGCTCACTTGGTTGTTGTGGTGGAGCTGCTTGCATTGTTTTCAGTGGAGGTCTATATTCCATTGTTTGCGGTGGTGGTGTAGGTTGTATAGTGTTTGTTGGTTGGACATAACTTGGCGTTTTCTCCTTTGGCTCTTTCTGTTGTTTTGTCTCCAGCCCAATGGAAGCCACATGCTCTTCCCCATTTGACACCACGGATTCCAAACTGTCTGGTCTCTTGTCCTCTCTCTTATTAGTTACAGTGTTATTGTGTTTATTTTCTTTTTTCTTAGTAACAGTGGTGTTATTGTCTTTGCTGTGCTTTTGGTTAGAGTGACCTTTGCGGCGCTTCTTCTTCTCTGATGCTTTACTGGATTCTGTCATGGTTTGTTCTTCGTTGTCCGTAGACACATTACCATTGGTGTTTTTGTTTTGTTTCCTGGTCCGCCTGACTGCTTTCTTGTCTGGTTTTGCTGGTATGAAGAGTGGAGATGATGGGCAAGATTCAACATCACCTAATGGAGAGTAGGCATGTCACAAAAACAAATTTCAGTGCTACAATTTTTGTGAGAGAAAATATTTATAATTTCAAGGTCCTATATTATTCAAAAAGTTACAATATTTTTCTTTCTCAAAAACTTACCTGGAGTTTTGTTTTGCAGTATATGTGTGGTAAGCATGTGTGAATGAAACAAAACACTTTAGAACTTCAGAACTCTTTAGAATGATTTACAGTAGAATCAAACAACAATAAACTCTTTCTGTCACTTCCATTCACATTGTCTATAAGATGATGATTCCTAGTATGTGACCAGCTTTATAAAATCCAACTTTTTGTTTGACATAAGATAACAAAGCACATGTTTTTGCTTTTATTTTTAGCTCTTACAATTAACCTATATTGTGACCTTAATAATAAAGAGTATTAATTAAACTAATAATCTTACAATCCCTTGTAGAGACCAAACTGAGTTACTATTTCACATATATTATTTATTATATTTCATCTGTATATGTTGGCAGATATATACTATACTGTCAATCAATTAACAGTTCATTACAATTCCTTTGCATAATGCCCCTGAACAATTTGTGGAAATGTGCTAAAAAGTGCTATAAATAACTATATAAACAATACAATCCTGCAAATAAATCATAGACAATGCTATAATATGACTACAGATGTTTATTTTAAGTTATCTATTTTATTTTGTGCAGATATGAACACATTGCAGACTTTATTACACATACTTTTTTTTTTTTGAACAGAGGTTGTATTAAAAAGTTAGACCTACCAGAAACTGCTGATGAATGGGGTTTGGGAAGCAGTGGAAAAACGAGACCCTCATTTCCAGCCTTTGTAACGTGGCCAAGGCCCTGTTCTGGTGGGAGAATGAAGTTTTCTTTTGTGCCATTGCTCAGCTGCTGGCAGGAGCTATATTTGTTTCGAAGGCTTGTACATCTGAAAAACATGAAATATCAGTTTTCAGTGCGACTCAGGCTGACAGCTCACACCTCAAACACTATTCCCCCATGTCATGCAATATAGACTTTTCCTAGCAACTATTGAAGTAGAGAGGTGGGTCTTTCCTCCTACCACTGTCATGAAGTTGTTTTTATGACAACAGATGTGTTGTATTGTGTCTGATGTGAGGCTAGTGTGCCCTCAACAGAAAGTAGTAAAAATTGAACAAGTCAGGCAATTTTGCTGGATATGCAGTGATGGCCCAAAGATATTAAAACAGTATATTTCACAATTTCACATCGTACACTTTAGATTCAATATAGGATTTTACTTTTTTATGCCAGCAAAATAGTGGTTAAGTAAGATTTTTGAACTTTTGATATAGGATTTAGAATGAAAACATGTGAAAGAATTTTAAGTAATATATGGTGGAGACAAGAGGTGGGTGAAAACAAAACAGATTGCACTGAAGCCTCAAAGGCAGGAGAATACAGCATTATGCATGTGGGAATACAGGAAGTGCTCTACTATGTTTCTAAACCTCTGGAACTGCCGTTCTCTGCCAAACAAAATGTAAAAGGTAGCTGTTAATTCAAAACTGCTTCAACATGACATCACAAGGTGGGACAGAGCATTTTGAGCTTTGGAGATACAGACAGACAGACTAATAAGTCAGTGTTACTCAAACTCGTGTGAATGAAACAAAACACAACTGTGGCTGTCTCTGTGGCCAATCTCTACTGTGTGATTAGGTAAATTAAATCTCACAAGAATCATTTTTGTGTATTATAGGACCTTTAAACTGTGTATAAAAAGTGTTTTAAATAACCATGATTTCAACAGTTTAGACAGTGGGTGCAGTCTGACCTATAGCAGGGAACTCCACCCGCGAGCCAGGCCAGTCTGAAGCTGCTTTTCTTGCCCTGCTGGAAGCCTGGGGTGTAGCGGTACTCACAACAGGTACTGATTCTCGCCACCATGAGGCCGTTAACGTAGAAGGTGGCGCTGAATGGGTACCCTCTGTGTCTTTGGGAAATAAACTGAAACTGTTCTGAAACATAGAGCAGAAATGCAGCATGCTATGTTGTGTTTGAAATACCACACAGATTCACATGGTTTATCCAGGCCACGATAGGACATATCTAGTGTTATATGTTCAGGGGTATTTTTCTTGGAACGATATGTGAGAAGGCAGGAGAACTGGCTTTCACGGCCTAATAAAACTTAAAAGACACAGGGAAAATAAATAACATATAGGCTATCCAAGGGGTTATGCAATGTGATGAGAATTCTAGACACTACAGAAACAACGATGCTTCTACAATTTAAATGTGGTGGTTGAGCTTTACATTTTAAAACAAAGAATCAGTTCACAGTGCCCATTTTAAAGGTGCACTATGTCATTTTTATAGTGAAGGTCCTCCAAATGCTTGTCTCTGTGGAGGTGTTATTGCTTTGCCTGGACTATTCCACAGTATGGTATTAAACTTAACTATCTTGCATATATTCTATCACAGTTTTTATATACATCTAAAAAAAAACATGCATTCTTATTGTGAGCCTCTCCACAGATCTGACATTGTAACTTTCTTTGGTGGTCTCACCTGCTTGTCTCCGTGGAATTAAGTTTAATGCCATACACTCATTACCTTGTATGCCTACAATCTAAGTAATACCACCATTTCCACAAGAAAAGTTACATAATGTGTCTTTAAACATGTTCTTCAGGAGCATTTCTAAACTAGAAAAGACTAAAATGTAAATTGCTAAACTAAAACAAGAGTCACATGTAGAGATTAGCAAGTTTTGCACATTTAGTATTTAGATGCCATAGAGGCAGGACATTTAATAAGGAAAATAGAGGACACTGTATTACAAAATAATGGTGCGTTTTAGGATTTGCTATTCAGATAGCAGTGGTTGTTGAATTATTACTTTTCAAAGTGGTGTTGATAATTAAACTGAGGCTTTGCAGACAATAGTTGGATATTGACTGTAGCCTGTGAAAGTGCAGCTTTATGTTCTACTGTCCCACTGGTTAAAGCAATCGTGCACATCCTCATTACAGTGCTGCTTTGAGCCCACATAAGTAATTAGACCTAAAACAGGGAATATATGTTCAATAGTCCTTATGTTGAGAAATACACCATGTCATGCCCTAATGAGTCCTTGGAGTCTATTTAAATTGTAAAAAGTTTAGTAGCTATTTTGTTTAATCTTGAGATATTTAGTTTGTTATGTTTACATTTTATAGTAATTTGGTAATTCATTTGTTCAGTTAATTTCTTCTTCTGTATAGCATTTTTGTGTTATTATTTGAGTTAATGGGTACCAGGGGATATTTTCAGTCAGTACAGGTAGACCAGAATGTACCTTAATGGACTATATGTATAGCCTGGCAGGGGAAGCAGTAATATTTTATTTAAAGCGGAATTAAACACCTAAACTCCACCCACAACCACATGAGCTGTACAAAGATTACAAAGTGTTCACAAAGACTTTTTTTTTAATTCATGCATATACATTTTAGTTGAATGTACATATAAATATGATATATATTATATTTCTACCTCCTGGAGTCACCAGGCCCTTGAAGACACAGAGGTTCTCTCCTCCATTGACCTGCTGCAGGACTTTGAGTTCATCTTGAGCATGTTCAACCGATGACCCCCGCCGACCTTGTCCTAAGTAGGTCATTGAAACTGTCACATTAGATTTCTTTGCCTCTCTTCGTGTTTTCAAAATACTCTAAGGAAAAATAATAAAATAAATAATATAAATTATTATGTGTATATATATATATATATATATATATATATATATATATATATATATATATATATATATATATATATATATAAACATATATTATATATATATATTACACCATTTGCCTCAATTTGTTTCATGTTTGGTCCTAACCTGTTTTCCATTTGTTTGTCCAGTCCTTTGAGATGTAACAGAGGAGAAGGAGCCTCTGCGCTTGTCGTACAGGTATGGACAGGACTGGCTGAGCGGGCCTAGCCCTAAGCCCCTGAGAGAGGTTAGACTGCAGGCCTTTGTAGTGATAGCTGGCAGGTATGTGCCATCTTTGACTGGACGAGAACGAGGTGGAGGATCGTCTAGCTGTGGGTTTGGATAGGATTGGATTAACCTTTATTGTTTTCCTATATAGAAATCTGTGTTGGAAAATGGGAACAAGACCAAAACATACAATGGACAGTCTAATCACTACACATTTATAATACAAGAACATACAACAACAGCCCAGTGGTGACCGTGACAGCACAACTCTCCTATATAAATTCACCAATAATTTCCAGTAAATCACCTAAACAGGTTTACTAAACCTGGTTCCAAAGAGTTGATATAAATGTGACAATACTAGATTTTTTGGATAGTATAACAGTAACTACCAAAATAGTAGTTGACAAGGTAACTTCTCACAAGTAACAAGGAAACAAGGCAGAAGATGATAAAAATATAGGTGAAGTGTAAGGTTTATTTTTGACCTTTAGATGATGAACACATGTAATTGCAGTTGTTACATTATTCATTGTATTACTGTTCCATGGAAAATAACTATACACAGCAAATTCAAAACTGTTAAATTTACGGTGTTGGCGTGAGGAAAGAGGAAACATTTATTTTCTGCCATTCTGCCGCTTCACTCCAAGAGAGAAGTCACATTTCACCGTACGAAGTTAAGCTAAGCTAAGAGCTAATAGTGTTAGTTTTTCAGCAGAACTGAACTGAACGAGCCTAAACTCCAACCACCTGAGCTCTCACATGCCCCGGGTCAGATTACTTTACCTTTTTAGGACACTCTGCAGTTAATTTAATTCATAAAAATACTAAATATATTTGGTCTAATGGTAGTAGTAGCATTGAGTAGTAGTAAGCTAACTAACCCGTGACAGTCAATGTTGCTGTCACTGATGTCCATGAAAATTGGGTAAAATAGCCACAAATTGTACTAAATTAAGAGTAATGTAACTTAAAAAAAATAACACTTTGTTGTAAGCCGAGAATCTATTTGCTTTGTGTTCGTGTTTTTGTCGTAGTGCAGCCCTCAAGCCCCGTGTCAAATGTCTGTGATGCTCTTCACTTTCCGGACCGGGTTACGGCGCAGCGGTGCACTGCCTTTCGCGGGACTGGAGAGAGGTCATAGCGGCTACACTGCAGCCAGTGTTGGGAAGGTTACTTTGAAAATGTATTCCCTTACAGATTACAGATTACATCCCCCACAATGTAGTTTGTAACGTAATCCATTAAAGTACTTCAAGTGAGTAACGTAATCTGAATACTTTAGATTACTTGATATTGTCTTGCTTTTTAAAACGACATGAATGTAGCAACCACATCCTGAAAATTCTTGTTTGTTCTCTTCACATTGTCTGTTGAGCCCAAGTCTCCATGAACAGACTTTTGTTTACTGTAGAGAAGCAAAGACGAGGATCTGAACATAAGATGTTTTGTTTTATTTGATAAAAGAAAATAAAAAGCCCAGACTTTACTTAATCATATTAAAAATATTATTGATAGAGAAATGATTTTTATATGAGATCACTGCTGCCTGAAATTATGTTCACCTACTGTTAGGTGTCCTGTTTTAGACCTGGTTTAGACCTGGTTTAGACCTGGTTTAGTCCTGGTTTAGACCTGGTTTAGTCCTGCTATTAGACTTGGTTTAGACCTGGTTTAGTCCTGCTATTAGACTTGGTTTAGACCTGGATTAGTCCTGGTTTAGTCCTGCTTTTAGACTTGGTTTAGTCCTAGTTTAGTCCTGCTTTTAGACTTGGTTTAGACCTGTTTTAGTTGTGGTTTAGTCCTGGTTTAGTCTTGGTTTTAGTCCTGGTTTAGCCCAAAATGTAAAAACAGGAAAATACCGCCCTGTAATCCATTAATTTCAACAAAGTAACTGTAATCCAATTACCACTCACTGAAACAGTAACTGTAACTGAATACAGTTACTCATAATTTGTACTCTGATTATGTAACTCCAGTACATGTAATCTGTTACTCCCCAACACTGACTGCAGCTGACTTTCTGAGGGGAGCGGTCGGAATTCCTGGTGTTTCTGCAGGCTGTACATCACGGGCAGAGGGGACCCTGTATACGCTCAGTAGCCTGGAGTGGACTGGGCACCAGAGGAGGTGGAATCGTCTCTAAACAAGGACTAAACCCGCATTTGACCAGGTCTAACCCGACACTCGCATACGCCTAAACCAGGTGAGTCCCGCTCTGCCTCTGCACTGTCTCGAGGAGACCGCAATCAGCAGGTCCACGATCTCACGCAGCCCTGATCCAAACGCCCTCACACGGCCCTATCTCTGCCTGCACCCGGTACTGATTCCCCATTTCCAGACGAAAATCTAATGGCCGCGACACGGACCCCCAGTCTACACTGAAGTGAAGGGCAGATGAGCATTCGTTTGCTTAGCTCTTCCGAGTTTTCACCGTGTTTTTCACACTGAATTAATTTGCTGTATTCACATTTCTTTTAATAATAGCTTATAAACGTGCACACTTTTGTGTGTTGTGTTGAGGCAGGATATTTTACCAAGTGGAGAATTATTAAAATAATTTGAATCAAAAGGTTAGTAGTATTCTGTAAAAATAAAATATCTTCAAGTAGTGGTGTCTTACCCAATACAATGTCTTAACATGCTATTGACCTTTAGTCAAAAAGAGTAATGATACATTATTTTTTGTATTTTCTTTAGGGTGTCTTGCTGCTGGTTCACATGCATCCCCAGCTCCTAAAGGCTACAGTGCACTGTAGGAAAGATGAAGGCTCAAGCCATTAACCATCTCGTCAGAGATTTGTAGGTATGTCATGAAATGGTTAAATGTAGAACTGAAATGTAACCTCACCAATAATTTCATAATTGACTAATTGAATTTTATATGCGTTAAGTATATGTGTCATTTTTACCTTAATCTGATTCTATTTTCGGGATTAATTGCATTTAGGTGTATTTTTCTTGTGGGTCTTGCATTTAAAAATAATCTTTTCTAAGGGGCTACATTTTTTCAAATTACCCTTCAAGTTATTTTTTCGAATGGTTCCTTTATACAAAAACATACAGCTCATGCAACAGAATAACCTGCTTAATAGGAACAAACAAATAATGATATATGCACCATAATATATTTACTATGTATTTACTTTTTAATTTTTATTCATGGCTCATTAAATATTGCATAGCCTGTTTTGCGAGGTGGTTACTTGAATACGTTATATTTATTCTATTCTATATTTTATTTTACAGATCGGTATGGACACATTTCTTGCTAGTTGAGCCTGGACGGCCTTTCTACCTATGACTGAAGTGGGAAGGACAAAGACTTTTTATGTCATCACTGACCTTCAAGGCACTTGGTCCTCAGAAACTCACAAACTTTACACCTGTATTCAAAGAGCTGTCTACAACATGGACATTGGATGTGTCAAAAGAAACCCCAAGAGTGAAAGACTGCTCTTGAGGTAAAAAGTTTCTGCAATCTTAATGTTTCATAATTAGCAGAACTGCCTCTATTGTGAACATTGTTATGTTTATATAATGGAGAGAAGATCTTGTTTCAAACAGTCAGACATGCTCCTCTCATTTTTGGAGATGAGCATGCCTCAATTCCATTCAAAACAAGATCGTGATTCATCCATCGACTGCTTGCATTGAAAAGTCAACTTGAAAAAAATGACAATCATTGTGACCAACTGTTGAGGGCACAGAGAATTCCTGCTGTCAGTTGGATTTTGCAAAAATAGTATTGTGTCATATGACTTGTTTAAATTGTGTTGATTGCATGATGTGCATTGCTTTTATACAAGTTAAGTTGAAATGGAATTTTGTGGTGGTTTTCATTATTTTACATTTGTAAAAGGGATTATGAACTAGAATGACCACAGTGAGTTATTAGTTTTTCACTCTACACTAGTGAAAAAAAAAATCAAATCTTAAAAATCTAATCTTAATCAGTGTCAAATTCAACTATAAGGAGTGTGGTTACATCACTATACCAGTGTTGAGCCTTCTACACTTTGGAAAATTTTATTGTGGACCCCATATGACATGGTAAAAGTGTTGAAATTAACTATATATGAGTTGAATTAACACTCTTGAATTTGCTGTGTATTAATCATCAAGATTATTTGAATAAAAGATAAGAACTTTCATATGTGAACTACTAAGCGTTGATGGACATTTTTTTTAGACTTGGACAACACAGTAACTACATCAAGTAAGCCATTTTCTAACTTTTTCAGGTTCAGTCAGTTACCACAGGTAATGCTGAATACCATGTTTAAGCATTCATATAGAATAGTGAGTTCTGACCTTGTAGATTTCCACAGTGTCAGGGCTCTCCAACAAAAGCAGTTTACTCTTTGCTCGGATCAGACTAGCAACAGAGTGTATCATTCTGGGATCTCTACCGGCCTTAGCAGGAATCTGTGATAGGAAAAAAGAGATTATTTATTTATTAGATCACAGTAAAATTAAAGAACCCACTATTTTCTAATCAATGTTATAATGTTTCCTCATCACAAACATACCTGGAGTTGTGTTTTTTCATTCACACATGTTTAACACACAAACCCTGCAGATACAGGTTGAGTTTTTCTCTCAAAAAGAAAATGCTGTGTTCCATCAAAATTGGAGATATAGACAGACTAATAAATCACTCAAACATGTGTGAATGAAACAAAACACAACTCCGGTATGTTTTTGAGGAGGTGACATTAAACATGGCTTAAAGCTCACAAGAGTTAGTTTTGTGTATATGACCTTTAATCTATACTTACTGGAGTATCTCTGCCTGCTTCATGAATCCCCTTGTGAATAATATCCTGAAGAGTTCTGCTGTTTCTTCTCAATCTTCGTGTAGATTCTCTTTCATATAAATCCATTTTGCCCTCATCAAGTCACCTACAAAATAACAACAATACATCTACAGTCAATTAACGCCTTTATGATAATTAATAAAATTGTCTGCATTTTAAATCCACAAGTTATAATGCACAAAACAGACATTAATATCAATATTTTAATGGTATAATAAGATAATAAGTTTTGGTTAACGTTCAAGTATTCGACCAAAGGGAATGGTCCACCAAAATAACAGTGCAGAAATAGCATACTCTTGTTGAACGATTGGCCTGCAAGTTTCTTTTAGCATTTATTTTTAATCACCTATTTTTGTAGCATTTTTCATAGTCAACATTGTATTGATCACATCTTCAAAAACAACTTTGTGATATTTGCTAAGCTACAGTATTATGCCAACTTTGATTTTTCTTTATCATTACTCACATTTTAGTGATACATATTCCCTAATGTTGATGAGAAGGAAATGTTGCTAAATAATATAATGAATCAAAGGAAGAAAACTAGGTCTCATATTGTGCAGAGGATGTGAGAAATACGCTCTAACTCAGACATGGGTAAAATAAAAGGAGAGAGGAAAATTTACAGGTGAAAATGGATTTCCTTTTGTGATTGAACTTGTGAGGTCGATGTGCTTCAGCAGTTTGAGCCATCCACAGAAGATTCAATATTGGCACCATCTTGCAATATTATAATGTAAAATATAAGGCCATACAACACAGCAAATTGATTCATGTGAACTTTGCTCAAAATACATACATGGAGATGTGTTTTGTTTCATTCACACATGTTTGAGTGATCCTGGAGTATCAGGCTGTCTAGATCTCCAAAGCTCAAAATGCTCTGTTCCAACTTGTGATTTCATGAAGCAGTAATTTTATCTTTTACCTTTTGTTCTGTAAGGATTTAGATGCTATTCCAGAGCTGAAATTATCCATTTTATTCTAGTGAAGGTGTATGGAGTTTAAAAACACAGTGGAGCACTTCCGGTATTACCACATGACATCATAAGATGCAACAGAGCGCTAAATATGCAGTATTTGTGTGTTAAACATGCGTGAATGAAACAAAACACAACTCAAGGTAGGCTTTTGATGAGGTAGGCTTTTGACACACAAGTTAATATTTGAACGTTGCCAAAACTAAGGACATGCTGATTGATTTTAGACGTGCACCTTCACACAGTGTTAGTGTCATCCACGGTGATGATGTGGAAATAGTTGATAGCTATAAATATCTGGGCACCATGATGGACAATAAACTGAAATTTGACCTAAACACTGAAAACATCGTCAAACGAGGGCAGCAAAGAATATATTTATTGAGGAAACTGAACTCTTTTAACGTGAACAAAATTATTCTTAACAATTTTTATTGCTCTTTTATTGAAAGTCTTCTTACTTTTTCTTTTATTTGCTGGTTTGAATCCTTGTCTGTGAAGGATAGAAACAAACTTCACAATATTGTTAAAACCTGTTCAAAAATCACAGGGATCAAACTGAGGAATCCGCACTCTTTGTGGGAGGAGCAAGTGCTGAGCAAAGCCAAGGGTCTCCTGGCTCAGCCGCTCCATCCTCTGGCTCCTGATTTTATCCTGATGCCTTCAGGGCGTCGGTTTTATGCTCCAGTACAGAAAACCAAAAGGTTTTCTAATTCTTTTGTGCCCAGTGCTATTAAATTATTAAATTCTAAGGGTACAGTTTTATGATAGTTTTATGAAAGTTTTACTCTGCAATTTGTTATTTATTTTTGAGTTCCACTGGTGGACGACAATTGGACTGACACACTGTGTGTTTGTTTGTGTTTGTGTTTGCTCGGAGATGCTGCAAATGAATTGCCTTATGGGATCAATAAAGTTTTCTGAATCTGAATCTAAATCTAATAGAATAAATAAGAGTGTTTTTCATACAAGTAAATGATAAGACTATGTAAGAGTATGTATGATAAAGACTAGTAAGAGATAGAATTTCTTAAAATTCCATAGCTCCGCTTTAAAAAAAATAGCTTAATAATACCACTATTATGGCTAATATGACCAAGAATTTAAACCAGTCTTCAAGGTGAAGAATGTGTAATAGGTACACATTTTCATAATTATGTATTGATGTCCATTTTGTGGCTAACAAAGAGCATTTTCAACAGTGACAAAAAAAAAAAAAAATCTTTCGTTAAAATGTCAGATTGCTTTACACATTTCATTTCACTTTCATGGAACCTGTAATAAAATTTTAATTTAATATTTTCTCAAAATGGTGGAACCACATTGCCACCTACAGAGCAATGGTAGATTAGTACTAGTAAGTGAAGAGAGTCAGGAGAAATAGATAAGACAGATAGATAATTCGTTTCCAGTGTAAATCTGCTGTGTTTCTGTGTGTCAGGGTGATATAGTAGAGCGTGTGTAACCCTACCAGACCACTGTGACATGCCATATGCAGGGATCACAGCTCAGAGTAGGAGGAGAGCGAGAGAGGGAAAGGAGAGAAGGAGGGAAGGAGAGAGGGAGGAAGACAGAGGCAGGAGAAATGAAGAGGATGGAAAGATAGGGAGGGGGCAAGAAGGAGAGGGAGAGGAGGTGGAGAGGAGGGAAGGGGGGGTAGGAGAGAGGATGGACAGAGTGGGAGGGAGAAAAGAAGACGAGAGAGTACAGGAATGAGGAAGAGAAGATGATGGAGAGAAAGGCCTGTCACAATAAATACTCTATCGACTTATTGCTTAATATATGTTAGCTGGAACAGTTATCTTTAGAAGTCAGTATCTGTTGTGGTATTTTTTCTTAGTACTAATGGGAACTTTTTGTTATTTTTTCTGTTCTTCAAATAGATTTGAGCTGAAGAGGGCTGATAAACAACTTCTATGACTTATTATAGATCCAATCTCACTACTTAAGTGTTTCATTCTTTTTACATTTAAAATAGTTTTTCAGAATAATTCTGCTTTAGGGTTTTTGTGTCAGTAGCCTAAATTAATTTCAATATTATTTTTATCATCTATATTTCTTTCAGTAATATATCATACTTCAAAAAAATTTTGCGTGACAAGCCTAGGGGTAATACGGGAGAGTAGAGGAAAATGGAGAGGAAAGAGGGATGGATAAGGAGAGGGGGAAACTAGAGGGAGTGACAGAGGGTGGCAACTGGGAGTAAGGGAGGAGTGAAGGCAAAAGAGGAGAGCGGGAGAGAACAGAAAGAGGGAGTGAGGAATGAACAGGGGAGACTAGAAGAGGGATGGAGAGTTGAGAGTGAAAGGAGGAGGGAAAGAGGACAGAGGGAGAGAGGAATGGAAAAAGGCAGCAGCTGACAGGCCTGTCCCCAGATAAGGACTGTACTTTAGTGCTCGGTGTATGCATGAGTGCACTGCAGCGTCTGTGCAAGGAAAAAGCTGTGTGCAGTAGTTTTCCAATGTCCTTGTACAATACAGAAGAAATATTACAAAACATAAGCATTAAATATTAAGCCATTCATATTGAAATGTTAAAATATATTTCAATGTGAATAGTACAATACAATAGATCAAGTCTATAAAATAGCAGAAATGCGTATTTTGAACAATATTTGCTATGACCAAAACACCAAAATATAGATGTTTCTCAGATTTACTCATCCATTTAAAGGTCCTGTATTAAACAACATTGGCTCTTGAGAGCTTTAAGCTATGTTATAATGTTGTTATCTCATCAAAAACACACTGTACTTGGACTTGTGCTTTGTTTCATTCATCCAAGTTTGTATAATACTGCAATATTAGTCTCTACATCTCCAAAGCTCAAAATGTTCTACCTGTTCTACCTTGTGATGTCATCTAGTGGTAGTTTTCAACCACATCCTGAGAGATGAAAACAGTTGACATGCAAGTTGAACTATAAATGAGTTAAAACATTCCTGTGAAACCATGTGACACAGCACATTTAATAACAGTCAGATAAAAAAAAAAAAGAAAAAAAGTAGCTTACCTGTTTATCACGTCTAGAGCTGCTTATGTCTTATGTACTTCACTGTGAATATGATATATCCATGACTCCTGATCCTCTGTTCCTCGCTCTCTCCTCTTTGTCACCTGAGTAGACGGCACCTTTGGCACCCAGCCCCGCCACCTGCCTCTGCGCCCTCATCCAAATTTAATCACCTCCACAACCCCGGCCAGCATGGGACGACATGATCTTCAGAGTTTTCCATTGCCACAGTTTCTATGGTACAAACAGATGTGGTTAAAAGTCTATGATTCAACACATTACCAATAACAATGTGTTCAACTGTCTTATCCAAATAACATTCTTGTATTAAGTTATAGATTAAGGAAGAAAACTTTACATTAAAAACAAGTAAAAGTAAAACAATAAAATTACAATATATATTCAGTTGAAAGAAGCTACCAGAAAAATGTACTGGAAAAGTACTCATAGGTTTTATGCCTAGTATGTATGGTTTGTGTCTAGTATTTGTAGATATTGTTTTATTTGTACACCGAAAATAATAATTTTCATCTAGGATATTAATACTGATCCCCATGAGCATGTATTTTTCCACATGTTATGCTTCTGACCATTATGCAGAAATGGACCCAATTGAGTATAGTTTATGCTGTATCCTTTCCTTTTCTACTGCAGCACAATTTAATGTAATTAAATTTTCTGCCTTGTTACTTCCAATTTGTTTTCGCAGGTCAGTAGCTCCTGAGCATCATACTGTAGTCTAAATTAGGATTTTTATGGCTAGTGACTTCATTACAGCATCCTCTATTGTTCTGAAATAATTATAGTATATTTTACATTTGCATAATTGCTGTCCTGGAAGACTTTGTATAGGTTGTCAAGGGAACAAAAATTTTCTGCTCTCTGTTATAATGTTGTTTCCTTATCACAAACATACCTGGAGTTGTGTTTTGTTTCATTTACACATGTTTAACTCACAAATCCTGCATATTTAGGCTCACTTCTACTCTCACACAGAAAAGACTGGAATTGCCACCTTTGCTGAACAAAATGTAAAAGGTAGCTGTTAAATTACTACCGCTTCATGACGTCACAAGATGAAACAGAGCATTCAAAGATGTGTGAATGAAACAAAACATAACTCCAGGTATATTTTTATGAGGTAACACGATTATAATGTAAGAGTCAATTTTATGTAATATAGGACCTTTGAAACAAGCGAAACATGAGAAGTCGTTGCACGCCTTATGATCCTAGACTATGGGTCCAGACATTGTATAGTCCTGTTGCCGGCTTGTCTTGGGGATAATAATTCTGGGTTCACATTTCCCTCTTTGTTAAGCTCTCTGTTAAAGAGTATATGGCCTGCTCTGCTCACTGACTCCCTGATGTGTCTCGTGTACCATGGCACCTCCTGAGGGCTTGCCGAGGCCAAAACCCTGCTGGCTCCCTTCCATTCATAAACCGATGAGGGGTTGAGTGGACTTGCTTTGGCAGTTCTTCATTTGCCTCCTGCCATGTTCACTGAGGCAGCTTGTCATTTTATTTGGGGCTTACTTTTTAGGTGCCCCCCCCCCCCAAGAAGGTACAGATTTGGGTAGCACTTTATAATAACTCCTTCTTATTAAGCATTTATTAAGCATTATTTAATACATTTGTTAATCATTAGTAAACTGTTAACTCTTAATTATTTCTCATCAGTTAATCATTTATAGATGTATATGTTAATGCTTTGTCCATGTTGAAGAAGTCATCTTACAGCCATTTGTTAAGCATTATTTAACACATTGGTTAATCATTTGTACACACTTACCTCTTAATTTTTTCATGTGATTTAATCACTAGTAAATACATTATTTAATGTCTTTGGTCATCATTAGTAAATCATTACTAATTCATTACTACTCATCAACTTTTAATATGTAACAGCATTGTTACACCCAAATTTATCAAATTCTTAACCCACATACTCAACTAATGATTTGTTACTCATTTCTTAATGGGGTTATTCCCCAGTATTGATCAGTTACTAAGCACTTGTACATGGTAGTTAGAATAGGTTAAGCAGGGGGTGTTTACACTTACCACATGACGACCACCCTTCATGGACGCAATATGTTCTTCTAAAGAGAGACTTGTCTATGCTCTAAAAACCATTTACAAATTATTTGTTAAGCCTTACTCATGATTAATTGATCAGTTATAACTGGTTAATTAAGTGTTTTGTGGGAGCTATTCTAAAGTGAAGCTTGTCTATGCTCTACTAAATATTTACAAATGATTTGTTAAGCCTTACTCATGATTAACTCATCAGTTATAACTGCTTACTTAAGTATTTTGTGGGAGCTATTCTAAAGTGAAGCTTGTCTATGTTCTACTAAACATTTACAAATTACTTATTAAGATTTGTATGAATATGTAAAAAAAATGGACATGTCATGAAACCACACCATAGAGGGAAAGAAAATAACAAATAT